>NC_068577.1:45773630-46398630 GCF_025698545.1 Gossypium raimondii
GGATCTCGTAAGCAAGTAAAACATTATCAGAAATTAGTCGTCCTGGAATAAAAGCACTCTGTGCTATGTCAATACATCTCCCTATAACCCCTTGTAGTCTATTGGCAATGGTTTTAGCCACCATTTTATAGAGAATCGTATACAAACTTATTGGCCTAAACTGTGTTAGGTTTGTAGGGTTCTGTATCTTTGGAATTAACACAATATCTGTTGAATTAAGGGGACCAAAACTTCTACCACTATTTAAAATTTCCAGACAGAAAGAGATAACTTGTTTACCTACAATGTGCCAGTATCGTTGAAAGAAAAGTGTCGGAAACCCATCCGGTGTTGGTGCTTTGGTTGGCCCCATTCCTTTTAGAGCTGAAAACACTTCTTGTTCCGTGAATTTTGACGTTAACTCCTCATTTAGATCTGATGAGATTGTTTTCTTAATACCTGTCAAAAGATGAGAAAACTCTCCTACTCCTTTTGAAGTAAATAACTCTTGAAAGTATAAAGTAGCCTATTCACTTATCATTCTTTCATCAGTAGCCTCTCGTCCTTCGTCGAGCTCTATCCTCGCTATAGTGTTATTTTTCCTACGGAAAGAGTCATGCTTATGAAAATATGATGAATTCTTATCCTCTGCTTTAAGCCAATTCGCTCTTGCCCTTTGCTCCTAGTAAATTTCATCTCTATCGATTTCCTTGTTTAGGTGAACCTTAGTGTCAATAATCTTTGCCATAGTATCATCATTCCTTTCTTCCTCCATCAACAACTCAAGTTTCTTAGTAGGCCTTTTCTTTAGCCCTTTGCGCTCTTTTGTGATTGATTCTGCCCATTTCTGTAGTTTTGATTGTAGTATTTCCATTTTCTCCAATATAGTACATGTGGATGACTCCCAAGATGTTTTGATTTCTCTCTCCAAAGACTTTTCCATGGTCCACCATGCCTCAAATTTAAACCCCAGACTCCTTCCATAGGTGATTCCCCTATTTGTATTAAGGAGAATTGGACAATGATCTGACAGCGAATGGGTTAGGTGATGAATATTACCTGTTGGAAAAAGATTCCTCCATTTATCATTAGCAACTCCCCTGTCCAATCTTTCTCTAATATTAGTTTCTGGTAAATTTCCTCTTTCCCATGTAAACCAAACCCTTGTATATCCTAGATCTACCAGGTGACATTCTTCGAGGGTTTCTCGAAAAGCCTCCATCCGTCTTTCATCTCTTGGTAGTCCTCTACTTTTCTCAAAAGACTACATAATTTCGTTAAAATCCCCACTTACCAACCATGGATGACTCTGATCTTGTCCCAGTTTCTTTAACAAATTCCATGAAGCATTTTTATTATTGACATACGGGGATCTATAAAAACCTGTAAATCTCCATTCTTCATTCCCATTTTCCTCCATAACCATTGCGTCAATGTGATTCATGGAGAAACTCTTCAAAGTTACATTGATCTCTCCTTTCCAAGCCAAACATAGACCACATCGGGAACCTTCTGCTTCAACATCAATTCTATTTTGAAAACCACAACTTCTTTTAACCTTTTCCATTCGTTGCTTATTTATTTTTGTCTCCATTAAGAAGACCATCTGGGGATTATGCTGCTTTAAGAAATACCGCAGCCTTCTAATTGTTCGTGGACTCCCCAATCCATGAACATTCCAACTGATGCTTTTCATTGCTCTAGGTCGGCTTGCCTTTTGGCAGCTGCCGATCCCATAAGTAGACGAACATCACTCTGATCCATATCATTGATCATCACTTCTGTTAGTATTTCTCCACATATCTTTCCTCCATTTTTTTTCAGCCTTTTAATTCTGTCTTCATATACCTCTTCTATACCACCAATCTCAACTTCGTCTTCATTGGCTTTCCTCTTCCTTGTACTGCTTTCATCCTTTTGCTGAGCCCTCGATTGATTTGAAATATCACTTCTCCAACTTGTCTTCTTGGCTAAATTTAAATTGATAACCTGTCTATTCTTGATTTCATCAATCTGTTCATCCTTCATGTATATGGATACTTCCTTCTGTTCCTCCATCAACTTCTCTTCCCCACTCGATTGTAATCCCCCTTGTATTATCCCATTCATCGCCTCCATCTCAAAACTCCCTGTATAAGAACATTGGGCCCTAGTCTTCTTTGAAAAATTAATGAATTTTATACTTTCCCTCCCGATTACGTTTGATTCTGCTTTTAGCACCATCGTATATGGTGGATCTTCTTTAATTTTTATTTTTTCTGCAGGATTCCGCTCACTACAATTTGAAAGACCGTGCCCCACTCTTCCACAACCAAAGCAAAACATTGGTAATTTCTCATACTTAAAAGAAATCCACCATTTATTACTATTATCTATCGAGACGAAAATACCTCTTCTAAGGGGTTTCTGCACATTTAAATTGATTTCAGTCAGCACCATTCTCCACAAATTTCAGATCTGAGCACCCCTCCGAGTGTAACGCCTATGGCATGTAATAAATCTTTCTTATCAAATTCTGGTAAACAAGGACCTATCTTCAACCAAAACGACGATGAGTGAAGCCGGATCAAGGATCTTTCCACCGATTGGGTTAATTTATCAAATAAAATCAAACTTTTCCGGAACAGCCACGATCTTCCTTCCATGATCAACTCAAAATCTTCTTCTAACTCAAAAGCAATCAAGTACAGATTCTGCCCTACCGTCTGGATCTCAAACTTCTTATTTGTTTTCCTTATGCTCCTCATCTGTGCCTTAAAACTCTCCGGATTGTAAAGCTTTTCTGTCCAGATTGTACAAATCAGAGTTGGTTTCACACTCGGAACCACCATCGACCCTTTGACAGATAATTGAATGAGTTCTTCTGTTAAAAGGGAAATCCCATCCCTCTTCTCTCTACCATCGCCACCACTTTCCCCCATCCCAAACCGCAGTAGAAGCTGCTTCCATTAGGACTCTCGGCAAAGCACTCTTGGTTTTTAGGTTATCTTTTAAATACCTTTTAAATATATATAATATTAAAAAAATTATTTGATATATTATTGGAGTTTACAACTAGACCTGCTCATGGGTCGAGTCACCTGACTCGAAGGCCCGTTTGAAAAGTGAAAGGTTTTGACAAAAATATAGGCCTAAAAAATGGGCTTGGGCAAAAATATAAGGCCAAGCCTCGGGTAAGATATTTTTTGCCCGAGTCTAGCCCGACCCGAATTCACTAAATGCCAAAAAAAATCTGCTATTTTTTGTTATTTTAATGATATTTTCTTGTTGTTTTCTCTCTATTTTGCTACCATTTTACTATTATATTGCTACTAGTTTATTGTTATTCTTTGGATATTGTATAACACTTATTTTATTGTTAATTTTGTTATTATTTTATAGACATTTTTTTCTTAAGTTTCATCTATCTTTGTATTATTTAAGTATACATATTTTTTTAAATTTATTTTCAATTTGTTTGGAAATATTTTTTTAATTTTTTTAGTATTTTTGATGTATTATATACATTTAAAAATTATGTATAATATAAAAAATTAATATGGGCCGGCCGAGTCGAGCCCAAATTTTAGTATTTTTATCCAAACTGTACCCAGACCTAGCAAATAGACATAAATTTTTGCTTGGGCCCGACTCGACCCATGATCACCTCTATTTACAACTCCATAAAAAATGTTTGAGAGGTTGACAGGGTTGTGGGCATAGTACAAAAAATTAAATATATAAGGAAGGGTAATTTTTTAAATTTATGTGTTGATGATATAATTTTAAAAAGTTATGAAATGATTATTGAACTATTTGAAAATTTTCATTTAAGTCATTAGATTGTTAAAATCATTGTTATATGACCTTCTCTATTCACAACGTCTACACCAACCGAAAGCTCTTCTTCTTATTCTTTTATACATGTCAATTTTTTTATGAAATAACTTTGAACATGATGAATCTATGAACCAAAATCTAAACCGTTTTCTTTTTCGATTTTCGACATTAAGTGTCAATTCTATTTGAATCTTAGGTGTATTCTTCTACTTATCAATAGATAATGATTCACGTATCAATTGCCAAATCATTGCTTAGAGCTCACGAGTCGGACTTTTTTTTTTAAAAATAACAGCTTAGTGACTTGAATAAAAACTTTTGAATAATTCAATGACTATTTTATAATTTTTTAAAATTGAGTGACCAAAACGTAAACTTATTAATAATTTAATGACCTTGAATATAGTTTACCCTATTAAAAAAAGACATTTTAAATTTTTTTAACTCCAATTGTAAAATTTAAAAAGAAATTATTACTAGTGTACCAAATAGACTTGTCCATGGGTCACCCGGCCCGATCGAAAAATGGGAAGATTTGGGCAAAAATATATATTAGAAAAATGGGCTTGAACAAACAATAAGGTCCGTTTCCTAAATAGGCCAAGCCTTGAGTAAACTTCTTTTTGCCCGGACCCGGCCCGAATTTGTAAAAAAAAAATACTACTGCTATTTTTTCCTCTTTTTTTCATTGTTTTACTATCATTTTGCTATTATATTGCTAGTATTTTATTGTTATTGTTTAAATATGGTATAACTCTTGTTTTATTAGTCATTTTGCTACTATTTTAGAGGTATTCACTTTTCTTAGTGTTATTTACTTATATATTTTTTTTATTTTTTGAGAAATATTTATTTTAATGTTTTTAGTGAATTTAATGTATTATATTTTTTAAATTTATTTTTATATAAAAAATAATATAAAAACTTTTAATACGGGTGGGTCGGATCGGACTCAGATTTTAACATTTTTATTTGGGTCGGGTTGAGTTCGAGCCTAAAAAATAGTCCTAATTTTTTTTACTTGTCCCAGCCCAACCCATGCTAATAGCAAATATTAACTTATATTAAAAATAATAATTGTTCTTATTTTATATTTTGATTTTATATTAAATTTTTGTTTCACTTTAATGGATGTTGTTAGAGAGTTAATGGAAATAAATGACTTTATAAATACCAGTATATAATGATTTTGTTATTGAGATTTTAATTGTGTTGGTAAGGTTAGTGGGTTCTGGAGCATCCAAGTTAAAGTAAGTGTTTTTATTTTTATTTTAAATTAAAATTATCTATATAAATTTATTAATATATTATTTTTAGTATATAAAGTTGAGAAATTATATTTTTTTTTCAAAAATAACTTGTGACGCTAACAATAGATTATACACAACAACCCATGACATGGTAGCTGCAAGACTATTTTGCATGGGAGCTCTGACACGTTACGACTTTACATTGTTGTTGAAGGTTATGGCACTTTGCCTTTACGAAAATGAGGATGATCTCACTATTTCTACAATTACATGGAACAGTTGGGTGCAGCAGCTTATCACTTACATCCACTTGGCTTTATGGACTGTAAGTAAGCTTATGGTCAGCTGTTGGTTTTGTAAAGTTAAAATGTTGACTCTGGTATGGGCAGGCAGGCAGGTGTGAAACCATGCCTCCTTTATGCTATGAAAATTATTGTTGGACTTTTGGGTATCAAAATTCAACTTAAAGGCAATTAAAGTTGAAGTCGATAATGATTTGTTAGTCTCTTACATACTATTGAACTTGAGGCGGATCTACTTTTTCGAAAGAAGTTTTTTAAATATTGTTTGTCTTGTAGTCGATTAATTGAAAACTCTTCTCAATTAATGATACTTTGAAAATTTCTCTCAAAAAAATTAATCTTTTTTAACGAGCATATAATAGACGAAAAAGAATTCTTTTGTATTTATCTTGAGTCTGTCGTGTTTAAACATATTTTTAGTATGGGAAATCAACTTGCTCATCATTAAGGTTGCTAATATAAGCATTTATCAAGTGGAATCAACTTCTTCATTGTATTAGTCGGTCGTTATGTACTAATAAATTTTTTTATTAGTGAATAATCATATCAGTGTACTCTTTTTATTTTTTATTGTGAAAAGTGATTTTTAAGCGAATTTTTTCTTCCAAAAAAAATAACTAGAGGATGTTACTAAGGGGTTGAATGTTGATTTATCTTTTACTCAAAATCCATTAACTTATTTTCTGCTTCAAAAATTCTTTTTGTGGACTTAAATTTGTTGTCCTCTTTTAGGTTTTGCTTGGTAAAGTGAAAATAAAATTGGAAATATGAAAAATTCAAGAGATGAAAATGGAAAGAAAATGTAATTTTTCTTACATAAGTGTGTTTGGTAAAAAGACGGAAAAACTTTTTCCTTTTATTGCTTGGTAGAATAGAAACTTGAAAAAAAAAGAAAAAAAACAATTGAAAAATACATAATTTGAACTAGTATACATTTTTCTCCAATTTTCTCTCCTTTATCAATCGAAATTTGAAAGATTAATTTTTATGTATTAAAATGAAAAAAAATTACCACCCTTATTTTCTTCTATCTCTTTTTTACTCCCTTTCCATCCTTCTACTTTTCCACCAACCAAACATAATCTTAAAGTGTTAGTTGGAGCAATGAGATTCTTAGTCATGTCGACATGAGTTATAGAAATATTAAAGCTTATACTACGGAATGCTATACAATATCGAAGATGATGAGCAGTATTGAGTAACGGGGAGAATAAGCAAATATTTTAGCAATGGTGACAATCCGCAACTTAGTTATACTCCCTAGGAAAGTACCTTAAAAGCTACTGGCTTTCTTGAGACAAAATATGTTGGATTCGTTTGATCAAAGCAGAGTTCAAAATATTCAATATGCTTCCGTGAATTGTTCTAACTACCTCTAAACCATGAGATTGGATTATCACCTTGTCATGTCCTCTTCGTTGGATAAGCTTGAGACCATCCAGAATGCCCCAAAGTTCAACATAAAAAATTGAACACTTCCCCAGATATCGGTTATACCCAAATACCCAATCCCTGTTTTCATCACACACTACTCCCCCAGCAACAGCAAGCCCCAAATCTAATTGAACAACACCATCAATGTTTATATGAACCCAATTCCCTGTTGTTGGTTTCCCAAAAGAAAATTCATGGTAGCAGTTCGACTCATCTCTAAAGGCAGAAAGGTACTGTTTGACCTAACTATTCAATACTTTGATTATGTCGTTCGAACTCCAAGTTATGTCTTGAAAAATAAATAGATTGTGGTTCTTCCAAATGCACCAAGCAAGTAATCCAAAAAGACAAACCCAATTAGCTCTTCCCTCATGCAACTTCAAAAGGTCCTACAAATGAAAAGATATCCATTAGATTTATTCACAAATTAAATGAAACCGTAATTTGAAAATTTGTAAATCTGTTGAAAAAATTCAAGTGTGAGACCCAAAGTATTACTAAAAAATAAAATATTTCAAAATAATTTTATATTAATATCAATGTATTTGTAAATAAACTTAAATATTTTATTCTTATAAATAATAATTCAAGATTATTTGAGTTGGTCATAAGTTTTGACATTCATTATTACTTTTATCCATAGTTTAGTTATTATCATCAGTTAAAAGTATGAATTAAATAATAAATAAATTAAAAATCCTATCCATTTATACTATAAATTTTGGCAAAAGATAATTTTAACTCTTAATGTATAATTATTTTATCATTTTGGCCCTTATTCTTTTTTTGGGGTCATTTTGGCTCTTAACCTTTAAAAGTTAGTCAAATTGCTTGTTTTCTCTGAAAAAATTGGCTAAACTATTAAAATTTTAATGGCATTGACGTGATAGTTTATATGACATTTTATGTTTACTTCATTGCTAACATGAATAAATTTTCTAAAGGTTTTTATGAACTTTTTTTTAGATTTGTTGATTTTTAAATATTTTTATTTTTAAATTTTTATGAATTATACATAAGTCGCCACAGTAGTGATGAATCAATGCCAATAAAATTTTAATAGTTCAGTTAGTTTTTCCATCTAAAACAAGTAATTTGACTAAAATTTAAAGGTTAAGAGTTAAAATAATCCCCCAAAAAGAATAAGGACAAAAATAAAAATAATAAATGTTAAAGGCTAAATTTATCATTATGCCTAAAATTTTCGATTGAATTTATGTCACAAATTAACCTAGAGAAATGAAAAAAAATCTAATTTATAAAATAAAAACATAGGAAGTTATTAAGATATTAAGTCTTTTATTATTTTTAATTAAAATTTTAAAAATTATTTAAAACCAAGAACATTTTAATCACAAATTTTTAACCACCAAAATACTCTTTATCTATCACTTTTAATTTTAAATAAATTTATTTAAAAACTACCATAATCGTTTTCTTTATACAACTACATATCTTTTAATTACTAATTTTTAATCATCAAAATAACTCTTTTATATTATTTTAACTTTTCATATTTTTATTATTCCCATAATATGCCATTTTCTAATATGAATAATGAATGCTGAGTGTCATTCGAAAAATAAAAATGATGTTTAGCATATAAGAAAATAATTTATGAAAAAAAACTTAATGGACTGAATCATAATTTAAGCCTTCCTGCCCCCACCTCCAACAGTTTCATCAGATTGCTAAAGGATTGAACAGAGCAAAGATCTGAACTACATTTAAGCCGTGATGATAGCAGCTCTTAAAAATAGTTGTATGAATGAATTAAGTTCTAATATATACGTATGTTAAATACAATAATCAACAAGTGTTAGGTATAATTGTAAGGTATTATATTTTTAAAGAAAAATCGCTATTTAAAAGTTAAAAATAATATTATTAAAAGAGATAATCAGAAATAATAAATATAAACAGTAAAATTAACATGAAAAATATATAAAAAAAAAGAGTGTATCTAATGGAAACAAGCTGAGTTATTGCAGTCAACCTGTGATTAATTCAAAAAGATGCAGAGACAAGTACGTTTCTAAGTTTTGAGCGTCATAATTGTTGAAAAAGCCAGTACATCGCTTGAACTGGTGAAAACAGGTTGATGGTGACAACATAATAAGTTACCAGCATTGAGCAATGTTACAAACCCTTTACTTTTGAACATACCAAGTTCAAATCACTCAGCAAATCAAACAAGAAAGCCTTTTTATTTTCAACATTTATTGTGCCAGCTCATAAAACATCTTCTTAAGCCCTTTTACAGTACAAATGGGGATATTCTAGACCATCAATCATGGGCAACCTATCACTCAGGAGATTGATGACAGAAGCCTGGATGACTTTGTGGCAAAGGGACCTATAGAAGGAGTCTATTAAGTAGAAATTTAAGAATGCGCGTTAACAGGTGCCTTTGATGCTGCACACCGGTGGTAGGTGCTCCCCCAAAATATTCCTAACATCAGAACATCCTATTTTCACGTTGCTCCAACTCCTTATTTTTTTAAAATATCTATTTATGAATACGATCATTCAAGACCCTCCAAATACATAAAAAACGAAAATAATTAATACATTCGTGTAAGAAATATAATCATATTTAACACTTGTACACTAAACACTATTTAAAAGCGGGTGTCTAAAAAATTAGGCGTTTGTTATACATATACAATATCAAGTTTCATCAGTAGATTATCGATCACATCCGTCATACTCTATAATAGCCTAAATATTTATATTTTCATTTTTAGGTGCCCATATACGAAAAAATATAAGGAAACAGGAAAGGGGCTTCTTCTTCTTCTTTCTCCTAAGCTCTCTACGAGGGAATCCACTTTTCACCATACTCTAGTCACCATCATTGGCTCTCTGTCCCCAGTCCTGAACGGGGTGAACCGACCAACTCCTTTGCCAACCAAAACTGTTAATCAACAGAGTTCATGTAACGCCCCAAATTCGAACAAGACGTTATGGTCGAATATCGGAAGTTACATTAACAATACTCAAAATTATTTACTTATTAAAAATAATTAGGTTTGAGTTGTTTTGTAAAAACTAAAAGAATTTGAATATTTAATAATTTTGTTGCTTTGAGAAATAGTAAAAAGAATACAAACGTTTAAAAGGAAATGACGACATTATATTGTAATGTCATTTTAAATTATTTGAAAATAAAGAATTTGCACTTTAATTATTTATAAAAAATGTTTTTGAGTAAAAATCTTTCGCAGTGAATTTTCATAATACTATTTAAAAATTTTGAATTATAATTTTGTTTAAAACCAAGTAAAATCGTAAATAGTTTAAATAAATTTCATAAATTAAAATACTTGAAATCTCATAAATTTTGCAATGCATGTATGACCGTTCTAATTATAAAAATAAATCACAACCCAAAATAAAAAGAAATGTCTCAAGTCCAAAGTCCACAAACAAAATCCAAATAATTTTAAAATTCATTATAAAAAATCCATAAGATAACCCATCGAGAGGCTCCACCAAATGCTAAATCCAAATCTTATGTCCGAGTATTACTGAAAAGATTATAACACTAAAGGGGTGAGCTTTTAAAGCCAGTGTGAGTCTTTTACAAAAAAAAGAGTAAATAAACACATAATCATCAATCAAGTAAATATTTCACTTTATGCACATGATCATGGCAATGCGGTTTTTATAAAATGTTTATGCAGAGTTATTTAAAATATTTTACCCATCACCGCTACACACCACAATCGAGTTCCCCAGAACTCATCCATCCAAACATTCCAATTTGTGAATAGTGTCACAGTAATGCAGATAAATTGTCACTTAATAATATTGTGAACAAGCTACCACTTTTGCAGATAAATTGTCACTTAATAATATTATGGATAAGCCACCACTTTTGTAGATAATTTGTCACTTCTTCCTCCTTTCACATATCCCACCCTATGCATGTGATATGGCCACAAAAATAACTTTTTCACTTTAAAATCATTTTTTCACTTTGCCATGTGAGACATGCTCATTATATCACTTATCACTTAAAATCACATAGATATGCTGTTAGAGATTGACCCGATTAAGCAACGAATAAGTAAAAATAGAAGAAGAAATTGAGAAATTAAACACACAAATTTAACGTGGAAAAACTCCTCCAAAGAGGATAAAAAACCACAGGCAAAGATAATTTTACTATAATGGCAAAAGAAACGAAGAGAACAAAAAGATGGAGATAAAAACTAAACCCCGAAAACCCGAAAACAAAGAACCCTCAAAACGTAAATACAAAATTCTCTAAATGTGTTATGAGTTGTAATATCTAATGGGTGTATTTTTTAAGGTTGTAAAAGAGTCTATTTATAGGCTGAATTCATATGTCAAATAATAATAAAATAATCTAAACTAATCAGTGTTTGATTGAAACAAATAAACAGAGTTTAACTAGAAGATTATTTCTCAAATTTGACTGAAATAGGAGTCATACTTAACAAATCTCCACCTTAACTCAGGGTGGGCTTGGATGGGCGATTGGGTGTGGTGCGGTGCGTTTAGCTTACTTTTTATTTCACGCTACAATATCGCTACAGTATCTAATCTCACCGCCACCGCTATTTTTACACTAACCGCAGTTAAACGCACCACCCATCCAAACCCACCCTCATATTTCTACAACACCATCTTTGCCAATGCTCGTCACGAGCCTATCTTGAACTATGCAGGGAATTAACTGAGTCGAATCTGTGCTTAAAAACTGGAAGACTTTTAGCCTTCGACTTGTATACTGTCAAATCAAAACTAACCTGGGTCTGATTTTCACGAACACAGTGCCCTAACTTTTCAAAACCTGCATCCAAAAGAGAACCTCTCTTCAACGAAACGATCATACATTTTTCCCTCCTATGACCAAGTTGTCTCCGCTCCAAACGAGTTGACTTCGACTTTGTAACGGACGAGGGACGTCCAATTTCACCAGTCACTGTAGAACCTTCCAGAATATAAAGACTGCCAGTTCTTTTACCTTTTAACAAAATAAGAGGTCCACGAGATACTTTAATGTCGCTCAACTTGATGTTGATTCTGTATCCTTTCAAGTCTAAAATACTCAAGGAGATCAGATTCTTTCGTAAATTAGGTACATACCTGACATTTGAGAGTGTCCTAATCGTCCCATCGTGTATCCTAATTTTAACAGTACTAATACCAATTACCTTACTAGATGAATCGTTTCTCATGCGCACAACTCCACCTTCAACCGAACTGTATGTGGAGAACCATTCTCTATTGGAACACATGTGGAAAGAACATCCCGAATCTAGGATTCACTCAGACGTGAGCTTGGAGTTATTGCTCGTTGACACTAACAAGAAATCATCACTGCTTTCATCGGCCAAATTAGCACCAGCTATATCTTCCTCGTTACTCTCAAAAGCTCTTTTATTTCGCAGTTTATAACAATCTGCTTTGACGTGACCTAACCTTTTACAATAGCGACACCTTTTGTGTCGTTTCTTTGATGCTATCAAAACGGAAGCTTGCCTATCTGCCTTGCTATCCAAATGAAGCTCATTATCGAGTTTGTCTCTACTCAACAAATGACCCTTCACATCTTCGAACGAGAGTTTGTCTCTGCCATAAATCAAGGTCTCTTTGAAAGACTTGTATGAATAGGGTAAAGAGCACAATAATAGCATAACTTGATCTTCATCATCAATATGAACCTCAACGTTCTTTAAATCATTTAAAAGAGTAATGAATTGATTGTTATGATATCTAAGAAGCTCACCTTCATTCATGTGAAATGTAAATAGACGTTGTTTCAACACTAAACGGTTAGCCAAAGACTTAGTTGCATAAAGAGTTTCTAACCTTTTCCACAAGGCAGATGAGGTCTTTTCCATCAATACCTTCTGCAATACAGTATTTGTGAGGCACAACTGGATTGCAGACAAAGCCTTTTCATCAAGGTCTTCCCATTCTATTTTATTTAGATTCTCAGGCTTTTTCCCGATAACAACCTTTTTCAAACCGGATTGAACTAGAATTGCAATCATCCGAACTTGCCACTGATTGAAATTTGTCTCACCATCGAACTTCTCAATTTTAAACCTTGTTGTTGCCATATCTGAATGGGCTGATTTATAAAAATTAGACTAGCTCTGATACCACTTGTTAGAGATTGACTCGATTAAGTAAAGAATAAGTAAAAATAGCAGAAGAAATTGAGAAATTGAACACACAAATTTAACATGGAAAAACTCCTCCAAAGAGGATAAAAAACCACAAGTAAAGATAATTTTACTATAATGGCAAAAGAAACAAAGAGAACAAAAAGATGGAGATAAAAACTAAACCCCGAAAACCTGAAAATAAAAAACCCTCAAAACGTAAATACAAAATTCTCTAAATGTGTTATGAGTTCTAATATCTAATAGATGTATTTTTAAAGTTGTAAAAGAGTCTATTTATAGGCTAAATTCATATGTCAAATAATAAAATAATCTAAACTAATCAATGTTTGATTGAAACAAATAAAAGAGTTTAACTAGAAAATTATTTCTCAAATTTGGTGAAATAGGAGTTATACTTAACACATGCTTAACATGCAAATCACATATATACATATTATATCAATATTTCTAATTTTATAATTCATGTGAACTTCACAGATGTCATAACATCACATAACATGAGAATGAGACTATCATACACTTTGTTTCAATCAATAATAATCAATATTATACATCATACATGTCACAACAACAACAATTTAGATTCACTTACTTGGATATTCGATTTTGATGGGTTTTTTACTTCTCTTTTCGAATAAATAGAGTATTTTTTAATAAGCACAATCTTAATAATACTAATAAATTTTAATAACATGAAACATATTTTCATATTTTTAATTAGTGTAAAATCCATACCTGGTTGTAGATCTAATGTGTTACAACTCTCTGAGACGCCTACACTCGGATCTATTCAATGGATTACCTAATCACACAAATGGTAGTCTTTCATTAAAGTTTGTCATGATCATAATAAGAGACAAGTTAATTAAACAAATCTCCTATTTGACACTTACCCTTATGAATGTTAAGAATGGAAATTCTTTTTTCAAGTTTAATGATTTCCTGGGTTGATGTTGGTCAGCCCTTCAAAAAGATATTGTAACTAAATGTTAATACATGAGAGATAAATACACTATGAACCTTATGAATATTTGGTCATGAGAGAAACAATGAGGGAAGAGTGGTTCTCGATCAACCTTTTTACTTACACTATCTCGGTTGAAATGGAAAGGTCGATGCTTCATCTTGATTTTGATCTGAAAAAACTGAACGATCTAAAAAAATGGTTGATTAAAAGTAAGCTTACGATATAAAGACCTAGAATTTAAGAAACGAAGTAAAATAAAAAGTGCAGAATTTTGTTTACTAAAAGGAATTATGTAGGTTGAAAAACTGATGAAAAAAATAGGAGGAAATACAACCGTCAGCGGTGATACTACATCGACGACTATAGTGGTCTGACAATGGAGGTGGCAGTCTGATGGAGGAGAAAGAAAAGGAGATATGTTTCAGCCTCTTCATAAAAGAAAGAGAAAGGAGAAGAGGAAAAATGAAGAAAAAATGAGTGATGTTTTGTGGTGGTTGTTACAGTTGTGAAGGGCGATGCTAAGGCGGCGGTGGAACAAAAAGAAGAAGAGAAGTGGTGGTGCAAAGGAGGTTCGGTGGTAGTGATGGTGGTTCAAACCAAGGAATGGTGGAGTAGATGAGGAAATAGATAAAAGATGGGTGGTTGATGGCTAAACAAAACAAAGAAAATGAGAGAATAAGGAGGAGTTTTAGGAGGTGCAACAATGAGAGGGGGAGAATGAAAAGATGGATGAAAAGGGGTGTTGTCAAACATGTCTAGGTTCAATGAACATCACTCATCGTAATGGTGAAGAGAATGACAATTTAGGGAGACAAGAGAGTGAAAAGGGGATCATGTCCTCATAAGTATGGTATGTTGACTAAAAAGAAAGGAAATAATCTTCCCTTAGTATGGTAAGAAAGGTTGGACGGCAATGGTAAATAAGCACATGTAAAATATTGCAAAAATTTAAATAAAAAGATACTAATGTGGTGAGTTGAACCTAGGACCATTAGGAAAATTTAGAGCTCTTAACCACTAGGCCATTTCATTTTCTTGTGTTTAATTTAACAGAAAATATTTAAAGCATGGGATGTGACCTTTGCTAAGGTTGGAAACAAAATTGCACCACATAGAAAATAATGAGATAGAAGGAATTCGAACACTGGTCAACAAGGACAGCTCTACCACTACTCAATCGCTTAAAAAAATCAGGCGTGATTACTCTTGGTTCATTAACCCAATTTTTTCTAACTTGATTTTTGGGATGTAACAGGTCATAGCAAAATAAAATATTTCTCAACTAGCATCAAACTAGCGGATTTACATGTTTGGTAGAAGTATTAGGATTTTAGTCCAAATCTTAATGCATCAATTCAAAAAAACTCATTTTTTTGGTTAAAAAGTTATTAACAAAGTTCTTAATGCACCAGTTGTTTAATTTTTCTATTTCTTTCTCCTTAAGCTAATGATACGAATATGTCATCGATGGATTAAATCTCTAATCTCTCTCCCCAACCCCCCAAAATAATTAAAAAAAGAAAGGAAATTAATTAAACAAGTGGGGGCTATATGTACGAAGAATAACAATTAAAGTGAAGTCATTGTTTTAGAGGATTATTACATAAGTGTTTTGTAATCTATCACTTAAATTTAGTGTGAACTGTGGTTTTTGTGTGTTTGATCATTGTGAGGGCATATCCTGTGTATTGTCAAATAGCTTATTACATAATGTTTAATAGATTATTAAGTTTTGATAGATTAGGATAAATCTCAAAATTATACATGAACTTTAGTTTGGTGTAATTTTGATTCAATCATACACATTTAAAGAAATAAATACATCAATGTATTTTTACATTGGTTAAATATAATTATATGCATATGCAACTTATAAATATAAAATATATTATATGAATAGTTGTGTTAATAATTTGTAAGAATTGGATCAAATCAAGATTTCATGTGTAAAATTATACATTAAACCAAAGTTCATGTATAGTTTTAAGATTTATCCCGATAGATTCTTATACAAAACAAATAAGTGCTAAAAGTAACATGTTTTAACATTATTCTTAATGTGTTTTGGGGTGATTATTCAATGTTAATTATGAATTTTATATTCCTAATCCTTT
The DNA here is from genome assembly GCF_025698545.1 of Gossypium raimondii. Lineage (NCBI taxonomy): Eukaryota > Viridiplantae > Streptophyta > Magnoliopsida > Malvales > Malvaceae > Gossypium > Gossypium raimondii. The sequence goes on from NC_068577.1 coordinate 45,789,663, forward strand.
AAATTCATGTTTTAATGCTTAATAGATCATTTGGGAGCAAAAAGAGTAAAAAACGAGCGAAAACTGAAGTGTCGGAGCAAGCTACAGGAGCCACACGGTTGGACCACATGGGTGTGTGGTAGAGGTGCTCATGGGCCGGGCCAAATTCAGGCCGGGCCCATAAAAAATTCGGCCCATGTCCTAGGCCTGGGCCTGGCCCGACCCGAAATATGGGCCTAAAATTTTATCCAGGCCTGGCCCATTTTTTAAATAAACACCAAAAATAATTTTAAAAAAAATAAAAAAGTATTTTAAAAATAAAAAAATAAAAAAAAGTATTTTAAAAATATTTTAAAAATAAAAAAATAAAAAATAAAAATATTTATTATATTTGGGCCGGGCTGGACCCGGGCAAAAAAAGTGCTGCCCAAGGCCCGACCCGTTCTCCAAACGGGCCTCGTTTTTTTCCCAAACCCATATTTCGGGAGGGCCGTCAGGCCGGGCCGGGTAGCCCGCCCCATTAGCACCTCTAGTGTGTGGTAGCCCGTGTCGATTTCATGGGATTGTGCACCGAACAGTAGAAAATCATGATTTTTAGGTTTTTCGGGCAATCTAAGACATATATCTGACAAAAATAAGAAGATATGAATAAGCCATAAAAGAATATTCAAGAAAACAACTCGAAAATAACCATTAAAGCCGACCTTGAAGAAGATTTCCATCAAGATTAAAGATTCCCAGTTGATTTCTTAGGAAGTTATCATTAGTTTCTTTATTTCTTTCGGTTATACTATCTCTTGAATGTTTTTATTTTCAAGCATGAACTAATTTTCTAAATACCTAGAAGAGATGAACCCTATGATGGATTTTGTCATTTGATTTTTATTTTACGCAATAAATACTTGATTTCTTGCTCTCAGTCATGTATGTTTAATTCTGGGTTTGATATTTCTAGATTATTGATCCATGTTCACTGTGCTTAAATCGATGGTTGAATAGACCTTGTTTAAGATTAGACATTGCGTAATTGAGTAGAGTTGCATGCAATCCTAAAAATAGGACGACATAAATCTACCGGATTAGAGTCAAATCTAATAGGAAAACCCATAGCACAAGTTAATATGATAATAGGGGTTTTAATTAGAAAGAAAATTCAATTAATCAATCTAGAGTTAGTTGCTCTTATACTCGAAAAAGATATTAGCATAATTTAGGAATTTCTATGGATCAAGGTGCTAAGTAAAGAAATTACGTAATTTAGATTGATAGCGACAAATGAAATCTAGGTGAATTCTTTCCTGGGTATTGTTTCGCTTCTTGGTTGTTAATAAATTATTTTCGTGTTTTGTTCTTTGTCGTGTTAGTTAGTTAATTAAATTAGTTAATTTTAGTTTTTAATCAATCACTTGAATTATTTGGTTAAATAATAGAAAGAAGGTAATTACTAGTACTTTTAGTTTTCGTGGGAACGATATCTTTTGTAACAGCCCAATTTTGACCCTAATCGGAACAGTGGTTTCGGGACCACACATCCGAATTTGAAAAAAAAATTAATATTTTTATTGTGTTTATTATGTGTGAATTGACATGTGTGAAAGTTTCGTAAATTAATTTTATTGTTTGAGTGCTTAATTTGAGAAAAAGGGTTTAATCGCGTAAAATGAAAATTTGATAGATAAATGTATGATTTCCTGATTGAACTTGTCTTGTTAATATGATGCACTTATGTTGAAATTATGCCATAGCTAATATTAGTGGACGGCTAAGGACAATGTTAACCTTAAAATATATATGTTATATTTATTTATATAAGGTTAAATTTGTAAATTAAAAATACATTATAATATATGTTAGATAAAAACATAAAAAAATAAAGGTTATTATCATCTTTCTTAGCCGAATGCATGCATATCATCTTTCTTAGCCAAATGCATGCAAAGGAAAAAGAAAAATAAGCCAAGCAATATTCGGCCAATTTGAAGCTTAATTCAAGATCAAGAAACCAAGAAATCGGATTTAGATCGGGGGAAATCGAAAGTAATTGAGTAGCCGATCTATTAGTCGACGACATCCGAGGTAAGTTATTAAGCATATATATTTGTATCGTTTTAAATCATCTTAGTATCTATGTAATTATGCTGAATTGAATGGTATATATATATACAAGTAGTGATAAAATTATTGAAATAAGATGTATTGAGTTGTTGACTTTCGACACTAAGTGTGCGAGTATAAAAAAAATTATAATAATGAGATTAGCACTAAGTGTGCGAGTTTAATTGTAAAGCACTAAGTGTGCGAGTTTAATGGTAAAGCACTAAGTGTGCGAGTTTGATTATTAAGCACTAAGTGTGCGAACTTATTAAATATTTTCGAATAACTATTAGCATTGAGTATTTGACTTATTGGGAAATCATGATTAGTAAAATGAGTAAAGACTTGGAGTTCTTAAGTAATAACCATTATGGTTGTATTTAAGGTTAAGCTTTGTAAGTATTAAACCTATGTGGTGATTATATTTGGAATCATATATATATAAGATGATCCTTTATATTACATGATGATGAAATGCATAATGTATTTGGCCTTGTATTTATATTTGAAGAAATGCTTATGGTTGTGTAATTATATTAATTTTAGTTAAATCATAGTATTAAGTAAATAATTATCTTATGATATGGTAAGCTAAAGGTAAGATGATTTAGTAGTATGAATTGGTTAAATATTATTCGAGATATCAAGTTAAATTGTAGAGTTTATTTCCTTGTAACTTACTAAACTAAATTAGCTTACAATGTGTTGGATAATTGTTTTGATGTATAGATTTTGGTGATTGCTACGTGTTCGAGGATCGCCAGCTAAGCCCATCACACGATCGACATTTTCTTTTGGTACTTTGCTAAATTGTTTTCAAATATATGGCGTGTATAGCATAGTTAAAATGTTGATTTTGGAACCAATGTGTATGTGTATTTAAAAGCTATGCGAAAATGGCTTATCTCTTTTTGTTTGAATTTGACTTTGATACATATAGTCTAATGGACAATATGGAGTATATGCTTCTGTATCATGTGCATGGTTAATTAGATTTAGGTAATGTATATATTCGGCTAAGTCAAATATGTTTGATGGGTAAAGTTTAGTACTCTTGCTTTTTACATATTGGATTTAGGTGATGCTTTGGTTATGCTTATTTGGCTTAGAAATAGGTTCATGAATTGAATATTATTTAATAGTTGATGATGCAACTTGTATGGTTCATATATGTGAGTGATATTTATGGTTGAGATTTGTTGTATGTAGTTATGAGATTTATCATACGTTTGAAAGTGTATAGGTTTGTTTATGGATTAGATTATTAGGTTTAGGTTCGGATTATATCATTTTGGCTTTGAGGAACTAATTTGTGAATTATAGTTGCTATGGACATGTTTGTGTAAGATTCCGATTAAGCTGTATCATGGATGTGATATGGTTAATATGCTCTACTAAGGAATGTTTGTATTAAGCTAAGGCTTAAAAGAAAATATGAGTAAAGTGACGAGTTAATAAATAAGTTAATGGATGAGTAATCACCTATGCATGTTCGACCTTATAGGTTGTTATAAGCCTAAGTGTAAAGAAATTATATTTTCGAACATGATATGTATTTAAATGGTTAAATAATGTTATATATATATACGTGAATTGGATGAATATTAGGTTTGAATATGTTAAATGATATGATTGAATGTGTATAAATTACATGAAATTTGTTGGCTATTTAAGCATGACATATCTATAGTTTTAATACTACATGCATTCGGTTATGACTCATATATTTGAGAAATTTAAATGTCATGGCAAATTATTTGATATAATAGCATGAATATGTGATGGTGTGGTTGTTAATTGATAAGTTATTGGATTTTGTGAATAAATATATTTATTTGACATAACGTATTATATGTGGATGTTTTGCTTTTATTTATTTATTTGACTCAAATGAATTGCACATTTATATATGAATCGGTAATAAATTAAATTGTAAATTTATATGAAAGGTATATAAGTCCGAATATGCCATGAGTATTAGAATTCGATTGTGATGGTAATACTTGCATCGTTAATTGTTTTGATGGTTTAGTATCTTTCAGTGCTGTTAACTATTAAGTATGGAATAAATTTTATTAGTGCTGATTTGTAATTGAATCTATTTGTGATTAGTTATGTCTGTCAAAGTCATAAAAGTAACTTCATGATTAAGTGATTAAGAGTGTTCCATGATTATGTTTTATCCTATTAAGTTCTTTATTTTCTCATAACCCTAATTCGGCGACGGATACGGGTTAGGGGTGTCACATTTGATTGGTATCAGAGCTACGATTTAGTCGATTCTAGGACTAACGTAGCGCGTATGAGTCTAGCTATACATGTCATATTTTATATTGAGATAATGTGATGACTTCTGACATCTACAAATGTGTTTTCGTATAGTAATGGATCTCGATCGAACTGTAGCGGATGATGTCGAGAGTGTAGCGCCTGCTCCTGTGCAATGGATGGAGCCGGTTGATTCTCGACCGAATACGAGTAACCATGGTGATGAGACTAAACAAGCCTTCTATACTATGATGAATGAATGGTTTACTCAATATATCCGAACAAATCTGGCTGTTCAACAACCTCCGACCCTGATTAACCCACTTCTGATGCCTGTGGTACCTCTGACTATCGATCCTATGAGATTGAATAAACTCCTGTTGATAAAATAAGAAAAGACGGAGCTGAAGAATTTAGGGCCACAGCTAGTGATGATGCTGAACGGGTTGAATTTTGGCTCGATAATACCATTCGTGTCTTCGATGAATTATCCTGTACACCTGATGAGTGCCTGAAATGTGCTATATCTTTGTTATGGGATTCAGCTTACTATTGGTGGAACACTCTAGTTTCGGTTGTTCCGAAAGAGCGTGTCACTTGGGATTTCTTTCAGACAGAATTTCGCAAAAGTATATCAGTTAGAGATTCATTGATTAGAAACGCAAAGAATTTCTCGAGCTAAAACAGGGTTGTATGATCGTATCTAATTATGAGTGCGAGTTTGTGAGACTCAGCCGATATGCCCGAGAGTATGTTGTGACCGAGACTGCTATGTATAAAAGATTCGAGGAAGGGTTGAATGAAGACATAAAATTGCTTGTCGGCATACTCAAAATAAAAGAGTTTGTAGTACTCGTCGAGCGAGCTTGCAAGGTTGAAGAACTCAGCAAAGAGAAAAGAAAAGCTGAGTTTGAAGCTAGTGATTTCCACAAGAGATCAGCGAGTAAAAATTTTCAGACGGCAACAAAGAAGTTCAGAGATGTTAGTAGTCGATCTAAGGCTACTGCCGGGCTTTCTATACAAGAACGACCACCAATAAGTTCAAGAGCCACCTCAGTTGCTAGTATTGGTAATACCCGACGAATAAACCCGAGTGACAACAGTGTGGTAGGAAACATGTTGGTGAGTGTTGGGGCAAGTACAATAATCAAGTTTGCTACAAATGTGGATCGAAATATCATTTTATTCGGGAGTGCCTAGTGGTAGCGAGTCAAAATTTGGTACAGAATACGAGATTGGGTAACACTGCAGCTAGAGGTAGACCACCCAAAAACACGGGTAATATGAGTGCCAGTCAAAGAGGTACTAAAGATACAACTATTAGATCCGAGACCCGTGCACCTGCCAGAGCCTATCCCATTCGCGCACGTGAGGAATCTTCATCCCCAGACGTTATTACTGGTACTTTCACTCTCTATGATACTAATGTTATTGCACTGATTGATCCTAGTTCGACTCATTCATATGTGTGTGAAACTTTAGTACTCAGTAAGACTTTGCCTGTTGAATCTACTGAATTTGTGATTAGAGTATCAAACCCCCTGGGCCGATGTGTGTTGGTTAACAAAGTGTGTAAGAATTGTCCGTTGATGATTCGAGATTTGTGTTTTACAGCTGATTTGATGTGGTTGCCATTTGATAAGTTCGATATAATTTTGGGCATGGACTGGTTGACTTTACACGATGTTGTGGTTAACTGCAAAAGGAAGACTATTGATTTAAGATGCCAGAATGACGAGATTATTCGGATTGAATCTAATGATTTGAATGGTTTATCGGCAGTGATATCCTCTATGTTGGCTCAGAAGTATGTGAGAAAAGGTTGTGAAGCTTATCTTGCATATGTTCTTGATAGTAAAGTGACAGAAAGAAGATTGAATCAGTACCTGTTGTATGTGAGTATCCAGATGTGTTCCCTGAAGAATTACCTGGTTTGCCACCTATTCGAGAAGTTGAGTTTGGGATTGAATTAGTGCCGGGGACAACTCTGATTTTGATAGCTCCATACAGGATGACACCTACAGAATTAAAAGAGTTGAAAGTGTAGTTACAAGAGTTGACAGATAGAGGTTTTGCAAGACCGAGTTTTTCTCCTTGGGGTGCGCCAATTCTATTTGTGAAAAAGAAAGATGGAACAATGAGAATGTGCATTGATTACCGGCAGCTCAATAAGGTGACTATAAAGAATAAATATCTGTTGCCACGTATTGACGACTTGTTCGATCAGCTAAAAGGGGCTTCAGTGTTTTCGAAGATAGATTTGAGATCGGATTACTAGTAGTTGCGAGTTAAAGACTCTAATGTACTAAAGACAGCTTTCTGAATGAGGTACGGACATTATGAGTTTCTGGTTATGCCTTTTGGACTTACTAATGCACCTGATGTTTTCATGGATTTGATGAATCGGATCTTTAGACAGTATTTGGATCAGTTTGTGGTAGTGTTCATAGATGACATTTTGATCTACTCTCGTGATGAAGTCGAGCATGCTGAACATCTGAGACTTGTGTTAAAAACTTTGTGAGATAAACAATTGTATGCAAAGTTTAGTAAATGTGAGTTCTGGTTACACGAAGTTAGTTTTCTGGGCTATGTGGTATCAGCATCGGGTATTCGGGTTGATCCGAGTAAAATTTCAGCTATACTTGATTGAAAACCTTCGAGAAATGTCTCTGAAGTTCGAAGCTTTTTAGGGCTCGTTAGTTACTATAGATGGTTTGTGAAAGGATTCTCTATAATTGCAACCCCGATGACGAAGCTATTGCAGAAAGAGGTTAAGTTCTAGTGGTCAAAGAAGTGCCAGAAAAGTTTCGATCAGTTGAAAGCCTTGTTGACCGAAGCTCCAGTATTAGTTCAGCCAGAATCGTGTAAAGAGTTTTTTTTATCTATAGTGATGCATCTTTAAATGGTTTGGGCTGTGTTTTGATGCAGGAAGGCAAAGTTGTAGCCTAGGCCTCGAGACAGTTAAAGCCACATGAAAAGAACTATTCGACGCACGATCTGGAATTGGCCATTATTGTGTTTGCGTTGAAAATATGGCGCCACTATCCGTTTGGCGAAAAATGTCATGTTTATTCCCATCACAAAAGCCTGAAGTATTTGATGACTTAGAAAGATATGAATTTGAGACAGCGTCGATTGTTAGAATTGCTAAAAGATTACGAGCTTGTGGTTGACTATCATCCGGGAAAGGCTAATGTTGTTGCTGATGCCTTAAGTCGAAAATCACTGTTTGCTTTGCGTGTAATGAAAGTGCATATAGCTATGTCTGATGATGGTGCGATAATAGCTGAGTTAAAAGCAAATCCGTTATTCGTTCAATAGATTTCTGAAGCTCAAAAAGCCGATGATGATTTAATTGCAAAACGAGCTCAGTGTGACTCAAATGTTGATTCAGAGTTTCTAGTTGATGCTGAGGATTGTTTGAGATTCAGAAACCGATTATGTGTTCCGAGAAATTCAAAGTTAATTTCAGATGATTTTGAATGAAGCTCATAATAGTCGATTTTCTATTCATCCGGGTAGCACGAAAATGTATAACGATCTGAAATAGGTGGTATGAAACGAGACATTTCTGACTTTGTTTCGAAATGTTTAATTTGTCAGCAAGTCAAAGCCGAGCATCAAGTACCATTTGGATTACTTCAGCTGATTATGATTCCCGAGTGGAAATGGGACCGAGTCACGATAGATTTTGTATCCGGTTTATCGTTGACACCGAGTAAGAAAGATGTAATCTGGGTTATTGTTGATAGGTTTACAAAATCGGCACACTTTATTCCAATCTGCATAGATTTCCTGCTCGATAAACTTGCCGAATTGTATGTTTCTCAAATTGTGAGGTTGCATGGTGTGTCTATTTCAATTGTTTCGGACAGAGACCCGAGGTTTACATCGCGATTTTAGAGGAAACTACAAGATGCTTTAGGTACGAAACTACATTTTAGCACAGCTTTCCATCCGCAAACAGATGGTCAATCTGAGCGAATCATTTAGATACTTGAGGATATGTTGAGATGTTGCATTCTCGAGTTTGAAGGTACGTGGGAACGATACTTACCTTTGATTGAATTTGCATATAATAACAACTTTCAATCTAGTATCAAAATGGCACCTTACGAGGCTTCATATGGTCATAAATGTCGTACACCATTGTATTGGACCGAGCTTAGTGAAAAAAAGATACATGGGGTCGATTTGATTAAAAAGACTGAACAGAAAGTGAAAGTGATTCGGGATAGTCTAAAATTAGCATCGGATCATCAAAAATCTTATGCGGACTTGAAAAGAAAGGATATAGAATTTCAAATCAGGGACAAAGTGTTTTTGAAAGTCTCACCATGGAATAAAATACTCAGATTTGGTCGCAAAGGCAAATTAAGTCCACGATTCATTGGACCATATAAGATTATAGAGCGTATCAGGTCGGTTGCTTATAAATTGTTTTTGCCATTTGAGTTAGAAAAGATTCAAAATGTATTCCATGTTTGGATGCTTCGTAGATACAGATCCGATCCTTTGCATGTGATTAGTCCGACAGAGATTAAAATTAACTCTGATATGTCATATGAAGAAGAACCGATTAGCATTCTGGCTCATGAGGTTAAAGAATTACGAAATAAGAAAATTCCGTTAGTCAAAGTACTTTGGCATAAACAAGGAGTTGAAGAAGCAACTTGGGAGTCAGAAGATACAATGAAAGAACGTTATCCAAACCTATTCACCAGTAAGATTTTCGGGGACGAAAATCCTTAAGAGGGGAGAGTTGTAACAGCCCAATTTTGACCCTAATGGGAACAGTGGTTTCCGGACCACACATCCGAATTTGAAAAAAAAATTAATATTTTTATTCTGTGTTTATTATGTGTGAATTGACATGTGTGAAAGTTTCGTAAATTAATTTTATTGTTTGAGTGCTTAATTTGATAAAAGGGTTTAATCGCGTAAAATGAAAATTTGATAGATAAATGTGTGATTGCCTAATTGAACTTGTCTTTATAATATGATGCACTTATGTTGAAATTATGCCATGGCTAATATTAGTGGACGACTAAGGACAATGTTAACCTTAATATATATATTATATTTATTTATATAAGGTTAAATTTGTAAATTAAAAATACATTATAATTTATGTTAGATAAAAACATAAAAAAATAAATGTTATTATCATCTTTCTTAGCCGAATGCATGCAAAGGAAAAGGAAAATAAGCCAAGCAATATTCAACCAATTTGAAGCTTAATTCAAGATCAAGAAATCAGATTTAGATCGGGGGAAATCGAAAGTAGTTGAGTAGCCGATCTATTAGTCGACGACATCCGAGGTAAGTTATTAAGCATATATATTTGTATCGTTTTAAATCATCTTAGTATCTATGTAATTATGCTGAATTGAATGGTATATATATACAACTAGTGATAAAATTATTGAAATAAGATGTATTGAGTTGTTGACTTTCGACACTAAGTTTGCAAGTTTGATTATTAAGCACTAAGTGTGTGAACTTATTAAATATTTTGAATAACTATTAGCATTGAGTATTTGACTTATTGAGAAATCATGATTAGTAAAATGAGTAAATACTTGGAGTTCTTGAGTAATAACCATTATGGTTGTATTTAAGGTTAAGCTTTGTAAGTATTAAACCTATGTGGTGATTATATTTGGAATCATATATATGTAAGATGATTCTTTATATTACATGATGATGAAATGCATAATGTATTTGGCCTTGTATTTAAATTTGAAGAAATGCTTATGGTTGTGTAATTATATTGATTTTAGTTAAATCATAGTATTAAGTAAATAATTATCTTATGATATGGTAAGCTAAAGGTAAGATGATTTAGTAGTATGAATTGGTTAAATATTATTCGAGATATCAAGTTAAATTGTAGAGTTTATTTGCTTTTAACTTAATAAGCTAAATTAGCTTACAATGTGTTGGATAATTGTTTTGATGTATAGATTTTGGTGATCGCTACGTGTTCGGGGATCGTCAGCTAAGCCCATCACACTATCAACATTTTCTTTTGGTACTTTGCTAAATTGTTTTCAAATATATGGCATGTATAGCATAGTTAAAATGTTGATTTTGGAACCAATGTGTATGTGTATTTAAAAGCCATGCAAAAATGGCTTATCTCTTTTTGTTTAAATTTGACTTTGATACATATAGTCTAATGGACAATATGGAGTATATGCTTATATATTATGTGCATGGTTATTAGATTTAGGTAATGTATATATTCGGCTTAGTCAAATATGTTTGATGGGTAAAGTTTAGTACTCTTGCTTTTGATATATTGGATTTAGATGATGCTTTGGTTAAGCTTATTTGGATTAGAAATAGGTTCATGAATTGAATATTATTTCATAGTTGATGATGCAACTTGTATGGTTCATATATGTGAGTGATATTTATGGTTGAGATTTGTTGTATTTAGCTATGAGATTTATCATACGTTTGAAAGTGTATAGGTTTGTTTATGGATTAGATTATTAGGTTTAGGTTCGGATTATATCATTTTGGCTTTGAGGAACTAATTTGTGAATTATAGTTGCTATGGACATGTTTGTGTAAGATTCCGATTAAGCTGGATCATGGATGTGATATGGTTAATATGCTCTACAAAGGAATGTTTGTATTAAGCTAAGGCTTAAAATAAAATATGAGTAAAGTGGCGAGTTAATAGATAAGTTAATGGATGAGTAATCACCTATGCATGTTCGGCCTTATAGGTTGTTATAAGCCTAAGTGTAAAGAAATTATATTTTCGAACATGATATGTATTTAAATGGTTAAATAATTTTATATATATCGTGAATTGGATGAATATTAGGTTTGAATATATTAAATGATATGATTAAATGTGTATAAATTACATGAAATTTGTTGGCTATTTAAGCATGACATATCTATCGTTTAATACTACATGCATTCGGTTATGACTCATATATTTGAGAAATTTAAATGTCATGGCAAATTATTTGATATAAGAGCATGAATATGTGATGGTGTGGTTGTTAATTGATAAGTTATTGGATTTTGTGAATAAATATATTTATTTGACATAACGTATTATATGTGGATGTTTTGCTTTTATTTATTTATTTGACTCAAATGAATTGCACATCTATATATGAATTTGGTAATAAGTTAAATTGTAAATTTATATGAAAGGTATATAAGTCCGAATATGCCATGAGTATTAGAATTCGATTGTGACGGTAATACTTGCATCGTTAATTGTTTTGATGGTTTAGTATATTTCAGTGAAGTTAACTATTAAGTATGGAATAAATGATAAATTTTATTAGTGCTGATTCGTAATTGAATCTATTTGTGATTAGTTATGTCTATCAAAGTCATAAAAGTAACTTCATGATTAAGTGATTAAGAGTGTTCCATGATTATGTTTTATCCTGTTAGGTCCGGTATTGCCTCATAACCCTAATTCGGCGACGGATACGGGTTAGGGGTGTCACATCTTTGCTTACCATAGTTATACTATTAATTAATAGGTGAACTTGCCTTAGTAAAATTTTTAGTTAGTTTCGTGACACATCAAATTTTTTTATGATAGCTTTTTTGAATAATTGATGTAATTTTTATAGAATTGTAGAATGATTTTTGCTTAATATATTATTTTAGATTATATGATCACGAGTAGTAAAAAGATTGAATCTTTTTCAAGAAAAGGGTGTTCAAGAGTGATAATGAACTATTGGTATCGAAACCTTTTGCGACTAGCGATGAACAATCTCATCTTAATTCTTCCTAAGATTTGAATGTCCTTGTAAGGCTCACAGAATATAAGAAAAAAAAGACTTTAATGCTTCTTTCAAAGAGCGTGATTTAGGACTTTGAAAATCAATATGGGATTACCCTCCTAATCAACAAGATAAAGCCTTCGAGGTTACATTAAATTTAGACTCGCTGGACCTAGGGTGTTACACTACATGATGTTCAAGAGGTATTTTTGAAGGGAAAACAAGTAAAACACCCCAGGTGTATTGTAATAGAATAGTTTTCCTAACGAAGTGTAATCCGCCCAATTTCTTAATTTGGAATATACGTGTGGGTGTATAGTATTCACCACATTAGTAAGTAAGGATTTTATTTCATGATATTTTGTTATATTAAGAAGAATATTATGTTAAGCGATAAAAAGGAAGTAAGGCGTGAGTTTTCACCAAAGGTATAGTACGCCTCATTTGTTGGGATACTATGCTAGTTAGTTTATAAGTAATCTGATTAGAAATAAAATAGATAGCCTAGCATGATAATTTTGAATGCAGGGTGCTTAATTATTTTTCTGTCGGAAATTGTAGACCATTAAGAAGCCAAATTCTGAAACATGTGACACTTGTTAATTTCCATTAAGTAGGTTGGGTCATATATATATACGTGTGAGATAGGTTCTGAAAAAGGTTATTCTTCTTCCTTAAAATATTGTTATCTGATTTTTTTCTTAAATCAAATGGTATCTTTTCCTCCTTAAGTTGGAAGCTATGATTCTGGGTTTAATCAATGGTTATTCCATCTCTGGGTAAGTATTTCAGCTTTGCATGTTAAGTTCTGAAAAAGTAAGATGGTAAGAGTTATATGAATAGTAAATTATTTAGTACAAGGTTTTGCATGAGGTTGTTAATGATTGAGATGTTAAGTAAATTGTATGTATAAGAGTTGTAATAGTGAAATTATGTTTCTAAGTAGTTGTTTTTTTTTTGAAACAAAAAACGACCCAAAGGGTCAGCTTCAATTAATAGCATCACGAATAATAATGTTATGGATATCCATTGGATACTCCATATCAAAATACAAATCATTTTCATTCCTAATAGCTAATTTACACAAAGAATCTGCTGCGTAATTGCTATTACGATTAGTCCACTTTACTTGAACCGACTCAAAACTGCTAAAAACGTCACGTTCACTCCTAATGCACTGGCCCAAAATAGTAATGTCCAGCCTTCTCTTGTTGACCGCATGACCGACATTGCACTGTCAGACTCCACTATTAGCCTTCCAACATTTAAGCTTTTTGCCAACTTTAATCCCACTTTAAAATCTTCCACTTCAGCCTAACTAATATCCATAGCCGTTTTCTAGAAATTATAGCAACCCCCAATAACAAAGCCATCGTGATCTCTAGTGACCGCACCAACCCCTGTACATCCGTTCAAGACAGTAGCATCTACATTAACTTTAACACAACCCACAAGAGGTTTTGTCCATCTCTTTTTTACCTGATTCGTTGAAAAAACCGTAGGCTCAGTAAGATTGAAAATTCTGAAATCTTTGCTTAAGGTTTGCGCTCTTTCCCATATCATCACCGCAGCTTCAATCTTCCCTTTAAAAACCATATTATTTCTGTCATTCCAGTTGTTCCAGAGAATAGTTAAAAAATCTGCAGCTGCCTTATTATCAAGATCCTTAGTTTACTTGAGTAATTTGTCGTCATTTTTCTCCAATGCCGTCAATTCGCCAAATCACGAATGTACTCAAATCCCGCGTTCAATCCAAACTGAGTATTAATTTCGATAATATTTTTCCAACAATAATTCAATTCCAACAAAATAACATATATATACATATATTACCAATCACCAATTAACATTCATTTTAATCAAAATTATATAGAATACATTTCATACGAACTTACTTGGTTAAATTGCAGAGATACCAATATTGAGGGGCATTTTTGAAATTTTCTATTTTCCTCGATTTTCCGCTCAACCTTGATATAAATTAATAATTTCATAAAATATATTAATTTAGACAATAAAACAACTCATTTCATGCAATTTGGCCATTTTGACATTTTTCAAAATTACCCTAAAATTTTACTTTTATTCAATTTAGTCCCTGAGTTTAAAATATGCAAATTAGCAATTTTTTAATGCAAAACCATGCTATATAAATATTCATGGCATTCAATACAACCCATTTTAATGTTTTTCTATCACTACTAAATTTAAAAATAACATAAAACATTAACATCCATACCTTATTCTCTTGAAACCAAACTTTAACTTAACTTTCTCTCTCCTCCAGCTTCTGTTTCTTGAATCTAACTTGATATTTTAGCTCCCCGTAGTCTCCTTATTATCTTCTCTCTTGGTAGTTATGGAAATTCTTTTGATTTCTAAGTGAAAATGGTGAATTTTTTGTGAAAGGACCAAATTGTAAAGAAAATTTTTTTTCTTTCTTTCTTTTCTTCTTCTCATGTTAGTAGGATATATACTAAACAAAAATAAATAAAGTATAAATAAATTTCAAATCAACATATTAATAAACTAATATTTATTTATTTATTTTAAAATATCACAAACATCACTATTACTCTTCAAAATTATCTTCCTTGCTAAATAACCATTTTGCCCTTTATGATCCTTCAAAATTCCTCCATTGATTCATCACTTATTTTAGTAAAATTATGATTTAACCCCTCATACTTTTTCCACTTATTTCAATTTGGTCCAATTCATCCATTTTTCTTAGTTTCTAAATCCTTCCACCCTTAAATTATTTGCACTATTGGCCCTTCAACTTTTCATATTTACACTTAACCTCTCAAATTTTGAGTATTTACTCTTGGGCCACAAAAATTTTCTCACTTTTTCAATTTAGTCCTTCCTTAAATTAATATATCATAATATACTTCCCAAATAGATTTTTTGACATAACTGAAAATTTCCCTTTTTGTCACTTTATTCCTTTATTTTATTATATCAAGGACAATATCTCACTTTTTTTACTATAGCAACTTTTAGGGTATTACATTACAAGTTGGTATTTTTACAAGTGAGGAATTGTGATAATGAAATCAAGTCAATGAAGGCTCTAATTGCCCTTTTATAACTCATGTAAATAGATACGAAAATCCTTTGTGCAAGAAAGCAATGAAGAGCTATCACGATCTTTAGAATTCCTTACAAAATTTTGAGAGGGTTATCAAGAAGTAAACTTCTCAACAAGTACTTGCAAGAAACCAAATACAACCTAAGGTGTCTATAAATGTTGTCAAGTGGCTTACATTTTAGGGCTACGTTTTTAGGTGACATAATGAAGCAAAAAGCTTCAAGAAGTCGAGATAACTTTCTTGAACTAATTAAGCTTTTTACTTTTTATAATAATGAAATAGGGATAATTGTCTTAGAAAATGCCCCTAAAATTACATTAACTCGAGTTTTTAAAAAGACATTTTCTTTGTTTTGGCAAATAAGATTCAAAGATTTATTCAAAAAGATATTGGAGATCCTAAGTTTTACATAATAATGGATGGAGCTCGTAATAAATCAAAGGGAAAACAAATGGCGATTGTGTTAAGATTTATTGGTAGAGAAGGTTTCATACATGCACAGTTCTTTGATTTAGTCTATGTAAAAGAGACCACGTCTTTGGCTTTAAAGAAAGCAGTTTGTAAGGTTATTCAACGCCATTGTCTTAATATGGAGGATATTTAAGGCCAAGGGTTTTATGGTGCCAGTAATATGCAAAGTGAATGGGGTGGATTGTAAGCTTTAATCTCTATAAGATGTCCATTTTGTCTATTATGTTCATTCCCTTACTCATTATCTCCAATTAATTTTGGTTGTCACATCCAAAGAGGTTATTCTTGTGGGTCATTTTTTTTCATATTTGACTCGTATAATAATTTGATTGGTTTTTCAAGTAAACGACAAGATCAATTAAGAGATGTTAAGGCATCTCATGTAACACCCTTAACTCGACTCGATTCACAGGGCCCGAATCTCAGGTGTTACAAAATGATACAAAACATTTATCAAAAACAGTCTACATTTTCTCATTTATTTCAACCCGTTATTGGAAATTTAAAAAGAAAAACTTAAAGTTTGGGGATTTAGGATAAAATCTATGATAAATAACTTATTACATTAGATTTGTTACAGATCTTTGCAAGATAGAAAAAATTATTTTCAAGACAGACTTGAAGGGTGTATTCAAGACTGTACAATAATCCACTATATGCATAATAGCCCACTTCACCACCATATTGGCATACTGCTGGCATTGTCCCTCCAGGCAAAACCTCTTCACATCATACCTAAAAAGAAATGACAAACCTTGTAAGTACAAGAGTACTTAGTGAGCTCGTGAACCTTACATTGATGGATGTTTTGTAATCTTGTAGGAATCTTTATGAGTCTACTTCTACTCCACATCATTTACTACGACTGATACCATACAATCTTATCACTCCCGTATACGTCAATTACTATACTGTTGCTATACTTAGTCTTTCATAGTTAATTAACTAGAGAATTCTTTCCATCGTTCTATAATTCTCTTATCCTATAATACTTTCATAACAAAAGTACCCTTATAAACCACTTCTAACAATCCATATTTTATCCCATACTCTTCTCTCAAATAATTGCTTAATGACATTTTCTTGGCGGATACTTACACAAAATCTCATACTATTGGTTCACACATAGACATACATTAATCCAGTTTTGTATGCATATCTGTATTGATAATTCACAATGTATAACGTTTAGATGAACTCCATATCATGCTATAACAACATCTTGTATCTCAAAAATAGCATTTTCTCTAGCTCAGAATAATTTTAGTAGAAGATGCCATACTTCTCACTTTCTATATTTACATTTCACTATGGCAGATACCCTTCTCGACAAATATATGTACATTTCTTTTTCCATGAAACCCTTACGACTTTATTTAACTCTTATTTCAGAGCATCTCAATACCTTATCATAGAGACAAACATTCAGATTCATAGCTTACCAGATATTCCTGTCAATTCACGCCACGTAGGCTTAGCCGAACACCGTACATACATTCAGATAGAATATGCCACTGAGGCAATCCATTTAGAATTTGCCACAAAGGCATTCCTTTCAGTGTTAGCCACAAAGGCTATTCTTTCTTGACATGTTTACGACATGGATTTTTCGTAAACTTACAATACGTGAGGTTTGCCTATCATCGTCCTAGAACACACAGAAAACCCCATTAGGTAATCACCATCCTTTAATCCCTTTTAGAAGGTGTCATGGCCATGGACTTTTCCTTCAGAGTTTCATCTTAGAGTTCATGTTTAAAGTCTTGACGAGACCCTTTTCGACAACTCTGCAGAGAACAAACACAGACTCACTTAACAGACTCTTCATGCATTGACACAATCTAAATTCAACCTTTTTACTTCATTAACATACACCCAAACAGGACACACATCTCATAGCATACATTATAGACATATACATACTCATTCATACTTCAATATTTCAATACTCATACACCAATATTAACATACTATACTTTTCATGACTTCGAATCCATAGTTCAATAAATTTTCTATAGATGACTCACATTATAAACAGTACACATACAGGAGTCAGTATAGAACTCACCTGATTCTCACTTACTACAGTTCAAAACTCCATATCCAGACATCCAACAAGACAACAGCAGCAACCGCTGCTTACAAAGCATAAGAACACCATTAAAAATCATTCGCATACTACTTATCATCATCTTAAACACAAATAACCCTCATAAAAAACCTTATTTCTTCATCTTACTATTCATGCAGCTTTAACAAACTTACTCTTTCATAACCTTAACATCTAGAGTCACAATATTTACCTTAACATGGAGTAGTTACTAACAAAAATCCAGATCTATAACTCCAGCTTAAGAAGAAAGAAATATTGTTGGCTCTTTAAGATTCAAATGGTAGCACTTTTGAAGAAGGAATAAGAAAAACTCCTTATTTCTTTAGCCTAAATATCTATAAATATAACTTAAGTCCCCATTGGAACTTGACACGTGTCACAAACCTTCAAAATTGCCTTTATAAATGGTTTACAGTTGTAAAGAGAACCTAAATGAAAATTCAATAAATTTATTTACTTGGTTATTTGGTTCTATCCATTTCTAACCAAATCATTTATAACACAACTAACACAATAACTTAATTAACTTGACGTACAATACCTTCATCGATAACTCTAACTTACAAAACTAACAATACTCTTACCAAACTCTCATTCTTTACAACTCAACACATTCTGAATTCAATCCTTACATAATATTCTAACGTATGCTATGCGCCCGATCTATACGCCAAAAAAAAAAACAATTGGGCAGATAAAGCCGCATCTCACGGATTACTCTTAGCCTAGTCGCCAGAACTGGGTGTTACACCTCATATATCAAAATTGATTGACAATGGTGAGCTTGAAACTGTCAAGGGAAAAAATTAAGTCAGCAATCTCTAACGTCTTGGAGATACTCAATGGGGCTCTCATTTAACTTCTCTCAATAGTTTGATAAGGATGTTCAATTCAATTTATGTTGTGCTATGGGATACTTTCAAATAAGGGAATCTTACTCAAAGGAGTGAACTTGATGGAGTATACAATGCAATAACATCCTTTGAGTTCGTTTTCGATTACATCTTATGATTGAGATGCTTGAAAGTATTGATGATTTATGTCAAGCTTTACGACACAAATCTTAGGAATACTTAATGCGATGCAATTGGTGTCATCGAAAAAAGCTCTTCTTCAAAAACCAAGAGAATGTGGATGGAATGTTCTATTTGAGAAGGTGAAATCATTTAGTGAAGACCATGATATAGAAGTTCCTGATTTAAATTCTCAACATAAAGTTGGTTGAAGTCGGCCTCGTAACCAAAGAGATAATATTACAATTAAGCATCATTATTGATTTGATATATTTATTTCTATTATAGATTCATTGTTATATGAAATGAATTCACGCTTCAGTGATAATGCAATGGAGTTTATGGCACTTAGCTTTGCTTTGGACCTGTGAGATGAATTTTTTTTGTTTGGATTGAAGATATTGGGTAGTGAATAATTTTTATTTAAATGATTTCACGGAGCTGAAAAAGCAACATCTAAAGATACAATTGGACCACTTTGAACTTGATGCTCATTAGAACTCAAAGTTGACAAAATTCATTTTGTGCTAAGTCTTTTGGTCTCTAGTGTAACAATAGAATGAACATTCTTATCCATGAAAATCATAAAGATGAGACTCCAAAATAAAATAAATGAATTTACTTGATAGCATACATCGAGAAGGACATAGCCCTACAATTTTCAACCGGTTCTCTCATTGATGACTTTAATTTAATGAAAATTCGAAGAGCCCAACTTTAAGAAATATATCTTAAGTTACTTCTATTTATGTTTTCTTTGTAAGTAGAGTATGTTGAAATTTAAGAAATAATCTTATTGGATTATATTTACAGTTTGTTCCTCTTGAAACCAAATCCTTGATTTATCTCTGACTACAAACTAAGTATGTTTTCATTGTCCATTCCTTTCTGGTAATGGCTCCACCAAAATACCATGTTGAAATACAAATGCTGGAGCAACTAAATAAGCGGTTTAAAGAGAAAAGTAATTTGCAGTTACAAAAATATATACATACATGGCTCCACCTTGATTTTGTCATTTTACCATCACTTGCATGGAAATTTCATTTCTAAAGAAAACAAATTCCTGGAATTTATGCTGCTGCTTCAATTTCCACTTTACTAGCCCCAATCTCTTTGGATTGGTTCTTTTTTAATATTATTTTAAAAACATTTTATTTTCTTTTTCAACCTCATATTTTTAACTAATCTTTTAGATAGATCCATATTTGTAATGTTTTTAGCATTTTATTTAATTCCAACATTATAGTTAAATAAATCATGTATAAAAAATTAAAATTGATTAAGGTAATTCACAAAAGTAAATGAATTATTTGAAGTTTAATATTGCATCAAGCTCAAACATTTCTGTGTATTTAATTGAGTCCAAAAAGAACAAAATAAAACGACTGAATATCCTTGTTTTTTAGAGGCATGCTTTGTGAAAGATGCTATAGACAACATATAAAACATGTGAATGAAATGAAATTATTATACAGATTCCATTTTAATTTTCAGCTATAATTGTATTTGCCAACCCCAAGAAATGAATGAATAAGAAATGAGAGAAGCAAGGACAAAAAGCAAATTTCTGATCTCAAATTCTACAATTTCATTACAAGAAAGAAAGAGCAAAATGAAGGGGATTAAATAAAATCCTTGAAATCATGTTGCAAAGCTTCTTCCAAGAAAAACCCAGACGCTTCCATTAACTCTGGGCTTAACCTAAACATCAGAACACAAAAGTCCATCTGGTTAAGCGCACCATCGCCATCGAAATCACCTTCTTTCACCATACACCTCAAATCATCATCACTCAAATCCTGTAAACCCAACAATGCCGAATTCTTCTTCAGGCTGTCGAAGGTGATCACCCCTTTTTCACTGTCCATCAACAAATTAAACCCATTGCAGAGTTCACCGATGAGACCTTCCCCTCCAAGCTTGTTAGCCATGATAGGCAAGAAATCCTCGAAACCCGATGAAGGATTTGCAGATGCTGAAGCCGAAGGTTTAGCCATGTGGAAGATGTTGGCGGAAACAGGGGGAGTGAGGATGTTGGCGGAGTCGATGGGAATATATAGGGAAGGGTGAAAGGAGAAGCGTAGAGATTTCGGAGAAAGAGGGAAAGACAACTAAGATACAGGTAATGTGGTCGTGAGATGGGAAATCAAATGGTTCGGTCCAGGGCTCAGGAACTGCTTCCTCCTTTCTACCTTCCAGGAAGGTTGCATAGGGTTACAATTGTCATTTTCTGGAAGGAATAGCGTAGTTTCTCAATTGTCTTTTTGGCTTTTGGAAGTCATCCTCCTCTTCTCCCCACTTTTGATTTATATGGATATTAATTTTTGGAGCTGGGATATTCGTGTAAATTTAAATACCAAATAATATATTAATTTTTATTTTGGCAGGGATTATTAATGGTAATTATAGCTTATATAAATATTTTTAAATTTTAAATGAATTTATAATTGAAACGTACAGTCTGGGTGTAGACAAAGAAAATAAATACTAAGGACCACTATAAAAGTTCAAAAATTATATTTTCATAAATTTAAAAACGACAAAAATGAAATAAAATGTAAATATAAATATAGGAATATGTTAAAATATAAAACACTTTATTAAAGAGGCAAGTTGAAAATGGACAGTAAACAGAGGTTTCTCAAAGGAAGGTCCCACGACAACGACTTTATTTTTTGTCTTATAAATTTTAATTTTGATTTCCAGTTATAGGGTTAGCTGCCTTTAGGTGATTCACTTTGAAGTCGGCGTTTGGTTGAAAAAAAAACTCTGCAACTTGCGATGGACAGGTTTAGCATAGATTATAAAGGATTCATGGGGATGATGAGATAGTGGTCAAAGTTGGCCTTTTCTCTTACAGACCAATATCCTCATCCGGCCGGCGTTGGAGTTTCTGATAGGAATATTTCAAAGATTTGACCGCATCTTTTGGCTTCATACCTCACCTTTTCTCGGAAGCTGGTGGATTCGTTTTCGGTCGCATGAATATCCATGCCAAAAAGAGAATTGAAATCGTAAAATGACGCCGGTAATGTTGTGTTATAACTAAACCTGTTGGAAGGCCCGTCTGATAAAACAGTAAAAATATGGGATTAAATAAAAATATTAGACTCGAAAATTGAGTTTGAGAAAAAAAAATTACGCTTGTTTAAAATACAGATCAAGTTCGGATTTGAACATTCAAGATCCGATCTTGGATCGACTCATTTTTTAAGTTTATAATATTTCATATTATGTTATTTTTATATATTATGTAATTTAGAACATATTAAAAACAATAAACCCATTCAAAATATATAATACTACTCTAATGTAAACATTAAAATTTATTCTTACCATTTGCAATTGATTGACGGAGATGTGCTTGTTATCAAGACGGAATAGAGACCCGGCCATTGCTAATTTATATAGAACACGGAAAAAAATTTAATAAAAAAAATCTTGAAAATATTAATAAAAAATATAATAAAAATAGAATTAGGATGGAAATAGAATTTTAGTAAAAAAAATTAAGAGAGAATTTGAGAGTTGATTGAGAAATTTGAGAGATTTAAGAGAGAAATGTGAGAAATTAGTAGGTAGGGAATTTATAGTTTTTTTTTACCGTTGAGGAGGGGGGACGACTATTTAAATAGCCGTTGAAAGTGACCGTTGGGGGAGGGGGAAAACGCTGAATTGGAAGCGTTTTTGCTTAGCACGCTGAGCTGGAAGCGCTTTACTAGTCAAAGGGGAAAAATGCTTCCAGTTGGACGCGCTTTAGCGAAATCGGCTCATTTTCGTTATTTTTAAAAAAAAAAATGGTCTATTTCCGTAATTTTGAAAAAAAGAGAGCTTTGTTTCATAATTTAGCCGATAATATTTGATGTTTATCTATACATAAATTTCATACACTGTTAATACAAGTAAAATATAATATAGGGAGGGTAAAATAAATTATAATTTGTATATAATTATATTTAAATAAAGTTTGATCTCATTATTTAAAAAAAATTCTATTATTTCAAGTTTTGTTGTAGTTGACTAAGACGATGAATAAAATATTTTCTCAAATAATAATCCAACGAATTTTCATATTAGAATTAGTAATTAAATTAAAATTCATATATAATAATATTATATGGTGAAACTCGGAGATTTACACATATAATTGTATATAGTGTGGGTTTCAAACTTGGGTACTTAGGACTCAAGGCTTCCACTTCTACCAATTGTGTCAAGTCCTTGTAGATCTCGTTTTTGAGTGCTTTGTTTGCTTTTGAAATATGAAAGAAGTTTTGGCAGACTTGCGAATTGAGGAAGAAGAAGAGAGTGGGGAGGTTGAGTTGTGGGAGATTGAACAAGAAGAAAACCTAACGGAGCAATCCTCAAACTTTTGTTTAGTCGGTTGTTTCCTTACAGCAACGGTTATCAACTTCCAATCGATGCGTATGGTGATGGCTAATCTCTGGCATCCTCTTGGAGGGGTTACTATTACCGATATCGAAGAAAAAAGAATCCTTTTTCGAATTTACTGTGAAGTTGACAGAGATAGGGTGGTTAAAGGGTCACCATGGACCTTTAACAATCATTTGCTCATCTTTTCAATTCTAAAAGAGGAGGATAGCCCTCTAGAAGTGCCTCTTAATCACGCAGAGTTCTGGGTTCAAATCCACAATCTTCCTTTAGGTTTGTATTCAAAGGCTATTGCATGACAGTTTGGTGATTTCATAGGCTCTTTTGTGGATTACGATACAAAAGCAATTACAATAGGGCTACGAAATTTCATGAGAATCAGAGTTCAGGTGGATGTCTGAAAACTTTTGAAGAAACGAAAGAAACTGCTGATTGCCAAAACGAGGGAATGTTCTGTCAGTTTCAAATACAAGAAGTTAACGACGTTTTGTTTTTTGTGTGGTCGATTAGGACATGGGGAAAGTTTCTGTCCGATTCATATGTCTCAAGGAAGCAAAGATCTGTAGTTGGGATAGGACATTTCTCTGAAAGCTCCTCCACGAAGAGCGACGGCTTGTGGTAGTCCATGGCTAAGGGAACCCGGCTCCGATTGGGGCATAATTTTAGGAGCATCAGGATCTAATCAAAGGGAGTGATTTTAAGAATCAGCAAATTCCTAATTTGGTGCGCAATTATGGAGCTAATTTGGGGTTAAACTTGATGGGCAAGTCTCTCTTTCCTAAATAAGATAGCACTAATGAGGTGGACATTATAGAGGAGGGAGGAATTAATGAAGAACGAACCATTCTAATAAATGAAGGGGAAAAAAGACTAAGGTCTAACATTATTCCAGATGTTTCCTTACAAAAGGATTCTACTGAAATACAAAGGGAGTGGCTCAACACTTGCCAAAATGATAAATTGACTGAACCTGCAAAATGGGTTAGTTAAGTATTATGAAAATTATGAGCTAGAACGTCCGTGGACTAGGGAATCCATGGTCCGTTCGACGTGTTCAGCATATGCTGAAGGACTATCGTCCCCATATTTTTTTTCTTTATGGAAACAAAAATTGATGTGTACAGAATGGAGAGAATAAGGAAAAAATTCGGGTTTCAGAATGGGATTGGAGTCTCGGCTACTTGTACTAGGGGAAGTCTCTCTCTTGGATGGACAAATGAGGTGGATATCAGGCTTATGGGTTACAATGATAATTGCATCGATGTTATGGTCATTAATGATGGTAATAGACCCGACTGGCGTCTAGCTGGTTTCTACGGAGCTCCTGACATTAGAGACAGAGTTAATTCCTGGAATCTGCTAAAAAGTCTCAGTCATAACTTCTCTGAAGCTTGGGTAGTTCTGGGTGACTTTAATGAAATTCTTTCAAACCAAGAAAAATGTGGAGGGCAGTACAGAGAGGAGAAGCAGATGGATGCATTCAGAGAGGTTTTGGATCACTGTGCTCTCACAGATTTAGGCTATCAGGGACGCTGGTACACTTGGGAAAATGGGAATTTTGAGTCAACCAACATTTGAGAAAGGCTGGATAGAGGGGTGGCAAATCTTCGATGGTACAATCTTTTCTCTAATTACAAACTTCTTATTTAGATAATTTTACTTCGAATCATTGCCCTATTTTTCTTGATACAGATTATTCAAAGGGTAATAGAAATATAGCCAAAGATCAGGGCTTCCGATTTGAGAGAACGTGGCTTTTGGAAGAGTCATGTGAAAATGAAGTTCAATCTCTTTGGGAAACCAATAAGCACCTAAAGATCCCGGATTGCCTCCATGCAGTTGGTGAAGGATTACGTAACTGGGCTTTGATGATTAAAAGGGAGAAATACCATAAAATTAGTTTTCTAAAGCGTAGATTGAATGTTCTTTACAATGCTTCGCCGAATGATGAGAAATTGGAAGAGCTTATTGAAGCTAAGCTTGATCTTAATATGGAAATTGACAAAACAGAGTTATATTGGGAGCAAAGGGCCAGATCAAATTGGATTCAGTATGGTGATCGTAATATGAGTTTTTTCCATAGTCCTGCTTCCACTAAACGCCGAATAAATAAGATTAGAAGCTAAAGGGTGAGGATGGCTCATTTATTACTAAAGAGAATGAAATGATGAAGATCGCTGTCAGTTATTTTAAGGATTTATTTGCTAGCTCTCGTTATAATGATGACAAAATTGTGTATGAAGGGATAACCTCCAAGATATCCTCTTCAATGAATGAGCATCTGTTGCATGAGTTCAAGGTGGAGGAAATTAACGAGGCTATTCAGGAGATGGGTCCGACTAAAATGCCAAGATATAATGGCTTCCATGCAGTTTTCTTCTAAAAATTCTGGCATATACTTGGGTAAGATGTGGCGCAGTATTGTTTACAAGTCCTTAAGAGGGAGATATCACTAAACGAGGTAAACTTTACCAATATTATTCTTATACCCAAAGTAAATGATGCGAGCATGATGTCATTGTTTAGTCCTATCAGTCTATGTTCGATATGATACAAAATAATCTTTAAGACCGTTGCTAAAAGACTCAAAATGGTTTTGGATCAGTGTATTGATCACGCCCAAGGAGCGTTTGTGCCAGGGAGACTCATTTTAGATAACATACTAGTGGCCTACGAGGTTTTACATGCGTTGAAAAGAAAGCGTAAAGGGAAAAAAAGTTCGTTTGCTCTTAAGGTCGACATGAGCAAAGCCTATGATAGAGTGGAATGGGTTTTTTTAGAAGGCATGATGACAAAAATGGGCTTTGTGACTAAGTGGATTAATATGGTTATGCATTTCATTTTCTCGGTTTCATATACAGTCAATTTCAATGGGTTTTCAAGCGATAGATTTTTCCCTCAATGGGGGTTGCATCAAGGTGACCCTTTAAGCCCTTATCTTTTTCTACGTTGCATTGAGGGTTTCTCATCTTTACTAGACTTTACTGTTCAGATGGGTAATTTAAGAGGGGTGAAGGTATGTAGGGGAAGCCCAACTGTCACTCATCTATTTTTTGCTGACAATAGCATTGTTTTTGGTAAAGAAAGCGAATTAAGAGGGCGGGTCCTGTTGGATATTTTGAGACGGTATGAATCTTGTAACACCCCTAACCCGTATCCATCGTTGGAATAGGGTTTTGAGGCATTATCAGAGATTATAGAACATTTTTGGATAATTCGAGTCATTTACAATTCACTTTTTGAATTTATTCGTAAAGTCCCTTAAATGGACCTTCGAGGCCCAAATCATGCATTAGAACCGGGTCAAGACTAAATTGGATTCTTAGAAATTTTTTTACAAAATTTAAAAATTTTTCTCACATATAGGGGTCACACACCCGTGTGACTTGGGGACACGCCTGTGTGGCGTGGCAGTGTGGCTCACATGGCCGTGTCTCTAGGGTGTGTAACTCTCTGACTTGCACCTATGAAGAAACTTGAGTCACACAGCCTGGAAACTTGCCCGTGTCACTAGGCCTTGTGGCATTCTGATTATATTCATTTTTGGTGCAGGTTTCACATGGCCTTGGCACACGCCCATGTTCAAGGCCATGTCCTTCATATGGCTGATACACACGCCCGTGTGCTCTGCCCATGTGCTAATCTGATTTTAAACTCTAAGATGCATGGGACACATGGCCAGAACACAAGCCTATGTTTTAAGCCGTGTGTTACGGTCATGACACACGCCCATGTGGACAAAAATCAGGTTATTTTCCAAGCCTTATTTCTCACCCATTTGGTCTTTTATCTTTACCAATATTTTAATACATTCAAGTACAAATTTAAGAGATTCAACCAAACCTTATAGTTATCACCATTTGTTCATTTCATAGCCATATCAATAGCCATCATTTTGTTGTATTTCAAATAAATACATATAATCATACATAAGCATGCAATTCACTATTTCTTCCTGTCAATCACAATTTCAAATGACAGATTCATGTAAATGAGCTCAATATCATTAGCTGTTTAATTTCTGTCACTTAAATTCACATACACATAATTTATTAACATAACCTGTCAAACACAATCTCTAAATGATGAAATCACATAATTGAGCTCAATTTTACTGTTCAATATGTTTTACCACATAAAATTTGCTTAACACTTGCCATAATTTGTCAAATTAGAGAATGTCTTACGGAATTGGGTACTTCGTTTTCACATTGCCATAGTATAACTATGGTCTTGCACATCGTCAAATATCACACACCGAAGCCATAGCCCAATTATGGTCTTACACGGAAACACATATCACACCGATGCCATATCCCAGATATGGTCTTATACGGAAATCACATATCACACCAATGCCATATCCCAGATATGGTCTTACACGGAAATCACATATCATATCACACCGATGCCATAACCTAGCTATGATCTTATACTGAAGCACATAATCATATTTTCACATGTTGTCATGGTCAAACCATGGTCTTTTTCGTCAATTCATCACATATCACTGAATGAAAGTACTCATTCCTGCGTTCTACTCAATTTGACCTTTTAGTTCCTTTTTCGTACTTTTACAATATTCACACTTTAAATAAGAACATATGAAATGATTCATCATTTCTTTCATTTACTAACAAATAATTATTAAATTCAGCTATATGAATTTACAATTCGATTTTTATAACATAACGATAATCATAATTTCATAATAGCTATTTGAAATAAAACATTATATCATTTCTAATTCAACGTTTATCGATTATGCTTGGGCATATGACCAATTTATACACAAGTCATTCATATATTTTCCTCCTCCTCCTCTCCATTCCACATCCTTAATGTATATAACACGCTTATAAGTAACATTATCTATAATTTCACTATTTACTTATATGTATATTCAAAGTTGTTCATCCGTGTCATAGTCATTAAATTATTTTTATCTTGAGCTACAGAACTCCAAATTAAGATCCGCTTGATGTTTTTAAAACTAGATTCATATATATTTCTGCCATAAAAATTTTCAGAATTTATAGTTTAGCCAATTAGTACAGTAAAATCTTCAAACTTATCCCTCTTCTACTGTTTGACAGCTTTAACCTTTGCTTACTAAAAATTAATTATCTCTTAGCAAATAATTTGGATGATATTCTCGTTTGTTTCTCTTGAAAATAGACTAATTAAGAATTTAAACATATAAATTTAAGCCCCTAATAAATTTTCTCCAATTTTTTTTATAATTTTTCAAAATCAGAACAGGGGAACCGGAAATCATTCTGACCTTGTTTTGCAAAATTTATTATATCTCATTATTTACAATTCCATTGCTTACACTGTTTATTCTATGAGAAACTAGGCTCAATAAGATTTAATTTAATATTTTATTCATCTTCTAATTCGCTTCTCACAATTTTTGGTGATTTTTAAAAGTTAGACTACTGCTGCTACCCAAAATTGTTTTTGTGCAAAATGTTGGTTACCATTTTGACCCTAAACTCTTAATATATGACGATTTCATCCCTAGGCTCGGAAAATGAAATTCCTACAATTTAATCATTGTTTCAAGCCTAATCATTCTCATACATATCAATAACAGCCCATGAATTCCATGAAATTTTAGAATTTTTCCACAAATTCAATACTTTTCAATTTAATCCCTAAAACATGTTTTCATCCAAAATTCTTTAATAAAACACCTTTAAACATCCATTAACATCTCAATTTCATCATCAAATAACAAAAATAATATGAACTTATCAATTTTATCTTCCAAAAATTTCAAAAAATCAAAACTAATAGAATACTAAGTTGGACCTAATTGTAAAAGTCCAAAAATATAAAAATTTCAAGGAAAAAAGCAAGAATTAAACTTAATTGAAGTTAAAATATGAAAGACCCGCTCAAAACCCTCTTCCATGGCTGTTTTTAACAGAAAGTTGAAGAAGAAATGGTCTTGAAATCCTTAAAATAAATTTTGGCCACATAAACTTTATTGTAATTCCAATTTTGTCCTTAAATGCATAAAAATCTTTATTTTTTTTAACAGTATGCCGCCTCAGCCACTTAAATTGGTCAATTTACTCTTTTAGTCATTCCTTATTTAATTGTTAAGCTATTTAATCACTTTAGCAAGTTTTGCATCTTTTCAATTTAGTCTTTTTTAATTAATTGACTGTCGAAACGTTAAAATTTTCTGACGAAACTTTAACACTACCATATTGACACTCCGTAAATATTTATAAAAAATTTTATAGCTCGATCTATAACATCGAGGTCTCGATACCTCTTTTCCTCAATTTCTTGACTTAATAAATCTTTATAAAACACAAATTACTAATTTAAAAATCTCCTAAAAATCATATTTAGCTCGTAATTGTTAAATAATAAAATTTACGAGCTTATTTACCAAATTTGGTGGTCTCAAACAACTATTTTCGACATCTCTAAAAATCGGGCTATGACAAATTTGCTTCGGGGCAAAAAATAAATATTTATAAGTCACAAATCTTTTTTAGCTCTAATGCCTCTAATAATTCTTATAATCAATTGGTGCGAATGTTGGGGGTTCGTCGCTTGTTATGCATAGAAAGATATTTGGGTTTACCTACGATGGTCTGGAGAAGAAAGAATGATGCCTTTCAATATATTTGTGATAGAATGAGAATGAGGAAAAGAAGTTTTCATTAAGACGGTCCTTCAAGCGATTCCTACTTATTCGATGTCTTGTTTTTTGCTTCCAAAGAAGCTTGAGAGTATTATGAGCTGGTTTTGGTGGCAAAAAAACTCGACTCGTAGAGGTATGCATTGGTGTAGTTGGGCTAGCCTTAGTCTTCCGAAAAATAGTCGAGGAATGGGTTTTCGGGACCTAAGTAAGTTTAATATTGCGCTCTTAGCAAAACAAGGTTGAAGGTTAGTCACTAATCTGGATTCTTTACTTGAACATATTTATAAAGCAAAGTATTACCCTTATACCTTGTTTTGGAATGCCACTTTAGGTAACTGTCCATCGTATGGTTGGAAAAGCATATATGCAGCCTGAAAATTATTAGAAGATGGTACTGGTTAGAGGGTGGGATCGAGATCCCAAATATCCATTTTTCAAGCTTAATGGTTGCCCCGTTGGGCGCGGGAAGGGGGGGGGAGGGGGAATTCAAGCTACTACTGCAAACAATGGTATTGAAAAAGTATCAAACCTTATTGATCAATCAGCAAAGACTTGGAAAGTGGAACTTATTAAGAGTCTTTTTACCCAGATGGAAGCTCATGCAATCTGTTGTATTCCTCTTTCAATTTACACAATTGAAGATAAAATGGTGTGCTGTACAGATAACTCCGGTATGTATACGATATGCAGTGGTTACCGCTGTCTTGTCGAATCGAACATCAACGACACTATAAGTACCAATCATACAAGATTTTACAGTAGATTTGGGAGCTAAATCTCCCTCCAAAACTTTGAATCGCCATTTGGTGATTTACACATGAGTACATTCCTCCTACAACTAATCTCTACAAAGGAAGAATAAATTCACCTCCCATTTGTCCTAGCTGTGGAAAGGCTCTTGAGAATTTTATGCATACCCTTCTGATGTGTGGCCCTGCAAAAAATGTTTGGTGATCAATCGGTGTTGACTGGTCAACTTTAAATGAAAATATGGATTTTCACACGTGGCTTAATGTTGTTTTTCAAAACAAGGGCATGATTTTGGTGAGATTGCTGCATCCATGGCTTGGGCACTCTTGCAAGCTTGAAACAAGCGCATAATGGAAGGAAAAAGACAACCAGTCCAAGATATATGTGTAATAGGTCAATTTAGCCCGGGCTCATAAAAAATAATAAACCTAAAATAATAAAACAAAGTCCAAAATTATATCATTTGGCCCGATCGGGATGGCCCATTACTTGAAAATGTTGAAGGTCTATCTACAAGCTTGATGCATATGGAAACATAATCTTGAAGGATATGCAATCTTAGATATGATATGTAATCTTAGATATGGTATGCAATCTTAGATATGATATGTAATCTTAGATATGATATGCAATCTTAGAAGATATGATTTTGTAATCTTAGAGATTTAATTTGTAGATACCTTTTAATCTTAGCCGTTGATGTAATTAATCTGTACCGTTGGATTTAGGGAGGCTCAACTATAAATAGATGCCTCTCCTTTCATTGTAAAAGGGGCGAAGTGGGGAGTAATAATAATTCTTAAGAGTATTTACTCAAATTTCTCTCTCTCTTGCGTTCTTATTTTGTTGATTTGTGTATAATTTATTTATTGATTTATATATTGTTGATTTCAAATCTTTTTTTCCCTTATTATTCATTTTCAAATTCATTATTTTCAAATTTGTTTACATTTTATTTGATCTTATATTTTTTATTTTATACTTTTTGTTTTAAATTCATTGGTCTTTAATTATTGATGCTATTTAATCCTCTATTTGTTATTTTACTTTTTATTATTAAATTAATTATTTTAATATTATTAATACTATTATGTGGCATCATTAATCTTGTATCATTATTATTATTTATTTTTTATTTTTTATTCATGCATCGTTTTTATGTAATATATATTGTTTTATATATAGTATATGTATGCTTATATATATATTTTATACATAAGTTTTTATTTTTATTTTACTTCCTAACTTTTATATACATATATATACTTTTATATTTAGTTTCAATTTTTTTACTTTTGTATATATGTACATGTATGTATTTATATATTTTTCTAATGAATATTTTTATATATATACGCACATGTCTATGTTTTTATTTGCTTAAATACAAACTTATATTTTCAACACATATGTTATAATATATATATGTATATTTATATATTTTCCTTATTTTCATAAATGCATTATATATATTTTGTTATAAATTCTATAGTCCAAAATTTTATATGTAAACCCATGTGTATGTCTTTTATTCTTTATAATTTCATGTATATATTTTGTACCTTTTTTTCTCTTTATATATTTTTGTTTATTTCCTTCATTTGCTTATTGATTTATGTTTTCATTTATATTTTGTTCATTTGATACTTTACATGTCATTGTTTTTTATGTACATTAATTTCGTTTATTTCTATGTCATTGTTGTATTTATTGTTGTAGTTTACACTTAATGTAGCATTACATCATTTTTTTTACTCGATTTTAAAATTTTCAAAATTGAGATAATACTGGTATTTATGATTTTCAAGGAAATTGAGCCCTAACGTATTGGGTTCCAATTTTCTTCGTTAAATCTAACAATCGAGAATTGCTCATTAATCAAAAAATAAAATGAAAAGCTTGTTGTCGGGAATTTAATATGTTGTATCCTAACGAATTGGATGTGACGTATTGATTTCTTGAGACAAAGATTTAAAAAAATAATAATAACAAAGGAAATATTCCAAGTTTAGGATTTTGAGAAATTGTGCCCTAACGTATTGGCTGCGATTTCTTTATAAATCTTAAACAAATGAATATTCTTTTAAATTTTATTACACGAGTATTTTGGACTAATTCATTTTTGAGGAATTTAAATATCGTGCCCTAACACATTGGGTGTGACATTTTCTTTCTCCGAAATGATAAAAGTCTTAATAAGTAACGTTTTTTAAGTTTTTATTAAGGATCATATTTTTAAATTTTCGACATTAAGACACTAATTAATTAACTAGGTACCAATTTTGGGCGTTACGAGGTTGCTAGTCCTTCCTCATACGTAATCGACTCCCGGATCCATTTTTCTAAAACTCGTAGACCAAAGCTATTTTTTAGGTGATCAATCACATCTCAATAAAAGATTGGTGGCGACTCCTAATTTTTGTTTTTTTTTTAAGTCGACAACTAATTTTTGTTTTTTCAAAATAAAAGTTGGTTTCGACAGCTTGGCGACTCCACTGGGGAATTTTTAAAAAAATAAGAGAGTCAAGCCACAAAGTTGATTAATTTTTGTCTTATGGTCGAGAAAATATTTTTTTTTTAAAATTCATGAGATCCTTTTGCATTCATTATTTTCTTGCTTAATTGATCTTTGCATTATACATTACATGAGTTGAATGATTTTACCCTTTTAAATGGGAGTGAGAAACTATTCCTTCGTGAGGTTTTCACTTCCGTATAGGATAGTGGATCGCTTTCGGAATATATCGGTACCTATGCCTTCGTGAGATTATCATCTCTGTATAGTCATAGGGAAAATGTGTTCCCCTGAACAGAACTTGATCTATATGAGCCTATAATGGGTGAAGATCGAGGAATCTGCTAGTTCGGGTACCTTTGCCCTAGAAACCGAACATCATATAATGAACCTTAGGAACTTGCCCTAAATAGAGCTATGTCAAACACCTAGTGGTCACCCGAATAGGTTTTCTATTTATTCATGCTTTAGTTTTTACTAACCTGATTTCTTTTTGGTTGCGATTGCATTGCATTTTCATCATAAAAAAGAGGTGTTGATTCACGTTCAGTTGCTAAATAAAGAGCTTATCATAAGAAAATGAGTTTCTTGATAAAGTGGATGATAATATGGTTGTCCAAATATGGTCCAAGAAAACGTGATAAGAAAAGGATGATAGTTTAATGGAGGACTACACGATTATGGCTCTGTTGCCCAAGGATTCAAGATAACAAAGATTATTCGAAAGCCGCTGAACTTTCTTAAAGGGAAGCCAACGAGCATCACGAATATGAGTGAGCAATGAGTTGCAGCCCGGATCAAGAAAAGAAGGGATGAAAGAGACGTCCCTTTTGAAGAGTTCGTGAGATTTATCTTAACACTCGAATGAAGAAGAGGATCGAATGTCTTCGCCTATGAGGGCAAGGCCGTATAAATATCCATTTTATGTAAACAGATTTATTTTCTAGAAAAGCTTTCTAAATGTAATTGAATCAGAATCAATGTCTCTTTAGGCATTCATTTCATGCATCAGCATTACATGACATCATATGCATTGAAAGAGTCTAATTGAGTAAATTTATTTTAGTTAATCTGGAAACCAACCAACCCACCAAACACCGCCACGGTACTCGATCAAAACTAAGGACATGGACCAAAGGATGGAAAGGCTAGAATAGTTCCAAAAGGAGATGCAGGATCAGCTTCAATAACAAATGAATGAACAGTATGAGAAAATTCAGCAAAAAATGATGGACAAAATGATGGAATCTCAAGGGAGTATGATGGCTCGATTAACTCAGACCGGAGGAACTGATAAAAGAAAGGGCTTTGTACTCAATGTTGAAGAAGGAGACAGTAAGAGACCTGTTTATCCCCCAGGCTTTACCCCTCAGCATGTTGAGGTATATCCGTGCAAATCTTCTGGCACCATCAAGCCTCGGCGATTTGATGATCATTGTAACACCAATGAATTTTCAAGCTGGATCAGGCTTTAACCCCGGAGACAACCTTGTTAATCCTACTATCCCTAACTTCGACGAAACAGCTGAAAAAAAAGAAAATGAAGGATGAATTGCCAAAACAGCTAGAAGAAAAGTATAAATGGCTGGAAGGGAAATTTAGAGCAACGGAAAGTGCTGAGAGCTACTATGGGATTGATGCTAAAGAATTAAGCTTGGTTCCGAATTTAGTACTCCCTTACAAATTCAAAATGTCCGAGTTTGAGAAGTATAATGGAACTAGTAGTCCCGAAGCCCATATTACTATGTTTTGTAGGCGGATGACTGGGTATGTTAGTAATGACCAGTTGCTGATACATTGTTTCCAGGATAGCCTCACGGGGGCAGTGTCCTAGTGGTGCAATAAATTTAGTCGTGCTAAGATTAATTCATGGAAAGATTTAGCACAGGCATTCATAAAGCAGTACAGTTATGTAACTGACATGGTACCTGATAGAATCACTCTACAAAACATGGAAAAAAAGCCCGTTGAAAGTTTTAGGCAATACGCACAGAGGTGAAGGGAGGTCGCCGTCCAAGTTCAGCCACCGCTCCTGGAAAGGGAAATGACAATGCTATTCATAAATACATTGAAAGCTCCGTTCATCACACATATGTTAGGGAATGCCACAAAAAGATTTTCTGACATAATCCTGAATGGTGAAATGATTGAAAGCGTCATAAGGAGCGGAAAGATTGATGCTAAAGGACATAATATAAGGCAAACCTCAAAAGAAAAAGAAAATGAGGTGAACAGCGTGAATACGTACAGTAAATCGATTGCTAATCAGCAGGGTTCATCAAGACAAGAATCATGTGTGAAGCAAGGTACTGAAAAACTCCAGTTCACGCCAATTCCAATGTCGTACAATGAGCTGTATCAAAGCTATTCGATGCGCATGTTGTTTCTCCTTTACATGTGAAGCCTCTACAGCCTTCGTATCCCAAATGGTACGACGCAAATGCACAATGCGATTATCATGCGGGAATTACGGGACACTCAATAGAGAATTGCATTACCTTCAAAAAGCTAGTTGAAAAATTCATCAACATGGGTATTGTCAAGTTGGATGGCTCATTTAAGTCAAAATATTCGCTACCCAATCATGATTGACAATGGGGTGAATGCAATATATGAGGAGATGTTGGGAAGTATTCACATCAATGACAAATAGGGAGACACAAATGAAAGGGAGACCTTGTTAGATATCCGCCCTTATAAATCTTGGAGTGTTCTAAGTAATTGAACTGCGGAAGAGATCCCTGTAATTTTTAGAGCTTATTTAGAGTAATGTTCAGAACATTTTTGTTGTCTGAACGTCATTATTCTAATAAAATACATCTTTGCATTCATTTTTGAGCCAATATTTTTTCATTCTTTTTGAAATAATTATTCTTTCATTCTTTTGGATTTTCTTCCACATCATTCTTTCATTCATAATTATATTGTACAAATAGTTATTCATAAGTACATTCTTTTGTATATTCTTTTATATTGGGTCTCCAGATATCAATAACATGAGTGACGCTGCTACAGGCTTAGAATTTCCTTTTGAGCGAGGCATGTGTTTAGAGGGATTTATGACTTTAAAGATGACATAGATTGTATCCTATTTTCGGACTTGTTAAGGATGGTAGAACAAGTCGAAAAACGGATCTTACCCTGCAAAGAATCATTGGGATACCTGACTTCTCCTTATATGGGGCATGAAGGTCATTTAGTCGATCTCGCCAAAAGATTCTGACGGTCATTGATTCATCTTTGTGATCGTCAGTTACTTTACTAAATGAATGGAAGCTGCTTCATATGCCAATGTCACAAAGTTGACAGTTAGCAAATTCGTGAAAAATCGTATGTCAGTATGGAACGCCAAAAGGATCATATCTGACAATGTACTAAATTTGAACAACAGCATAATATCAAAAGTTTGCAGTCTGTTCACGATTAATGCCATATCGCCCAAAAAAAAGATGACGCAAAAAAAAACTCTGTCGGGCCCATCGCGGTTTTGCCTATTGAAGATAAAATTCTTTCTGAGTTTTTGAATCCAATTCCGATTGAAGAGGAATGTTCAAAGTTGTCCATCATGGTCAAATGCATCAAAAGAAAATGATGCAAGTTCACAAAAAAGGTCCATCCTAGAGAATTCCTTAAGAGGGACCTGGTATTGAAGAAGATCCTTCCCATAAAAAAAAGAACTTCATCCCAAGCTGGGAAGGATCTTATGTGGAAGGCCTTATTTGGAAAAGCGTCGATTTTGATCAAAAAGGATAACAAGGACATGCCTAATCCTATGCGTTCAGATTCAATCAAAAATATTTCAAAATATAAAAAAAAAAGCAAAAAAAAAGAGAGAGAAAAGAAGAAAGAAAATGGAGAGGCCAAGGTGAAAACCCGCAAAGGGCGTCTTAAGACCAAAGGGGATTTGAGTTGAAAACCCGAAAAGGGTGGCTCAAATATTGATCAGAATGGGGCATGAAGTGATCAGAGCAGTTCAAATTTTGATCAGATTGGGGCATATGATGATCTTGAATCAACAGGAAAGGGTAGACAACATCTTGGGACATCGACAGAGTACTGTAGATCTCCTAAACACATGTCAAACTCAGAAAGTTTGTATAAAGAAGTTCAAGCTGCGATATCGGGGGCATCCAATTTTTATATTGAATTTGCTATTCTTGGAATACTTCATTCTTGTTCAAGATACACATTCCCAATCAATTTCTTTGTCATCCTTATTTACTATTTTTTGATAATCTATTCCTTTCGAGCTATGCTCAGAACCAATTGTATTCTCATCCATTGTTATACCCTTTTTGCAAGCATGTTGGATTGGAATAATGATTAATGGACTAACAAAACTTTCATAAGGGAAGTTTGTCATATTACTCTAGAAGTTTCTAAATAGTACAGGAACCTGAAACAAGACTATTGTTTAGAACGCACCATGTTTAAAGGTTGGAAATCTGAAAAGGAAGAGTCTAAATTAGGACTTTCTCTTTGGATTTTGTTGTAAAAATATTGATTGAACAAAATGACGAAGCTTAAATAAACAAGTAAGCAATGATCACCAGACAGTAGGAAGAGGTTTCCTCGGAGAAGAAAGCCTTCATTTATGTATGAGCCTTTGGTACGATACCCTGGGAATGGTGTAAGGGACCAGAGAGATTTAGATCTTGTATCCTTGAATTGTGATAGGAGAGGATCGAGAAAAAGTCATATATTTCTACCTTTGGGTTACAGTGGAAGAATGATGGTACAAATTTTGTGCCCCAATGGATTAAACTTTGAGGTTTACAGTGGGGGCAACCTGACTAAATGTTTCTTCAAAAAAACCAGCCAAGCAAGAAGGTGTTGTAGCACATCAGTGTTAAAGCCTTAATAAACTTCGAGCAATGACAACCTAAGTGGGATCATTCTCGGAAAAAAAATTATTAAAAAATTATACATTCGTGCAAACACCATTCACACATGTCTAGTTAGGAGCATTTGATTCATTTTATGCCATCCTAATCATTAGGCATAATTAGGTTCATTATACAAGTCTTGTTCCCAGAGAGCAGATCAGTGAAGATAACAGATCTTGCCTTCCTGCACCGACAGCGAAGCAGATCGAAGACACCAACCTTGCCTCCCTGGTTTGTAGCGGAGCAGGTTAAAAATAGCAGATCTTGCCTTCCAGCACCGACAGCGAAGCAGATCAAAGACACTAGCCTTACCTCCTAGGTTGCAGCGGAGCATGTTAAAAATAGCAGATCTTGCCTTCCTGTACCGACAGCGAAGCAGATCGAAGACACTAGTCTTGCCTCCCTGGATTGCAGTGGAGCCAGTTAAAAATTACAGATCTTGCCTTCCTGCACCGACAGCGAAGCAGATCGAAGACACCAGCTTTGCCTCTCTGGGTTGTAGCGGAGCAGGTTAAAAATAACAGATCTTGCCTTCCTGCACCGACAGCGAAGCAGATCGAAGACACCAACCTTGCCTCCCTGGTTTGTAGCGGAGCAGGTTAAAAATAACAAATCTTACCTTCCTGCATCGACAGCGAAGCAGATTGAAAACACCAACCTTGCCTCCCTGGGTTGTAGCGGAGCAGGTTAAAAATAGCAGATCTTGCCTTCCTGCACCAACAGCGAAGCAGATCGAAGACACCAGCCTTGCCTCCCTGGGTTGCAGGGGAGCAGGTTGAAAATAGCAGATCTTGCCTTCCTGCGCCAACAGCAAAGCAGATCGATGACCCCAGCCCTATCTCCCTAGACAGCAGTGGAATAGGTTGAAGATTGTAAGTCCTATCTCCCTAGTCAGCAGTGGAATAGGTTGAAGATTGTGAATCCTATCTCCCTAAGCAACAGTGGAGTAGGTTGAAAATAGCAGATCTTGCCTTCATGTACTGGCAGTGAAACAGATCGAAGACACCAGTCTTATCGCCTTGACGTTGCAATGGAAAATATTGAAGCCACAATGGCGAATCTTATTTCCCTAGCGTTGTAGCGGAGCAGATTGAAGCCATGACGGCGAATCTTATCTCCCTGGCGTTAAGGCTTGGATTAGCTGAGGTGGAGCGAATTGAAGCTGTAGGCAGGGAATCCTATCTCTTTGGCGTTACAGTGGAGCAGATTGAAACCACGACGGTGAATCTTACTCCCCTGGCAGTGTAATGGAACAGATTGAAGCTACGACGGCAAATCTTGTTTCCCCAACATTG
This sequence comes from Gossypium raimondii, assembly GCF_025698545.1. Classification (NCBI taxonomy): domain Eukaryota; kingdom Viridiplantae; phylum Streptophyta; class Magnoliopsida; order Malvales; family Malvaceae; genus Gossypium; species Gossypium raimondii. The sequence continues at coordinate 45,828,979 of NC_068577.1, forward strand.
CAATTTAAAAGACTGAAGATGGTGACTCTTATCTCTCTAAAGTTGCAGTGGAGCAAATTAAAGCCAATAATCCTATCTCCCTGAAGTCACAATGGAGCGGATTAAAATCACAGATCTTATCTCTCTGAAATTGTAGAGAGCAGATCGCATCTAGTCTTATCTCCCTGAAATTGAAGTGGAGCAGACTAAGTAAGCAAGCCTTATCCTCCTGAAGTTGTAGTGAGGCAGACTGAAGATGGCGAATCTTATCTCCCTGAAGTGGAGCAGATTAAAGCCAATAATCCTATCTCCCTGAAGTTGCAGTGGAGTGGATTAAAACCACAGATCTTATCTCTCTGAAGTTGCAGAGAGCAGATCACATCGGGTCTTATCTCCCTGAAGTTGTAGTGGAGCAAACCCAAGAAAGTAAGTCTTATCTCCCTGAAGTTGCAGTGGAGCAGACTCAAGAAATCAAGTTTTATCCTCCTGAAATTGCAGTAGGGCAGACTAAATAAAAAAATCTCATCTCCCTAAAGTTGTAGTGGAGTGGATTAGAATCTCTCTGAAATTACAGTAGAGCAGATCGCATCAAATTCATCTTTAAAGTTGCAGCAGATCAAGTTGAAGCTGTAAGTCTTATCTCCCTGGAGTTGTAGTGGAGCAGATTAAAGATAGCAAATTTTGAAAAACTACAACGTGCAAATCGTATATCCCTGGCATTGTAGTGGAGTAGGTTGAAGTACTAGTTCCTATACCTCTGAAGATGCAGTAGGAAGGAATGAGGCTATTTAAAGAAGAAGAAGAGCGCTAAAGTCTAGCACGGCCAGGCAAAATTGACCATTTCTAAAGTCTTTGCTCCGTTCTCGTTACACGATAACGAGCAAAGAAGGGCAGCTGTAATAGGCCAATTTAGCCCGGACTCATAAAAAAATAATAAACCCAAAATAATAAAACAAAGTCCAAAATTATATCATTTGGCCCGATCGGGATGGCCCATTACTTGAAAAGGTTTAAGGTCTATCTACAGGCTTGATGCATATGGAAACATAATCTTCAAAGATATGCAATCTTAGATATGATATGCAATCTTAGATATGATATGTAATCTTAGATATGATATGCAATCTTAGAAGATATGATTTTGTAATCTTAGAGATTTAATTTGTAGATACCTTTTAATCTTAGCCGTTGATGTAATTAATCTGTACCGTTAGATTTAGGGAGGCTCAACTATAAATAGATGCCTCTCCCTTCATTGTAAAAGGGGGGAAGTGAGGAGTAATAATAATTCTTAAGAGCATTTACTCAAATTTCTCTCTCTCTTGCATTCTTATTTTGTTGATTTGTGTATAATTTATTTATTGATTTGTATATTGTTGATTTCAAATCTCTTTTTCCCTTATTATTCATTTTCAAATTCATTATTTGCAATTTTTTTACATTTTATTTGGCCTTATATTTTTTTATTTTATACTTTTGTTTTAAATTCATTGGTCTTTGATTATTGATGCTATTTAATCCTCTATTTGTTATTTTAATTTTTATTATTAAATTAATTATTTTAATATTATTAATACTATTATGTGGCATCATTAATCTTGTATCATTATTATTTATTATTATTATTTTTTATTTTTTATTCATGAACATCAATCGTTTTTATGTAATATATATATATATTGTTTTATATATAGTATCGTATGCTTATATATATATATATATATATATTTTATACATAGGTTTTATTTTTATTTTACTTCCTAACTTTTATATACATATATATACTTTTATATTTAGTTTCAATTTTTTTACTTTTGTATATATGTACATGTATGTATTTATATATTTTTCTAATGAATATTTTATATATATAAGCGCACATGTCTATATTTTTATTTGCTTAAATATAAACTTATATTTTCAACACATATGTTATAATATATATATATATGTATATTTATATATTTTCTTTATTTTCATAAATGCATTTTATATATTTTGTTATAAATTTTATAGTCCAAAATTTTATATGTAAACCCATGTGTATGTATTTTATTCTTTATAATTTCATGTATATATTTTGTACCTTTTTTCTCTTTATATTTTTTTGTTTATTTCCTTCACTTGCTTATTGATTTATGTTTTCATTTATATTTTGTTCATTTGATACTTTACATGTCGTTATTTTTTATGTACATTAATTTCGTTTATTTCTATGCCATTGTTGTATTTATTATTGTATTTTACACTTAATGTAACATTACATCATTTTTTACTCGATTTTAAAATTTTCAAAATTGAGATAATACTCGATTTAGGATTTTCAAGGAAATTGAGCCCTAACGTATTGGGTTCCAATTTTCTTCGTTAAATCTAACAATCGAGAATTGCTCATTAATCAAAAATAAAATGAAAAGCTTGTTGTCGGGAATTTAATATGTTGTATCTTAACGTATTGGATGTGACGTATTGATTTCTCGAGACAAAGATTTTTTAAAATAATAACAAAGGAAATATTCCAAGTTTAGGATTTTGAGAAATTGTGCCCTAACGACAATGCGATTTCTTTATAAATCTTAAACAAATGAATATTCTTTTAAATTTTATTACATGAGTATTTTGGACTAATTCATTTTTGAGGAATTTAAATATCGTGCCCTAACGTATTGGGCCGCGATTTCTTTATAAATCTTAAACAAATGAATATTCTTTTAAATTTTATTACATGAGTATTTTGGACTAATTCATTTTTGAGGAATTTAAATATCGTGCCCTAACGCATTAGGTGTGACATTTTCTTTCTCCGAAATGATAAAAGTCTTAATAAGTAACGTTTTTTAAGTTTTTATTAAGGATCATATTTTTAAATTTTTGACATTAAGACACTAATTAATTAACTAGGTACCAATTTTGGGCGTTACGAGGGTGCTAATCCTTCCTCGTACGTAACCGACTCCCGGATCCATTTTTCTAAAACTCGTAAACCAAAGCTACTTTTTAGGTGATCCAATCACACCTCAATAAAAGATTGGTGGCAACTCCCAATTTTTGTTTTTTTTAAAGTCGACAACTAAATTTTATTTTTCCAAAATAAAAGTTGGTTTCGACAATATGCTCTATTATCTTCAGCATTATAAGAGAGATGAGGGAGTCGAGGAATAAAATACCTGCCCAGGTGAAAATAATGACTCCAATATGGAAGCCCCCTCAAGAACCTTTTGTTAAGGTGAACTTCGATGCTGCGTTTAAAGTAACCCACCACCACTCCTATTTCGGTTTTGTCATTAGGAATAGTAGAGGCTCGGTTATGGACAGCGGAACAGTACGTAACAAATTCGTCTCCGATCCCTTTACAGCATAAGCCAAGCTTTTCTCCAGGCCTTGAACCTTTCACGTGAAATGGGGGGGGGGGGAGGGGGGAATTCAAGCTACTACTGCAAACAATGGTATTGAAAAAATATCAGACCTTATTGATTAATCAGCAAAGACTTGGAAAGTGGAACTTATTAAGAGTCTTTTTACCCAGATGGAAGCTCATGCAATCTGTTGTACTCCTCTTCCAATTTACACAATTGAAGTTAAAATGGTGTGGTGTACAGATAACTCTGGTATGTATACGGTATGCAGTGGTTACCGCTGTCTTGTCGAATCGAACACCAACGACACTATAAGTAACAATCGTACAAGATTTTACAAGCAGATTTGGGAGCTAAATCTCCCTCAAAAAATTAGAATTGCCATTTGGTGATTTACACATGAGTACATTCCTATTGCAGTTAATCTCTACAACAGAAGAATAAATTCATCTCCTATTTGTCCTAGCTGTGGAAAGGCTCCTGAAAATTTTATGCATACCCTTCTGATGTGTAGCCCTGTAAAAAAAGTTTGGCGATCACTCGGTGTTGACTGGTCAACTTTAAATGAAAATATGGATTTTCGCACGTGGCTTAATTTTGTTTTTCAAAACAAGGGCATGATTGTGGTGAGATTGCTGCAACCATGGCTTGGGCACTCTGGCAAGCCTGAAACAAGCGCATAATAGAAGGAGATGAGAAAGTTGAGAAATAAATTACCTGCCCAGGTGAAAACAATGACTCCAATATGGAAGCCCTATCAAGAACCTTTTGTTAAGGTGAACTTCGATGTTGCGTTCAAAGAAACCCTCTACCACTCCTATTCTGGTTTTGTCATTAGGAATAGTAGAGGCTCGATTATGGGCAGCAGAACAGTACTCAACAAATTCGTCTCCGATTGGCTTGTCTCCAGGCCTTGAACCTTTCACGTGAAATGGGTGGAGGGGGAATTCAAGCTACTACTGCAAACAATGGTATTGAAAAAATATCAGACCTTATTGACCAATCAGCAAAGACTTGGAAAGTGGAACTTATTAAGAGTCTTTTTACCCCGATGGAAGCTCATGCAATCTGTTGTATTCTTCTTTCAATTTACACAATTGAAGATAAAATGGTGTGCTGTACAGATAAATCTAGTATGTATACGGTATACAGTGGTTACCGCTGTCTTGTCGAATCGAACATCAACGACACTATAAGTACCAATCATACAAGATTTTACAGCAGATTTGGGAGCTAAATCTCCCTCCAAAAATTAGAATCGCCATTTGGTGATTTACACATGAGTACATTCCTACTACAGCTAATCTCTACAATAGAAGAATAAATTCATCTCCCATTTGTCCTAGCCGTGGAAAAGCTCCTGAGAATTTTATGCATACCTTTCTGATGTGTGGCCCTGCAAAAAATGTTTGGCGATCAATTGATGTTGACTGGTCAACTTTAAATGAAAATATGGATTTTCGCACCTGGCTTAATGTTGTTTTTCGAAACAAGGGCATGATTTTGGTGAGATTGCTGCAGTCATGGCTTGGGCACTCTGGCAAGCCTGAAAGAAGCTCATAATGGAAGGAAAAAGACAACCAGTCCAAGATATATGCTCTATTATCTTCAGCATTATAAGGGAGATGAAAAAGTTGAGAAATAAAATACCTGCCCAGGTGAAAACAATTACTCCAATATGGAAGCCCCCTCAAGAACCTTTTGTCAAGGTGAACTTCGATGCTGCGTTTAAAGCAACCCTCTACCACTGCTATTCCAGTTTTGTCATTTGGAATAGCAGAGGCTCGGTTATGGGCAGCGGAATAGTACTTAACAAATTCGTCTCCGATCCCTTTACAGCAGAAGCCATAGCTTGTCTCCGGGCCTTGAACCATTCACGTGAAATGGGAAGGAAGGGGAATTCAAGCTACTACTGTAAACAATGGTATTGAAAAAGTATCAGACCTTATTGATCAATCAGCAAAGACTTGGAAAGTGAAACTAATCAAGAGTATTTTTAACTGGATAGACGCTCGTGCAATCTGTTGTATTCCTCTTTAATTTACACAATTGAAGATAAGATGGTGTGTGTTGACACCAATTTTTTGATAAAACGGGGTCGACTTGGGTTTTGAAAAATGAAAACGAAAGTGGGAGTCACCACCAATCTTTTTTGATAAGGTGTGATCGGATCACCTTAAAAAGTGGTTGTTTTTAATAAATGATTTGATTTTATTAAAACAACGATATTGGTCCACGAAATTCAGAAAAACGGGTTCGGGAGTCGATTACGTACGAGGAAGGATTAGCACCCTCGTAACGCCCAAAAATTGGTACCTAGTTGATTAGTTAATGACTTAATATCGAAGATTGAAAACTTTGAAGAGTTTAAAAATACGATCCTTAAAAAAACTCGAATAAGATGGATTTAGATTTAAGAGGATATTTGGCTATTTGGTCGAACGAGAAATCGAAACCCAGCACGTTAGGGCACGTTCTCTCGAATTTCCAAACGCAACATATTGCCTCGTTTTAAAATTTCGAAAGGATATTCGACTATTTGGCCAAACGAGTAATCGAAACCCAACACGTTAGGGCACGTTTTCTCGAATTTCCAAACGCCAAATATTTGATTATCTCGATTTTAGAAAGGACCATGTTCCGTAAGTTAGAACGTGATCTTTTGTTAATTTCCGAAATCGTAAAAACTTGTTTAAAAAGATTCATATTTGGATTTGTCGAGAAAATCGAAACCCCGTAAGTTAGGGCACGATCTTTTCGAATATCAAAATACAAAGTTTTGTTTATTTTAAAATCGTAATTCATGTATAAAAAAAAAGATCTAGCATGAACTGGTAGAAATGAAACTGGGTGTTAATATACGTAATAAGATAATATTGGATACAATGGTGTAAATGTAATACGAGCCAAATAAATAAAAGGACAAATTGATTACATATAAAATAACAAGCAAATAAAATAAAAACATTCTCTCAAAATAATCACGAAAATGTAAATAAATAAATGAATAAAGAAAACGGATGAAAATATAAAAATATAAAAAGATATATAAGTGTGTATATATATACAAGTTATACAAATGTGTACTTGTAGGTGGATATATATATATATATATATATATATATATATAATAGGTAAAAAATATGATTCAAATCAATAGTATAATATATATGTATAAAATAGTAGTATGCTATATAAAATATCTTCATATAAAAATATAGTGATATATCGAAGGTGAATAAAAGTATATATTATAGGCTAAAAAATAAAACAAATCAAGCAAGCATATAAACATACCAAATTTACATAAAAATAAAGAACAAAATAAATTTAAATAATACCAAAAATAGTATATTATAGAAAGGTAATAACATATTAAAATTTTAAAAGAAACTAAAAACAATAATACGCATAGAATAAAATAATGTATATATATAATAGGTAAATATACAAGCGAATAATATTATCAATAATAATAGTGAGAAATGAATAAATAAAAAAAATGAATTAGTTAATAAAATAATAAAATGGCAAAAAAAAGGCTAAATCGAGAAAGAAATAAAATTAAGGATCCAAAATTTAAAGAAAACAAAAGGTTAGGGTCCCATTGTGCCGCGCGTAAAAATGCAGGGGCTGAAGGGAAATATTCCCACGTTACTCGAACGGAGCCGTTCCAAGGGACGACATCTGCGCATGGTCTATGGACTGAATTGAACCAGAGGTAAAAGTTTGTGGCCAAAATCAAAAGAAGAAAAGAATCACATTGAACGCTACACAAAATTGGGGGGACCAATCGCGCAAATAGACCACTATAGTCAAAACGCGCGGATCTGCCCTGCGGGTCGGGTCGACGCGCGGATCCTTAAGGGGAAACGACGTCGTTTTAGGGCTATCAGAACCAGCCCTAAACGACGCCGTTTAATAGCTCCATATAAATAAGTTTTTCTAAAAAAGACATTCTTCTCCCCTTTTCAAAACAAAAAAACAGAGGGCCTCTCTCAATCTCCCCTCTTCGGCCAGGGGGTTTCGGCACCGTCGCCATCGTCGGCCCCCGCAAGCGGCGGTCGAAAACTCTAAATCGACCCTCTTTTTAACCGTTTTAACCTCGGGTAACTCCGATCTACCCTAAAACTGGCTAAAAACTGTCAAGAATCAAAGGAAGACCGAAAAACTCTTCGGTTTCCTCCCCTCCGGCCACCAGCAAGGCGCAAACAAATTCAAGTAACCCTCTCTTATACCCTTTTTATTTATTAACAGTTTTCTAAAAAAACGATTTTAAAAAATAAATAAATAAACAAAGAAGAAAAATGAAGAACAAAAGCAGCAACCTTTTTTATTTTTTTATATCTAATTCTCTAATATGCATTTTTTACAAAGAAAATCCCCCCGGTTTACATTTGTTTGATTCGGCTTTTATAGCCGTTTTGGATTACAGTGCATATTACTGTTCTATATTGTTCTTTACACTGCTATTGCTTTTTTGTAGGTGGGGTGAGGTCAACGGAAGGATTTTCCATCTTGGTGCAAGGCCGTACCAGAGGACCAAACCTCGGGCGGTGGACGTGCTGACACCGCACATGGGTAGCAGTGGCGCGAGGCAAAGGGCAGGGAACCCTAGGGTTCCCTGTGCTATTTAGTTTTTGGGCCCCAATGGGCCGTTTAGGGTTTTTAAAAATTGGGCTATTTTGGCCCGTTGTACATGGACTGATATATTTTTTTATTTTTTAGTTTTGTTTCGGGCCCGGGCTAGATTGGGCCTCTACAGTGTGGTGTACAGATAACTTTGGTATGTATACGGTATGCAGTGGTTACCACTGTCTTGTCGAATTGAACATCAACGACACTATAAGTACCAATCATACAAGATTTTACAAGCAGATTCGGGTGCTAAATCTCCCTCCAAAAATTAGAATCGCCATTTGGTGATTTACACATGAGTACATTCCTACTGCAGCTAATCTCTACAATAGAAGAATAAATTCATCTCCCATTTGTCCTAGCCGTGGAAAAGCTCCTGAGAATTTTATGCATACCCTTCTGATGTGTGGCCTTGCAAAAAATGTTTGGCGATCAATTGATGTTGACTGGTCAACTTTAAATGAAAATATGGATTTTCGCACCTGGCTTAATGTTGTTTTTCGAAACAAGGGCATGATTTTGGTGAGATTGCTGCAGTCATGGCTTGGGCACTCTGGCAAGCCTGAAAGAAGCTCATAATGGAAGGAAAAAGACAACCAGTCCAAGATATATGCTCTATTATCTTCAGCATTATAAGGGAGATGAAGAAGTTGAGAAATAAAATACTTGCCCAGGTGAAAACAATTACTCCAATATGGAAGCCCCCTCAAGAACCTTTTGTCAAGGTGAACTTCGATGCTGCGTTTAACGCAACCCTCTACCACTGCTATTCCAGTTTTGTCATTTGGAATAGCAGAGGCTCGGTTATGGGCAGCGGAACAGTACTCCACAAATTCGTATCCGATCCCTTTACAGTAGAAGCCATAGCTTGTCTCCAGGCCTTGAACCTTTCACGTGAAATGGGGGGAGGGGGAATTCAAGCTACTACCGCAAACACTGGTATTGAAAAAGTATAAGACCTTATTGATCAATCAGCAAAGACTTGGAAAGTGGAACTTATTAACAGTCTTTTTACCCGGATGGAAGCTCATGCAATCTGTTGTATTTCTCTTTCAATTTACACAATTGAAGATAAAATGGTGTGGTGTATAGATAACTCTGGTCTGTATACGGTATGCAGTGGTTACCGCTGTCTTATCGAATCGAATATCAACGACACTATAAGTACCAATCATACAAGATTTTACAGCAGATTTGGGAGCTACATCTCCCCCCAAAAATTAGAATCGCCATTTGGTGATTTAGACATGAATACATTCCTACTGCAACAAATCTCTACAACAGAAGAATAAATTCATCTCCTATTTGTCCTAGCTGTGGAAAGGCTCATGAGAATTTTATGCATACCCTTCTGATGTGTGGCCCTGTAAAAAATGTTTGGCGATCAATCGGTGTTGACTGGTCAACTTTAAATGAAAATATGGATTTTCGTACCTGGCTTAATGTTGTTTTTCAAAACAAGGGCATGATTTTGGTGAGATTGCTACAACCATGGCTTGGGCACTCTGGCAAGCTTGAAACAAGCGTATAATGGAAGGAAAAAGCCAACCAGTCCAAGATATATGCTCTATTATCTTCAGCATTACAAGGGAGATGAGGGAGTTGAGAAATAAAATACCTGCCCAGGTGAAAATAATGACTCCAATATGGAAGCCCCCTCCAGAACCTTTTGTTAAGGTGAACTTTGATAATGCGTTTAAAGCAACCCTCAACCACTCCTATTCCGTTTTGTCATTAGGAATAATAAAGGCTCGGTTATGGGCAGCGGAACAGTACTCAACAAATTCTTCTCCGATCCCTTTACCGCAGAAGCCATAGCTTTTCTCCAGGCCTTGAACCTTTCACGTGAAATAGGGAGGAGGGGGAATTCAAGCTACAACCGCAAAAAATGGTATTGAAAAAATATCAGACCCTATTGATCAATCAGCAAAGACTTGGAAAGTTGAACTTATTAAGAGTCTTTTTACCCGGATGGAAGCTCATGCAATCTATTGTATTCCTCTTTCAATTTACACAATTGAAGATAAAATGGTGTGGTGTATAGATAACTCTGGTCTGTATACGGTATGCAGTGGTTACCGCTGTCTTATCGAATCGAATATCAATGACACTATAAGTACCAATCATACAAGATTTTATAGCAGATTTGGGAGTTAAATCTCCCCCCCAAAAATCAGAATCGCCATTTGGTGATTTACACATGAGTACATTCCTACTGCAACTAATCTCTACAACAGAAGAATAAATTCCTCGCCTATTTGTCCTAGCTGTGGAAAGGCTCATGAGAATTTTATGCATACCCTTCTGATGTGTGGCCCTGTAAAAAATGTTTGGTGATCAATCTGTGTTGACTGGTCAACTTTAAATGAAAATATGGATTTTCGCACCTGGCTTAATGTTGTTTTTCAAAACAAGGGCATGATTTTGGTGAGATTGCTGCAACCATGGCTTGGGCACTCTGGCAAGCTTGAAACAAGCGCATAATGGAAGGAAAAAGACAACCAGTCCAAGATATATGCTCTATTATCTTCAGCATTACAAGGGAGATGAGGGAGTTGAGAAATAAAATACCTGCCCAGGTGAAAACAATGACTCCAATATGGAATCCCCCTCAAGAACCTTTTGTTAAGGTGAACTTCAATGCTGCGTTTAAAGCAACCCTCAACCACTCCTATTCCGTTTTGTCATTAGGAATAATAGAGGCTCGGTTATGGGCAGTGGAACAGTACTCAACAAATTCGTCTCCGATCCCTTTACCGCAGAAGCCATAGCTTGTCTCCAGGCCTTGAACCTTTCACGTGAAATAGGGGGAGGGGGAATTCAAGCTACTACCACAAAAAATGGTATTGAAAAAATATCAGACCTTGTTGATCAATCAGCAAAGACTTGGAAGTGGAACTTATTAAGAGTCTTGTTACCCGGATGGAAGCTCATGTAATCTGTTGTATTCCTCTTTCAATTTACACAATTGAAGATAAAATGGTGTGCTGTATAGATAACTCTGGTCTGTATATGGTATGCAGTGGTTACCGCTGTCTTATCGAATCGAATATCAACGACACTATAAGTACCAATTTTTGATTTAAAAAATATAAATAATACAAAAATTTTTACAATAACGTTCAACTATTGCGATTTGGGCATTATCGGCTTGTATAGCCTGGGTTCCTACACCATCTGCACAACTTCTATTGGCTGGCTATTCTCGGATATCCATATTGTTACGTATTCTAGTCGAGTAAGGTCGACCATTTGGTTTGTGACGTAATTCTCTATCCGGTAACAGCTTAAAGAGAGCAAGCGATATAGACGGCCACTTATGTCATCTCGGACCGGTGGGAATACGTGTCTCCAGACGTTGTACATGTTTTCTAATTTGTACACTTCGTCGACATAGCTCATTGGATCTAAACATAAAGGTACCGTCAATTTGTACCAATGGTTGCAGTATGGAAATGCGTCTCGGCATTGCTTAAAGGCCCAAAACAGGCGTTTGAACACTTGGCATCCACTAGCAATCGGTTTCAAGGTCTGTTATGCAACCTGGGACGTATCTCTCTAGCACTTGACACCACTGCCATATTTCATTATATGAAGCGTCCCACCCACTATGCATATTCTCCAACGCCTTCTGCTTAGCTATCCAAGCCTTACGGTAAGAGGGCGTGTACCCCATTTGGGTACGAATATTGGCAGTTAAGATCGGCACTGAAGTCTTGGGATCTGCCTTCATCGTGGGTAGTATCAAGCTAGCTAACATAGCTGAATCCATCTTGGGATGATCTTGTGAAATACCTATAAACGGAGTACATTAAATAATACAACATTACATAATAATAGTATTATTCAGAAACCCTAAATATTGTACCTGCAACACATGTATATGACATTTGTACTTTTTTATCTCCCACATCCCTGTCCTTTTCCTCAACGAGGCGTAAATTTTCCATGAACATGTACCCGTCTTACACTGCACACTTCGTCTCAAACTTATCAACTTTGGACTTAACGACGTGGTAGTTAACACCGTTATTGATGCTATGTTTTTTCAAAGCACCAGTAAAACTATCCTTGTTGAAAAATTGATTACCAACTTCAAATTCACCCAAATCTAGTACCGAACTTGTACGATCACGCAATCGGTGTGGTAGATCTGGAAACTCCAACGCATCATCTGCAGACAGATCGACATTATGCATGTGGGCTGGAAGTGAGCATGCCCTGAATCGTGGATCTTCTTCTTTATCTGAACCCCCTTCAACATCTTCAGGTTCGGTTGGAATAGGCTCCGATTCAGAAAATAATGTAACTTCTGCACCATTGGGCCTAGGCTCTCGAGGTGGATCCACATCGGAGTCATCTTCTAACCCACCATCATCTACAACGTATGAGGTCCCCTCACCAGTGGACGTCGTAGAGAGTACATCATCACTTCTTCTGGGCATTTCACAATGTCCCCAATTGGATGTAGATTGCCAACCACTAGAAGTTGATGTCATTCTCCAGTACGTATTTCCAGCATCAAACATCGACCCACCGAGGTACATATCCCATCCACCGACAGAGTGTCGTGCAAGGGATGTGTATTCCATATTGCTACCAAACATGGGCGGTTCCGTGTTTTGTAACCCACCAACCGAGTGTCGAACAAGGGTCGCATATACCTCTCGAACACCAGTCGCAAGTGCATCATTTGGCGATGTAAATTGTACATATAACTCAATATAGGGTGCTCCACTAGCGAGATGAGTCAGCACCATTGCCTCCAAGCTACGAGCACATTTTATGTCAAACGAGTCATATGTCACCGGATCAACAGAAGAACAAAATCGATACGTAATAGACAGAACTTTCATTGGCGTCATTCTGAATATTTTACGCCTAATTCTTTTACGAAGTTCTGTCAAATCTATGTTCTGGTTAAAAACCAGTCGCACTGTATTCTCAAATAAAAAAATAAAACTGTTCTCGGTGTGGCAAACTTCACCATCATAGTAAATAACAACACTCATACGTTCACTTATATTCAATTTCTATCATTCTTAGCCTCTCTAATTTTTATTTGCTGTAACTTATGCAATCTGAGTAAAAATTTTGCCTCATTTATAGCCTCAGGCCAAACATGCGCTACTGTAGCAAAAGCGTGTCTACGTGAGAGCTTCTTTTAGTACTTCTGCTGAGACTATCTGCTGACACTATCATTCTTAGCCTCTCTAAAGCGTTTTTGACACTATTTGCTAAGAAACGTCAACTCGAAATTATTTTTTCAGGAGCTACTGTACCAAAAGCGCGTGAGCTTCTTTTAGTACTTCTGCTGACAAAGCATCCTACTTAAAGCGTTTTTGACACTATTTGCTCAAAAACGTCAACTCGAAATTATTTTTTCAAGAGCTACTGTAGCAAAAGCGTGTCCACATGGAAGCTTCTTTCAGTACTATTGCTGACAAAGCATCCTGCTTAAAGCTTTTTTGACACTATTTGCTTAGAAACGTCTACTCGAAATTATTTTTTGGGAGCTACTGTAGCAAAAGCGCATCCACGTGGGAGCTTCTTTAAATTAACAAATAATTTAATTAAGTAACCCTAAACCCTAATTTATTTAAGTTTTTACTTAAAAACCCTAAACACTAAACCCTAATCTAATTTTTTTTTAAATTTATAATTAATTTACTCAAGTAACCCTGAACCTTAATTTATTTGATTTTTTCATAAAAACCCTTAACTCTAAACCCTAATCTAATTTTTTTTAAAAATTTAATTAAATTACTCAACTAACCTTAAACCTTAATTTAATTGATTTTTCTTAAAAACAATAAACATAAAACCTAATCCAATTTTGAAAATTTTATAATTAATTTAATTGACAAACCTTAAACCCTAATCCCTTATTTATTTAATTTTTTCTCTAAAACCCTAAATCTAAAAACACAAAAACCTTAAACCCATAAACCAAAACCCTACGCGTTTTGCCTACTTGGACATAAAGTGCGCCCTTAAAGGAGTGATTTTTGTCCACGTAAACAAAACGCTTCCTCAAGGATGCGTTTTCCTGCTTCATCACTTGACAACGCGCTGACGTGGACGCACTTTCGAGAAAATAGGACCATTCCGATAAATAATTATTTACCGGGCCCATTTCTATAAATTTTTTAAAAAATAGGCTTTTATATGTAATTTACCCAATTTTTTTGCATTAAAATAGAAAACAATGATTTCTTCTATTTACTTTCCTCTCAACCAAGCACATTCAAAATTTGTTTTTCTTATTTTTTTTTACTTTTCCACTCTTACTTTTCCACTCTTTCTTTCCATCCTCCACTTTTTCATACAACCAAACACAAGTTTCTAGAAAAACTCTCTTTTCTCTACAAGCCTACTTCTTTCACCCAAGCCTTGTTTCGGCCAAATCTTGGTTTTCGAGAGACTGTAAGGTCAACGCCACTCACATCTCCAGACCTTCAAATGGCCTGTTTCCCTTTATGCTTGTATCTCTTTTGACAATGCAAGTCAATTAGGTCAGCTTTCACAGACCCAGACTTAAATGCAAGTGCCGGGCATGGATTTTGAATACGGGGTAAATATTTGGCGTGTTACACTCGTATCCATGTCCGAATGTGTATCATATAGACAAATGTTGTATATGAACACTCAAAAGAGAAGTTCATGGAAAATGTTAATATTTTATGCCCTGCACTATGGTATCAAAGAAAACATGAATACCTCATAAAACCGAAACCAAATATCGACACCAATGTCATCTTACAGTATCTCACATTGCAGTAAAGCCTCGAGCACCATTAAAATCGAAATCAAGAACCTCACCAACCATACAATAAACATCATCAATACATAGACTTAATACAAAGAAGAGATGAAAGCAGGGGAAAAAACCCAACATCTTTTAACCAAGCATTTCAATGACGTATCTTCGTGCCGGTGAATCCCTCACGAATGAGAGCCTTCTCTATGCTATCTACAACACAAGAAAAGCATGACGAAATTGATTAGATTACAATACTGAAAAAAATAATAACAAATGTGACTTATTATTTAAGATATTTCAACATCAATAACCTGGTACTGATAGTATAATCTGAAATTACCAGGAATTTGCTATGCATCTGCAATGAAAGAAGCATTAAACAGTTGTTAATTTACAAGATGTGGTAAGTTCAATAATTCAGCAACTAAAACAAAATTCATATTAAACTGAAGTACATGAAAAAACTCAGGAAGCATTGCTACTAGAACATGTGATGGATTTCATAACAAGCAAGCTCATATGTAGTTCAACCGTGTTTCACAATCAATGGCCTAAATAAACAAAAAAAGATGAGGAAATTGTGCGTGATCAAGGCATATCATGTAGCATCTGTAGTTATCTTTTCCCTCCCAAATTAACTTCCCAAATTGGAATCCAAATATTTTCTACCTTACCCACCGTAGCAGATAAAAAACTTAATGGTGTGTAGTGAAGTAAAATATATGAAATCGAGAGAGGAAACCACACTGAAGCAATTTAACTTCCCATATTCTCCCAGCTAAAGTAACTATTAATCATGTGACTATTTGTGCCTCCCATAACAAAAGCTTCTGATAGTCCTTTTACGCTCCAATCAATCATCTTAATTTCCAAAACTAGAAATACCAACTCCTTCAAGCATCAACTTGATTCATCTTAACCCCTAAGTAGACAAAAAAACTGCTCAAAACATCATGAACTGAAAACTTCACGAGCGGACCAAACTTGCCAGTTTTGCAGTAGCTCCTAACCATATATCATATATTCATGCTTGGATGTCCACAGACTTAACAGGTTAACAAATAATTGTAATCACTATCTGCATGTCTTTCTTATACACCAAGTCATAGTACCAACGTCAAGCACACCACACTACTAGATATCGTCCTCCTTAATCAAATCATCATTTCCAGTCACTGGTTCATATTTCAGTCAGCTCCAAATTTAACAACATAACATCCATAACGAAACTCAAAGCAAGGAAAACTATTCCTATCAATTCTTTATGCACATTTGCTTACTTGATATGAACAATCATGGACGACTCACTTGTTATTATATGAAGTTAGCGATAACATGCACAACCTGTTTATACACCAAGAACGCCACACACCACATGCCTTCTTTATTAACTCATTAGCTCTGTTGTCAATCACCCATCTTGCATCTCCTTCTCAATTAATTTGTAACCAGCAACATAATTCAAGAAGGCAAAACTAATCTTATCCGCCTGTCTAATAGTAAGAATTAGACTAAACAATATAAAAGCTACACAAATAACACGAAACTAAGCATTTCCCACACTACCTGGGAAGTGTAAAATAAATATCCTGTTATATTACCATGCCGCATTTTATCCACTAATGTGATGAAAAACTACAGAAACCTTCCAAATTAAGTAACAATAAACTTGCCAATTTGATTTTAAAAAATACGACTTTTCCCAATATGTGGCCATCTACTGGGATGATAATATGCTAAAATTTAACAAGAAAACCTAATTAATACCAAGAAAAACCAACCTATGCTAACTTAAATATTGTATCCACCATAACACCAACAATTTAAGCCCTTTCCAGCTAAATGTCATCAGCCATATAAATCACATTATGCTGCTGTGCACCTAATCATCATCTAAAACATTTTAAACACATTAACCAAGAAAGTAAACACTAAGACCATCCTCATTAAACATCTAAACACTGCCAACTAACCAAATTTCAGTCATTAAAAACCAAAAACAAATTAAACCAGTATGCAGGATCAGCTATATGGATCATATGATGCAACTTAGCTAAATGAACTGCTTAATTCACACAAATTAATCATTGCAAACAAGTACAGATATCCGGAATCAAATTGAAACAACAAAAAAGAAATAACCTTTGCCATCTTTTTCCACCACCACGGTCTCCTTAACAGTGACGACAGGGGCGGCATCCCCGCCGTCTTTATCTTCAGGGTACCTAACAACAATGACAGGACAAACACAATGATGCACGCAATAATCACTAACACTTCCCAACCTCCCATCACTCCCTCTTTTCTCAGCTCCAAACCCTCTACTCCCCATTATAACAGCACTCAACCCCAACCTCTCCACCTCAAGACACAATCTTTCCCTCATATCATGATCTTTGACTATATGAATCTTGAAGTGAATCCCAGCTTCCTTCAAGGGTTTGGCCAAATCCGCCGCCTTTGAAGCCGTGAAGGCATCGAAATCGTCTTCCAGTTGCTTCTGGGACTGTGGGGTTTCCGGGTTTTGCGGGGTTTGAGTGAGTGGACCCCAGTCAGCTCCAAAGAGTACTGAAGTGGGGGACACGTGGAGAAGGATGACGGTGTCACCGGGTCTGAGGTAGTTCTGGACAGCCCAACGCACGGCAAAAGCAGACTCATCAGAGAGGTCGACGGCTACCCCGATCTTACGTCGGGCACCGGATGTTGGGGTGGGGGTAGCAGCAGAGGTAGGGTGGTGAGGGGATGATGGGTGGTGGATCTTGATAGTTGGAAGCTGAGGGTGGTCAGTGTTATCAGCCGGATTCATTTTCTTTCCGCAAAAACAAGAAAAGGAGAGAGCTTTTGAGGTAAAGGGAGTGTGGTTTGAGACGTTAGTTTAGGAGAGGGAAAGAAGGGGAGAAAGGGGAGAAGAACTTGAGTTTGAAGACTGGGATGTGGAGAGCAGACAAAGTCGACAAAAACAAATGTGGAAAGGAAAAGATTTCTCGTGGGAAAGGAATTTGGAACCATTTTTTTTCTTCTTTTTTGTATTGCAGCTTTGGGTTTGGGTTTTTTTTTGGAGGTGTTTCAGTGGACTATAAGTTCTTGAATAGCCCAACCTCTCTTTGTTGTTTCTCTGCCCGCGCACCTTCAAATCCTGCCCTTCACGCTCTTTTATCCACCTTTTTGTTTTCTATTTTTTAATTTTCGCTTTATCACATTTTTACCGTTACTATCATTTTTAAAACTTAAAAAAATGTTTAGAAAATTATTAATACTAATTTTTAAGACATTTAACTCTTAATTAATTTTTAAATAAATATTTTTAATTATAGTTGATAATGATATTTTTTAGTTTTTAAATTATATATAAATTTAAAACTATATAAGAAAGTAACTATAATGTTAATTTGATAAAGGAAATAATTAGATAAAGTAACATGCAACAATTATAATAATAGTCCATGATAAGTACGAAAGATATTCACAATTACAAAAAAAAAAAACAATGGAAATAAGTTCTTTCGTCTACTAAAATTTTTTAGCAAGCCTTTTTTTTTATTTCGTTTGCTAAGTTTCAAGGCGGCATAATCTAAGGTTTGTCTGTTTTGGACGAAGCGTGAGTTCTAATAAGGATTTGATCATCAATGGAGGCAGACATCGCAAATCTAAACCTGGAGGATGAGGAGGAAGAACTGGTTCTATGTCAAAAAGATCCGAGTATAGAAGATGATGAACATCGATTTTGTTTAGTAGGAAAAGCACTAATTGATTGTGTAGTTCACTTTCCTTCTCTCAAAAGAACTTTGGTTGATCTATGGCATCTATTCGGGGGAGTAATAATCTTAGAGTTAGGGGAAAACGATATCTAGTTCGATTTTTCTAAGAGGTAGATATAAAGAGGATGATGGATGGCATACTATGGTCATTCAATAGGCATCTTACAGTTTTTCATCAATTGGTTAACGAGGAAGATCCAAAACAAATTCTTTTAAATTATACTTATTTTTGGATTCAAGTCCATAATTTGCTGTTTGGGGTAATATCAAAGGGATTAGTAAGGAAATTAGGGGATTTTATAGGGCAATTCATACAATATGAAGTTACGTTGATCTTAAGAGGGGAATAAAGGTACATATGATTTAGGGTGAAAATTGACGTAAGACTAGCTTTGAAAAGAAAGTAAAAATTGGCTTTGGGACAAGGATGATATGGATATGCCTAATTTCAATATGAGGGGCTTGCTTTATTCTGCTTTCTATGCGAAAAATTAGGTCATGGGGAAGGTTTATGTCCGTTTAGGAAGACAATTGGGATCCAAGAAGTTAAAGTTGAATGAGACTCATCATTAAAAGCACAGTCAAGGAATGAGATGTCCGCCGATAGTAAATGGCTAAGAGAAGATGTGTCGAACAGTTTCCAAAGGGGTAATAACTCTATCAGTATTGAGATAGACTTTCAAAACAAAGTAGGAGTAGAAGGAGACGAATCTGTACAAGGAGAATGGTCAATGGGCCAAAAGGAAACCATACTAGAGAAAAAATCAATTGAGTTTTGTGAAGGAATGAAAAGACAAAGAACTAGGAATGAACATTCAGATAGAAATGATAATTCGGGTGCATTGATTCAACTTATTGAGAGATCAGTGGCTGTTGGTAAGCATGTAGACCAGATGAAATGAAAATATTAAGTTGGAACGTTCATGGATTAGGGCATCCATGGGCGATTAATCGCCTCTAAAACAATGTGAGGCATGTACAACCCCAGATTTTGTTTCTAATAGAAACAAAATTGAATGAAAAAAGAAAGGTAAAAGTTTGTAAGAAATGTGGTTTTACTAACGGAATAGATGTGAGAGTGCATAGATTTAAAGGGGGATTGTCAATCGGATGGAAAGGAGAGTATGTGCTATAATTGAGAAGTTTCTTAGCAAACCATATTGATGTGGTAGTCATGGAAAAAAAGAAATGTCGTTTTGGAGATTTACAGGGTTTTATGGTGCACTGAAAGAACACAAAAGGAGGGATACTTGGAACCTTTTAAGGAGATTATGTTTTTCTTCGAGAAAATGGGTGGTCTTTTAAGGAGTGATAGAAACATAGCTCGATTTTGAGAAGTATTGGAAGACTGCTATCTTAATGATTTAAGCTTCTTGGGAAAATGATATACATAGGAAAAAAGAGAGGTTGCTAGAAAACAATGTTTGTGATAGAATCAATAGAGGAGTAATGAATCAGGCATGGTGGGAGATTTTTTGAGTGTATTATTTAAAACACTTAACGCAAGTTATATAAGATGATTGTCCTATCTTGGTAGATTTGAGGATTTATAGTAGCATATACAAGACTCGGAGGGAAGGGGGATTTAGATTTAATTCTAATTGGGTTTTAGAAAATGAGTGTGAGCAACGAATCAAAGATTTTTGGGAGGGGAACTTAGAAGACATGTTTATAAAGTTACGAATCTTGGGTGAAGTGTTTAATAAGGAGATGGGTAGACTTACGACCAATAAAAGAAAGGAGTCAACATTACTAAATAAGAGATTAGCTGAGTTGAACTTAGTTGACCAGGACGGTGAGATTCTTACAGAGATAGAAAAAGTCAAATTGGTATTAAATCTGGAAGCAAATAAAAAAAAGTTATTTTGGGAGCAGCGAGCAAGGGCAAATTGGCTCAATTTTGGGGATCGAAATACCTATTTTTTCCACAACTTTGCAAACCAATGAAAAAAACAATGTGAAAAAACTAAAAGGGTTGAATGGAGAATGGATCATTCACGAAGAAGAGAAGATAAGGGTGGCAACAAAATATTTCAATGAACTATTTACGGTATCGGACATGTGGAATGACGATAGAGTGTTATCAGGTATTACAAGGTGAATTCAAGTGAACATGAACATGGCGTTAGTAGAAGAATTTAGAGTAGAGGAAGTGATAACGGTAGTAAAGAACACAGAGCCTTTAAAAGCATTAGGTATAGATGGTTACCCTGCACTGTTTTGTCAAAAATACTAACATATTGTGGGAGATGAGATTTCTAGGCATTGTTTAGACATTTTAGATAGGAAAAAAGAGTTTGGAGATATTAATAATACTAGTATAGTACTTATTTTAAAAGTGAATTCACCAAACTGTATGACATAGTTTAGATCGATTGGTCTTTGCAATGTCGTGTACAAAATCACCTCTAAAGTTATGGTTAACAGATTTAGAACAGTACTAGATATATGCATCAACGAAGCACAAGCGACTTTTTCTCCTGGGAGACAGATCACGGGTAATGCGCTTATTACTTATGAGATTCTACAATTTTTGAAGCAAAAGAAAGAAGGAACACGGGGACAATTTGCGTTGAAATTGGACATGAGTAAAGCTTATGACAGGGTGGAATGGAACTTCATAGAACAAGTAATGAAACGAATGGGTTTTTGTGAAGAATGGCTGAATCTAGTAATGAGATATGTGCGAATAGTGGAATATTCAGTCTTGTTTAATGGGGTTCGTGGAGAAAAATTAAACCGTCAAGGGGATTGATACAAGGCGATCCCCTAAGTCCATATCTATTTTTGTTCTGGGCGAAAGGCTTTTCATCGCTGCTAAAATTGACAAAAAAATGAAGGAATTATCAAATGGGTGAGAGTGGGGAGAAGTGGACTATCATTAACCCATTTATTTTTCGCAGATTATAGCATTCTGTTCGGAGAAGCAAGTTTAGAGGAGGAAAATGCTATTGAATCAATATTAAATAAGTATGAAGGGGTTTCAGGCCAACTAATCAATTTTGATAAGTCACTAAATTACTTTAGTAATAATATGCAGAATAATTGTAAGGAATAGATTGGAGTGTCTCTTGGAGTAAGAAATTCGAGTAATCTAGAAAAGTATTTAGGTCTTCCAACCATGATAGGAAGATAGAAATAAAAGAAATGTTTGCAAATTTTAAAGACAGGTTCTTGAGACATATTGAAAACTAAACTGGAGTATTCAACAATTATCGCTTGGAGGTAGAGAAGTCTTTATTAAGTCAGTTTTACAAGCCATACTAGTTTATACAATGCAATGTTTCTTATTGCCTATTACCATTTGTCGTGAGTTGGAAAACATTATTAGTAAATTCTGGTGGAGAAATTCCAAAACAAAGAAGGGGATCCATTGGTGTGAGTGGAGGGAAGTGTGCAAATTGAAAGTGCAAAGAGGATTAGGTTTTAGAGATTAGACTAAATTTAATACTGCTTTGCTCGCAAAACAGGGGTGGAAATTAATTATGAATCCAAATTACTTATTTGCTTGTGTTATGAAAGCAAAATATTACCTAAAGAATGAGTTTTTGAATGCAAGTTTATGATCTCACCCATCATTTACCTAGAGGAGCATATGGTGCGCGAGAGGACTTTTGGAGGTAGACATGGGATTGATGGTAGAAAATGGAAAATCAATCAATATATGGAATGAAGCTTGGCTTCCAGGTCTGGAAAAGGAAAAATAATAGGTTAGAATATTAATATAAACTTCACAATAGTATCAGGCTTAATTAATTCTGAACAGATCACTTGGAGGTCAGAAGTTCTAAGAAAGCTTTTTGACGAGAAGCAAGCAAACATAATTTAGACCATCCCAATTGCTGAAGTCGACATCAAGGACATCAGGGTTTGGAAGGGTGATAATACAGGAGTATATTCAGCAAAAAGTGGATACAAGTGTTTGCTTAAAGAAGAGACAACACAAATGCAAAGGGAAGTAACGTTACAACCGACGATTTTACAGAACTTCTACACCAAACTATGGAAATTACAAATTGCAAGCAAGATCAAAATTACAATATGGAAAGTAATAAATAACTATATTCCTACTCTTAAAAACCTTCAATCTAGGAAGCTAAGGGTGATGAACAATTCCCCACTTTGTCACTCAACGGAAGAATCGGTGAACCATATATTCTAAGACTGTATGTTTGTCAAAAATATCTTGCATGGGGTAGGGATCGATGCCTCTCCTAGTCTCCAAGGCTAAAATTGGAAATTATGGTTAGAAAATCTATTTGTTAGTATGGAAGAAGAACAATGTAATTGCCTAGCAATATCTCTATGGGCAGTATGGCACCAAAGAAATAAATTTTATCATCAAGGCGAAAAACAAGGTACAGTTGGGTTAATCGCATTTGTCAAAACATTTCAAGTAGAGAGTAACCACATAGTTTTAGAAACATCAACAAATATACAATAGAACGATTGTATTTGGAAACCACCGAGAGAAAATGAAGTCAAATGAAATTTCTGTCACATCCCAAAAGCTGAGTTAGTAAAAATTGGGTTAATGAACTGAGAGTGGTCACGATTGAATTTTTATTTAGATAATATTTTTCTCATTTGATAAATAAATATAAATTATAATGATTGAGTAGTGGTGGAGCTATCTTTGATGAAATGAGTTTCAACCCCTTCCCTTTCATTAATTTTTTTGGTGCAAATTTGTTTTAAACCCTTAGTAAAGATCATCCTATATTTTTATTATTATTTGCGCATGTTTGAGAATTAGGAAGTGAGTAGTCTAGTGGTTTATTAACTTCTTAGCTATCATAGTGGTCTAAGGTTCAAGTCTTAATGTTCATACTCTTCTATTTAATTTTTAAACATTTATCTCCATGTGCTTTTAGTGCTTATCATCCACCCCTTTTCACCATAAATAGGAGGATTCATTTTCTCCAATATAAGTCAAAATTTCCATAGTTAGAGGGTACATAATCCCCTTTTTACTTCATGTCCCCGACCTTGCCATAACCTCACATCTTACCTATTTGCAAGATACATTGAACCTAACCAAGGTTGACCAAGCATTCCACCCTTTCATTATCGTTCATACTCCCTTTTCAAATCACTTTCTTCTATTTTTCATTTCTTTTCTCACCATTTTGGCCAACCACCACTACCACTCCTTTAATCATCTTTTTCTTCCTCCACCGTGACCCATAACTCCTTCCATCAATCACAACCTCTCGTGGCCGTTGCACCTTCACTCTTCTCATCTCCCTCATCCTATCTCCGTTGTGGTCGATGTCGTGTGCCACCGTAAGTTCTCTTCCTCCTCCTCCTCTATTTTTATTCTATTTTTATTTCCCTCTCCTTAGTCAAACCACATAACTCCACCACTGTTGGATCACCGCTTAGCCACCGTCAGGCATAGATCCTCTATTGTTGGACTATCATCGAGCAGCTGCCACCGGTGACCAAAAATTTTTCTTTTATTTTCCTTTCACTCTCCTTATGTCGTTTTTATTTTTAATTTAATCGAACTCTTTCTTCCATTGTAATGATCCTTTCTAGATCACTTGATTTTTCGATAACACTCATTAATTCATTGATCCATTTGAATTAATAAAGTATAAGTAAAGATCATTTTGGATTGTAAAAATCATTCTCCTAGTGTTTTCTTAACATGGTTGAATAGTATAGTTCCATGATTCATAGTGTCATTTTATTATTGTTTTTTATGTACTATGGTACTAATATTACTTTGTATCACTTTGAAGGGCTAAACAATAATCTTAGGGGAAACCCCTAACTTCGCATAGGAAATTATTCTCTTTTCGAGAGTCTTAGGTTGTGGGGTAAGTGATGTTGAGATTATATGTGATAGATCTCTTGAGTGGCAAAACCTTTTCTGAGATCCACACTAGTACATGTTACTTATGTGATAGATCGTCTTATGAGATAGATCGAGTGAAACCGTTAATAAGAGTTGAGGCAAATTAGATCTACAATTTAAGGTGTGGGATTGATACCATTTATTTGTGTGAAATTGATATTTTATTATTAGTAATTTAATTATATTAAAAATATGAATACTCTAAATATTCGTGAAGAGTTGTATAACTTATCGAGATGGATACCAACAAGTGGTTCTGTGAAACGCACGAAAATCAATATGTTCATGTTTGTGATTATGATGTATGTGTAGATCTCATGCTCGTGATATGTGATATATGAATTATGTGTTATATGTGATGCTTTAAACAAGTGCGATTTATGTATATGTGTATGATAAATCAAGATCTATGATCTAATGTGAAAAGCATGTTAAATATGTTAAAAGTGAATATTATGTGTTAAGCGATTATGAGGGCAAGTTTACGTGCATAAGTGTATAAATGATCTATATGTGTTATAAGTGAAAATCACCATATCAAATGCATGGGGTGGGATTTTGTGAAAGGTGGCAACAGTAGCAGTATATCTGCAATTTAGTGGTGGCTTGTCCACATCAGTGTTATCAGTGGCAATTTATCTACAAATCAGTGGTAGTTTATCTGAAAATCAGTGGAAATTTATTTGCAAACCATTGGTGGCTTGTTTATAAAAGGTGTTTTGGATGGACGACTTCTGGGGAACTTGATATTGGTGTGTAGTAGAGATGGGTGTGAAACTTTATAAAATGTTCATTGTTTTAAAATATGCATCAACACGTTCATGCATAAGTATCAGTATTAGAACTTGTGATTATTATGATGATTGATATGATGAGATTGATAATTTGATATGCATGTGATTATATTTGTGTTGATCCCACACTAGGCTTTTAAAGCTCACTTTTTGTTTTGTAATTCTGACTTTTCATATAATAATCGAGGTTAGGATGGGATCGGCTTACGGAGGTGCTTTCAGTCATATTTAGAAAGGTATATTATTTTGGTACTCGATATTTTGGGGATGTGTTTTTAATTATTGTGGACTTTTACTTAGGATTTTCTTTTGGACTTTAGATTATTTTGATTTTGGATTTTCATGCATGGTTTAAGTTTTAAAATTATCATTTAAAAGAATGTGAAATTGACAATTTATGATGAATTTTTTATAACTAAGTCAAACAAGACCCAACAAGGGTGTTTTCAAAATTCAATACTTTATTTTCGAAACTCAACACTATCTCGCTCACAAAATTGATATTTTATGAGATATATATTAAATCTATGTTTTGAAAATGATAAATGAGTTTTAGATATGCATAATATTGGTTGCGATGTTTTAATTCAAGTACGACACTTTTTGAAAAAAAATCAAAACTTGAGTTTTCTAAAGATAAATAATTTCAAACAAAATTCAATTTTCTCAACAAGGACGTTTTTAGAAACGACGATTTTTAAGAGAAAATAGCTAAATGATTTTCTACACCATCAATATGGTCAATGTGATATTTGAGATTCGACCATAACGTTTAGGTTGGGTTTAAGGGGTTATAATTTCGATGTGGCATATAATAGAAACATGATAAGTTCAATTACGAGAATCATATTCAGAGAGAAAAAGGGATATATATTGGTAGCATGCACTTACTAGAACAATTTTATAGCTGATGCAACCACGATAGAGGCGAAAACATGTCTACAAGCAGTGACAGTGGCTGAAGAAATAGGGTTTCATAAACCGATGGTAGAAGGGACTCCTTAACAATCATAAAAAAAATCCAAACAAGAGATGAGAACTGATCGAGTATCGCAACGGTTGTACAGGAAATAAAAGAAAGAGCACAAATATTTGAAAGTTTTACCTGCTATTTTGTGAGACAAAAAGTTGGATTTTTTTTCTTGTTAATGTTTTCTGATGATAGATAGTTTTTAGGGTTTCAGTTAATAGGAAATGGATTTTTTTAATTTTGACGATTACAGTCTCTTGGGAATTACTTACGGTTACTAGTTTTTTGTTAATTAGAGATCTGCCACTGCTTTGTGGTGATTAACTTCTCAGGACTCGTGTTGATCATGCAGTTTTGTTCTTTTCTTTAATGCATTAATGGCAACTGCTCAATGCTTTATTAAGGAAAAAGAAACGATTTTGAAAGTGTTTGATTCACACAATATAAACAACTTATAGAATTTTTAAAAAAAAATCATAGAACCATATTACCTCATTATCAATTAAAATAATGTTCAATCACTCTTCAATGTCATATTGTTCAAATTTGATTAGATATTGCCTTTTGGAAGAACTATGGCTTTAATGCTAGATTCTTTTCATATAATTCCAACTTTTGATACTAACAATCTCTTTTATTTTTAATATAAGCTAAATTGTTATTAACATAAAAACCCAAGGCCTAATACAAATCTACTGGGTATTATACTATTTATAAAGTAAACTAAATATCAAGCTAATAAAACTTGCTCTAGAAGCATCTTAAGCAACAAAATCAGAACTAAAAACATTAACTTCTCCTGAGGAAAACAACACTTAAGGTCTGTTTGTTTGCTAGTAAAATATTTTTCGTAAAATATTATCATTGTTTTACAGTGTTTACTTGGTGGAAAATGAATTCCCAAAGGAAAATATTCTCCAAAGGAAAACACTCTCCAAAACATGGATAAAACCAATGCATTTTTAAGGAAAATGTCTTACTGATTTTTATCTCGTAAGACATTTTCCCTTCTGCTCCACTCTCATTACTAACATGAATAACAGTCGTTCCCCCTTCCTCGTCATCTCTGTCTGTAAACCTCCGCATCTCTTCCTCATCTCTATCCGTTGGCCTCACCTCCTCATCTCTGTTTCGTCATCTCTGTCGGTCGGTCATCGTCCTTACCAAGTCTTCATTTCAAAGAAACCCTAAAAAACAAAAACAATCTTCTCAGTCCTATTAAGGTATATAACTATCTTCTTCTTATCAAGGTTTTGCATTTTAACTTATTTTCTTTTATAGAAATGGAAGGTATTTACTTCATTTGAAATTGGTCTATTTATTTTCAAGTGAATTTATTATTATTTTTTCTTATGGTTTTTTTTTAATTCGGGCTAAACTGGTCTGTGTAAATAAATTAAAGTAAATGCTTGCCAATATATCTTGTACAACTCCCTTTTTGGTCGGCTTGGTTGCTTTGATTCACTTAGTTGGTTTCTTATTTAGTTTATTGATATTTGCTTCTATTTCTTTGTTCCAAGTTTTTCTCTATTAGTGTACTAATTTTTTTTTGTATTGAATAAGGTTTACATTTTAACCTAAGTGGCTTAGGATCGAATATAAAGAAAATAAAAGTTAAGCAATTAGTGACAGAGTTGAAAGTACAATTTCTCATTATCAGGAGTCCAATATTGAAAATTGTGTTGATTGGTGTAAACTTATTATGAGATGACTTAAAATTGAATCAAATTGGAAAATGCATTAATCAGAGAACAATCTGACTGAAAATTGGAACTTGATATTGGAAGTACTAAGTTTGTTTGCATTTTGAATATGATGGTAGAAGCTTTTTGTCTAGTGATTTGAAGTTACTGTTGTTGTTTAAGCTTCATAGATCATTTTGGAGATATGGGATTGAAATCCTGGGACATGTAGGGTGGACTTAATGGGATGGAAGACAGTGCTACCTCCCATTGTAAAGCTTAAAAATCTCTTATAAAAAAAAGGGTGTTAATTTGAATCTTTTACAGGTTAGTTTTGCTTCACCTTTAAACCGTTTTATGCTATTTTTGGTGTTTTGGGACATTAGGGGTGTTGCCTTTTGATTAATATTGGTTTTATAAGATGTTTGGAGTTGTTTCATTTAATGTGCGTCATGCTCGTGTAATACTACTAGAGAGTATGTTTTTGTTGATTTTTTGGGTTTTGTCCATTTTCATTTTTGGTGATTTTCTTACAAAGCTAACCCATTTTGGCATTTCCTTTGTTGGTACTAATTGTTACATTGCTACAGTTGGTAAGTTCACTTTACCATATGCTCTTCTTATTTTATTTCTTTAAGTTCCCAAGGAAATGCTTTCAAGGAAAGACAATTCCTTTTTCTATTTTTTTAAAACTTTTCCGTTGTATGATCAAATTGGGGTTTTCCTTGCGTATTTATGGTGTTTTTTTCTCATGTTCTTTTGGATTTTGGAATTTTTCCCCTTTGAAACCAATGAAAGAAAAAGTTAATTTTTTGAGTCGAAATGCAATTCATTTCATGCCCCTTTAAAACCCCCACGCTTTGTTTTTTTCATTTCATGCCCTCATTTCACGACAACAATGGAGAAATAAATCTCACTTGCTAGATTATAGTAATGCCCCTTTTGGAGTGTTGAAATGCAATTCATAAAGAAAAGATGAAAAGAAGAAGAAGGTACTTTTATGTTAATTGTCTGTTTCCATCCATGAAGATGTAAGGTCCCTTGTGGCTATAATAATGTCTTATGGATCACAAACAAAAGAAGGGTCTTGGGGTAGCATTGAATGTGGTAAAGATGAAGGGTAGTTATTACTATCTGGTTAATTAGTGGATAGCTTATGCTTTTACCTTTTACCTTTTTCCTTGAGATATTCTTTGGATTGCCATATATTTTATGCCCTTATGGTTTCATATATGTGATGATAAAGAGCACTTGGTCTTTTATATTTTATTTTATTTTGTTGGTCTTAGACATGATGATTTAATTTGAAGATAAAATATAAGTTGCTCATATTTGGATGAGACGATTAGATGTAGAGATAATTAAATATTGTAAAATTTTTATGGATTTATTAATGTTAGGAAGATTATATCATCATATCATCATATGATTGAAATATAAGTTACTCACTTATGTTTTTCTGAAGTTTTAACTTGTTATAGAGCTTAAAAATTTGCTCGGTTTGTATTATTTATTGTTGATGTTGGCTTCTTTAGTTCTTGAGCTCAAACACAACTTGAAATTATTTTTTGTAGTGATCAAATATTTGTGTGGTATTATTTTGTGTAGATGGACCATAATCAATATCATAATACAATTGTTGGGGTCGTGGCTTCACTTTTAGCTTTCAGGGCTCTTTGGATTAAAAAATTAAAAATTAGGAAGGAAATTAATTCTTACCCTTGTGTGGATCAAGATTATGAAAGAGAAAATTATATTAATAGTATTTGATATAGAGGTGACCAAAATTGTATTGATATGATAAGGATGAGACTAATTGTTTTTCTTAAATTTGTGTGACATTCTTAGTAGGAACAATTTGTTACAATAAACTAAATCAGTGAATATTAGGGAGCAAGTAGTTATATTTTTACATATAATTGATCATAATTTAAGGTTTTGAGTGATTGGATCAAGATATTATAGATCAATTGAGACAATTCAATGTTACTTTAGGGTTGTATTGAGAGTTATTTTGAATTTGTTTAAACTAGTTATTAGATTACCTAATGAGTCAACTCCTAGCAAAATCAGAAACAATCCAAGGTTTTGTCCTTCTTTTAAAGCTTGTATTGGAGCATTAGATGGAACTCATGTTCATGCATCCATTCCACTTAGCATTCAAGGAAGATTTGTAGCCGTAAAGGGGGGACGACACAAAATGTATTGGTTGCCTTTACATTTGATTTGAAATTTTCCTATATTCTAGCTGGTTGGGAAGATAAGTGATACATTTTCACACCCAAGAGGATTAAGAATTTTGAAATGTAAGAATTAATATAAAATACCAAATAGTTCAAGTAAGCTCATAATTTATTAGTAATAATTATGTTTGTAAAATGTTATGTAAATATTATCTTGCTGGTGTTGGATATGGCATTTGAAATGGATAAATTACTTCATATCGTGGTGTTCAATATCATTTAAAAGAGTTTAGTGATCAAGGGCTCGAAAATTTAAAGGAAATCTTTAATCTTCATCATTCATCATTGCGAATCACTGTTGAACGTGTTTTTAGGATTTTGAAGAAAATGTTTTGTGTGTTAGATGCTGAACCATTTTGGAATTTTCAAACTCAAGTAGATATAATGTTGGCTTGTTGGTTCATTCATAATCATATATGGGAGTTTATCCTAATGATTTACTTAATCAAGGATTATATGAGGAGCCTGAATCTAATTTGATAATACCAACTTTTACGGAGCGAGAATAAACAAAGGAAGCAAGAAAATGGTCTGTTAAAAGAGAGGAAATTGCATAAACTATGTAGATGGAGCGACATATGATGCAGTAATGATGGTAATATATGTGTATATATATATGTGTTAAATATATTTTATTTGTTTTTTACTTGTTATTCTAATTGTTTATAATATCCAACCGACATAAAAAAAGTATGAACCATTTTTGAACAAAAGCATTGATCATTATGATGAAATGACTGTGGTTGTTAGCAAAGATATGACAACGGAGAGTTTTACTAGAACATTTGCTGACATAGACTTGGATGATGGTAACCAAGATTTAGTGCCTGTAGACTATGACAATGAAGAGGTTGAGGAGGTAAGAACAAAAGTATCTTCATATGGAACATCTAAACATAAAAAAATACTCAATGAAGTGTCATTGATGAAAAAATTAAATTTGAGGGTGAACAACTTGGTAAGATTGCTAATGCATTGAAACAATTTACTACAAATAAGACACCACATCTTTAAGGAGAAGTGATGTCAATAGAGGTGAACGCATTTGATGACGACTTTTCTTATAATGTGTTTGATTATCTTATGGGTCATGAATCAGAGACCAAAGTTTTCTTGGCTAAATATACGAAGCATAGAAAAATTTGGCTTCAAAAACTTTCTCAAGGTTGAAGATATTGATGATTTAATGTGATGTAATACGAGTAATGCACTTGGACAATTATGCACTTAGACAATGTTGTTATCTACCTAAAATTTTCTTCTACCACCAACATCGCATAAACAGGCACACCAAATCACAAGTTAGATTACTCTCCATTTTTAATTCCTTATGTCATTAGATAATGAGCTCCTTCGTTATCCATTCTTGAGACATGTTTAAATAAATAGTTCTGGAATCCACCACTAAGTTGTCATGCGTCAATATTATAGGCACCAATTTCTAATATATTCACCGCACTATTCTATAGTTTTCTAATCACTGACAATGCATCTCCTACAACTTCCACCATGGAAAACCCAGATCCAATCCCATTCAAACTGCTTGAACACATGTAAGGGCTTCTGCTGCAAACGTTGTAGGTATGTTATTGTTGAGTAGAATTTTTGATCCTATCACCTTACTATTTGAGTCTCATATTATAATACCTTTGCATGATCCTTTCTCTATTCATTAAATGCATCATCAAAATTAATCTTGACATATGGACTTTTTGACGCTCTCCACCGTTCTGCTTTTGTCCTTTGATCATGTAGCTTTCTACTCAACCCATCAAGCTCTCAAAGAATCGGTACCCACTACCTTGTATCGATGACTTGTTTGATAAACTAAAAGGAGCTTCTGTCTTCCCTAAGATCGATTTGAGATCGAGTTACTATCAGCTAAAACTAAAAGATAGTGACATACCCAATATGGCATTTCGTACACGTTATGGCCACTATGAATTTTTAGTGATGCCTTTTGGGCTGACTAATGCTCCGACGGTATTCATGGATCTCATGAACCATATTTTTCAAACATATTTGGATCAATTTGTGGTAGTTTTCATTAACAACATTTTGATTTATTCGAAATCCAAATCCGAGCATAAATAACACCTCAGAATTATTTTACAAGTGTTATGAGAGAAATAATTATATGAAAAGCTTAGCAAATGTGAATTCTGGTTATCAGAAGTTGTGTTTTTAGGGACATGTTATCTTGGCAAATGGAGCTAGAGTTGACTCGAAAAATATTAAAGCAATTGTTCAGTGGAAAGCACTGAGAAATGTGTCAGAGGTTCGCAGTTTTCTTGGTTTAGCCGGTTATTATAGAAGATTCATAAATGAATCTTCCAAGATAGCTTTGCCGATGACAAGCTGTTGCATAAAAATGCTCAATTTATTTGGAACAATGAATGTCAAGAGAGTCTTGAGAAATTAAAACAGATGTTAATAGAGGCACCGGTTTTAGCTTTACCTGAATTAGGAAAAAAATTTGTGATCTACAGTGATGCCTCATTGAGTGACCTTGGTTGTGTCTTGATGCAAGACAGAAAAGTAATTATGTATGCGTCTCGTCAACTAAAAACACATGAACCTAACTATCCGACGCACGACTTAGAGTTAGCTACTGTGGCCTTTGCTCTAAAGATCTGGAGACACTATATGTACGGTGAAAAGTGACATATCTATATCGATCACAAGAGTCTTAAATACCTCCTATCATAAAAAGAGTTGAATTTGAGACAACGACGTTGGGTCGAGCTTCTAAAATATTACGATTGTGTTATTGATTATCATCCTGGTAAAGCTAACATCGTAGCTGACGTGTTGAGCAGGAAAATAGTCGTTAAGTTGTGAGCGATGTTTGCTCAACTTAGTATCAATGATGACGAGAGCTTGTTTGTAACACCCCTAACCTGTATCTGTCACCGAAGCAGAGTTACAGAGTATTACCAGAATATACAGATCAGATACACACATTTCATATTATTTAATATTCATATCAGAAATTATTCATAAAGTCCCTTATACCCAAAACATACATTAGAAATAAGTCGGGACTAAATCAGGTACTCAAAGAATTTTACGCCAAATTTAAAAATTTTCCTAAGTGCAGGGGACGCACACCCGTGTGGCCAGGCCGTATGGTTCACACAGCCAATTGACACTCTCGTGTCTTAGGCCGTGTGTGCATTCAAAATAGGGCACATAGCCGTGTCCCAGCCCGTATCCCAGCTTGTGTAACTCTCTGACTTAGGTCGCACGGCCAAGTCACACGCCCGTGTGCTAGGCCATGTGTAGGTGCAGGGGTCACACGATCAAGCCACACGTACGTGTACCAGGTCGTGTGAAAAATCCTGAGTATTCTGTTTTGAATTTTAAAGATGTAAGGGACACACGGCCAAGACACACGTCCATGTGCTAGGCCGTGTGTCACACACGGCTGGGACAAACATTCGTGTCTCTGTTCGTTTGGACGAAATAAGGCCATTTCCAAGCCATATTTCTCACCCAAACTTGGCTTTCACCTACATAAACACTTAAATATATTCTCAATCCAATTCAATACATCCAAATCAAGCCAAAACTAAGTCTTATACATAACATATCAACTCCTTTGTTCAATTGTCCAAACTTACCAAAACAACCATACATACATATAGGCATATTTTACCAATTTATACTATCTCAAACCAATTCTTAATATGCCTATATGATTTCCATCATTTATCTATTTCAAACACATATCAACATATTAAGGTCACTTTTTACATATCAAAACATACCAATTACGAGCCATACCAATGGCTAATTTCAACTAAACACAAACATGCCATTCTTGACCACTTTTAGCCTGTACATGTCATTATAATCCAAAATTTAATTTACTATTTATACCGAAACGAGCTGATGGATATCTCTGCCAAGCTTCCAACCCAACAAACTTCCGAAGTACTATAAAACAGAGGAAACATTATAGAGTAAGTATTTAATGCTTTGTAAGTTCGTATAACGGAAAATTAACTTACCATACATTTACATTTAATGTAAGCATTCAAAATTCATCCAAAGAAATTTGAAAATTTTTCTAAACACAAATAACCTCAAGAAACATGTTAGTCATGTACTTCATGAGAATATCAAGAATCAAGGATGAGCTCATCATGTAACAAAATTTCATATATATTTACTTTCCACAATATATATTCTTATTACGTGTACATTTCCATAAATATTCATCTCAAGTACATATTATTCCATGTTGGAACTTTACCCTTTGAATTTGTTTGAAATATCGATGGATACACAGGTAGTATACTTGAAGTGTACAAAACTAAAATCCGTCAATTCATATTCTAGAATGCTCATATGAGCACATAAACTGGAAGCTCTCTCTCGAGCCATATATGGGAAGCTCATATGAGCCATGTAACGGGAAGCCTATCCGGGTTGTATAATAGGAAGCTCATAAGAGCCATAATCAGGAAGCTCATACGAGACAATAATGGGTAGCTCCGAAGAGCCATTAACGGGAAACTCCGGATAGCCATATATTGAGAAGTTTAAGCGAGCTTTATCGGGAAGCTCCAGAGAGCCATTAATCAGGAAGCTCACAAAGAGCCTTTAATCGGGAAACTCACGAAGAGCCATATAACAGGACGCTCATAAGAGTTGTGGTGTGCCCACAACACATGCAGGATCACAACAGATCGGAATGCTCCGAAGAGCTATTAACGGGAAGCTCGAGAGGGCTAATATCGGGACGCTCTTTCGAGCTATGGTGTGTTCGCAACATATGCAAGACCACAACCAATTCGGGAACCGTGTATCCAATTGAATTTTATATATTCAAACGGGACTTTATACTTATCAATCATTGTCGGATATGTGAATACTTTCATGTACATGACAATAGTACAATCACATACATACAATTCAATTTAACACATATAAGTTCTCAATTTAGTTACACGAACTTACCTCGACAATGTTCGTGAACTTGTATGCTACTAATCCGTTACTTTTTCTTTACCTCGATCTAGCTCCGTATTTGTTCTATCTGGATCTATACGATTAAATTTAGCTCAATTTAATACAATTCACATTCAATTAATTACAATTCACATACTAGGCAAAATTATCATTTCGCCCCTATACTTTTAATTAATGAAGATTTCATCCCAATGCTCGAAAAATGAAATTCATACAATTTAATCCTTATTCCAAACCTAACTGATTTTTACATGTAACATTAACAGCCAATGTATTTCATAAAATTCAAAAATTTTTCATGAATTTTACAACTTTTCAATTTAGCCGCTAAATCACGATTTCATCAAAATTCCCTTCACAAAAGCTGTTTATGTATCAACAACCTTTCATTTCCTACCTTAAATTTCATAATTCATGCATATTCATCCATGGAAAAACTTTAATACTTTGATAAATTTACAAATTAATCCCTGAGATAGCTAGATTAAGCTATTACTATCTCGGAAATATAAAAATTACTAAAAACGGGACAACATTACTTACCTAATTAAGCCAAATAAGCTTGCTTGAATTCTTTTCTCTTAGCAAGGGCTTCCATAAAAAAAATTTGGCAAAGATGATGAAATAAGATGATATTAGATTTTTATTATCTTCAATTATTTCTATTTCCAATTTAGTCCTTTTCTTTATTTAATTTTCCATGGATGAATCATCAAACTTATCTGCTAACTCCTCTTAATGGTCTAATTTCCATATAAGGACCTCCAATTTTAAATTCCATAGTTATTTGGTACCTATAGCTATTAGAACTCAAGTTTTGCATTTTATGCAATTTGGTTCTTTCCATATAATTAGACATGTAACCTATAAAATTTCTTTACGAAATTTTCATACGACATTTCTATCATTATCCAGACCATGCAATAATATTTAAATAATTCTTCTTACGGACTCAGATTTGTGGTCCCGAAACCACTGTTCCAATTTCACTAAAAATGAGCTGTTACAGCTCTCCCCCTTAAAGAATTTTTGTCCTCGAAAATCTTACAAGTAAAGAGGTTCGAATATTGCTTTCTCGTTGTTTCCTCAGGTTCTCAGATAGCTTTTTCTATATCGTGTCGTTGCCAGAGAACTTTTACCAAAGCTACCTTTTTATTTCTCAATTCTTTAGTCTCACGTGCCAGAATTCTGATCGGTTCCTCACTATAAGTCATGTCAGGCTGAATCTCAACTTTTATCAGGGATATAACATGTAAAGGATCTAACTGATACCATCATAACATAGACACATGAAAAACATTGTGAACTCTATCAAGCTCATACGGCCAATCGGTACGCAACAGGTCCTATTCTTTCAATAACCTCATACGACCCAATAAACTGCAGACTCAATTTGCCTTTACGGCCAAACCGAATAACTTTCTTCCAAGGCAGCACTTTCAAGAATAATTTTTCCCCCACTTGGAATTCTATTTATTTTCGTTTAAGATCATCATAAGATTTCTGACGATCAGAAGCTGCTTTTAAACTATCTTGGATCACTTTAGCTTTTTCTTTGGTTTCGCGAATTAAATCAACTCCGTGTATATTTTCCTCACTAAGCTCAACTCAATACAACAGAGTTCTACATTTACTCCCATACAAAGTCTTATATAGTGTCATCTTAATACTTGACTGATAACTATTATTATATGCAAATTCAACTAAAGGGAAATACTTTTCCCAATTGCCTTCGAATTCCAAAATACAGTATCAAAGCATATCTTCAAGAATCTGAATCACATGCTCAGACTGACTATCAGTTTGAGGGTGAAATGCAGTACTAAAATGTAGTTGCGTACCTAGAGCTTCTTGCAACATGGTCCAAAATCAGGATGTGAACCGTGGATCTCTGTCGGAAATAATTGAGATCGACAGTCCATGTAATCTGACAATCTCAGCAATATATAATTCTTCCACTCTATCTAGATAATAATCCATACATACCGGAATAAAGTGTGCAAATTTTTTCAAACAGTCGATATTACCAAAATAGCAACCTTCCTTTTCGAAGATAGGGGCAATCTTGACACAAAGTCCATGGTAACTCTTTCCCATTTCCATTCTGGTATCGTGACTGGCTATAATAATCTCGAAGGTACCTGATGTTTAGCTTTAACTTGCTGACATATCAAACATCTATATACAAATTCAGAAATATCACGATTCATTCCCGGCCACCAGTACATCTTTTTCAAATAATTATACATTTTATTACTCCCCAGATACACAGACATAGTACCATTATGAGCTTCATGCAAAATCTTCTATACAAGCTCTAAATTCTTTCGAACACAAACTTTGCCTCTGAATAACAGACAGTCATCAGGTTCAATCTAAAATTCTGAATTAGAAGTCGATTCACACTGTACCCGTTTAGCTTGCAACTCCTTATCACTTTTCTGAGCTTCACAGATTTGTTGCAGAAACATCGGTCTAGCTTTTAATTCAGTTAAAATCAAACCATCATTAGACAATGTCAATTGGGTATTCATTGCTCGCAAAGCAAACAGAGACTTTCTACTCAGAGCATCTGCAACTACATTTGCTTTTCCAGATGATAATCAATTACCAAATTGTAATCTTTTAGCAGTTCAAGCCATCTCCATGGTCTCAAATTCAAATATTTCTGCTACATCAAATACTTTAAGCTTTTATGATCGGCGAATATATGACATTTTTCACCAAACAAATAGTGTCGCCAAATTTTTAAAGCAAATACAATAGCTACTAATTCAAGATCATGTCTTGGGTAATTCTTTTCATGTGGCTTAAGCTGTCTAGAAGTATAGGCTATTACTTTACCATATTGCATCAAAACACAACCTAAGCAATTCAATGATGCATCACTGTAAATCACAAATTCCTTACCCGATTTAGGTTGAACCGAAACTGGTGCTTCAGTCTACAAGGCTTTCAACCGATCAAAGCTTTACTGGCATTTATCAGACCATTCAAATTTTACATCTTTCTGTAGTAGCTTTGTCATCGGAGAAGCTATCATCGAGAACCCTTTTACAAACCTTCGATAATATCTAGCTAGTCCCAGAAAACTTCTGACTTCAAACCCATTTTTTGGTAGTTTCTAGTTAACAATTGCTGAAATTTTATTCGGGTCCACTCTAATGCCTTCAGTGGATACTATATGTCCAAGAAAACCAACTTCCCGAAGCCAAAATTCATGTTTACTAAATTTAACATGCAGTTGTTTCTCACGCAGAGTTTGTAGAACAATTCTTAAATGATCAGCATGTTCAGTTTCATCTCGGGAATAAACCAGAATATCATCAATGAATACCACCACAAATCTAACTAGATACGGTCTGAAAATTATATTAATTAAATCTATAAATACCGTGGATGCATTTGTCAAGCCAAACAACATCGCAAGAAATTCATAATGCTCGTACCTGGTTTTGAAGGTTGTTTTCGTTACATCCGAGTCTTTCACTTGTAACTGATAATAGCCAGAATGGAGATCAATCTTTGAAAACACCGTAACACCTTTTAACTAGTCAAACAAGTCATCAATACGGGGCAATGGATACTTATTCTTAATTGTGACTCTGTTGAGCGGACAGTAGTCAATACATAATCTCAATTATCCGTCCTTT
The DNA here is from genome assembly GCF_025698545.1 of Gossypium raimondii. NCBI lineage: Eukaryota > Viridiplantae > Streptophyta > Magnoliopsida > Malvales > Malvaceae > Gossypium > Gossypium raimondii. Next base: position 45,867,655 of record NC_068577.1, read on the forward strand.
TTCTTAACAAACAGAACTAGTGCACCCCAATGTGAGAAACTAGGTCGAGCAAAGCCTCTGTTAATCAGTTCTTGAAACTGTGCTTTTAACTCCTTTAATTCTGTAGGAGCCATTCTGTAGGGTGCTATAGATATCAATGTTTTTCCCGAAACAAGATCTATAGAAAATTCCACTTTTCTGACTGGGGGTAATCCAGGTAATTCCTTTGAAAATACATCAGGATACTCACAAACAACTAGCATTGATTTAATCTTTGATTCGGACACTTTAGTATCCAACACGTATGCAAGGTAGGCATCATAACCTTTTCTGACATATTTCTGTGCTGATATGGCTGATATCACATTAAACAGTCCATCCAAATTATCAGATTCAATACAGAGCAATTCATCGTTATGACATTTTAATACAATATACTTTTGTTTACAGTTTACTATGGCATCATGTTGTGTCAACCAATTCATACCCAGAATTTGTAACACCCCTAACCCATATCCATTTCCAGAATAGGGTTTTAGGGCATTACCGAACTTTAAAAATTAATTTACAAACATTTCATTATTTCATCAAGCATTCATATTTATAACCAATCAAAATCAAAACATTAATGAGCTAACGTTGGCCAATTTAACTTATTCATGCCATTATAACTAGAATCAAATCATCCAAAATTACTGATAGAACCAATGGATAGTGTGATATATCTCCTACAAGCTTCCAATCCACTCGAGCTTCCGATAATCATTTCAATGCATCTAATAATTATACATATTACCAATAATAATTCAATCCCAATAATAATATACATATTTATATAATATTCATCATCAAATAACATTCACTTTAATTAAAATTATACAAAATATAGTTCATACGAACTTAGTAGGCTAAATTATAGAAATACCAAAATTGGGACATTTTGGTAATTTTCTATTTTCCTCAATTTCCACCCAATCTTGATCTAAATTAATATTTCATTCAATTTATTAATTTAAATAATAAAACAATAAATTTCACATAATTTGGCCACTTTTTAACATTTTAAAATTTACACTCAAAATTTTACTTTTATTCAATTTAGTCCCTAAACCTAAACATGCAAATTAGCCATTTTAATGAAAACTCATGCTAGTTGAATAATCATATGTTTTCCTCCTCCCCTCTCCATTCCACATCCTTAAATGTATAAAACATGCTTATATGTAACATTATCTATAATTTCATTATTTACTTATTTGTTCATTCAAAGCTGTCCACTTGAGTCGTAGTCACAAAATTATTTATATCTAGAGCTACGTAACTCCAAATTGAGATCCATTAATTTTATATGAAAATAGACTCACATATATTCTTACTATAAAATTTTTAGAATTTTTGGTTTAACCAATAAGTACAGTTTATTCTTTAAATTCATCCCTATTATGCTGTCTCACAGTTTTGACCCTTCTTCACTAAAAATTAATTATATCCTCGTACTGGATTCGGATAATGTTCCCGTCTATTTATATTGAAGATAGACTAATTCAATATTTTAAACATATAAATTTAAGTCCTAATCATTTTTATCCAATTTTTGATGATTCTCCAAAGTCAGAACAGGGGAACCCGAAATCATTCTGATCTTATATCACCAAATTTATTATAACTCATGATTTACAATTCCATTGCTTACATCGTTTATTCTATAAGAAACTAGACTCAATAATATTTAATTCCATATTTTTTCATCCTCTAATTCAATTTCTACGATTTATGGTGATTTTTCAAAGTTAACCTACCGCTGCTGTCCAAAACTATTTTAGTGCAAGATGTTGATAATCAAATTTATAACACCCTCCTTTCCTTTCTCTACAATATTTTCTATCAATTCCTCTTGTTTCCCTTCACTAACATATCAAGAACATAGAACCTTATATAATAAAACCCTACATTAACATCAATTTCATACTTTTTCAATAATATCAAACTCAAAAATATATTGAAATCTTGATGTTCTTACCTTGCTCTATTGATTTCAATCTTTAACTTGATTTTCTCTCTCCTCCAGCCTCTATTTCTTGAATCTAACTTGATATTCTATCTCCTCATGGTCTCCTTATCAATTTTCTCTCTTGGTGGCTATGAAAATTTCTTTGATTTCTAAGTGAAAATGGTGAATTTCTAGTGAGAGGACCATATTGTAAAGAAAAGAAAGTTTCTTTCTTTCTTTTCTCTTCATACGTTGGAATGCATGGGAGAAGATGATGATTCTTCATCTTTTCTTCCATATATACATACTAAATAAAATAATAATGAAATGATAAAATATCATTTAAAAATTAAATTAAATTATTAATAAACTAATATTTATTTATTTAATCTAAAATATCTCCAACATCATCATTATTTTCTAGATTTCTCTTTCTTCTAATTGACCATTTTTCCCTTTAGATCTTTTAAAAGTCCATCCTTGAGTCATCACTTAATTTGATAAAATTATGATTTAGTCCTCATAATTCTTCATCAATTCAATTTGGTCTCAATTCATCCATTTTCCTTAGTTTCTAGATTATTCCACCCTTAAAATATTTACACTTTTGTTCTTTCAACTTTTCATATTTACACTTTAACCCTCAAATTTTGAGTATTTACTCTTTGGTAACAAAACTTTTCTCACTTTTGCAATTTAATCCTTTCTTTAATTAATATGTCATAATATACTTCCCAATGTTGTCATAACTCAAAAATCTCCTTTTTTCACTTTATTTCCTTACTATATCAAAGATATTTTCGGAGTATTACAGAATTAAACCAAATTCATCAAACGGTAATAACATCAAATTAGTCAGAAAATAGAAACCCCGTATTATTAACGAACAGTTCTTACAAATTTTATCCACCATCACATACTGCCCCAGGAGGTTCGATACTTTAACCACGAATTCAGTGGACTCAACAGGTAAATTTTTATTATTCACTAAATTCGTGAAAATGTATGAATGTCGAACCAGGATCAATTAAATTAATTATATCAGTATCAAGAAAAGACAAAGTACCAGTAATAACATCGGGTGTAGAGGCATCCTCACGTGTACGAGTAGCATATGTCACTACTGGTGCTCGTGCTTCAAATTTGACAGTTAAATCTTTTATCGTACCTCGACTACCACTGACATTATCGAGGTTACGTGGTGGTCTACCTCTTGTAACGGAGTTACTTGGATTTGAAGTCTGTACAATGTCTTTCTCAACCTTTTCCAGGCAATCTCTATGACAGTGGTCAAAATAACCACATCTAAAACATGCTCCACTTCTCAAGTGACACTCACCAAAATAAAATTTATTACAGTGTTTGCACCTGGGTTTGGTGTTTTTGACATTGTTTGCACTCGCTACAGATGTAGCTTGAGATCTTGAACTGGAACGTTGAATACCTTTATCTCTCCCAGAGTACCTCGCAAAGGCAGTAGAACGATCAAAATTTTTCTTTAATTTCTTTGAGGCCGACTGATATGAGTTTCTCGTAAATCTTTTACTTGAAGTTCTGGTTTCCATCTCAGCCTGTCGTTTCTCTTTACTAAGCTCTTCGGCTTTATATGCCCAATCAACAAGTACAATGAATTCTTTTATTTCAAGAATCCCAACTAGCAATTTTATATCTTCATTCAGATCCTCTTCGAACTGTTTACACATGGCAATCTCAGTTGGAATACATTCTCTGGCATACTTACTCAGTCGGACAAATTCTCTTTCATACTCAGATACAATCATATGCCCATGTTTAAGCTCCAAAAATTACTTCCATTTCTGATCCAGGAATCTCTGACTGATATATTTCTTTTTAAACTCATTTTGGAAAAATTCCCAAGTAACCATCTCTTTCGGTACAACAGAAATCAGTGTATTTCACATTGGTAAGACAAATATTTTAATAGAGATACAACACATCTCAAACATTCGGCCAGTGTACAAGATAATTCATCTAGAACCCTAATAGTATTTTCTAACCAAAATTCAGCTCTTTTTGGATCATCTTCAGCTGTAGCTCTAAATTCAACCCTTTTATGGATTTTATCTACAAGAGGCTTACCAATTTTAACAAGTTTTGTACCTTGTGGCATATCAGGAATCGGTTGAGAAACATGAAGGGGTGGAGGTTGTTGTACAGTCGGATTTGTTCTTATCTATTCAGTAAACCACTCATTCATCATTTGGAAAAAGGCTTCTTCAACCTCTCCTCCTCGGCCCTCAGATACGGGCCTTCTATTACTAAATATTTCCCTTTGAATTAAATCTTGAGCATTGCTCTCAGCTTCTTTCGATTCAACTCGATTGGATGACATTACTATATGAATAACATATTTAAAAGGGTCAAGAGATATCACACTATCACAGGTTATATATTAATATGTATAGCTAGACTCGTACATGCTACGTTAGTCCTAGAATTGGCTATACTGTAGCTCTCATACCAATAAATGTAAAACCCCTAACCCGTATCCGTCACCAAAATAGGGTTACAGAGCATTACCAAAATATACAGATCAAATATAGAAATTTCATATTATTTAACATTCATATCAGAAATTATTCATAAAGTCTCTTATATGAGCCCTCGAAGCCCAAAACATACATTAGAAACAAGTCGGGACTAAGCCGGGTACTCTGAGAACTTTTTACAAAATTTTAAAATTTTCCTAGGTGTAGGGGACACACGCCCGTGTGGCCAGGCCGTATGGCTCACACGGCCAATTGACACGTCCGTGTCTTAGGTTGTGTGAGCATTTAAATAGGGCACACGGTCGTGTCCCAGCCAGTGTCCTTACCCGTGTAACTCTCTGACTTAGGTCGCACGGCCAAGTCACACGCCCGTGTGCTAGGCCGTATGTAGGTGCAAGGGTGACACAGCCAAGCCATACGCCCGTGTACTAGGCCGTGTGAAAAATCCTAAGTATTCTGTTTTGAATTTTAAAGATGCAGAGGACACACGGCCGTGTGAAAAATTTCTTAACAAATTTTCATACGGCATTTCTATCATTATGCAGACCATGCAATAATATTAAAATAATTTTTTTTACGGACTCAAATTTGTGGTCCCGAAACCACTGTTCTGACTTCACTGAAAATAGGTTGTTACATTGTTGGCCAAGCTGAAGGTCAAGCCGGTGTTGTTTGATCAGATTAAAGTAGAACAGTTAGATGATGTCAAGTTAGCGAAGAAAAAAAACATAGTTCAAAATGGCGCAATAAAAAGTTTCATTATTGATGATTGTGATTGTTTGAGATTTTAAAATAGAATTTGTGTTCCAGATGTTGCAGAATTAAAAGAGTTGATACTTCGCGAAGCTCATGATAGTCCTTTTGCTTTGCATCTTAGAGGAATGAAAATGTATCGCAACCTACGAGAAGTGTTTTGTTACGAAATCAGCCCATTTCATTACAATCAAGACAGATTGGTCACTTCAAAAACTTGTTGAAGTGTATATTTAGGAAATTGTGAGGTTGCAGAATGTCCCTATATCGATTATCTCTTATCGAGATCCGCGATTCACTTCGAGATTTCGGAAATAGTTGCATGAATCTCTTGGTACAAGACTCAATCTCGACATAGCCTGTCACCCGCAGACAGACGGACAATCTGAACATGTTATTCAGATTTTGGAAGATATGCTTTGCACTTATGTAATTGATTTTGAATTAGGTTGGGAACGTTATTTTCCTTTGGCTGAATTTGTATACAATAATAGTTTCCAATTGAGTATTCAAATGGCCCTGTACGAAGCCTTATATGGTCGTAGATATTGAGCACCTATTTATTGGATGGAATTGTGTGAAAGAAAAGTTGTTAGGCCAGAATTGATTCAAGAAATGGAAGACATTGTTAAGATGACCCGAGATAGATTGAAAATAGCTTTTGATAGACAGAAATAGTACGCAGATTTGAAATGTAGAAATATTGAGTTTGCTTGAAATGTAGAGATATTGAGTTTGCTGTTGGTGACAAGGTGTTTCTAAAAGTGTCACCCTGGAAGAAAGTTCTGCAATTTGGCAGAAAATGAAAGTTGAGCCCCTATTTTATTGGATCGTATGAAATCACTGAAAGAGTGGGACTAGTTGCATACCGATTGGCATTACCAAAGGAATTATAGAAATTGCACGACGTTTGCCATGTGTCAATGCTTAGAAGGTATCGATCGGTTTCGTCTCACGTTATTTCCACAAAAGAAATTGAGATTCAACTTGATTTGTCTTACGAAGAAGAATCAGTCGAAATTTTAGCTCGCGAGTTGAAAGAATTGCGTAATAAACGTATTCCGTTAGTAAAAGTTCTATGACGTAGCCATAGTGTTGAGAAAGCGACTTGGGAACCCGAAGAGACGATGAGATCTCAATATCCCCACCTCTTTTTTGGTAAATTTCGGGGACGAAATTTAATTAGTGGGGGAGAATTGTAACTATCCGATAGTTAGGGGTGTCGAAAAGTGTATTTTTGGGACTTTATTTTCGTAAACCGGACCCCTAAATATATTTATTAAATATTTACGAGGCTAGCTTAGTAGCTAATGAAATTTTTGGATTAGTAAATTTCATGAAATTAAGAGTTATTAAGGTACAGAGACTAAATCGCGTAAGGGTTAAAAATTGAATTATAGATTGAAATAAATTAAAAGCACTAAAGAAGTAATTATGACCTCGTTTCATTTGAAGTGGACGGTCATAATGAACATTTAGGACATGTATATATATTATATATTATGTTAATATAATATGCATATATGTTATAATAAATAAATTGTATAAAATGTATGTATATTATACAATAAGAAATAATAATAGTTATAATAATAAAAACAAAAGAAAGAGAAGATTCATTCTCTGTTACATGCAAATTATAAAAGAAAGAAAAGAAGAAGACTCACGCACAGCTAGGAAAATTGGAGTTCAAGCTCAAATTGGTAGTACAATTTAGTCCCTATACTTGTAATTTTTATGTTTTTGGAATCCTAGTACTTAGGGCTACCCAATCCATATTGTATTTTTTAGTATTGTTCAAGATTTTAGATGTTGACATTGTTGAATAGTTTAATTATTAGGGATTAAATAGATAGATTTTTAAGTTGAAAATGGAAAATGATTAAATTGTGGAATTAATTGTTAATTTTGAAAAATAGGGACTAAATTGTAAAAAATTTAAAAGTAAGGGGCCGAATTGGAAAAGAGGAAGCTAAATGTGGTCTAGAGTGAAATTAGTATTAAAAATATGAAGTTAATTGTGAAGGTTAAAATTAGTCTCGATTTAGGGACTAAATTGAAAATTAAGAAAAAATAGTGTGAAAATTAAAATTTAATGTGAAGTTGAACTGTGTAATATTGATATGATTTAATTGTTTTATTCCGTAGCTAACGTCGTACCGAAATACTCGAGTAAAAAGGGGTAGGATAAAATCAACGTCGAATAGCTCAGAATTCACGGTTTGTGTTTCTATAATCCGAATTAAATAATAGATTATTGCATATATAATTGTTTGCATATGGTAAGCATTTGAGGTGAGTACTTTGGCGTTTTGGGATTGAATTAAATTCATAATTGAAATGAAATGAAATGATTTTGTATATTATGAAATATATTGATTATGAATATGTGTATTGAGAAAAATGTGATTATTATCAAATTGAATATATGCTTATATGTGATGATATACATTCATGAAATTGAGACACTGGTTGTATTGAAAAGTGAAATGAATCCATATTAACTGTATCGGACTAAGTCGGATATAGATGGCATGCCATAGGATAGGAAGAGTTCAGAGATTATTTCGACCTCGAGTCAATAAGGCACTGGGTGCCAATTTACTTAGGTTTAACCGATGAGACATTGGTGTCAATTTATATAGCACTGGGCGCAGTTATTACTTTGGATTTCTCCGATAAGGCACTGGGTGCCAAACTGGTGTGTTGGTTGGATCCATGTATCTATCTGAGTCCATATCGTGTTAATAGGGGAAAGTAAAATAATAATTTATGTGATTGATATTGAAATGGTAAAGATGAGAAATGAATATGAGATGAGAAAATGTTGAAATGACAAAGATGAGCAATGATTATGAGATGAGAAATGAAATATGAAATGATGAATTGAGATGTGAAACTTGAATGAATTCAAGTATTGATTAAAGATATGAATCATGCTATTGCATGAGTTGATGTATTCATATGTTAAATGAAATGCCATTGATATATATATTTGAATATGTGAAATCTTAGTAGAAGTGAATAAGGAATGAGCAAGAATTATATTATTGAATTGAAACTTTTGAACATAGCTTACTTGTTACATATTGCATGTTAAATACTTATATTAAGTTTATATTATTCGGATTATAGAAATACCACTGAGTTTTACTCAGCGTGCGATTTTGTTTTCCGTGCCCAAGCTAGGTATTGTTCGAATTATTGCTAACTCATCATCAAATCACAAATCCCGAGCTCAAGTGTGGTGATATTTTATTTTGTAATGGCATATACCTAGGGAGTCTTTTGTTGATATTGTCTATAAGGCGTGGTTATCTTAGTTGTTAGTGAAATGATGCTTAAATGTGTATATGGTTGTGGTTAAGACTATGTCGATATGTTAGCCTAGTTTATATTTGGTATGTGTTAGATTAAAGTTCAGTAGCTTAAATAGCTAAGTGATAGTCCAATTATGGTAAATGTGATATGAATGAAAGTCTTGAATGTTTGATGTGTTGTTGATGTATTTGAACATACAAAATGTGGTACCAATGAGGGTACATTGGTTAGGCATATTAGGTGATGAATTTGGTGTATTTTGGGCATGTTTAATCGTGTTTTAAATAGGTTAAACGATTGGTAATTGAGTTGATTAGTGCCCAAGTAAGTAGGAAATGGTAAACTTGAGTTTTAAGGTACTTTTAGGTGCACACGGCTTGGCCACATGGGCATGTGTCACACACAGGCAACACACATGGGCGTGTGACCCAAGCCAGTGAGTTAAATGGGTTGGGACACGGTCGTGTGTCCCAACTTTGAGAGTCACAACGGCATGTGTCCCTATTTTGATTGTTACACGGCCTAAGAGATGGGCGTGTGTTTTAGCCGTGTGAGGCACACGACCTGGCCACATGGGTGTGTGTCTCGGCCGTGTGAGGCACACAGTCTGGCCACACGGGCGTGTGACCCCTGCAGTTTAATTTTTTTTGTAATTATTTCCTAAACTTCCAGAATTGTTTCAAATTAGTCCCTGCCTATTTTAACAATTGAGTACTAAACTTAACTACAATTTAGCTAGAACATTATGTTTCCAAATTACAACCAAGTGCATCTTTTAAAAATAATAATAATAAAATTATATTTTAGCCCTCTAAAAATGATAAAAATTTAATTTAATCTTTTAAAATTTATAAAAATATAAACTATTAAAATAATAAAATTACATATTTACTATCATAAAAACATATAATTTAATTTCCTTCCTAACATAATTTTCTGACTTCTGTCTTGCTCTGCTTCTATCGGTGGAGTTGCAAATCTGTCCCACCATCATTTAGTTATTTGCAATAGGGAATATATAGTCTAAAAACCTAGCAAAGAACCAGCAGCAGACGCTAGCGACGAAGTCGGGGCTGGGACAGTCGGTCTAGGTAAATAGCTGATGAAGGGTTGGGGCAGACGAGAGGCTGAGACGGTAGCACACGAATCAACCGAAGCGCGCAGTGGTGATATAGGAACAGGGCAGCGACCAAATCAGGGAAAAGAAAGATGGAAATAGAGAAAAGGGAAAATTATGGGTGAAGGACCTTCTATTTTTAGTAGGATTTTTTGTGTTTTCCTTTTTCATGCAAATTAGTTCCCTATTTATAATGAAAACACTTAAGGAAATAAAAATTGAAAAATTAATCTAACTTAATGATTTAACCAATCTACAAAATAAAAATTGAAAACTAAATAAAACCTATTTATCTAAAATTAATCTAAATTATCGTAAGAAAATAATATATATGTATATAAAAAATACTAATTCATCTAACTCCTAGTTATTAATTAATAATAATATTAATAAAATCCATAAGTACCCTAGTATAATTCTAATAATAATCATCCTACGAAAATTTAATAACATAAAATCATATTCTAAATAAACTATAATATTAAAATTAAGATAAGAAAAGAAACCACCAACACAACAATTTTCTACCATAATATATTTCTTATTTTTCAAATTAATAATTTTAAATTTATTATGATTATCACAATTTTATTTTAATATAACCACTATCATATATCTTTTACCTTAGTAAATTGATCATAATTATCTTTAAATATCAATTTAGTAATATGATAGAAAATAAAGGATATTTTTGTTTGTTAATTTTTTTCTAAACTCGTGCTTTTATATATATATATATATATATATATTAGATTATGATACTTCAATAAAAACATAAAGACTTATTGTAACTTATTATTAATATTTTGATACATGAAATATAAATTTAAAATACAGTTTAAATAATTAATATAAATAACATTTTAGATATTAAAATATAGCTGTAATACCCAATTTTGCCCGGGCCCATTAAAACCCAATTTGAAATAAAACTAAGTGGGAGTCCATATTACAACCCAAATTCGGCCTAATAAGGCCCAAATTGCTAGCCCTAGCCTGTTAGCCCAAAAGAACATAGGGTATAGCAGAAACCCTAAGCAGATTGAAGCAAATCGGTGCCGCAGCAACTGCCCACGACATGGCAACGGTTTCCACCCACGTTCAGCAATTCCCCACACCCACCATGCACGTTCTTCACCTGCAACAAACCATAAACAGCATTATAGGATCGAATATACAGCAAAAAAAAGGGGGAAAATTTGGTGGATGCTTTCCGGTAAAGATTGGCTATAAAGTCAATCGATTTTTGTAAAAGGGGGTTACACACATATATTGAAAAAGACTGAAATACAAAAAAAAAAGAATCAGAAAAAAACAAATTTTTGAAGGTGATTTTTGTTCTTTCCAAGTCTTTTTACTTTTTCTGTTTTTTTGGTCTCATCTTTTTCTTTTGTATTTTACTTCATTTTTTTTTAAAATAAAACGAAAAGTAAAAGAAAGGGAGGAGATTCTTACCAGCAGAGGCGCGCCGTCGGCATAGTTTTCTTCGCTTTGTCCAAATCGAAGTTAAAAGGGGAGGGGGTTTTGGCGTGAAGAGTTGGGAAGAAGATGAAATAGTTTTTAAAGCTATTGCTGCTGCAGAATAGTATTTAAATTTGAGATTGAAAAGGGTTTTAAGTACTGATGGGTTATTTACGCTTTTAATCCTTCCATTTTATCCCACCATTTCAAAATTATTGTTGTTTGTTTTCAAATTTTTCCATGAAACATTATTAATGTTTTGATTTAATACAATGTTGCGCAATGCTTTGGGTGGTTTGGGTAAATTGTTTTTTCAGTCCTCCTTCTGTTACACGTGTTTTAATTTACTCCCTTTCTTGTTTTTATTTTCAAATTTAGCTCTCAACTTCTGTTTGGCATTTTAATTTAGTCCTTAATTTGTTTTTTTTAGTTTATTTTATTATATTGTTTATATTGTTTATTATTGTAATTATTATATTATTATTATTGTATTTATATGTGTGCGCCTATATATATTAATATACATATATATTATAAATGTTTTAACTATATAGGTAGTACGTATATATATTTTATTATCATATATTTTATTTTTATAGCTCGTACATATTTTATCTACATTCATTTTTTATATAATAATATTTATGTTTTCATGTTTTATAATTCATATGTATATACATTTTATAATATGTACATATATTTTGCATTCTTTTCAAGGCTTTTATAAACATTTTCCATGTTTTTATATTTACTAATACATTATATTTATACATTTTAAAAAAACATGTATTAATACATTTTATGTGTATTTTATTTTATTACTATTTTTATGACTTACGCATTTTTTCCCTTTCCCTCATATTCCTATACGTATTTGCTAAAATTGTTTATATATTATACTTATAAATATGCATAATTTAATTTTAAATATTTGCTTCATATTGCATTAATATTTTAACATATTTTTAATAAATATTTTGATTTTTGTAAAAATAGTAAAATTGGTTTTATGATCCAAAGGCTTTCAAAATAAAAACAATATTCAAAGTTAGGGATTTTCGAGGAAAACTGAGCCCTAACGTATTGGGTTCCGATTTTCTTTGTTAATTCCAAATAACCGAGAATATTCGTTATTTAAAATATAAACAAAAATCATTTTCGGGAATTCAATATGTTATGTCCTAACGCATTGGGCATGACATATTGCTTTCTCGAAATGAAGATTTTCTTTAAAAAATTAATTAAAAAAGCGATATTCAAAATTCGGGAATTTTGAGAAATTATACCCTAACGTATTGGGTCTCAATTTCTTCACATGACTTGAATAATTGATTATCCTTTTCAGATTTCAAAATTTGAGTTTAACAAAATCTTTTTAATTTTCGACACCGAGACATTAAATAATCAATTTGGTACCGATTTTTGGGCGTTACGAGGGTGCTAACCCTTCATCGTGCGTAACTGACTCCCGAACTCGTTCTCTCAAATTTCGTAGACCAGAATAATTTTTAAGGTGAGCCGATCACACCTCAATCAAGGATCAATGGCGACTCCAATTTTTTTTGTTTTCAAAGTCGACAACTAAATTTTTTTTTTCAAAAAATGGTTTCGACAATAGCTATTACAAATTCAAGTATATAAAATCATATATTTGAAATAAATTTTAAAAGGAACTCAATATACATCTCACGAAAAATATATTAGATAATAAATATTGATTAAAAATGTCATTTTAATCTTCTTCTTTTTGAGCCCCATCAAAAGCTATAATTTCCAGTATTTTGATTTGGGAAAGCACTTTTAAATTAAAACTTTTTTTACAATCTTTTACATAAATGTAATATTTAAGTAAAAAATGATAAAGTAAAGAGTGCATCATAAATTCTAATTAAATATTTAATAATTTGTATATATATTGTAGAACGATTTGTAAATTATGAAATAACAAATATGGTGTGTTTTTTAAATAAAATATGTTCGCTAATTATAATTTTTAATCAAATAATATATGTAACACCCTCAATTTTGGGATTAGTAGTTTTAGAACTTTGTGATAGGGTCAGTGGCTAGAGGGTACATTTGTGTTTTATTTCGCGTTTTAATGTCAGAATGGGCATGTTTGTCTGGTGGTTGGTGGTGTGTTAGTGTACCTTTAGGTTTTGTGTTTGAACCTTTATTGGTGTGTTTGGGGAATTACTTCTAGTGGGTTTTTATTTATTTTTTTTAAAGCTAGTTATTTATTTATAGTTGTTATTTATTTTAATTTGGGAAAAAAACTAGAGAAAACTCTTCACGTTGGATTTTCTTTTCTTTTCTTGAGTTTTCTTGCTTCGTCGTTTTGTTCCTGCACCATATTCGTCTTCAATCGTAGTGGTTCATTGGTGACGTTGGGTGCTTATCTCGCAAATCAGGTGTGAGATTTGTAACTTTTTTAGCTTATTTGTGATTGAGGAATTGATTTGGTGGTATTCTAATTTCATGTGTGTTGAGAATCTTTCCCCTTTATTATCGAATTTTCAACCTGTTTTGTGGGATTTGACACTGTTTGTGTGTTTGGGAAACGAACCTTTTGAAAGGTCGATTAATGTGGAGGTGGCTAGAAATTGGGTGTGATTTTGATATACTTTTTGGTTGTTAAGGTTTGGGGTTCGTTTTGACATCATAAAATCGAGTTTTGGCCAATTTTGGTGAAATTAGGATTTAGGGTTTTCGGGCTAATCTGGGTGCCCCATGGCCTGGCCACACGGTCGTACGGTTAATTTGGGGAAATTAGTCGATTTTCACAAGGCCATGTTCCCTGGGCACATGGGCGTGTGTGTTTGGGAATTAGAGATTTAGTGATTTTGTGCCACACGGCTGTGTGGCTAATTTGGGGATTTAGGGATCTCACACGGGCGCATGAGACCCTCACATGATCGTGTCTGCTCTGTACCCTATTTTAAGCACAAATGGACAAAGAGCTACACGACCTGTTCACATGGCCATGTCCCTGGCCCACACTGGCATGTGCCTCCTCCCACACGGGCGTGTTGACCCCCCACATGATCTAGGCATTTCCACACGGCCAGAGCACACGGCTGTGTGGTCCTAAGTCATCAACTTTAATTCTGTGTACATTTTTTATTTGAAAATGTATTTGTCTATATCGACCCTCGGCTAGGCTTTAGTGAGGGTAGTTAAGACTCTGATCTGGGCTTCGGCTTATGTGTTATTTGTGACTGTTGTGTGAGATGTCTGATCCTGAACCCGGTTAGCTGGGTGCGTGTGCATATATGTTTCTATCTAACTGTCTGTCGATGTGTTCATTGTTTCTGTGAGGTTGCAAGCATATATGCACCTGCATAAAGTAATTTTGGGGTTGGTTGTGAAGAGAAGGAAGATCGATTTCGATTCGAACTTGCGCTTTCTTGCAATTTATTCATCTGAGGTTTACCGTGACTGCACTGCAAGTATGTTAGCTTTGTTGCATACCATTATCTGATCTAGCAGTTTAAACCGCGACATGTCTGTAAGTGGATTATCGCATTGCACTGTACTGCATATACGCCAACCCTGCTGCGTATTAATATCTGAGTGGCTTAGTCCACATACATGGTGTGTAGGGTTGGATGGGCTTTTCGAGGTCCTATGTGGTGTGTTTGGTTGGATGAGCTTAAACAACTCTTTTGGGGTGTGATTGGGGGACGAGTAGGTGTTTTGGCTGGATGGGTGGGTTTTTATTCCTTGACTGTATTCATACACATCTGTTTGAGTGTTCTGGGTGTAAGATTATCTAACTGTATACTGTCTGACTGAATAACACTTGTGACTGAGTGTCTGTGTGTGTGACTTAGTGTGCTTGAGTTGTTACGTTCTGTTGGGACGTTGGTTCCAAGTTTACTTTCGAACTCTATGTGTATATGTAAGTCTACTTTGCTATTGAACTGAGTTCCGTAATTCTGTTATTAGTCACGTATCGAACTCACATTAAGCTCATGTAGCTCACCCCCTTTAGTGTTTTCCCCTTTCAGGTACATTTACGTATTCTAAAGCTGGACTCGGTATGCGGAGGTCTCAGATGCGTCATGTTTTTAAAACTGGTTAATAAATTGTTTTCTATAAATCTTAGTTTTGTGTAAACGATTTTGGACTATAAGTTCTGTTTTAAATACTGTGGTATGAAATTTTGTGTTAAATGCAAGCAGTCGTTATTTGGTTTGAATAATTGTATTTTGGAATATCGAGATTTGATAACTAAAATTTTTTACGTAACCTAAATAATGTAATATTTTTTGGGTTGTTTTGTTAAATTTTCCTATGATCACTTTGGTGATCAATGTAACCTCCAAGATTAGGTTCAAACTTCTAGGCCGGATTTTAGGGTGTTACAATATAAGCAATATAAAACATTGTTTAAAGACCAAAATTAAATATAACATAAATGAAACATATCGAAAATAAAAATAGTTTTAAAAATATTAATAAAATTGCATTTAAAAACTTATAGAACTGAAGTAGTTTAATAATAATAATTTCATTGTGATTGTCATGATTTTGTTTTTGTTTATTGAGGAGTTTTTAAGTTATTATAAGCATCATGATAATTGCAGATCAAGTCCTTGTACGTTTAATATGACTTAGATAGGTCTCTTCTTCTTCTTCTTCTTCTTCTTTTGTGTATGATTTTGTTTTGATTCAATTATTATTTTATTAATTTTGACTAAATATAAAACGTAATTTGTTATTTATTATATTATTTATAAATTATAATTATGTTATGATTAGAATATAGATTTTCAAGCTCTTTTCATTTGTTATAGCTTCTGTTACCTGCATGCGATATACTTAAACTCATCCAATCAAATATAATTGCACCTCAAATTTAATGCAATTTTTAGTATATAAGGTTTCGGATTCACTTTCACCAATAAATATACCAGCTCTATATAAAATTACTTATGAAGATACAAAATTATTTAGGGGAAAATGTAAAGGCAATCTTTGAAAACTGCCAATTCTGTTATTCCTCCTTTTCTTTTTCTTTTTTTTCTCATTGGAATTATAGGTGATCATGGGTTAGATTTAAATATGATATTAATCCATCTTAAATTTATTTAAGTCTGGTTAAGTCTAATCAATTGAGTCTTAACTCGAATATTGGAATTAAAATTGTTGTCAATGCAGGAAGATGTGAGTTTGAGTATGCTGAAGTGTATTATCCTTCTATTTAAGGAATGTTGGGGAGGGGCTATGAATAGTCCTATGCATTGTATCAAAAAGAGCAATTATGATAAGAATCTATAATGAGATTAATATTTCAAAAAAAAAAAAAGTCTAGTTAAGTCCAAAATATAGACCTAAAATTTTACTCAAGTGTGTCCATGTTTGTTAATAGATCATCCAACCTATTTTAGTTCTGTTTTGTAATAAATATTTATATTATTTTAATTTAATATCTAATAATTTTATATATTTTATTTACTAAAATTTATATATACCTTTTTTTAAAGGTTCACATTATATTATTATAAATTACTTTTTATATATGTTATAAATTATATAATATATAAAAATAACATAATATAATATATTAGAAACTTAAATACAGGTCAAGCTAGAACAAGCTCTACCATTTTATATCTTTGTATAATATTTTACATAAATTCATTTTTCAAACTTAATATTTTTCCCTAAACCTTGACCTTTGAACTTAAACAAATAGCTCATCCATGAACAAATCTAATTAAAATTTAGATCAAATTAAATTTCAATATTAATAATCTTAAACTCAACTTAATTCAATCATATTCCAAATTTAAAACCTACCTAACTATTGTATATGATCATTTACCCAAAGCTAATTAAAGAAAGATAAAGTTGTCAACACTTGGGAAACAAGAAACACCAACCAACCAATTGTTTAACGCTCTTTCATTTATATATTAAGTAACATATAAATTTAGTCACCAAACCCATATAAATTAAGCCACTCCCATTTCATCAATTAGCACCCATTATTAATTCTTTTTTTAATAAATAAAAACCTCTCTTTCTCTCTCTTTTGCTAGCCTACAGTCCAACTTTCAAAGCTAAAACAAAATTATTTTTCTTGAATTTTAAGGATTTACAAGAAAAACAATGAGTGCACCAAAGAGAGCTTGGATTGTGGCAGCATCAATATATGTAGTTGAGGCATTGAAGGACCAAGGAATTTGTAGATGGAACTATAGCCTAAGGCTTGCCAAGAACAATTTTACCAAACCATTTCCATCTTTGAAGCAGGAGGCCCCGCCGGCAATGGCCGTCGCAACTTCCGGTAAAATGAGGGAAGAGATGATGAAGCCAGAGAGGTCTATGAAAAAGGTGATGGAATTAAGTTCATGGGGTCCTAATACAATTAGGTTTTAATGTAAATCTCATTGGTTTTTAAGAGAGAGAAAAAAATCTGAGTATCCTCACTTTAGAGATTTATTATTTTTAATTAAAGTTTTGATTAGACATGTTCATGAACCGAGCGGATAAGTTAATGAGCTTGATTCATTATATATAAATATTCTTATACTAATTAAAATTAAATAAATTTTTTAATTATTAAATAATAATTTAAATCAAGCTAGTTTAATCTGAATTTTCAAAATATTATTCAAAACTTTACCCAACCAAACAAATATCTTAACCCTTGAAAGCTTGAACATGTTTACCTTTACCTTAAAAAGATTGAAGTCATGTGACCAAAACATTGGTTTTGGATTGTAAGCATATTTTGAAATACAAATTTAAATGATTTTTAATGAAAAATGATGTAATTTGTCATCGGTGATAGTTTGGAGATTCTGAAATCCTTTAATCCCATAGATGAATGAATCCTGATTTTATGTAGATTTCTTTGGTTTATTTAATTTTTAACCCAGTTAATTATACTTTTAAAATTTATGCATCAAAATCATGAGTTGAATGCATCATTGAACAAAACCTCTCACACACTCACCAACAAACCATATTGTTAAAAAGAAAAAACCGAAATCATTAGATTTGGTAATTTCATTATTGTATCAAAATAAGTTTATTTTTTTCGAAGTAATAATAATTAAGATTATTGTTACTTTTAAAATAAAATTATCATTATATTATGAGATTAAGTTATAAAGAAGTCTTGTCGATTAAGTATTAACTCGACAGGTATGAGCATTGTTGTCACTGCAGGAGGACGGTGGTTCGAGTACGTTGAAGCGCTAAAGCACATTAAGTTCTTGACATTGTGTAAAAAGGAACAGATGAAGTGATATCAAAATAAAAATTGAAAACAAGTAAATTAATCATGTTTAAATTATACATGAATTTTTATTTTGTATAATTTTAAACATGACATTTAATTTGATTTAATTTTTACAAATTATCAATCTCATTATTGATATAACATAATTTTATGTTTACATATTGCATACATAAATAAATATACCTATTTAATATAAAAAATTAATATATATTTTGGTATCCGTTTAACAATCCATGTTTGAGATCGGGATTTCCTTTACTATTTTTTAAATACGTACAATTGAATCAAAATCAAATTAATATATACATTTAAACCGCAATCAAAGTTTCATTTGTATAATTACACAAAATAACAATTCAAATAGCTAAAATTTATATATTATTTTGATATTTACCTCTAAATAAATCCAGAAAAGTATACATCATATACAATCAGTATTTTTTTTCAATACCTAATCAGAACAACATCCTGTACATAAATTTGCCAAAAAATTATAGCCACATCACATGCATTTAATTCGATACTGTCTTCTTCTTCTCTTTTCATATATCATCGGGAAGTTGAAACTTCTGAGAACCAAAAATTTGATGGGAGCTGTTTTCAGCAAAGACAGCAATGGCGCATTTGTTGTGGTTGAAATTATCCCAAAGACTGAAAGTAACAGTTCCTGAGATTGTCTTTTTAGCAGATGTGTCCTCCACATTGCACAGCTTTTCAAACTTTCTAACCACAAAATCATTGGACAACACTTTCCCTTTGTTTTCTCCTGCAGAGCAGTCATTTACCAACCCATTCTCGTATAAAGCTACCATCACACGGACACCATTGTCCTCTACCTTAAACCTCAATGCTCCTGTTATTGTCACTTGCAATGTCTCCGATGTTGGCCTTTGGATATCTGCCTGTTTTTCAATCAATTTTTTTGCATTTATATATACAGTACAAGTAAGATATAAAGAAAGAGAAGAAGAAATATAAACCTGGAATGATGGAGCTGGAAACCTGGGAGCAGTAGCAATGGTGGATAATAAAACATCTTCATCATTAGGGACACACTGAGCCCTACCTTGAACCACAACCTGAGGTGTAAACATGGTGTCAAGGTTCAAGGTTTCAACGTATGCCTTTTGTCTAACAGTCCATTGGCTGGATCCATAAGGATCTTTCCACCCCATATAATCCCAATAATCAACATGATAAGCCAACACAATCACCGGAGCATCGAGCTGAAAATCACCTCTCCCTAACCTCGACAAGAGCAGCTCAGCCGCCGATGAAGTCGCGCACCCTTGCGAAGAAAACAATTCCACCATGATCGGGCCTTCAGGCGCCGCTTCTTCAACTACCGTATCATTGGTTTTTCCATTTCCATCGACTTCATTCCCTGATGAAGAAGAAGATGAACCCTTGCCAAAACAACCAAAGAGACGACGTCCCATTGCTGCCGTCTCTCTCTCTCTCTTTAAGCCCTCAAGGGTTAGAAAGGCCGATGGTGGTATTATCAGCTCACAGCAAGGGATAATGCTTGATCAGAGATATGATTATCAGAAATGTTTGTAGTAATATTTAATGATTAAATGAAACAGAAAACAAAAATGAAAAAAAAGTAACAGTTTTTGTTATTGTAACTTAAAAGAATGGTAGAGAGGGAAATGTGGCAAAGAAGATGGTAAGAAGAGTTATGAGGGTTTTGAACATTTCCATTTATTGAATTCATTACCTATACCTTATTACATAACTTTATTTTTGGGGGAGGGGGGGAGGTGTCTTACACGTTGTCTTTTTGTCAAGTAGGCGAAGATTGAGCTTCAATAAATATAAAAATAATAAGGTAAACAATAAATAACAAGGAGGATATTTTGGCCTTACGGAGAATGGTTTACAAGGGAATCTTAACAGTCAACAAACTGATGAAAATTTAGATATTTTGTTGACAATATTGTTTTGTCGGGTTAGCTTGAGATGTCTTTTCTTGGGGCAATTTACATAAAAAAGTTTTTTTTTATTATCGAAATGGGCCCGATATTTAATTATTTATCAGAATGGGCTATTTTTCGGCAAATCGCGTCCACGTTAGAGGTATGTCGGGAGACGGCGCCACAAGTCGCATGCCACGTCGGTGGCGCTTTCTTGGCGACGTGGCGACAAATCGCGTCCTAGAAGCGCCGACGTGGCGCGACTTGCTCTCACAGTGAACAAAGGTAACGGTCAAAATTTGACCGTTGCCCCCCCAACGGTAAAAAAAAAACTATAAATACCCCCACCCCTTTTTTTTTCACAAACTAATCCTCTCT
This sequence comes from Gossypium raimondii, assembly GCF_025698545.1. Taxonomy (NCBI): domain Eukaryota; kingdom Viridiplantae; phylum Streptophyta; class Magnoliopsida; order Malvales; family Malvaceae; genus Gossypium; species Gossypium raimondii. Next base: position 45,888,335 of record NC_068577.1, read on the forward strand.
CAAATTTCCTCTCAATTTCCTCTAAATTTCTTTTCAATTTGCTCTCAAATTCCTTACAAATTTCTCTCAAATCCATATTTAATCTCAATTTGCTCTCAAGTTCCTCTTAAATTTCTCTTAACTCCCTTTTTTTAAATAATTTTAAAAATTTTTGTTTTAAAATTTTTTGAACCATAAAAATTTCTAAATTTCTCTTAAATTTTTTTAAATAATTTTAAAAATTTTGTTTTAAATGGCCGGAGAATTGACTCGTCTTGATAAGCATCACATATCGGTGGAACAAATGCAAATGGTAAGTGTTAAATTTAATTTCTAAATATTATTTAAGAACTTTTTATTTATGCCTTTTTAGATAATTATTAATTTATTATTTGTTATAAAAGTCTGTAGATCGGATATTGGAATGCAATATCCGGAATATGCATGATCCTCCATCACCGTTGGTAGAGAACTACCTGCGGGAAGCGGGTTTTTGGCACGTGGCGACGGTAGGCCAGGGATGCAAGGTGGACCCTAAACTAATCAGTGCGTTGATCGAGAGGTGGAGACCCAAGACGCACACATTCCATCTTCCATATGGAGAGTGCACTATCACTCTAGAAGATGTCGATCGCATTGGGATTGCTTGGTGGGCGGAACCCGATCATCGGGTCTGCCCAATCTAGCGATTGGGGGGCAGTGTGCTACGAGCTTTTGGGCGCTATTCCGGAGAAAATGAAGGGAGGTAAGATCGAGATGGGCTAGTTATGTGACACATTCCCTGATCCGGATGAAGATTCAACCAAAATTGAAAGAATCTGATATGCTCAGACATACATTCTTCAATTAATTGGAGGTTGTCTGATGCCCGACACGTCACGGAGCTGCGTACATCTAAGATGGCTGCTGAAACTCATTGATTTTAGAGGAGCCGGTGAATTGAGTTGGGGGTCTGTCGTCTTGGCAACGTTATATCGGGAGATGTGCGGGGCGACGGGACCGAAGAGAGCAAAAATCGGAGGTTGCCTGTCACTACTGCAGTCATGGGCACGGTTTCCCTTTCCATTTCTACGTCCTCGAGTGGACCAACCATATACATTCCCACTCATAACTAGGTAAATTTTATATTAGATTTACAATTATTATGTAGATTTTTAAAAATAAAAGTATGCTAAAAATTTATTTAATTAGGTGGAACCATCCGACAAGTCATGCTCGATTACCTACCTCTCTTGAAGGTATACGGCTTCTATTGGACCAACGGTCGAAAGCACAAGTAAGTATTAAATAAAATAGATATTTCCATACATTCGCTAGTCAATTGGTATTTAGTATTTAGTATTATGTATATAACTAATATTTCTATCATGTTCATATAGTTTCGATGGACACCATACAAGGATCCGGCAATTCCGGCAGTAATTCTGGAAGAGTTCTTACAAAATCCACAAGTTTGGCACGTGAAAGTCTTGTTGATCAACTACCCAACCATGGAGCCGCACCAGTCAGACAGAGTGCTACGATAGTTTGGATGTAGACAACCGATTCCCGTAGATCCTGAGGTGTTTGGCAATCAACACAAAGTCGACCTTTAGCAATTGAATACGGATTGGCCGAGATACTGGTCCGAGTACATGGAAATATGGGAAGATCGGTATGAATATATACCTACTAGGGAACCAATCATCGTTCCGGAGTTAGCGTGCGTTCCAGAATACATGCCATGGTTTAGGATCCATGGCAAGCCGTATTTACTAACACCAGAGGAGAGGCAGCGGCAAATACATGTCGAAAGGGAAAAGCGCGGGCCTCTAAATCCAAGACGACAAGACGACGAAGGCAGCCCTTCAACGAGGCCCAGACATTCACCCGGCTCATCATCAACGGCCATGCAATCACCAGGCCCAACGAGAACACCGACACAGTCACCAGACGGAACAGTTCAACCGATAATACCCGCGCAACCGCCTTTTCAAATGATGCCAGGTGCGTTTCCTAGCCCTTATATGTATCCTAACCCTTATATGTATCCTTTTTAGAGTCCTATGGCAGGTCGGAGCCAAATGCCCGGTTCAGCTCCATTTCCTGTTATGCCGAGTGGACTGCCGATGTATAGGCAATGGCGACGAGGATCTCAAGAGGGTTGTGGGAGCTCTCCTTTTTACCAATCCCCTCCAACGTATGGGTTTCAAACACCGTCGTCGTTCGTGATGCAAACACCTCCACATACACTATTCTTTGAAGGTGGATCATCATCCCAAGTCGACAACCGGATCCGCATCTGGAAGAACAGAATCCCACGGAGAACAACAACCGCCACGGAAGCTAGAAAGGAGGAATCCGGTAGCAGAATCACGGCCGCTATGTGGCAATTGAATCCCAGGCATAGACATTGATTGCCGTATTTAAATTTATTTGTACAAATATTTTGAATATTTTGATATTATTTTATGTAATAAAGTAGAAATTTTTTTGAGTTATTTTGATATTATTTGATGTAATAAAGTAGAAGTTTATTTGATATAATAAAATAGAAGTTTATTTGATGTAATAAAATAGAAATTCTTTTGAGTTTTTTGAAATTATTTGATGTAATAAAATAAAAGTTTATTTGATGTAATAAAATAGAAATTTTTTGAGTTATTTTGATATTATTTGATGTAATAAAATAGAAGTTTATTTGATGTAATAAAATATAAATTTTTTGAGTTATTTTAATATTATTTGATGTAATAACATGAGATTAATCAATTTGTACTAATTTTTGAATATTTTGATATTATTTGAGAATTCTACTAACCATTAATACAATTATCAGTTAATATCTTTACATTCACATAATGTTAGATTTGAAAAAATGTTTTGACTGTTACTAACAATTAATACAATTATTAATAAATAATTGAAAAAATATAATTTATTTACAATTACATTCAACTATTCCGATTAGGGCATGATCGGCATGTATGGCCTGGATTCCTACACCATCCGCACAACTTCTGTTAACTGGTTGTTTCTCGGATATCCATATTGTTACGTATTCTAGTCGAGTAAGGTCGACCCTTTGGTTTACGACGCAATTCTCTATCCGGTAACAGCTTAAAAGAAGCAAGAGATACGGGCGGCCACTTACGTTCATCTGGGACTGGTGGGAAAACATGTCTCCAGACGCTGTACATGTTTTCTAATTTGTACACTTCGTCCACATAACTCATCGGATCCAGACGGAGATTCTGACAAGCTGCAATAACATGAGCGCATGGATAACGAAGTGCATCAAACATCCCACAGTCACAAGTCCTATTTCGCAAGTGTACACAATATTGCCCGCCAGCAACACCTTGGTGCGGTCTGTCAAACTTTGTCACGCGAAACCATAAATTGTCTCAATCGTGACACACTGTGTGCATGGTGTTTGTCCTCGCCTTGACCTTGTTAATTTCTTAAACTACCTTACTGCACCATACATGGCCTCCCTGTATCTAGCCTGCATAACTTGCTGCTCGCTTTGGAAATAGCGCCGCCAAACGAAAATATGTCTCTCGCACAACTGATGTTATCGGTAGATGGCGCGTTCCTTTAAGAACAGAATTTATGCATTCAGCCAGGTTCGACGTCATATGGCTATATCGTAAGCCGCTATCGTATGCTTGTGCCCACTGTTCGAGACGTATGTTACAAAGGTAGTCCGCCCCTTCTCCGTTAATTAAACGTAAAATTGCCAACATCTCGTGAAAACAATCTTTATTTATTTCATACCTTGCCAATAAAACTAATTCAAATTGACAAACGAAATAACACAGATATAGACTAAATACCCATGTTGGTCACTTGTCGTCGTTCGCTTTTAGATGAATATTGCCTGTAGTAGTTCGAAGCAACATGTCTTAGGCAATATCTATGGTATGTGCGCTGCCATAAGCTTCCCTGTTGATCAAATGCAACTACTATACCAGCGCCCCGATTTGAAATAACACAGATATCAGGTTGGGGGCACACATACCTCCTTAACCTAGAGAGAAAGAAATCCCAGTCATCAGACGACTCCCCCGGTGTTATTACAAATGCAATTGGAAGAATTATCCCACCGCCATCCTGTGCCACTACAAGCAATAACCGATGAGTATATACCTATCGAACATAAATGTACCGTCAATTTGTACCAACGACTTGCAGTATGGAAATGCGTCTCGGCATTGCTTAAAGGTCCAAAACAGACGTTTGAACACTTAGCATCCACGTAGCAATCGGTCGTTGTAGTACGCATGTTCCGTTTCAAGGTCAGTGATGGCATCTGGGACGTATCTCTCTAGCACCAGACACTACTGCCATATTTCATTATATGAGGCGTCCCACCCACTATGCATCTTCTCCAACGCCTTTTGCTTAGCTATCCAAGCCTTGCGGTAAAAGGGCGTGTACCCCATTTGGCTACGAATATTGGCAATTAACACTGGCATTGAAGTCTTAGGATCTGCTTTAACCGTGGGCAGTATCAAGCTAGCTAACATAGCTGAATCCATCTTGGGATGTTCTTGTGAAACACCTATAAACCGAGTACATTAAATAATGCAACATTGCATAATAAAAGTATTATTCAGAAACCGTCAATACTGTACCTACAGCACATGTATGTGGACCTTTTGTACCTTAACGAGGCGTAGATTTTCCATGAACATGTGCCGTCTTAGACCACACACTTTGCCTCAAACTTATCAGATTTGGATTTAACGACGTGGTAGTTAACGCCATTTTTGATGCTATGTTGTTTCAAAGCACCAATAAAACTATTCTTGTTGGTAAACTGATTACCAACTTCAAATTCACCGGAATCTGCCCCCGAACTTGTACGATCACGAAACCGGTGTGGTAGATCTGGAAACTCTAACGCATCATCTGCAGACAGATCGACATTATGCATATGGGCTGAAGATGAGTATGCTCTGAATCGTGGATTTTCTTCTTCATCTGAACTCCTTTCAGCATCTTCAGGTTCTGTTGGAATAGGCTTCGGTTCAGAAAATAAGCCAACTTTTGCACCATCCGGCCCGGGCTCTCGAGGTGGATCCACATCGGAGTCATCTTCTAACCCACAACAATCTGCAATGTACAAGGTCCCCTCACTGGTTGACGTCGTAGGGAGTACATCATCCCTTCTTCTGGGCATTTGATAACGTCCCCAATTGGATGTAAATTGCCACCCACTAGAACTTGATGCCGTTCCCCAGTACGTATTTCCAGCGTCAAACATTGAGCCACCGATGTACATGTCCCATCCACCTACAGGGTGTCTTGTAGGGGATGTGCATTCGACACCGCTACCAAACATAGGCTGTTCCGTATTTTGTAACCCGCTAACAGAGTGTCGGCCAGGGGTTGTGTATACATCTCGAACACCGGTCGCAAGTAAATCATTTGGCGATGTAAATTATACATATAACTCAATATAAGGTGCTCCACTAGTAAGATGAGTCTGCACCATTTCCTCCAAGCTACGAGCACCTTTTATGTCAAACGAGTCATATGTCACCAGATCAATAGAAGAACAAAATCGATACGTGATAGACAGAACTTTCATTAGCGTCGTTCCAAAAATTTTACACCTAATTCTTTTACAAAGTTATGTCAAATCTATGTTCTGGTTAAAAACCAGTCGCACCGTATTCTCCGAAAAAAAAACAACACCATTCTCGGTGTGGCAAACCTCACCATCGTAGTAAATAACAACACTAATACGTTCACTCATATTTGAAACTCTAACCTTCTTAGCCTCTCTAAATTGTTTCTGCTGTGACTTATGCATTCTGAGAACATTTTTTGCCTCATTTATAGCCTCAGCCCAAACATGCTGCTGTAGCAAAAGCGCGTCCACGTGGGCGCAATTTCACAAATTCTTCTCATAAAACATCCTGGTAGAAGCGATTTTATACTATTTGCTCAGAAACGTCAACTCGAAATTATTTCTTCCAGGACCAACTGTAGCAAAAGCGCGTCCACAAGGACGCGATTTCAGAAATTCTTCTCAAATAGCATCTTGCTTGAAGCATTTTTTATACTATTTGCTCAGAAACGTCAACTCGAAATAATTTTTCAGGACCTACTATAGCAAAAGCGCGTCCACGTGGGCGCGATTTAACTAATTCTTCTCATAAAGCATCCTGATAAAAGAGATTTTATACTATTTGCTCAGAAACGTCAACTCGAAATTATTTCTTCCAGGACCTAAAAACCCTAAAAAGTCTGAACCCTAAACCCTAAAAGCCAAAAAAACCTAACGTGAGAAAAACGGCAAAATTGCGTCCCCCAAAACGCGCTACGTGGCATGAAGTCGCGGCCACGTCAGTGCGATGACGTGGACGCGATTTGCTGAAAAATGGCCTATTCCGGTATATAATTAAATACCAGGCCCATTTCGGTAATTTAAAAAAAAGGGCTTTTTTGTGTAAATTGCCCGTCTTTTTTCACTAATAATTAAAAAAAACCTCCTTTTTTGTTGAGCTCCTGTCATTTTGTAGTATTCGAAGTCATGGTTTGGGTTTAGACTTATTTTTGTTTAAGTTTATATTGTTGTTGATATTTTGGGTGTACAAGCATATAATCAGGTTTAGTCGGCTCACTTGCATAGGCACAAGATATGTTCAAAAATAGGAGAATTTAAATAAAAATATAGATTTGAAAAATGAATTTGGATAAAAAAATAAGACCCATTTTTTAAATAAGTCGAGTTTCGGGTATGAAAGTTTTGGTTTAATTTTTTTCTTGTTGTTTTGCTATTATATTCTTACTATTTTGTTGTTATTATTTGAATATTGTATAAATGTTATTTTATTATTAAATTTGCTATTTTTTTAAAAGGTATTCGCTTGTTAAGTTGCAACTATATTAGTGTTATTTAAGTATAAAGACTTTTTTAATGTATTTTCAATTTGTTGCGAAATATTTATTTTAATGTTTTTAGTATATTTGATATATTATATTTTTTAAATCTATTTTTATATAAAAATAATATAAGAATACAAGCAAGCCAGACTAGGCTCGAGTTTAACATCTTTTATCTGAAATGAGCTTGGAAAAAAATTTAGACTCATTTTTCGAGCCGAACCAGACACGAGCCTAAATTTTTGCATCAACTCAACCAGAATCCGACCTGCCTCGACCCATGACATGATAATATCTACTGGATTTTTTCTATACAGTGAAAGTGGGTTAAAACAAATTCTTTTCATGGTCAAATTATTGTCTTTTTCATAACCCAAAAAAATAGTCTTTTTACTATCAAATATAAATTCATAATCAAAATATCAGGTTAAATATAAAATTGGTACTCGAATTTGTCTATTTTTTCCAAATTAGTACATATAATTTTTTTCCCAAATTAGTACTTAAACTTTTTTTTTCATCCACTATATTGATACATGAATCTAACATCATTAATTTTTTTGCTAATGTGACAGTGTTTACCAATCGCGCACCGGTAGTGTCCTTTTGTACATCTTTTTCTTTTTCTTTCCTTTTTCATTTCCCTCATTATCTTCCCTTTTTCTTTTCTTTTTCTTTTTCCTACCCGTCTTTTTCATCTTTCTTCTTCACTCTTCATCTCCCAGTTTAAGGGCCAACTGCAACGAAGAATTGACATCAGATTCTTGGGTTTTTTCTTAACTTTTTTAAAAAAAGAAATTAATTTTTTGTATTTCAAGTTTTGGGTTTTCAAAATTTTACTTTGAATTAGTTTTTTTTTAATTTGTAAAAAAAATCCCCTCCCAAATCTTTTCCTTTTCATGGTTTTCTTCGAATGGGTGTTAAATTGTGCTTGAGTCAGTAATCATAATCACAGCGATAGTAAACGCTTCTCCTTACAAACAGCGCAACACAATTTGTCATTAATATAGGTTTTGTTTATCTCCACCGTCGATATTGCTTTCACCGCCGCTTTCAATGACAGCGGTTGTTCGTTCGGCCCAACGTTCTAAATCTCCATCTTGGATAACTGATCAATTAACCGCTCAAACCTAGAACCCAAGCAAGAAGCCTCATTTGATTCCCAAAACCCAGAATCGTTGCTTGTGAGGAAATGGGAGAGGAAGAAGCCTCTCTCTACCTACTTTTCCAGGTTTTTTAGGAATTCTTCCCTGAAAAAGTGACGATATTGCTTCAACCTGCTCTAATTCCCAAGCCAAATGCTCACTCACTCAAATCCCATACATCTAACCAAGTCAGAGTAAAAAAATTCAAGAACACAAAATTAGAATAATCTCATATTAGAAACCAAATGAACTTGAAACAATTGGAAAAATAAAAATACACAAATATGATGCCTCACCCACTGTCGATTAAAGAAGACTTTGTTGGAAAGATGCCTTCTTTGACAAACCCCTTATGGTGGAAGAAGATGTTGAGTCCTAGGTTTCGGGTTAGAAATTCGATGGGTTTGGTAGAGGTCCTTGAAAATCTAGTCTGATCAAAGAGAAGAGGGGAAGAAAAGGATCATTTTGGAAGGCAGCAGTAAGCCGGAAAGTCACTGGCGTCGATAGAACAAAGATGTCTTCTTTGGCAAACCCCTTATGGTGGAAGAAAATGTTGAATCCCAGGTTTCAGGTTAGGAATTCGATGGGTTTGGAGGAGCTCCTTGGAAATCTAGTCTGATCAAAAGGAAAAGGGGAAGGAGAGGATCATTTGAAAGGGAGCAGTAAGTCGAAAAGTCACCTATGTCGGTGGAACAAAGATACGGCTAGGAGATTACAGGTGAAAAGGATTTAGTATTTTATTTAGTTAGAAGAGTAATATGATTTATTTAGTTTTAAAAGTAAATAATAAAATTAAGGCATAATGGATGAGAAGTGGTTTAAAATAATGAGAAAATAAGGGAAATGAAAAAGAAAAAGATGTAAAAAGAGATGCCACGTGGTGGTGTACAATTGGCTAGCGCTGCCACGTTAGCAAAAAACTAATGGTGTTAGGCTCAGGCGCCAACATAATAGACGAAAAAAAAACGTTCAAGTACCAATCTGAGACAAAAATATTATAAGTATCAATTTGGGAGAAATGAACAAATTTGGATACCAATTTTATATTTAACCCTTAAAATATCGATAATTTTTTAGATTATTGCTAAATAGGGTAAAGTAAAAAAATAATGATTAAAAATAAAATATTATATATATATATTTTAAAAGTATATTAATTTATATCTCTATATATTTAAAAAATCTAAATTTTAATTTTTTGGATAACGTTATAATCTATCTTCTGACACCACCTTTAGTGACAAAATTTTTGGGTTACATGTTAACTTTTTTATTCTTTGTGTTGATGGTTTATGATTGTTCCAATAAATAATGTCGTGTTTAGGGTTTGAATTTGTGTTCTTTTAAAAGTTAGAACAATTTACAGGGTACGAAAATGCATATGTGATCAAACTCAGGGTATGATTATGCGAGTAAGAATGATTACAGGTATGGAAATGCTTATATGTAAAATTCTTGCCTATGTGAACTTAGTAAAAGGTTAGGATACGATTGACATGCCAATAGGGTCATATGCGCACTTGTACAAGATATGTGATTGTACGAAGATCATTACAGATTATATCGGGATCCAGCATTTGTTGCGGATCATCAAATATTATATGTCTCTATGGAGACCCTGGTGTGGTGGAGGGATGCATAGACATATGAATATGTATTTAATGCCTACGAGTTTTGCAGTTCAGTGCCTTGGTGTTGTGTGGTTTAAACCCTTACGAGCTACCTAGTGTGGTGTAGTTTACATGTGTATCTGAGCCTATTTTACTAAGGTTGCATCGGGCGTAACATTATAATTGGAATTGGAAAACTTGAAAATGTAACGAAATAGATTGATAATAGAGTATGGTACCGAAATTAATACAAATGAGTTGATAGATTCCAAAAAAAAAAGGGAATTGAATGGTTTGTAAATGGTTAAATGATGTAAAAATGGAATTTGGATTGAATGTTTTAATGTTGAGATTGTGAATGTGTGAATTATGTATTGGTAATGTTATTTAAGCAGTCATAAGATAGGTCTTGATATATGTAATTGAATTTGAACCTTTATAATGTCATAACGGTTGAATTGGTTTACCACTTGATATAGGTCCACATTCATATAGAAATGGTTATGTAGTGTATTGCAATATGGAGCATGTATTGATAGATATTTCACTTATGTGCATTTTGTTATATTGATATTGTTATATTATGTTATATTATCTTGGATCATGAAAGTACCACTGAACTCTATTGCTCAGCGTACAGTTTGTTTTCTCTGTACATAGGTTTACGTACTCCTCGAAGTCTTGAGAATCGTAGTCTGCATTTAGATCGCCATTTTTAACTCAACTAAGTTTGTATAACTCATTTCATTTTGGTCAAATGGCATGTACCTAGGCTTTACTTTGTTCAAATGATACAAATGATCAATTTTGAGAATCTGTAGTGTAAATGGATGAAATGGTTAATAGTTATACTTGAAAATGGTGGTGATGTTTTTGGACATTGGTTGTTAAACAGGTTGAATACATGTTAAATAATCAATTTAGGCATTGAAGGTATCCATGTGTGTTATATTCTAGTTGGGCAATGTATAAAATTAAACTTTGTGGAAAACAAGGGTCACGTCAAGTAACAACCCATTTTTAATGGTGTCGAAAACAGTGATTTTGAGATCACAATTCCAACAAGTGAGTCAATAAATATTATTAATTTAATATTTACGAGTATTTATTAATGTCATACTAAATTTTTATTAAGAAATTTTAAGGTTTAAATAGTTAATTAAGTAAAAAGGATTAAATTGTAAAAGTTACAAAAGTTTATGTTTATTAGCTAAAAGTATTAAAAGGCTATAGAATCTTAAATTAATGGGCTTAATGGGTAAAAATACCATATCATTAGTTAATGGATGGTTATGGGTTGGTTTTAGTATAATTTTGATGATTTTTAAAGGTTAAGTTTGTAATTAAGTAAATGGTAAATGAAAACAAAAGATGATAAAAATAATATCATCATCTTCTTCCTTTTCTTTTTTTTTTCTTTTTTGAAAACCAAAATAGCCATAGCCTAAGGTGTGAAGCATTCAGCCAAGCTAACTTGGTGTGCATGTGAGTGATTTTGATTCCGTTTTTAATTACTTTTATATTTTTGTTACCGTTTTAGCTTAATCTAACTGACATGAGGGTCAATTCGTAAAACTCTTAAAGGTTTAGGGACTTACCATGAATGAGTTGGTTTTGTTTGTGAATTTAGTTGATAGATTCTTGATTTTAATAGCTAAATAGAAGTGTTCTGTTAAGTGATTTTTAGTAATTTTATTATTTAGGGATTAAATCGTTTAATTAGTAAAATTTCATGTAAATAGGGTGAATTGGTGATAAATATGGGCTGGTTAGAAGCCCTAAGGAATTCCGCTAGCATAGTTGGTAGCTAAAAATGGTAATTTTGCAAGTTTCGGGTTTAAGGACTAAATTGCATAAAAGGTAAAATGTGGGGTAATTTTGTAAAATGATGATGGAAGGGCTTAATTGTATAAATTTGTTTGTTAACTGCTTGAATGGTATTAATTGAATGAAATTACTATTTAGATCAAGAAACGCATCAACCAGATTTAAATCAAGAAAAAGCTAAAGTTTCGAACTAGTTGTCGACTCTGTTTTTGAAACCGTTTTAGTCGAGGTAAGTTCATATTTTTTTTAAGCTTGTTAATTTTTATTTTGGATGAACGGTTAATTAATGTTGTGCTTTGTATAATTTTAATTGTTTATATAATGTTAGCTAGTGATTTGGATTAAATCGTAATGATAATCAAATTGATGATTATGTTTGAAATATGTTCATTTCATGGAAGTATGTTTCAAATGGTAATGCAATGAAATTTAAGGGTTTGGATATGTACAATGGTCTCATTTGAACCTCATGAATACTTAGGATACAAATGACATGTCATTAGGGGTTATTATAGTTTCGGGTGTTGGTCTCGGATGCACTACCGATGGCTGAGATCTTGCATTTGTTGTGGATTCTCCACAGCTCATGTGAGCAACATTGTGTAGCTTAACCTCCCAACCCACAACTCATGTGAGCAGACCTATTTCACAGCTCATGTGAACATATACAGTTACATGTTATAGTCACAACTTGTGTGAGCATTTCTCGAGTATCCGATGATATTTCATGTGGTTCAATGGGTGATTAATGCTTAAATTGAATATGTATGTATATAAAATGGTCAATGATATGGAAAGATAGAATGGAAAATGTTGATAAGTGTCCTTGAAGTGAAAAGGGTGTTATTTGAATATATGATGGATGAATTATATATTGAAATGCTTATTATGATAGGTTCCATGTTTTGGTTGGATTTGTATGTTCTTTGATACACCTACTAACCTTATGAAATGGTGTGAATAGGAAAGAAAGCATGCATATGATTTAATGAAACAATTCTTGAATGCTTTAATCATAACATGTTCTGTAAGTTTAAGTTTCCTTTATACGAGCTTACTAAGCACTAGTTGCTTATGTAGTTGTTTTCGTTGTCTTGTAGATCATCAAAAAACTTGATCGGTTAGAATCTCGTTGGATTAAAATCACACTATTCGTCCGTCATTTTGGTAGTTTTTGGTTAATTTTGTTAATGGTTATAAATGACATGTAATAGGAGTTTTTATGCTATTTTGCCAATGTGATGTGGCTTGAGGTTACTAGTTTATATGCTTTGATTTTGGCTTGTAAATGTATATGCAAATATATGTGTTTTGGTCACTTGTCAATATAGAGGGCTTATGGTCTATTGAAATGTAAATTAAATGATTAAATGGTGTGTGTGTGATGTATGTTTAAGGTATGGATTTGTGGCAATGAGTTGAATTGCTTGGTATGTGGATTGTGGTGCCAAATGATGGCATATTGGTTAGGCATTTAGGTTGAGTGATTTGGTATGTTTTTAGTTGGTTTGAATGTTTTTTGAAGGTTTATAAATAAGTGTTATTATTGTCCATTATAATTAAGGTTATTTGGCATCTGATATCGATACTTGGCTTTATGAAAATTTTTTAAAACAAATAGAATGCCAGAATGGTATTGATTTTTAATTGAGTATCGATACTTGTTCATAAAATATCGATACCTAAAATAATTATCAATACCCTTTATTTTGTAATGAAAACAGATTGAATTTTGGTATCGATTTTAGAAAGGTATCTATTTAGTATCGATACCAACTATGGATTTTCACTATTTACTTTAAAACTATAAAATTTTGTAATGTTATTCTATTACGTGAATCGAATTTCACAATTAGGTCCGTATAGAATACAAATTCTTAATATGTTTGATTATATGTGATTTTTAAGCTATAAGTAATTGAACTTTTATTTAATAAAACTATTTATCTATTGTTGAACTTGGTTGTAATATCTTTTAATCGAGTCTGGTGATCAGGTCAGGTAAAAGGTGTTACATTTAGTGGTATTAGAGCTATGGTTTAGTCAGTTCTCGGGATGAACGTGGCATGTTTAGATTATAGAGATTCATACCATTTTATAATTTGTGATAGTGTGATGTCTCCTGACTCAAAATTTTTTTTGAATATGTTTCTCTTTTAGATAAAAGATGTCTTCCAACCAAGCTAATTTCGATGAAGCGGAAAGCAACGCTCAAGCCTCTGTACAAGGGGCTATCCATAGTGAGCCCATTTCTGCGGGTAGAGGAAGTGAGGCTCGAGAAGCCTTCTTCCATATGATGATTAAATGGTTCACAGATTTTGTAAAAAAATAATCCTTTCAACAACCTCTGCCCCCTCCCATACCCTAACCAATTCCCCTATTCCTCAAGGTTCGGAACAAATATGTATAAATAAGCCTCTTGTTGAAAAAAATTTGTAAATATGGGGCTGAAGAATTTAGTGGTAAAGTTGAAGATAATAAAAAAAAAGTCGAATTCTGGTTAGAAAATACTATTAGAGTTTTTGATGATTTGTTGTGTTCTCCCAACGATTGTCTGAAGTCTGCAATTTCTTTATTAAAACACGAAGCTTATCAATGGTGGAATATGTTGATAGCGATTGTACCAAAAGATCGTGTAAGTTGGGAATTTTTCCAAACTAAATATAAAAAGAAATACGTCAACCAACGATATTTGGATAAAAAATGAAAGGAGTTTCTTGCATTGAAACAGGGTCGCAGAACTGTAGCGGACTATGAGAGACACAGAGTTTGTATGACTCAGTAAGTATGCTCGGTGGAAACACGAAAATATACACACTTTTTCATGCTCTTTTTAACTCAAATTCATGCAGTTTCGGTAAAAATCTTGTCGAAAAATATATAATTATTATAAAATAATTATTTTGTACTTAAATTATTAACATGTTGAATTTTAATTAATTTTATAATTAATTTTGATTATTTTCAACAGATTTTGCATAAAGGACAAAAAATGGCCCAACAAACACTACTAGAAGCACAAAACCGAGTAGCAATTTTGAAGCATCAAGGAGAAATCATTTTTCAGCATAAGACAGTCCAAATTATGTGTATTAATTCATACTATAATAAATTTTAATTTTAATCCAATTTAATTTGGGTAAAATAAATTATTATTAATTAATTATGAAAAGTGGTCCAGTTGAGCTGAACCGAGAAAACCGAACCAGCCAAGCACTGGGCAGCCCAAAACTGTCCCACATGCTGACCCAATCAGCTTGCTTGGCTGATTATTTGGCTTGCAAAATGGCCCTTGAAAACTTCTTCAAATTGCATTCAAACCCCTCCACTATTTGTGCCTTTCTAGATTTACCCTTACCTTAATATAGCAAGTTTGAAAACTTGTGTTGGTTTCTCAAGTAACACTTTATCTAAATATTATAAACTATAACACAGCCTTTGATGCATAGAAATTTAATAGCAAACCCTAATTCTTTAGTTCTTCACAAGTTAGTCCTAAAATCAATTTCTATTGAAATCACTTGATAAAATCATCATATAACAAAATTAAAGATTCAATTCCATGTTAATTCGTCATAAAAATCTAGCACTCATTCATGGTAACTTTCAAAATTACCCAAGAAATCAAAAACTAATGAAATAAATAGTTGGACCTAGTTGTAAAAGTCTTAAAAACACAAAAATTTCAAAAAAAAAAAAAGAGTAAGAATTGAACTCACATGTAGAAAAATATGAAAACCATCTTCTTAAGGGTTCTTCAATGGTGTTTTTGGCTGAGAAATATGAAGAAATGTCCAGAAATCCAATTTAGTCCCATTTTTAACTATTTAATTCTATTTCATTTCCAATTTTACCCCTTGTTCACACTAATTCTTTGATTTTTCTCTGCTTATGCAGCCCTAACCTTCCACTTTGGACTAATTTTCCCTTTTAGTCCTCCCTTATTAAACACTTAAGCTATTTAATCATTTTAGCAAATTTTGTACATTTTTCAATTTAGTCTTTTTTAATTAATTAACTATCAAAACATTAAAATTTTTTAACAAAACTTTAATACTATCATAATGACATTCCGTAAATATTTATAAAAATAGTTACAGCTTGGGTTACAAAATCAAGGTCTCAATACCTCGTGTTCGAAACCACTTACCTAATAAATCCTTCTAAAACACAAATCACTAATTCAAAAATCTTTCTAAAACCACACTTAACTCATAAATAATAAATAATAAAATTTTTGAACTCACTCGTCGGATTTAGTGGTCTCAAACCACTGTTTTCGACACCACTAAAAATTGGGCTGTTACAGATACGGAGAATCCGAGGAATCCTGGGAAAGAGCATCGTAAAACGTTGACATTGAGCAGCAGAAAGACATTAGAGCCCAACACTGTCGAACTTGAAAAGGAGTCAGTCGATGCTCCAGACTCAGAGGGAGTTCAACCGAGTGTTGAAATTCCAATTTCACCGGAACCAAAATCTGTAAAATCCAACAAGGTAACTTCAAAACTAGCTAATTCTGATCAACTAACAACTTCATTAGATGCAGAATTGCCACAGAAGACAAATCAACCAGTTCCAGTAAAGAAGTATCCACCACCCTACCCTCAAAGACTTCAGAAGCAAAAACAGGAAATTCAATTTAAGAAGTTCCTAGACGTACTCAAACAACTTCATATCAACATTCCGTTGGTTGAAGCACTTGAACAAATACCGAACTACGTCAAATTCATGAAGGATATCCTGTCAAAAAAATGAAGACTTGGAGAATTTGATACGGTAGCCCTGATGAAGGAATGCAGTGCGTATCTTCAAGACAAACTACCTCCGAAGTTGAAGGATCCTGGATGTTTTACCATACCTTGCAACATTAGAGCAATATATTGTGGTAAGGCACTATGTGATTTGGGTGCGAGTGTCAACTTGATGCCCATGTCAATAGTTAGGAAGTTAGGGATAAGCAAAGGTAGACCTATTACGGTTACACTTCAATTAGTAAATCAATCCTTAGCACATCCAGAAGGAAAAATCAAAGTCAGATTGGTACTTTAGACAAATTTATTCTTCCTACTGACTTTGTTATTCTAGACTTTGAAGCAGACAAAGAAGTGTCAATCATCCTAGGAAGGCATTTCCTAGCAGTTGGAAGGACCCTTATTAATGTGCAGAAGGGCGAGCTTACTATGCGTGTTCAGGATGATCATGTAACATTTAATGTTTTTAAGTCTATGCGATTTCCTAACACAATTGATGATTGTTCTGCAGTGTCCGATTTAGAGGAATTAATCATGGAAAAGGAACTCAACTATGTTGAAGACCCATTGGAACAAATTTTGACATCAGACCCCCCAAATGATGAAGAGGATGATGAATACTTAGCTTTGCTAAAAGCTAATCAAAGGGGATTTAACCCGCAATCCCGTTTTGAATATTTGAAGTTAGAGAATAGGGATTATTCTCAACCAAAAGTGTCAATCGAGGAACCACCTAAATTTGAGCTGAAGGTACTTCTCTCACATTTAAAATATGTTTATTTAGGTAACGCTTCTACTTTGCTTGTGATTGTTTCAGTGGAATTAACCATTGAGCAAGAAGACAAACTCATCTTAGTATTGAAACAATTCAAGAAGGCTATCGGATGGACCATAGCTGATATTTGCGGTATTAGTCCATCTGTATGCATGCACAAGATCATCTTGGAAGATGGAGAAAAATGGACAATTGATGGACAACGAATAATGAACCCCATCATGAATGACGTGGTGAAAAAAGAAATCATTAAGTGGTTAGATGTAGGTATAATTTACCCAATCTCAACCAATTCATGGGTGATCCTGGTCCACTTACGGGATGGAGAATTTGCATCGATTACCGGAAGTTGAACAAGGTGACTAGGAAAGATCACTTTCCTTTGTCGTTTTTGGACCAAATGCTGGACAGACTCGCGGGGCGAGACTTTTACTATTTTCTCGATGGATATTCAGGGCTTAATAAAATTACAGTAGCACTGAAAGATCAACACAAGACAACATTCATCTGCCCGTACGGTACATTTGCATTTACACGCATGCCAATTGGTTTATGTAATGCACCTGCTACATTTCAAAGATGTATGATATCTATTTTTACTGATATGGTTGAGAAATACTTAGAAGTCTTTATGGATGATTATTCAGTATTTGGATATACCTATGATGATTGCCTAGCCAATCTAGCCAAGGTACTAAAGCGATGCGAAGAAACAAACCTTGTACTCAAATGGGAAAAGTTTCATTTCATGGTACAAGAAGGTATTGTTCTAGGGCACCGGATAACGAGACATGAAACTGAGGTAAATAAAGCAAAGGTAGACGTTATTGAAAAACTTCCACCTTTAACATCTGCAAAAGTGTTAGGAGCTTTTTGGGCCACTCCAGTTTCTATCGAAGATTTATCAAAGACTTCTCCAAAATTGCTAAACCCTTATGCAAATTAATGGAGAATGACACGACGTTCAAATTTGATGAAGAGTGCTTAAGAGCCTTCAAATATTTGAAGAGTCGATTAGTTTTGGCACCCATAATCGTCACACTAGACTAGGATTTTCCATTTGAATTAATGTGTGACGCAAGTGACTTTGCGATAGGAGTTGTCATGGGCCAATGAAGGAACAAAGTTTTTCATCCCATCTACTACGCAAGTCGGACTCTGACAGGAGCTCAACTGAATTACATGGTACCAAAGTGACGGTCTATACGGGCCATTCAACAACTAAGTATTTACTTGCCAAGAAAGACACTAAGCCGAGACTGATTCGATGGGTACTTCTATTTCAAGAGTTCGATCTAGAAATTCAATATCGAAAGGGAGTAGAAAACCAAGTAGCAGACCACTTGTCCAGATTGGAGCCTCAAGAAGGGAATTCTCCACTTATACCAATTCAGGAGACATTTCTAGATGAACACACACTGAAGGTGAATCATGTCCATAATACCCCTTGGTTTGCTGATATTGCTAACTATTTAGCTTGTGGTTTGATGCTTATTGATAAGATGTATCATCAAAAGAAAAAGTTTCTTCACGATGTGAAGTACTATTTCTAGAAAGAGCCATACTTGTTTAAAAAGTGTGCAGATCAAATGAGTTAGCAAAATTCTGAATGTTCTCATACGAGAACACCAAATTACTCAAGGAAAGACTTAAGAGATGGCATGACAAGCACATTCGAGTTCGAGAATTTGAAGCAAGTCAGCAAGTCTTGTTATTCAATTCCAAATTAAGGTTCTTTCCAGGTAAGTTAAAATCACGTTGGTTCGGTCCATTTACGATTCACTGAGTTTATCCATACGGAGTTGTCGAACTTCAAAGTAAGGGAGGTAATTTTCGAGTCAATGCTCAGCGTTTAAAACATTACTTGGGGATAGAATTGAACGGGGTCAAATCTCGTTCATTTTATCAGATATTTAATTTTTCTTGTTTTTCTTTTTAAATAAATGATTTAGGGTATATTTTCGAGATTAGTATGTTTAAATAAATTTTGTCTAAGAGATTGGAAATTAAGTGGGACCGTTTGTGACCCCTACAATCTTTTCTGGGAATTGATTTTAACATAACCTTCCGAGAAATTATCCACTAAATGGCAAAATAAATTTTTAGTTTTCAATTAAAAGGGTCAATTTTGATCCAAGTTTTAAATTGCAACTCAATTTCAAATTTTCCTTAAGTCTAGGTTAGACTTGTCCATGGGCCGGGCCGGAACTCAATTTCAAATTTTCCTTAAGTCTAGGTTAGACTTGTCCATGGTAGGGCAGCCCACAAAAATTTTCAAATTGTTTACTAGGCTCGGCCCGGCCCACTGAAATATGGGCCCGAGATTTTGTCCGAGCTCGGCCGAAGAAAAATATGGTGCCCGAGCAGGCCTACTGCGTTTTAATTAAAATTATTTTTAATAAAATTAAAACTAATTGTTATTAAAATTAATTGTTAGTAAAATTATCAAATTATTAATTGTTAATTGTATTAATTGTTGTAATAAAATCTAACATTTGATTAGTAAATTTATCAAATTATTAATTGTATTAATTGTATTAATTGTTGTAACCAAATCTAACATTTGATTAGTAAAACAAACTTGATGTTTTATTATTATTATTTTGTAACACTAGTCAAGGAAATGAAAGTAAATAAACTTAAAATAAAAAACTATTATATTTTAAAAATAAAAATATATATATTTAATATTTTTTGGTCGGGGCGGGCAGGCCAAAAAATCTTGTTCGAGGTCTGCCCATTTTTAAACAGCCTAAAATTTTGCCCAAGCCCATATTTCTAGGCGGGCTGTCAGCCGGGCCGCCGCCCATATGGGCGTGTCTAGTCTAGGTACTTAATTGAATTATTTTCAAAATTTGATTACTCTTTTTGTAAATATTAAAAATTAGATGTCTCTTTTGTACATATTTTCAAAAGACATCTAGAATAAATGTTTTAAATTTAATAAATAAGATGATAATCATTAATATATAATTATATCCATTATAATATATTAATTATTATCAAGTTTGCATAAATTAGGATTAGTTTAAATTTGATCATATTTTATTTAATAATTTTTAATAAATTAATAGAAAATAATAATTTAATATACATTATATTAAATATTAGTTGTTGTTAACTTTATGTAGGATTAGAACTTAGAATATTTTAATTATTAATTTGTTCTAAGAATTCTAATTAAACTCCTACTCATTCCACTATAAATTTCACCAACCTTTTCCATTTTTTTCACTCATCCCTAAATTAAATCCTAACATCCACAACCCACCAAGCACCAAATCACCTAGTGCCAAACTCTCTAGCTGCAACACCGCTAGCTCCACTGTAGCACCCCTAACCCGTATCCGACACCGGAACAAGATTACAGAGCATTACCGGACTTATAGAATCAAACAATCATACATTTCATATTCATTTCTCATTCAAATTAAAAACCATTCAAATTCATTCATATAGTCCCTAATACAAGCCCTCGAGGCCTCAAAAAGACATTAAAAGTGGTTCGAGACTAAACCTAGTACTCAAAGGATTTTTAGAAAAACATTGATTTTTTTTCAAAGTGCAGGGGACACATGCCCGTGTGGGCAGGCCGTATGTCTCACACGGCCAATCCACATGCCCGTGTGCCAGGTCGTGTACCCTTTGAAATGGCCTTACACGCCCATGTGCCAGGTCGTGTGAAAACTGGAGGGTATACTGACTTGTGCCACACGGCCAAGCCACACACCCGTGTGCTAGGTCATGTGAAGCTACTAACTTGTTTTATATAGAAGTATCAGGAACACACAGCCATGTCACCTGGCCGTGTGTCACACACGGTTGAGACACAAGCCCGTGTCTCTACCTGTGTGGACAAAAATATGCCATTTTCCAAGCCATATTTCTTATCCAACTTGGTACCAACCTAAACATAACCATTTGCATATAACCATGGCATGATTAGAAGTTCAAAACCAACCAATATTAAGTTCATAACATGTTATAATATCACATACAATCATGATTCTCATAGGTACCTTAAAAGACCATTTATAACATGCCAAAATATGCTTCCAAAATATACCTAAATGGCCAAACACATATATGAGACATTGTGCCTAAAACTTAGCATGCATACCACATCTCAATTTCAACCATTTGGTACCCTAAATACCAATTCACAATAAGACATTCACATAGCAACCTTACACCTCATAACATAAGGCCATTTATACATATATACATAACAAAATATACCAAAACAAGCCAAATCAAATGGCTAAATACATGACCAAAACATATAGGCTACCATTAGCGAAAATGACCTATACATGCCATTTAACCAAAATGTATATTCTCAAAAGTACCAAAATAAGCGTTTGATAGTGTGATGAGATCTCCAACAACTTCCAATCCGAACGAGCTTTCGATACACTATAAAACACAGAAAAATAAACAGAGTAAGCAATTAAGCTTAGTAACTACGTATAACTAAAAATACAACTTACCAATCAACCACAATTTAGGTAAGTAAAATTAAGACATAAATCAACTCCATTTGGCCCAAAAGCCTAACACATAATCCACAATCATGTTAGCCATGAATTCATTTGTCAAATGTATATCACTTCCCATATTTCACAAAAATATCAGTACTAGTTCGTATCGAACTCGTATAATCCTCGTAACAACACTGTACCCGTTGAACCACTTGGAATAATATCGGATACATGGGTATCTCGCACACTAAGTTCCAATACGTGGTCAAAACCACAACTATCTCATATCTCGTATCAATGCTCTCTCTTGAGCCGTAACTAGGTCTGCTCACACAAGCTATCAGTAAGACGTAGCTACATGG
The DNA here is from genome assembly GCF_025698545.1 of Gossypium raimondii. Taxonomy (NCBI): domain Eukaryota; kingdom Viridiplantae; phylum Streptophyta; class Magnoliopsida; order Malvales; family Malvaceae; genus Gossypium; species Gossypium raimondii. Next base: position 45,910,147 of record NC_068577.1, read on the forward strand.
TGCGGCTCACACAAGCTGTCAAGTAACCACAACACATGCTGGAAACTCAGCCACCAGTAGGATGTACGAGACTAGCACCCAAAACACGGTAACCCCTAATGACATGTCATTTGTATCCTATCTATTCCTAAGGTTCAACCGGGATCCATACGTCGCCGAAACTTCATCGAATATTTCCGTGGAGTCATATCATCACAAATATAATAATAAAGCATTTAAAACACATATAATTTAATGCTTATTAACATACAAACTTACCTCGAATTAGTACGGAGGTAAAACGATCGGTTAGTCCACTACTTTGTCTTTTCCTCTATTTAATTCTGAATGTTGTTTTTCTTGATCTATATAATCAAATTTAATTAATTTAAACCTCATTCCATACAATTCAATCCAAAAATCATGTTATGGAAAAATTACTATTTTGCCTTTATACTTTTGACTTATTTATAATTTAGTCCCTAGGCTCGTAAAATGAAATTCAAGCAATTTCATTCACACCTAAGCCTAGCCAAATATTATATATACTCATAGAAGTCCATACATTTTACAATTTCATACATTTACCACACAATTTTCATATTTCACAATTTAACCCCTAATTTATAATTTCATAAAAAATCGCTTAACAAAAAGTATTTAACTCACAACAAGGATTCATTTTCTTCTATTAAACTTCCAAGCAACTAAAATGCTCTCATGGAAAAACCCTATACTTTCAACCATTTTGCAAATTAGTCCCTTAGTTAACTAGGTTAAGCTACAACGATTTCAAAAACATAAAAATCATTAAAAACGAGATAGGTTTTCACTTACATGCAAAGGAAAAGCTTGAAAAAAAATCTCTTCTCCTCTCCTAGGGTAAATTTTGGCTATGGTGAAGAAAAATGGGGAATATGATAACTTTTCTTTAATTAATTTAACTTTTTTAATTACTTAATTACCATTTTACCTTTACCTAACTTTAAAATTTTCATAATTATCAAGCCATGCACATCCACTAACTCAATTAATGGTCTAATTACCATATAATGACCTTCACTTTAAAAATATATAATTATTTAATATCTTTAGCTAATAGAACACAACTTCTGCATTTATGCGATTTAGTCCTTTTTCACAAATTGAGCATACAACCAGCAAAATTTCTTAACAAAATTTTTATATAATAATAATATCATTTTATATTCTATAAAATAATATTAAAATAAATTTTACGACCTCAAATTTGTGGTCCTGAAACCACTGTTCTTATTTCACTAAAAACGAGACATTACATCCACTCAGCTCCCTCACCCATTCAACCAGCAGCCCATGCACTCACCTGGTAGCTCCCACACACAACATGCACGCCAGCAGCCGCTCCATGTCACTGCACCTGCCGCCCGTCCAGCTCCAGCAGCTCGCCAGGCCGACTCGATGCACCTGCTTGCTGACCACTTCCCTGCATCCGCTCGGCACACACATTCCTTGCTGCTCCTTAGCGTTCCATTGCCGCCTTGCTACTCACACCACACCATCAAGACACCCTAGAACCATCCCCAAACCAACCTCTTTTGCTTTAGATTTATTTTCTTTAAGTTCTTAATTTTTATAAAAAGGTGGTAAGACAAATTTTTCTCCTAAATTTTAATTTTATTTAATTATTTAAATTTTCAACTTATTGAATTATTAATATTTTATACTAATTAAATTTTTGAGAAAATATTTGTTTCCAGCTTATGTTCAGGTTAATCATGCCTTGCAAGAGAACTCGTGCCTCTACCCAAATTGATGAATCACAAAATAAATTCCACTGTAAAGAAGCTAAAGCTAGATATGAAAGCATTTTCAAGAATCAACATATGCACCCAGAAAAAGGCTTTACGCTGAAAGAAAGCAATTATATTGATTTCATGGCACAAATTCAACAAGTTGCTGAAGCTCTCAATTGGGAGTTGTTTTGTGAGAAAAGACCTAGTGTGGATGAGGAGTTAGTTCGTAAATTAGTTCGTAAATTTTATGCGAATTTAATCTCAAGCGAATTGACAGAAGTTTCTATTTGCGGAATCAAGGTACCAATAACCTCAAACGCTACCTACATTAGTGGAGAGAAATTGCTATGTTCAACATATGAAGGCATAAGTTAAACTTAATGATTGCAGGATAATCTTGAATAAGGGAATAAAATTAAATTGGTAGGGATTTAACATGTCTTTATTAGGAAGCATTTAGTCTATTTTTGCTATCATAAGAATAATTGCAATTAATTTGAATGATGTGTATACTTAAGTAGCATAAATCTCAAAATTCTTGTTTTCGAACATAAGTATACTAAAATCATAATTTTGGGAAGAATGTTGTTCTGAAGGAATTTTTCAAAGGTGTTTCCGAGAAATTCTTTTCAAATTTGTGCATTACTCGGGACAAGAAATGAATAAAGTTTGGGGGTGTGGAAACACGAAAATATACACACTTTTTCATGCCATTTTTTAACCCAAATTCATGCAATTTAGGTAAAATTCTTGTAAAAATATATAATTATTATAAAATAATTATTTTGTACTTAAATTATTAACATGTTAAATTTTAATTAATTTTTATTATTTTTGACAAATTTGCATAAAGGACGAAAAACGGCCCTACAGACACTGCTAAAAGCACAAAACCAAGTAGCAATTTTGAAGCATCAAGGTGAAATCATTTTTAGCATAAGACAGTCCAAATTATGTGTATTAATTAATATTATAATTAATTTTAATTTTAATCAAATTTAATTTGGACTAAATAAATTATTATTAATTAATTATGAAAAGGGGTCCAATTGAGCTAAATCGAGGAAATCGAACCAACCGAGCACTGGGCATCCCAAAACCGTCCCACATGCTGACCCAATCAGCTTGCTTGGCTGATTATTTGGCTTGCAAAATGGCCCTTGAAGACTCCTTCAAATTGCATTCAAACCCCTCCACTATTTGTGCCTTTCTAGATTTGCCCCTACCTTAATATAGCAAGTTTGAAAACTTCAAACTTGCCACATGTGTGGCCGGCCATGGGGGACTCTATGGCTGCTGATTTTTGCTAATTTTGACAGTCATCTCAACCTATAAATAGTCCCCCTTGGCTGCTCACTTCAAACACATCTCAACTATTCTCATCTCTTCACTTCTCTCTCATTTTTCTCTCTTCATTTCCCTTCCATTATTCTTCATTCCCTTGTAGATTTCACCTCTTGAAAAAGAGTAATTCATCCACCATTTGGAGCAGCATTCAAGTGTTCGTAGAAGCCTCGGTTTGGCAAGAACAAGCGGAGAAAGAGGAGAGGAGCAAACTAGTCAAGCCACGAAGAGAACACCGGATTTGATTCTTGTTCCCTATCCTTTTAATTTTGTTGTTGTTATGATAAACATGTATATGAATATTTATGATGTTGAAATGTTTAATTTAATTAATATGACTTAAATTTAATTCGTGTTAGGTTGATTGCATTTCGTTTACTTAATTTATTAAAATTGTGTTTGTGTTGTTATAGGCCTCGGTAAGATGTTTGATTAAGTAAAATCATGACTAAGTTATTCTTGGATTACAATTGTAAGGTAACTAATGAATTAATTATTTAAACGGATTGAAATTGTAATTAATTAACACAGTACTTAATCGTGTATGTTTAATCATTTAAGATAGTGAGGATTAAATTAGCAACGGTATCTAACGATACATTAGCCTTGCATAACTTGCAAGATTATTGTGATTAAACTGTTTCAAGGTAGAAATACATTATTACTTCACGTAATCTTTTATGTGCTTATGAGATTGAATTAATTGTTTGAATTGGCATAGAGATATGTACAAGAGATTATTTTGATTTCATAAGTATGTATGTGCATTAACATATTTTCTTATTAAAATTTGTTTAGTCGGTTGAATTGACATAGAGATATAGTCAAGAGATAAATAGATTTTGGTCGGTAAGTATGTTCATAACTTAGCAAATTACCAAGTTGCCTTGAATTTATCTAGCACAATTATGTCATCTTGATTAAAATCATCTTCTAAAATCGTGCATTGGAACTTTTATTTTATTTTTATTTATTTTACTTAGTTAAAAAAATTAGTTTTTAAGCACCTTCTCAAATCAAAATATTTTTCTTCACCAAAGTGTTTTTAAATTGTATTCATAAATAAATCTTTTCATAGTCCCTGTGGGTACGATAACTTGACATTTACTTGTCACTTTATTACTTGTTGCGATTATGTATACTTGCACATTTCCGTCGTTCCACTCGGGAATGCATTTCATTAAAAGCTGTTATGTGTACTAAATTTGAGGAGGGCTTGAATGAAGATATTCGATTACTTGTCTAGATACTTAAGTTGAAAGAATTCATTGTCTTGGTAAACCGAACACATAAAGCGGAAGAACTTAGCAAAGCAAAAAATAAAAAGGGCAGATTCTGAAGTCCGAGACTCGGGGAAAAGACAAATGGAAAAATCTTTTTTCTTCTCCTTTAAAGAAAATGAAAGAATCATGTAGTCGAATGTCAGCTCCCTATGGATTTCGGGTAAAGATCGAGGAAAGCAAGCTAGTTCGAGAGCTCAGACTACCTCTATAGCTAGTGTGGGTAGTGTCCGTAATAATAACAAGCTAGAATGTCAGCAATGCAACAGAAGACATTTTGGGGAGTGCTAACTAAAAGAAGAGTCGTGTTTTAAATGTGGTTTGTTTGATCATTTTCTCCGAGATTACCCAGATAGATTCAACCGAGATAAGGCTCAAAATGTTTGATCCAAGTGTGCGCCATCTAAAGGTAGACCACAGAAGAATAGTGGAAATGTGGGAGTTAGTCGAAGTGGCACTAAGGACACTGCAGTTCAATTTGAGGCACAAGCACCAGCTAGGGCTTAGGAGATTCGCGCTTGGGAAGATGCTACAACACTTGATGTGGTTGCTAGTACATTTTCTCTTTTCGATGTTTCTATTTATGCTTTGATTGACCCGGGCTTAACACACTCGTACATATGCACTGCATTAGTAACGGATAAGAAAATACCAATAGAGTCAACCGAGTTTGCAGTCAAAGTAACTAATCCGATAAGTCAGTATGTGTTAGTTGATAAAGTTTGTAGAAATTGTCCACTGAAAATACAGGATTGCAACTTTCCGACTAATTTGATGCTATTGTCGTTTGATGAATTTGATGTGATTCTTGGCATGGATTGGTTGACTGTACATGATGCGGTTGACTTTACATAATCCATACTTTTAAAAGTACATGAATGAATGAGATTTTAATAATCTTAATGATATATATCCAAATTCAGACGATGATAAGGAATATATGTTGAATGTTAGAGAGGGAATAACCCAACAAATATGGAATGTTAGACAAATTAGATAAAATTGCATGTGATGTTTATTTTTCTTGTTATTTTATTAGTAATTGTATTATCAACTATTTTCTTTGACTAACATATTATATATGATAGCTTGATTTCAATTTTTGTTACTTGTTTAGAATTTTTTATCGTACTAATATTTTTAATTTTTAATAGTAATTCATATTTTAAAATATATATAAATTATGCAATTCTACAATTACAATTTGTGCTACCAAACATGACGTAGAGAATCACATGTGATTACACTTTGTCAACCAAACACAACTAGCTAAAGAATTTCAATTCTTTGTAACTACAAAAAAGTATAAATACTACCCTAATAATTACACTTAATCTAATTACTCTGTGTTATCCAAACAGACTTGAAATTAACCTTTGATTCCTAAAACTCTAATATTCACAAGTTTCTTGGCTTGAAATGTTTGATTAAATGAGGTGGATTCTGCCAACTGAGTCTTAGCTTGGTTAGTATCGATATTGCTATTAGTGCAAGAGGATATTGTTTTGAACATGTTAAAACGCATTTATTTTCCTATTTAAGGGTTGGAGAGAGGTTATGGTAATTCTAGGCTATTATATAAAAAAATAGGTAGATACTATTGAAATTTAGCAAGTAAAAATTTGATACCCTTTAACTAAAATCTCTCCTATTCAAATCTTATGAATGAAAAAAAATAAACAATTCTACAAAGAGTTTTGTCCCTCGTGGCTTAAATTTCGGAGATAATTTGATTGATTATAGGATAAAAAAAAATGAAAAAACTGAAACAAAGTAACCGGAAGATTGATTACCACAAGCATGGAAGGCATTACGTTGTTGAGCCACCATCATTAGCCCGCATCCTTCCACAGCTTAAATTCAAACCCCTTACTGTAGTAGCCACCACTTTTCTTTTATAGTTAATCCATAACTCACTTACGGTATAATTAGAATCGAAAACTTGGTTTAGAATAAAAGATAGTGAGGTAGATGGCACAGCAGTGATTGAAGAGAGTGAAAGCATGCAACAGGATGCCCTTCGTTTAGCTGCTAAAGCCCTCGATTTCTTCCATGTCACTCACCCTACTCACATTCCTCGCTTCAATCAACAAGGTAACCTAACTATTTCCCACTTCACATTGTTACTATGCAATTCAAAATCCAACTCCAACTCTGATCAATAAAATAGAGAGAGTTAAGCACTCTTATTCTAATTCTTCATTTTCATATTCGTGTTCAATATTGATGTTTGACGAAATTCAAACATGAATATAAAATATAATTTTCAAAGACTCTTCAAACTTTTTTCTTTTCTTGAAATATTTATGCCCAACATTTATGTTTGACATATTTTCAAACATAAATATCCTAGGATATTACTTTTCAAACACACTCTTAAAACAAAGAATGGAAAAAATCTTAAAACCATTGAATTTTGACAGCCCCAACCTAATATATATATATATATATGTATATTGGAAATCATTTTAAAATTTTCAAGATTGAATTAGAGTGTGTTTAGATAATAATAAAACCGTCCAGCCCTATCACTGTATAGTAATTAAAATGCATTTTAAAACTTTTAAAACTACATAGTATTTTTAAGTATGTATTCTTAATTTTATAAAATAATATAATATATATTTTAATTTTATAGACACTTTTTACATTTTTTACTATAAGTCCTTAATTTCATAAAATTCATATTTATTTGGTTTAGTATTGTACAAATTAATATTTTAAATTTTATTAGTATTTATATAAAAATAGTTTTGTAAAAATTATCACGCATGTTATAATTTTATAATACTAAGTTATTGAGGCGGTTTAAAAAATTCATTTTGATATGGTAGTGGGGTTGGGGCAAAGAAAAGGGAAAAGCTTTGGTTTATTTCGTTGTCATCTCTACATCAAACACAGAAAAGAAATTGAACATATTTGTATTCCAACATGAAATTCACACCAAAATGTGTAAATTATTGGTTCAATACTTCATAGCAGAATGAGCCAATAATTCCCATTTTGTTGCAGGAATTTGACACAACATGTGGAAGGGGGTGGCAATTTGGTTCACTTGTGACACACTGTTGTTGGGGGGCTGTTTCATTTACTTTTGCATTTGGCACCCTTGCACTTCTGCTGTTCCAGATGCTGATGATGAGCCAAATCAGTTTCCTGGTTTACACACTACATGAAAGTTTACCATTTATTTACATTTCTTTTACTTTTTGTACCAACAGTAGTTTATGCATCCATAGTTAATGCTTGTAATCAATATATATATATATTATTTGTTTTATTTATCAATGTATCTATTAGAGCGAGTCCAGTAACTAACCCTCCGCATTCTATAGGCCCATTAACGAATAAATGTTGGCCACGAGTTTTAAAATTTTTCCATATCCAAAACAAGGATCAATATATATTTAGATATGAGTTTAGAAATATACTTGTGTCCAATAAATACTCATATCTAATAATGAAAAATTTATTTGATAAGCTATGCATGATTATTTCATAAATATCTATATTTATTTAAATTCATCAATAAATAATCATTTAAAAGATTCATGATTTTGAAAATTATTAATTTTAAAATCTGAATTTCCAATGTTATTTTAGAATGTGTTTGGTTGAGTGGCAAAAATGAAAGGATGTAAAAGAGAATAAAAGAATGAAAAGAAAATAAATTTTGAGTGTGCAATGAGAATAAAGAATAGAAAAAGTGTTCATTTTTCATTCTAATGCATTTCAAATAAAAATAATAAAAGGAGAAAATGAAAAAAATTAGAGTTAACTATTCACCTTACAATATTATGAATTTTTAAAAGATTTTCATATTGTTACCCTCAATTTTCAACTCAAATATTGTATATATGTGCGAACTCCTATATTTAAACTCTTTATGTTTCTTTGGTACCAAATACACCAGTAAAGGAAATATATATATATATATATATATATATTATATTTCTATTTTCTCTCCAGGTTCCTTTTTCTTCATTTCCAACTTTCTTTCTACTTTGTGCAGTTCAAAGCCAATGAATTACAGGTGTATTAGGATCAAACTTCAAGTATGAAATATAATGTTCCAGTCATAAAAACTCACCTAGTTCGGGGTAACAGAAAGCTTGCCCTTGACTATTTCTTGGGATTTCATGACCAGAGAAATGTATTGCCTACATTGTGCTAACCCTTTTTGTGTGGTACCCAACCCTATGCTGCTCCACCTCTTTAATTTTCTCAAATTACTCCTATCTAACACTCGCATTCAATGTTAATTCAAATATGAATATGAAAATACGTTCAATAATTCTCTAAATACATGAAAATAATGAAAAGAAAATTTAACATACACGGGCAAAATTGAACATACTCAAGTCTGACACATTAATCAAGCAGGCAGAATGCTGATTTTCTTCTTCTTATAGTTAACAAATCTTATTACTTGAGATTCATCATTATATATATTCAGATTCATTCAAGTTCCACTGAAATTCCAGAAACGTAGCTCAAAGCTTGTATAAAAAACCAAGAGAGTGAAAGAGAGATTTGGAGAGGGTTCTTGAATTGCTAGGAGCTGCATACAAAATTATGGCCTGTGAAAATGTATATTCACATAAGCCATGAGAATCAAAATTTACCACCAAAATGTGGCACAGAGGGGTATCCATGCTCCCATGATTTCAAGAGGTAACAAATTACACTATATACAGACCTCTTCCCTCATCGAAAATGGACCTTCGGAATCGAATTAGTGGGATTCTTGCCTTCCCTTTGATTAACAACTCTTCCCTGTCGGAAAAAAATATCATATACATAAAATCAGATACTTGATAAGATAACAATGGCACAAAAGCCGGTCATGAGCCAACTGCTAAGGAAATTACAGTCAATTCTACTTTAAATTTTAAGTTAGTGGCACGGGGTTTCTTTTAAATTCTGTTAATATTTACTTTGCAATTATTACATAAATCATATAAGATACACAACCTATAGGATAGTTAAAATTGTCAAATTATAATCCAATACTTATGAGTGGAGGTCTCAACAAGTTTGAATGATCAGATGTCCTGGAGGCATTTCAGTCCCCTCTTTTATGTCAAAACATTTGTTTAATTAGGCTACAAAGGCTAAAATAATATACCATTGATGAGTATAGATGGGCCAATATAGAAGAACTGATGAAAATCATAACATGTAACCATATCATTGGCAACCAAGAAAGTACCTTAGGAACAACCATTCCAGTTTTGCCACCCTTCGCAGATGTACTCTGAGTTGCCCCTTTTCTACCCGCAACCATGCCTTCAGCAGCCTTGCCTTTTCCGCTGCATTTCTGGCTCAGAGGAATTTCCCCTGCATTATTTTCTTTCCCAGCATCTCTCACTTTGTTGCCAACTCCCACCTTCTCACTAGCTTTTTTAGCATCAGCAAGCGGCTTCTGTTCGTTGACTTTGTGTAGCAGTGAAAGTTTGGAGCGATGAGTCTGAGAATTAGCCTGCAAAAAGTTACACCAATCTTGGGTTCTTCAACATGATATGATTTTCGATATATGGTTTAGTTTTCATCTTAAAGTAACCTCACACCTATAAACCAGTTGAGAAGGATTCTAAATCAGATACAGAAAATCAATCCAAATAAAGCTCAGATATGCAAACTCTATGTTTTCTTCCCATATTAAGTCTATGCTCAAAACTTGGATTGTTGCGAACTGAAAGCTCAAATACAGACACATGTACCAAGTGCTGCATACCTTTGATTTTACGGCTTCCTCCCAAGTTTTCTTTGGAACAGTTACTAATCCACCTGTCCTAGAATTACGTTCCCCTTCCTTACCTCTAACATTTGATTTCTTGCACATGTTGGAAGGTTTCACTTTGGTCTTGGCAGCTTCAGTCAATCGTGCCACATTTCTGCTATCTGGGGTTTTTTCTTTCCTCTTTATCCAAGAAACAGTTGACCTCTTAGCTTCATAGCCAGAATATGAAGATGATCCCACACTAGACTTGCCAGAGGAAGATCTACTGTCTCTTGATTCCATCCTATGACTCCTATCAGCATTAATCTCCACCCTTGATGCTGGCCTTGTAATACAACTTTTTCTGAGACTACTCCTCACTGATGTTAAAAGCTCACTTGTTTGACCGAAACCTCGACTTGATACCTCAAAGAACTTCTGCCGCCGCTGCTGCTGCTGCTGCTGCCGCTGCTGTTGAATGCTCTCAGAGGTAACTGTGCTTCTACCATTCGTTTCACCCGACTTATCTACCACAGGACTCAAACTCCTTTCTGGACCCCCTCGATTAGACACAGGTTTGACATTTTTTCCTTTGGCATTCTCAGTTATTTCAGAAACCATATTTGATTTAGATCTAGATGTCCCTTTCGAGTTTATAAAGCTAAGTTCAGGTTTAATGCCCTCACCATACACTAAAGACTTCCCCTTCAAAACCTTCATTGACTCTATCTTATTCAATGAGACATCACAACAGTTCCCCTTCCATTTCTTGCTCCTGAAGTCCTTTCCTCTTGATCTCGAAACCGACTGTGGAAGTGTTGGTGAATATGCTCCTACCAAGTCCAACTCTAAGGTTACCCCTTCCTCACCGGAACACAAAAATGCCGATTTTAACTGGCTAGAAGAGCATTGGTGGAACCTGAAAACACACATTAACTTTATTTAATCTAACCTTATGTCATTGACTCTAATAGCTCAGCTACAAAACAGTAATTGAGTAATAGAAAGATGCTTACAAATGACTTGTTTGAAACCATTTGTCATCACTGCAAAAAAAAAAAAAAACTATATAAATAGAATTTTAATGAAGTTATTAACATGTATATTTATCAAATAAATTACTTAGAAAAGTCATAATAATTTGGAGTGAAACTGACATGTCTTGGCTACTGAGGTTTGTTTCTGAAATAAGATCCACCCACATTGGTGCTTCAATTTCTTCCTACATATTTCAATCAAAAAATAATAAAATTTATTATTCCAGTGAGTGGACAAAAGGAAATGTGGTTGAGAATCAGAAACAGATTCATTACCGAGAAAAACATGACGATAATTCATAAAACCGGATATCATTTCAGTCCATGGAAACTTATAATTGCATTTGCATATTCTGATATGGAAAATTTATTAAAATCTAACATTGTTTAAGATATTTTCTTTTCTTTTCTTGTTTCCTACATTTTCTTAGCAAACAAACAAACCCTTTTCCGTTAATCAAGGTATCTCATTTCACCAATCCAAATAAACCTAAAAAGCCATTATGAACCAAGAATATAACTAGCTTAAAACCACAAGAAAAACAAAACCTAGAAATTAAAATAAATATAATATACATAAACAAATTAAATAAACAAAATGTAAATGTAAAATAGCAACAAGAAAACAACATGTAAAATGTTTCCAATCACAAAGAAAACAAATGCTTTAATTAAAACCAATAAAACCCAAGAAGAATCAAAATGAAGGGTTTTAATGTATTACCAGAAATGCCCAGTGATCTTTCTGATTCTTCAAAGCCATTTTCTTTTTTCTTTTTTCCTCTGTTCTTGAATCTCCTTTTAATGTCGAAAATCCTTCGTTTAAAAAACTGGGTTTTTTATTTGGAATCAAATAGTTATGAAACAAAGGTGATTTAAAGGCTCTAAATTTTCCATTTCTCTTTGGGGGATTTGGCTCTTTGGGTTCTTCTCTGTTATAGCAAAAGAATGCAAAGAGAGAGACAGAGAGTGCAGAAACGCTGCCGTTTCTCGAATCACCATGTGAGAATTTTAAGAAATTTATTTATGGTTGATTTATGGCCGTTGGATTGAGATTTGAAGAGATTGGAGGGTGAGGATTTGATTTTGAGACATTAAGGTTTTATAATTTAATGATGTTGTTTTGGTTATGGGACAGCGCGTTAGCCATCTCTAATATAATTCGACCGTTGAGAGATTTTAAAAATGTTGGAGAGAAGTTCACTACCGTTACCTGATGGTCACCTTTCTTCACATGAATGACAAAACTTTGACTATTTAAAACTCTCTTTGAAGTCTTATCACTGAGATTAAAATGTTATTCTTGAAAAAAATTCGAAAATACTGAATATATTTGTTTCAAACATATACCTACTCAAGTAGAGGCTCCGAGCCATGCTCCTTAAAATAGTAAATTTTAATTTAGATCTTTTATATAATATATAAAATTTTAAATTAATAATAGTAAAATTATACTTTCACCACTTTAAAAATATTAAAAGTTTAAATTTACCCTTTAAAAAGTATAAATATATAAACTATTAAAATGATAAATTTATATTTTACTATTATAAAAATATATAATTTAATTCGACTTCAAAAATTTGAGGCTCTACCTAATATACTCAATTTTATATATCATTAGGTTTTCGTATCTAAACTTATTATATACCTAAAGCAATACATATTTTATATATAACCAAACATTCATAATTTAAGTTAGTTAAATTTTGACATATTTAAAATTTTCGGTCGAGTTTTACACAAAACCTAAAACAATATGATATCTGTCTCGAAAAGATGAGATTTGCACACAATAAAATTGAAATTCATATAACCAAATTAGTTATGGAAAGGAATATGAACATTTTCACTTCATCTGTACATAAGGAACTACAAACTCATATCTTTTATCGATGAAAATATCATAAAACCCTATAATAAAAATCAGATTATATTTTACTCCTTTCAAAAAATGGCAAATTAATCCTTACACGTTAAGTTAGAGAGCAAATCAATCTGTTAAAAATTTTATCCATTTTATTATTAAAATTAATCTTTATACATTAACATGGCATATATATGACATGGCACGTGTCATTGTCAAATTATTCCATCAAGACACCAATTTTTAACAGTACAAATAAATAAAATTTTTAATATAAAAGATTAATTTACTTTTTTATCTAAAATATACAGACACAAATTTACCCATTTTCTGAATAAAATGGACAAAATACAATCTAGCTACTACAATAGAGTCTCTATAGTTCTTTTGCCCACTTACAATAGAAGAAGAATATACACAACCCTAAACCCAACTATTTGAAGAAAAAAAATAAAAGGGGTCTCAACTCCACAAATTCCTGTCTATGTACATTTGGTAGATATACAAATATATACCTCTCCCTCCCTGCCTCCATGTCCATGGACTACACAACTGTTTATATTTGTTACCAAAAATGTAAATAAACTGTAGCTGAGAATGGAAACCATCTATGATGGTGATTTGCCGCAATTTTGTAACACTTTCCCTCGATTTGGCCACCATTTTTTTCGTGTTTTGTCTGAATCTTGATGTCTATGCTTTCGGACTATGGCCTTAGTTTCCTTTAATCTCACCTTGTAATCTTTCTTCCATGCCCTGAACCTGCGCTTCAGTTTCCGTAGTTCTTCGTAAGAATTCATGTTAGAAGCAGGTTGGGTAGTTTTGTTTATATCATCTTCAAAACTTTGTTTCTGCTGCTCAAATTCCTTTACCAGACTGCTCACTCCATTTTCTCTCCCCCCAACCTCTTCCATAGCACTGCCTTCACTCTTTTTGGCTGCAGCAAGACTTGCCTGCAACAAGTGCAATTCAAATCAATACACATCTAAGTCATTGTAACTAGTAATGGTAATCTACATGCACACAAACTCACTTGCAGGGGTGCAGTTTGCTTTCGCAACATCTCCTCCGTTTTTTTCATCTTTGCTTCAGACTGCTGTAATTGCTCCTCCGTTTTTTTCATCTTTGCTTCAGACTGTTGTAATTGCTCATCCATTTTTTTCATCTTTGCCTCATACTGTTGCAATTGCTCCTGTAATGTGGCATTTTCCTGTTGTTTTTGCCCCAAACTTGCTTCAGCGTCAACAACTCTTCTTTGAAGCTCTGCCATTGCTGAAGACTGCTCATTTGGTATGTCCTGGTCAAGCCCAAAAAGAGGGTCATATTTAAGTCCTTAGGCCCGGAAAGAAAGAAATATCTTTAGAAAACAGCATGTTATGAGAAGAGAATACATTTGCTTCAGAATTTTCTCTAACCAGCTTTTGTTTAGATCTCGACGGTATCAATTTATGCGAGTTACTGAAATGTTTCCTGACCAAACATCCACGAATTACTGCAGCAGGCAAAAACATGATAATGGTAAGAAAGAGAACTATAGACAACAGAACCCACAAATTTAGATAGCACAAAAGAATTTACCAGATTGTAAACCTATGATTGCAGTCAACAGTGTACTTCCCTTATTTGCCTCATCAGTGTACTTCCCTTGGAAATTTTCACCATATGCAACAACACAAAGGAAACATCCCATCAATTGATAAGACAAAAGAATGTAAATTACCAAAATATAGGTAAAAATACACATAAATCTACACTTTCAAGCCTCTAGTATAAAAAGGCGCTTTGAAGATGAAGATGTATAAAGATGGAATCTAAAATGTCATGCAGAAGAAAACCCAATGCATGAAACAATGTTAACTTCTGACTGGATAAAACAACATAAATGTTAGAAAACAAGCAATGGTTTTGGTAACACCTGTTTGCAACACCTGTTTTCTCCTATCCTCCAATACACCAATCTGCAAGCAAGACAGACATAACAGCGTCAAAGAAACTATTATACAAAACTACAAAGAAAATGCAATAAGTTTGTATCTCCATTCTCCAAACTCAATATTACGGGTACATAAGATCAGGTGGAATATAAGATTATCTTGTTTGATTTATTTGGTCGGAATATAAGATTACCTCAAAGTAAAGTTTCCTAAATTATCATTATTATAGAATTTTAACTTTTATAAGTTCCAACATTTTTTAGTCTTAAAATTTTCATAAAATTATAGTAACTTAATAATTCCATTTTATTACATTTTGATTTTGTCATATGAATTCCATTGAACAACCATTGAACCTAATTATGCTAGTTTATTTATATATTTTATAATTGTTTAGTTTAGAGAATTTGGTTTGCTTTTAATATAAAAAGAGAAGTGAAACTAAAATTTCTGATATAAACCTTGAAGTTCTCTGTTCTATTTAATATGGTTTTGGGTTTTATAACAATCTAAGAAGATTGGGATTCTTTTTTTAAATAGACTAGGTTTTTTTTAAATTGGCAATCTGGGTTTGTTCCTAATGTAAGCTATTATAGCCTTATTTGTAAAATTTTATATAAGATAAGAAAACATGGAGGTTTTATTTCCACAAAAATAAAACCATATAAAGAAAATAATTTCTCAGTTAAAATATGCCATCTATCCTTGTACTCTTCCCAAAATTGAAATTTAATCTCTATACTTTTATCTTCAAAATTTTGTCCCTTTATCTTTTAGATTTCAAAATTCAAATCCAATCTTTTTCGCTAAATTTGTTGGTGTGCCATTTTGAAATAAAAAGAAATTATATTAACTTAGTAGCCATGTAACTAAGAAAATAACTTTGTAATAAATCTAAATTTAACAAAA
This sequence comes from Gossypium raimondii, assembly GCF_025698545.1. Taxonomy (NCBI): domain Eukaryota; kingdom Viridiplantae; phylum Streptophyta; class Magnoliopsida; order Malvales; family Malvaceae; genus Gossypium; species Gossypium raimondii. The sequence goes on from NC_068577.1 coordinate 45,925,994, forward strand.
TAATTTTTACAATGTAAACAATTGGACCTGAATTTTGAAATTTGAAAAGTAAAAGACTAAATTCCTAAAAATAGAAATACAGAGACTAAATTCCAAATTTCTGAATAGTACGAGAACTTATGACATATTTTAACCTAATTTCTCTCGGTCTTTTACTATGGGCATTTTAACCTAATCTCTATATAATAATAACTCCCAATCTCAAGGATTCATCAAGAAACTAGCAAATCAGATTATACAAACAATTTTCATAAAAGAAAAGGTTAATCAAACAAATTCAAATTAATTGTTTAACCCAATATCAAAATTCAAAATTTATTAAAAAATTTTCATTTTCAAGAGCATTCTACAAACAATTTTTAAAAAAAAAAATAAAAATAAATCTTTAACAAATGCAATAAAGTAGCATGGAGACAAAGGGTAATTTTGTTTTAAATTTCAGATTTAGCCCGAAATCTTAGATAACCTAAAAAAAAGGCCGTAATAAAATTACACCCTATATTACGGCATCTTAACACTATTTAGAAATGTGAGATTACAGGATGGCCGGACTGTTGAGAATCCAAACATTGTGATCTCATTCCGGAATATAACATTACAGACCGTAATGTAAGATTCGGCCAACCACACACTCTTTACAATCAAATATAAACCTCGTTGTCTTAGCAATATATATATAGGCACACACATATGTATTTACACACATGTATACATAAACCTGGTTTCTTAGGCTCCACTTGAAAAAGGATTCTTTGTGATCTCTACAATGACTAATTTGGCTAACATGATTTTTTGCCGTAGTAAGTGAAATTCATCTCCTAGCTCAAGCAGAGTAGAAAATGTAGAAAGTTAGGATAGAACAGGTCGCTGGCCTTATATGAGATCTTAGTACAAACTCTTGATATGAATAGACCAAAAGTTAAGTTGGTTGACTCTTGCAATTATCTATAGTGTCACATAGGTCCTGGACGTGTTTAGGGAAGGTGACACCGAGGTTGAAAATTACAGCACAAATCAAAAAACACGAGAAGAGAGTATAGAACTTACCAGCCCAATTCGAAGATACAGTTTGGTGTAGCCAATTTGATACATTCCAGGGAGCATATTAAATTGTTTTAGAACAGCAACTGAAATACTTAAAGGATCCTGAGATTCATTGGTTTCTAACAGTAGGAAACCATACCTGAACACAAATTACAGGAAGAATCATAGGGACTTAATAAAAATTTTAAAACGAGTCATAAGTAAACGAGTTTTTAGCCTCTACCTGTCTGCAAATTCCTGATGTGTCATTCGAGTAGGATATCCAGATCTAGACATTCTAACAGCCTCCAAAACTCCACTACATCTAAGCTGCTGTGAGACAAGATCCTCTTCATACATGCCAGGGAGCTGCTTGCGATTTGGTTTTATGCAGCAAATAAAGTGAGGTTTTGTCTTCTCCAACCGCTGCATTAGTTTGAAGAGTTTACCCTGCAAGTATAGAACAAAAACATCAACATCTACAATGCATGTTTTTATGTTTTATACTGAAGACTAAAATGAGAGAGCTTCTGCAATAAAGAATGGATCACAACTATTGAGTAAATTTTACCTTAAACTTTGCACTGACACTTTGGTTTGGAGAATCCAATGAAGTTGCTGGTTCCAAAGTTTGATTAAGCATTTTAATGGCAAATAATTGTGGCAATTGGCCGTTACAGGATGAAAGAAGTTCGATTAACTCAGGGTTGAGTGAATCTTGGTTCTTCTTCAAAAAGTCATTTGTATCATAGAGTACCTGACAGAACTCTGAAAATCAATAATTTCATTGTATACCTTGCACATTACCATATCAACAGTATGCAATGCTATTTGAATCAACTTTCCAGAAAGCAAGCTCCGTTGATTGATTCCAGGAATTGCTCTAAAGCTACATTATTAAACTGGATATACATGAATCTTAAGTGTTGTGAAAAGATGAGTAACTGACCTCTCCCGCAAAATGTCGAACACCAAAGACCCTGCCTTTATCTCCTTTGAAGCAAGCCATACCATTGAGGTTTTGCTTCAACTTATTAGCAAGGGTTGCATCATTTGCATCAGGGGAATGCAAATCCTCATCCAATAAGGACAGTAGCCCTATCGGTTTCTGCAAAATGACTAGCAAACAAAATACTGACAGACGGCCCACTAACATTTTGCTTTCAATGCAACAATATATTACAAGGAAATAAATTACCTTCTCAAATAAGTCCAAGCACTCTTGGTTGTCTGCAAAATCAACTTTAACCCCATCAATTCCATCCAACTCATACTCCTGAAATTTGACCAAGAGAAGACCCTTAAATGAGAATCCAGCTTAAGAGTATAAAGGTCTCATTCTTCTACAGAACTGCATAGAAATCAAACAGACATATACTATACATGTAAAAATATTTAAGATGCTAACCTCTTGCTCAAGCTTAAATATGTGCCGGTTGAAGTGCTGTTGCAACCTCTCATTTGCATAGTTTATACAAAACTGCTCAAAGCTATTCTTCTGAAAATGAGGAGGAAAAATCATCAGTTGGAGACACTTACAAAAATATACCCTAAATGGCTAAATAAATGTACTTACCTTAAATGACTCAAACCCATAAATATCAAGGATGCTTATGGACCAGCCAGTGTGCTGTTTGCCCACTTCAAGTAAGTTGTTTATTTGTTCCACAAGCCAGTCAAACAAGCTAGCATAGATGAATTTTGCCAAAGCATCTCTTGCATCAATGGCCTAAGTTACAAGTTGAAATTAGTTCATTATAATGTTGTTAGTGACTGCATCCGAGCAAATATAGAATAGGCTCATGAATAATTTTGTTAACCAAATACAGGACAAACCTGCTGCATTGTAAACTTTTCAACAATATTACCCTCTTCAGTTTGGATTCTACGCGCAGATAAAGCTTCCTTCAGTTCATGTGGTTCACAACCGATCAGCCTGGCAGCATTGATTAAAGCTGCAACAAGGAATAAAACATAGCATCTCAAATAAATTCTTAAAACATAATCATTTTCAGTCTTCAAGGATAAACACAATATATTATCAAGCATGCACTTATATGCAACACAAAGGCTAATTAAGGATTTAGCTTTAAAAGATTCAACAAAAAAGCAATATTAGCATGTAGAAAACTATGATGATGAACATATTATAAGGGCTTCACAGCACATGCATTTTCATAAATTTGTATTTTATCGTGTATGATGAGTTCAGAACAGAATTCCTAATGGTCCGAGACATGTTACTTGGTAGTTACTACAGCATAACAGTTGATGAAATACGTGGAAGATTATTAACCAAAAACAGGTCACTTAAAAGTCCATCCAAAGTAACTCAATAAAGGTTGGACCACGTTCATTGCAAAGCTAGCAAAAATTTTTAAGACAATAAATGACACAGGAGCTTTTATTTTATTATAATATTTTATTGTTCCTGTCTATTATTTAGTTTAAAGTATTAGATATCTTTTTGGACAGCTAGGCTTATTATTACTTGAGGGTTAAGTCTAAGATTAATAATAAAATCTTATTTGCAAGAAAGCCTAGTAACTTTACTTGAAAGAAAGAAAACTTATATAGATAAGTTGTAGGCTTTACACCCATTATTATTCTTATTGTTTTCTTTGAATTAATAGAAAAACTAGAGGTTTTCTATAACTTTAAGTTTTCTAGAGTTCCATCTTTCCAACTAGTTTGCCGACCCCTAAATCTTTCTTTTGTTACTATTTACTCCCTTAAACCACATCAAGTTTTGGTAGCAGAGCCTAATTATATCCTAGGTTTATATAAGGGCTTGCTATCAAGCAATGGTTGGATGCGTTAGAGATTGAGGAAGAGGAAACCAGTATTGAGAAATGGAATGGGCTGCAATACGAGCAATTGAAGAATTATAGCGTGCAGTTTATGCTTGGCTGCGAGAGGAACAAAAATGACCTTGAAGGAGATTCCAAAAGGTGTCCACAACCAATTTGACATACTAGAAGGTAGTCTCTCTAATAAATATGATTTTGGTGTGAAAGAAAACTCCTTTCATGATGCTAGACCAGCAAACCTAGCAATACGAGATAGATTGAAGGAGAGGTTGGCGCATGCCCTTGAATTAAACGAGGGTAGAATTAATCTTGAAGTTGCTGATTTTCTTAATAAGATGCATGTGGAAGAGCAAGACTATGATTTGTTAGATCCTATTTATGACGGGTATCCGGAAGAAATTGAGGAAGAATCCTTGATTGTTCGTGATGCATTGACAACAACCTTAGAGGAAGGAGAGGAATGGAGGCGAATTGGAAATCTCCTAGATATGTCAAAGGACACAACGTCCAATATGATGATTTTGAAGTAAAAAGAACTGATTCTGTTTCTACAATCAAATCAGATTCTACCAAGAGAAAACTTTGTGCTGAACACAAGAAAAAGCAAGAAAGCCTGAAGGGAAGTAATAGTCAAAAGCTAATGCAGTCTTTTGAAGAAAAACTACTTGCTTTCAACGTGAAAGCTAACTTTCTGAAAGCTGCTGCTAAAAAACTAGGTTCTGGTGGTTTCAAGTGAAATAGACGGTGCTAGATTATCCTCAAAAAATGAAGAGAGCCTCAATGAAAGAGGCATGAATAAGGACTTTCGGTTGATGGTTTTGCATGACCATCTTCCTTGGCGTCCGAACTTGCATCTTATTTTGATGAACACAAAAATCGATGTTGGTTTGCTCTCTAAACCTTTGCCTAGAACTTATATCGATAAGGGGAATGAAGTAATTTGTAGCTTTCATGATGAAGACCTAATTAGTAATAGGGAGATGGAACTTTTACTAGTTTCTTGTACATCAGTTCCTAGTCTAAAACTGATTCAAGGGCCATTGTTTTTGCTGCCAAGCAAGATCCCAATCACATTGGATATGGCAATTCATGTCACGTGCCAATTGCAAGGTATGGGACTTGGATCCCACATAGGGAAGTAAGGGATTTCCTAGTGGGGTTTATATGGACCTAGGCTCTCCAACCTCAATAGCTAGCTTTTGGGGTATGATTCTCCAAAAGCCCATATCAATTGATATTAGAGCCAGCCATCATGCTTCTCAGTTGCAATCGTGCAATGCAAGTGGTGACGCCGGCATTGCAGTGTTTGTTTGCCCGGGGCTAGATTAAGCTATCGCAAAGCCAGTTTGTGTGGGCACCAGAGCTGCGGAGCGTGGTGGATTGTTATGTGCCAATTGCAAGGTATGGGACTTGGATCCCACATAGGGAAGTAAGGGATTTCTTAGTGGGATTTATATAGACCTAGGCTCTCCAACCTCAATAGCTAGCTTTTGGGGTATGGTTCTCCAAAGGTCCGTATCAATTCAGTTCTGCTCAAAGGACACCAACATTTAGAAGCGCATATGGGCTGATGAATACATGAAATGTGCAATGGTTGAATGATATGAGTCTTTCAAAATTGTCCTGAAAACTCTAGTGATTAGGGAGAATGAGAAAAGGACCATTAGAACACACCTCTTACAAATTTCAGAATGGTTCTTTTACTTTCATTTGCAAGAAATTAGTGGAATTGTTGGGATCCTAAAAGATGGTGATGCATCCAAAAAGAATGTCATGGTTTTCTCATCATAATATATGTCAGAAATAGCTATTTGTGATATGATGGTCCATTTCAAAACTGAATTTGAGATGGAAAACAAGGATGGTGTATCAATCATTTTCTATTTGCAGAAAATCTTTCCAAATGAGTGGAACATCTTTATTGAGAGACTAAACTTTAAAGAGAATGAAATTTGGGAACAAGGAAATAATAAAATTAAAGACCTCGAAACTGTTCAGATGTTCCAAGGCATTTTTCTCGAGGCAGATAGCAAGGATTAGCCAACAATTTTTAAACTGAATGTTTAAAATATTTTCAACTTATCTTGGAAACTATAAGTTGTGTTAGCAAATGAGGACTATTTCTCTCTTGATCTTAAACATGGCTGGATTTCCTTCATTGTTGCGAGAGATAATCTTGAAAAATCTTGAATACGTTGTGATTGTAGTGAATGGCGTTCCTGAACAGGAATTGTCATATCTATGTTGTTTATCACAGCAACCAATTACATCAGGGTTAAAGCTCACCATCCTTTCTTTTTATGTAAAGCTCCTACTGTTTGATGAACAATAAAGAAAGCCATAAGAGAAATCGATGTGCTGGAAGTCTTGTTGGATGATTTATAACCAACACAAGTTTATTTTGGGTCAAAATCAACATCTCGGTAATGCCAATGAGTTGGAGAGAAAATCCAGTCTTAACAGCTTCAAGCAACACTTCGATAGTGAAGGTGTTATTGTTACTTCCACCAAGTTCATGGAATCTAGTTCACGGAAGTTTCCAATTTTTGACACTAAGGATATTGGCATTATTTTGAATATAAGAAGAAAAAAGAAATTTGGCAACAAATATTGCTGAAAGTAACATCAGCATAAATGATGTTGAAAATTCAAATAAGACACAACTACTTCCTAAAGCTAAAACTGATGTTATTGAAGATGTGGTTGACGTTAAAGAAGCTAGGTTTAGATGGGGTAACCGATTAAGAGATTTTTGTTGAAACAGTTAGGCAAAACAGCCAGCAAATGTTCTTGGAGAGTGGAAAGACAGCTACAAAGTGCTGATTGAGAAATTTATGTTGATGTAGTCAAGTTTTTCTTACCGAAGTCGGCTTTTCAAGCCGGGGAGAATGACGCAGAAGCTTTTATTTTTATTATAATATTTTATCATTTCAGTTTGTTATTTAGTTTAAAATATTAGATATCTTTTTGGACATATTTTATTGTTTCAGTTTATTATTTAGTTTAAAGAATTAGATGTCTTTTTGGACAGGTAGGCTTATTATTACTTGGGGATTAAGTCTAGCGTTAATAATAACCTTTATTTGCAAGAAAGCCTAGTAACTTTACTTGAAAGAAAGAAAGCTAATATAAATAAATTGTAGGCTCTAAGTTTTCTAGAGTTTCATCTTGTTTCCTACTAGTTAGCCAGCCCTTAATTCTTTCTTTTGTTACTATTTTCTCCCTTAAACCACATTAATAAACCTGCATATCTGCATGATAAATGACAATATCTTGTTGCCTGAAGTTCAACGTTAAAACTAGTAAACTAGTCCAGTTTCTAAAGTAGAAGCTTCTTGACTCGACCATAAGTAATAGAACAAATTGACATGTGTATTTACTGCCAAGCAATTGTATTCTTCATTTTATGTACCACCACCTTGCCGATGAGACATCGCCATCATAGAACTATGTAAGGCTTCTATAAGTTCAGTTCCTTGAGAAATGCTATAATCTCTCTCTCTTGGCCACAAAAAAAACAGAATAATCCTAGACGTATATATCAAATGCATTTTATTTTTCTGAAGAATACCATTATGCAAAGCAAAAACCCATATTATTACCTTCATCATTTGATGCCTCCACATGATTTTCATAATCAATAGCATGAAATGATATATTTCCCAACCATAACACTGCTGCAAGCATTGCAAATGCTTGATCTTGCTCTCCTTTGCTAATTTGAAAAATATCTAAGGTTTCCTACAGAAATGGAGAAACTATTGCTTAAAAGGCAATGGGACAGACATTATGTGGAAAAGGAATGCCTGCGGTATTGATGGTAACATTAAAATATAGCCTTCTGAGTTACCATAAACTTAAGAAATCTCTGAGCATCATCAACACCATTAATCACCAAGCAGTCACTCTGGGCCAGATAGTTGTACTCGTTAGCCATTTTAAGATTCAGTCTCTCTGCAAACACATTATTACGAAGAACATAAGTAAATTTCGCAGATTCAAGTTATTAAGTTACAGAGTGGTAAACAGTATCATGCATTTATGTCAAGTTAAATGGACATGTTGAGGGGTTCTGGCATTTTAAAATAGATATAGCACCTATAGCATTTAATTGGTTCAATCTAAAGAATAAAAGACCATGTGGCAAGAATAACTTGAGCAAACTTGAGCTTTAAATGGTACGATAAAAAAGTTTCAAGAGAGAATAGGTGCAAGCACACTAGCATAGTTCCATGTAGATGAGATAGGGCATGGCCAATGTTATAGAGTCTGAAAAACTATTCTAAATCTACATAAATTGTAAAGCACTGTAAAATGAAATAGTACCCCTTAGAGCTTGCGGAGCACCAGCACAAAGCTGATAAAAGATATGGTAGGACCTTTCACCATTGGCCAACTGAACTACTCTTGACTGCTCAAGGGTGACATCAGAAAACATACACATCAAATATCATACATGATAACAATGATAAAATTCATGCAAAGTTTAACTGAGTCAGGAAGTCACCTTTTCCAGAAGAACTATCCAGAAGGATTGTCAGGGAATCAACATTAGCACAAAAATCAGTCAGTCACCGGGATTTATCTAATATCATTTATTACTACAATGTATCAAGTAATACCAGCAATCTTTTCAATTTCAACATGCTTACAAGTTCGAATCTTGGAACCACATATCTTCCCTGCTGCAGTAAAATGAATTTCAATAAGTTTCCCCTGCAACGTAAGTATGTCAGAGTAATTAATAAGACATACTTTCTGAGCTATTGCAGATGTGAAATCAAAAACCAAAGTAGAAATTGTCCACTAAGCTCTGCTAGAGTAGAGAACAATTTTTAAATAAATAAGGGAAAAAACTCACAAATCTACTAGAGTTGTCATTCATAGATGTCTTTGAATTTCCAAATGCTTCAAGTAGACAACTTGTCTGGAGGATTTGACACTCTATCCCAACATTGCCACCTCCAAGGGCAGCTAGGTATTGCACCGCAAATTTTGCCGTCTCAGTTTTCCCAGCTCCACTTTCGCCACTGCAAGATAAATTTATATATAATTCTACAGTTCATAAAACAATACATGTGCTTAAAGACCAACAGAAGTATTACATAACCATATATAACTAAAAAAATTAAACATCAAACTAACCTTATCATCAGAGATTGATTTACTCCATCTGCAAAATTTTAATTAGACATAAAGAGAACATCAGAAACAAGTTATTGTGACACCACTAGGAAATTTATCACTTGTTTATTGTAACTAAAAGAATGGATTCATTCACCATTCATCATCTCATTATAAGCGTTCTCTGCTATAGCAAAAACATGAGGCTTGTCTGTAGCTTTCTGTTTATAAGCCGTGACAATATCCTTCCCATTAATTTGGACATCTTTGAATGGGTTGACTGCAATCAAAATTGGACCTGCTTTACTCTACATAAAGAAAAAATGTATAAATGGAGCGCCACAGAGATATCTTCATAAGTACATGTGCAAGGCTTATATCCCACTTACATATATCATATCACGAGAATATCTATATTTAAGATTGTGAAAAACTGTGGGCTCATTCAAATAACTAAGATGCATGAGATCATCCACACCATCCAGAATTTCTGGGTTTGCAGGAAAGAGGTGGCAGGTAGAGACTTTAACAACCTATAACAATGATATAGTATAGATCACACACCAACCAGCCAAAGGGAGAGACTAATGAACAATTTCAGAAATCATGAAACTTACATTTCCATTGGCAAGGGAGACAAATGATTCTTCCCCTGATGTAGAATGTATAGTTCCAGATACCCACACTCCATTGGATTGCCGACACCAAACACGAAGTTTCTGAAACCAAATCCGCTCACAATAAATAGATTTCTTTTAAAAACAAATAAATACTTCTTTTTGCACTAAATAGATTTGTTATGACCCTCAATCCTATACCATATCATCAAAAACATTCCTAATCAATTATATAAATCTATGAAAAAAAAAAAGAACACTTCATTTGACACACACATTACTTTTGGCAATAAAACAATAAAAAATTCATTAAGACAATAAGAAAAAGAAAAGAGAAACAATACTAGACAAACTGAACCATTCTTCATATTCCCATTTCTTAAAATCCCATATTTCCCCATATTCCTACTAATTCACTTCCTTCCTAGTATCAACCCCCAAAAGCAAAGAAAACATAACTTTACATGGATATATCATACATTAAACCTCCAAACATAAAGTAAGAGCTAAAGAAACGTCTTCCTAAACATACTAAAACAAAATTGATCAAACCAAACTAAATCATACTTCAGATTTCTCGTTTCTTAAAACTCCATATTTCCTTTATGCTTTCTAACAACTTCCTATACAGTCTTAAAACATGGGTTCATCAATTTTGAGCTTCTAAAAACACTTCCTAAGCATACTTAAAACAAAAAAAAAAACCGAAATACTAATTTCAATTCCCACTTAATACTTACTTTCTCAATAAAATACCCGATATTATCACTCCCCTCCAAAACCCCCGTTTCCTCCACCCTTTCCTCTCCTTCAATTCCTTCCACTGCCACCACATTATATGGCGAATCCACATTCACATCTTTCCTCCTTTTTTTGTTCCAAAAGGTATTCCTCTTCACTCGCAACTCATTTTCTTTCCTTTGCCCTTCACCACCGCTTTCGCTATTAGAATCGGTATTGAAGTTCGGCTGAGCAGACCAGCGTCCCGATCGAATCCTTGCCCTTGATGGTGGTCGAGAAGGTAATGCCGGCGGTAAATCTTTGGGCCTATCGGAATTGTCTCGTAGCCGGAGAGATTCTAACATCTCTTCCAGCGAACTTCTCGCTAGAGTCGTAGGCGACAACATCACTTCCGAGAGGGGGAAAAAACCCTAAAACCAATCCAAAAAATAAGTTATTTTTAGATATTCATCATCAATTTCTCGTGTTAAAGGCGCAAAGAGAAAGCCAAAAGAATATCGGAACTGCAAAATTCTTGAGGTGATAGAGAAAAAGAAAATGAGCGGCGAACAAAACAAAGGACTGGAACGTGTCCGATTCTGTTGATAAAAACGGAAATCGAAACTTTGGGGATTAGAATTTGCTAAAATAGAATGAAATGAAATGCCGCGAATTTTGAAAAACGAAACTTTTTATTTTACGAACAATTTCAAAATGCGAAACATTAAAAAAATAAATAAGTAGAAAGTTTCTTTAAAAGAAAAGTAAAAAGTTTCTTGCAAATCTAAAAGAATAACTTTTAACAAAAAACCGGCAATAATGAGTTTTTTCCATAATAAGTTAGGATTTTTTTTATTTCTAAAAATAAGATTATTTAGTCAAATAAGGATACAAATTTAACCCTTTTAACTTCGAAGTTCTTCATTATTTTTAAATTTCTTTTACATTTTCTTGAAATAATAATAAATTAAATATATAATTTTTCTTTATAAAAATATTACAATATTCATTAGGTTTTGAAAAGGAACTCGCAAGTCGCAACTGAAGCGCACATTTCAGACCCTTCATGCTCCCTAGAGATCATTCCAACTTGGTAAGACTGACCCATTGCTTAGAAGAGACTCAATGCTTATCTACTTGAATCCTAGTTAAAATATAAATACTCTAATAAATTGTATTTTTACTAGGATAATTATTGCAAATCCTAAAGGATAAAAATGTATAAAATTTAAATACCTTAAGACTCTCTTGTTGTAGATGAGAACTAATCTCAAGCATTGATGTAATTCGATATGTACCGTTGGATCTATGGTAGCTTAATTATAAATAGAACATTTACTTAAACACTGCTATTATTTTTCTTATGATTTTTCTGTTCAATTCAAATCTCTTCGCCTTTTTTAGTTGCTTCCACTTTATTTCGATAGCTTAGAGAAATTCCTTTATGAATTCTCATTTTCGAGAATTAGGTTGACTTAGTCAGATTTGAAGTAAAAAAATAGCAATAAGTCACAATTAAAAGTATGTGAAGGAATTCAGTGAACTAATACTCCAAATCACTGATCTGAGTGAGAATGTGGCAATCTTCTTCTTCATGGATGGGTTGAAGTCGTGGGTTAAGTAGGAATTAGAACGTCATGGGGTCGAGGAACTTACCAAATTCATGATCGTTGTAGAGTCGCTTCTTGAGCTAGGTGTTAAGAAGTCGAAAAAATCTGAGTCTTTCAAGCCCAAATTCAAACCAAAGGGCAATGATGGAGAAGACAAAGGCAAACCAACAAGGAATGACAATGGTAAGAACAAAATTGTTTAGAAAGCTAAGCCCTACAAGCCACGAAAAAAGAAGAATGAGGCATTGAAATGCTTCATTTGTAAATATTCGCAAATGGTAATAGACAGTCTGAAACGATCTGTGTTTTCTACCATCAAAGAGGATGATAAGCCAGGAAAAGCATCGATGAAGCTTGGTTCGATCTTGAGTTGCGCCGAAGCCAACAAAGGTTGTAAACGAAATAGGTTGAAGTTTGTAAACATCACTCTGGTAGGCAGAGGATTGAATGCCCTTATTGACATGAGCGCTTCAGATTTGTTCATGTTTAAAGACTGTCACACCCCAAAATAGAGCCTAGAAGTTTTGAGGGTAAAATGGAAATTTTAGCTCTAGAGTGCTCGGGAATTTCGTGAACATGGTAATCGGGAATGTTTTCATCCATTTTTTTAGAAAATTAAATTAATTTTAAAAAAACATGTCCAAAAGACTTTCAATTTTAAAATAAGGACTGCTTTGTAAAAGGGTTCAAATTAGGAGTAGTTATAAAACAATTATACCAAAGTTTTAAAATATCTTATTTCCCTAGTCCATCTATATTAAAGTCACATTAACTTCTTCTTCTTTATTTTGTGTTGTCGTCATTTACTCTTCAAAAGTTCCTCTCATTCAATTTTGATTCCCAAACTATATTTCTTTGGTTTTTATCAATACCCAAGCTTAAACCTCCATAGAATTTCAAGAGAAATATCCAAAAACACTATAGATTTCTCCATTGTTAATTTTTTGGGTTTTTTGGGTTTTCGATCAAACATTCAGTTTTTCTTCAACTAAGGTAATGATTCGATTCCTTATTAGTTTTTGATGTTATTTGATGCTTTAAATTGAGTTTTTTGCCGTTAAATCGCATGTTTTAAATAAAAGTTAAAAATTGGATCGTTAATGGTGGATTTCGAGATTTTAGTTAAAAATATGGTTTCAAAGTGTTTTTCAATTAGTTCTGATATAATTAGAAGGTTTCTAAACTTACTGTAAGGTTTCGTTAAATATTTCTTGAGTTTTAATGAATTTTCTTAAAAATTGCCAAAAGATGTCGAAAAATGTTGATACCATGAATTGGGTAGTTTTGCATAGTTTAAAAGTTGAAAATTAGTCATCGGTGAATAATTAGATGAATGTAATTTGTTTTAGGCAAAAAGTATAAGTATAGACAGAGATATTTGGATTTCAAGTTGGTTATTTTAAAATTTTCGATTACTTGAGAACATAGCTTAGGCTTATGTTTTTTATTGTTTAAGGTGGATCCTTGGCTGATTTTTGGTTGTGTTATTATGTGGATTATTGTATTGAAACTTAGGATTCATTAAGACCTTCTACGAGTTAAATGAAAGGTTAGTTTAAGCTTTTGACTTTTTGGCGAAAGTGTATTGGTGAGTGTTTGGAATCGCTGCTTGTAGACGCGATTCATTGCGTTAATTGGGAATTTAGAAATAGCATAAACCCCTACTCTAAATTCCAAGTGTAAATTTTGTCATACTTATGATTTTGTATGTGAAAATGTGTTGTGAAATTGTGGATTAAAATGTGATATTGTGATATGTGTAATAAGCTTATGATAACTATTGTGAAAGAGCTATTTGTAGGCATATTATACGTGCCATGTGACAGTGAATATGTTGTGATTATAATGTGATTATGCAGTGAAAGGTGCAGCAAACAGTAAGTAATGCGTATGTTTAATAACAAATATTTTGGCCTTGTGAACCTAGAGACCATTGGATATAGTTGGCATGCCATAGGATTGTGAGTACTCACCTATATGTTTTATGTGATTTGGGTATTGAGGCCCTAAGACATGTTGGAGAGATAAGGGAATGTGAGCTAAGTCCCATTCAACGGGACATGTTTGGTGTATGGGAGAGTGTTAGCTTTATGCTTCACTTTTTGAGATATGTTTGACTCTATGAGTCTTTTGGTGTGTTGGAGATACGTGTTTTCGATGAGTGGTGATATAGCCCACTTTTACGTTTCATAGCTCAAGTGTCAAATTATCTTTAAATATGATTATTAGTATTATGATATATGTTTAAATGTCATGTGATTATTGTGTAACGAAGTCAATAAATAATGCATGGACAAATAACACGACACTAAGGTTGAAATGTTGTAATTGTGCTATATGGTTGTTTGATATTTCATGATGATACGTTTGCATGATAGTTTTTCTAAACATTCACTGAACTTGTTAAGCTTACCCACTCCTATTTAAAGATAGTTTTTCTGAACATTCACTGAACTTGTTAAGCTTACTCACTCCTATTTAAACCATTGTAGACTAATTGAGTTTTAGTGTGAGCGGTGTAGTTCCGAGGGAGTGATCCAAGCAAGACTTTTGCATTACTTCGTAGGTGTCGGTTCATTCATTTATGTTTTAAGGAAATAAATGCAATGTGGTAGACTTGTTACATAAATGTTTCCATGATGTTTCGGTTATTTTCATAGCTTATTTATTCTTAGGGATTATGGATATTGTTATTGTTATGTTGTTTGGTTATTCGGACATATTTTCGATGATTGATCTTTTATTGTGGTTATTTTGATATGTATTTGATGAGGTATTAGTTACATGTTGAACGGTTTATGATTGGAATGGATTATTTTCCTTATTATGTTGTATTTTTTATGTCTACGGCAGAGGTATCGGTAATCGAGTTTTAAAAATGATGCCTCTATGATTTTCGAAAGTTTAGGAAGTAAATATTATAATTTTGTATCGATATCGTATCACGAGTATCGATACTCGGGGTAAAATAATTTATACTTATCAAAATGTACCAATATTTTCTTGTGTTTTGATTTTAGGCGAGAAACAAAATATTAATTTGGTACCGATTTTTCAAGCAATATTGATACCATATAAGGAAATTATCGATACCTCAATTTCAGTATCGATACCTACGTAACTTGCTTTGGAATTTTGCTAAGTGGTCCCAATACATGTTTAATTGTTATCATAAGTTCATTTGAAGTATGTTTGGCATGTTTTAATTATGTTTGATACATGTTTGACCCTAAACCCGAACAAATGCTAAGATAAAGGGTGTTTAACTTAATAATATGATATTTTATAATGTGTATGATGTGTGACGGTGGTATGGCAACTTGATATTCGGGCTTAGCAACCGGGTCGGGTATAGGGTGTTACAAAGACACTGCTCAGAATCTTAGTAATCAACATTGAGAAAGAACTGGGAAGGATCAAGACAGTGAATTCCATGAGGGCTCCAACAGTGTGTGTTGCAAAAGGAGTTGGAACTTCAACTCAGTAGTTAGACTGGCGGGGAAACTATAACGACTCAATTAGTTTCTAGTGGCATTCGAAAAAATGGTTTCGAAACCTTATCTTTGTAAACCGAGTCCGTAAATATTAAATAGGAAATTTCATGAAGTTAATGTATAAATGAATTGGAATTTGGTTTGTCAATTTGGCTAAAATTATGGTTAATTAAGGCTTAGGGACTAAATTGTAAAAGTTGAATCACCAAATATTTTTAATTAGAAAATTACTTGGGGACTTAAATAGCAATTATCCAAAGGAACAAAATGGTTAATAAACCACTTTCTAATAGTTGATAGTGGATGATGATGTTGGATGTTATTAATTTAGCTTCAACATGATTAAAGTTAACTAAATCTAATTAATTAAGCTAATTAAGATTAATTAATAAACTAATCATAATATAAAAGCAAAAGCTTAGTGGAAGATGTTATCATCTTCTTCCCCAGGTTGTGAAAACCAAAAAAAAAATAAAAGAAGAAAGTTTAGGGTTCAAGCATTAAACCATTAATTTATTAAAGACGACGCAAGACCGTCGAGAGGAAAAGGAAAGGGAAAGCCGACGACAAGTGACGCAAGCTTTCGATTTGTATCTCTATTACCTGAGATCAATCTAATTATTGCATATTAATGTTAAATTTCATGATTTAGTAATGAGATGAGCATATAATACTTGTATGAGTTAAATTGTGGTGATTGATATGGTATATTGAGATAGAGGACTGAATTGAATAAAATAAAAAATAGCATGATTTAATTAATATGTGGTACCTGGTATGAGATTAAGTTAAAACATGTTATATGTTATACTGGAATGGTGAATTGATGATGAATTGAGAATAATGGAATGTGAATTGAACTATGTGATGAAATTGGAAATTGGTTACCCTCTTAACTATATGTGTGACAACCTGATTTTGACCCTAATCGGAACAATGGTTTCGTGACCTCAAATCCGAGTCTAAAAAATATTTTAATATTATTTTTTTGTTAATTATGTGTGAATTTACATATGTGAAAGTTTCGTGAATTTATTTTATTGTTTGTCTGCTAAATTTGAAAAAAGGGCTTAATCGCGTAAAATAAAAATTTAATGGTTAAATATGAAAGTGCCTAATTGTTGTTGTCTTTATAATTTGGAGGTTCTATGATGCAATTAGCCCACTATATAAGTTAGTGGATGAAAATGGTCAAGAATGACCTTATATTATATGTTATATATATTAACTTATAAATGTTAAATTAGTAAATAAAATATTATAATGTATTTATAATAAAACAAAACATAAATTAAAAGCATTATCATGTTCATCTTGCCGAAAGTTGCTAAAGAAAAAGAAAAGAAAAGAGCTTTGAAGCATTCGGCCATTACTAAGCTCAATCAAGGTATATTTCGGTTTCGGTTTTTGATGATTTTTATGTTTTTGAGATCGTTGCTTCGAGTACTACAAAGCCCATGCTTGAATTTTTGAATTGGTTGTGTATTTTGTGATATGCCATTGAAGAGAGCTTGTTGTTTTTGTTGTTAGATGATGGAAAATAAATATATGTTGTTAGATTTTCATGTTTTAATTAGTAATTTTTGATAAAAATGTGTATTAAGGACTAAATTAAGAAAAGTGTAAATTGAGGGGTCAAAATGTGAAATAAATGAAATGTGTGGACTTAGATGGACTATAGGAATATTCGGCCCTAGCATGATAAATGCAAATTTTGTGTATTTTGTGTTTTATGCAATAGAGACTAAATTGTAAAAAGTGTAAAATGTCAGGGGCAAAATGGTAATTTGCCCATTTAAGTGTTTTTGGATTAAATTGAATGGAATTATGTTTAAATAAGTTTAATTTGAATATGTTTAGATCATGAACCAAAAAAAATGGATTTGGATCGGGGAAAAACAAAAATAATCGAATAGTCGTCTATTCCGTTCGTCGATATGCGAGGTAAGTTTATAAGCAAATAGATGTTATAATTTTTAATTAAATGTGAATTATATGTGCTGAAATGAATATGTGAATAAATATATGTATTAGCCGAATGTGTACAAGCTTGGGAGCTATGTTTATGAATTCGTTTCGACTGAGTTACGACGTCCGAAAGCCCCGTATGAGCCTTAGGAATAGTTAGGATACATATGTCATGACATAGGATTTCGATATGTATTTTTGTGTAAGACCACGCCTGGGACGTTGGCATCGAATTGTGTATACGTGTAAGACCATGTCTGGGACATTGGCATCGTATTTGATTTGTGTAAGACCCTGTCTGGGACAGTGGCATCGATATGTGATTACATGTAAGACCACATCTTGGACGTTGGCATTGTACGAGCCTTCCAACTATCCGAGTATCCTTTTTAATTCCGAATGGTTCAACTGGTAAAGATAAGTTGTGTACGAATGTTTAAATCAGGCTAAGTGACCAGGTATGTGATAATTGATTATCTATTCGAAAATAAGGTAAGTTGTATACTTGAATTGATGATATGAAGTTATGTGAAATATGAATTATGTGGTTGCATATTTGAATATATATGTATTTGGCCTTTGATGTATATGTGTATTGAGGAAAGTGATGATTAGTTATCTTATCAATTGATTATTTGGTAAAGAGGGAAGTTATTACAAATTATATAAGTTTTGATATATAAGTTGATAAATTGAATTATATGTGAAATTATAATGGTTTATTACTAATTGTCTAGCTTAATTTACGTAAATGATTAAATGTTTATTTGCTTATGACTTACTAAGCTTTGATAGCTTACTGTGTGTAATCGCTTTCTATTTTGTAGATTTGGAAGTTGGTTATGAGCTCAGCGATCATCGGAGAAGTCTATCACACTATCGAGTATTGTTTTCGGTATTTTACTAAGTTTGAAATTGAACTTATGCATGTATAGTCTAGTTAATATGTTTGATTTCGGGTATGTTAATATGAGCCATGCGAAAATGGCTTATTTATTTTGTTAAGCATGGTTTTTATGCTTTTGAACAAGTGTTAGATATGTTGATTTTGGTATCTCGGCTATGGCATATTTATTTATGTGAATTATGTTTGATATGTTTTGTTAAGAATGTGGTAAATAATTCGGCATAGGTGAGCTTATATGAAGCATATAAGTGAAGTGAGTTTGGTATATATATGTTATGGTGTTTTAGTCACGTGCTTCGGCAATGAGGTAAATGATATTCAAGCTTAATTAATCTTGGTTATGTGTTTTATATATATATATATATATATATGATATGTGTGATATGTTTGGTTTTGGTATTGGTATTGGTGTTTCGACTATGGTTTATTTATAAGTAAATATTTGTGAATCTTGTTTGATATGCTTTGTTAAGGTATTGTTATGTAATTTAGTAATTAAGAGAACTTCGGTTATGGCATATAGTGAAATGCTAAGTAAATCATAGATGAAATGATAGTTAAATTTGGTTTGTAAGAGTATATTTACATTAATAAATTGATTTGAAAGAAACTAGTAATGTGCATGTGTATATACGGTTATAAGGTATGGAAGAACATGTGTATATTTGGTCATGATCTAGACCTATTTTGGAAGTGTGTTTTATGCTATAAATTGGTGTATGGATATAGGTTTGGAAAATGTGAAGTGATATGTATGATTTTATTATTTGAATCGATATGGTTTGATTAGGAAATGACATATTTTGACTTATGATTTAATGGCTAAATCTTGTACAATTTATGAGGTTATTTATGGATGCCAATTTGTTATGAAATAAATTAGGAGCGTAGAGTATTTAATAAAGTTACGATTTGCTCATGCAAGTGGACTTAATATTCGATTTTGTATTTGTAAAATGATATGAATTGTATGGATTTTTGGATATGGCTAAAATGGTGTATTCATATGCATAAACTTGTAATAGATAAATATACATGTTTTGGTCTTTTAAATGATATATATAAATGATTTTTAAAGTAGGCTTAAAATTTATGAATAAGATACATACAAATTAGGGTAATGATAGTTAAGTAAGTAATACAAGTTTGAATTTAACTTTTATAAATTTATTGGATTAGTCGATTAAAGGATAAGTTGATTTGTATTGAGTGTGTATAGTTTATGATCGAATGATTTCATTGAAATGGGCATATGTGTATAATATAATGACATTAAAGGTATGTAAGGCTAAAATATAATGTTACTAATGTTGCATTTGTGATTAGACATTAAGTTGTATACATATTGGTTTCATTATGTACATATGCGAAGTTATGAAATGCAAAGTTTGATATTTAGATAATGAAATTATGCACGTACATATTCCTGTATATGAAAAGTGAGGATATATGCTTGAATATGATTTAATTATGAAAATGTCGTTAATACAATGGATTTAGGAAATCGAATATTGAAAGTATTATATACTTGAACATGACTCGATATATACAAGTTTGGTTCGAATTTGTTAATTATAGAATATGTTCGATTGAGCTTTGATGTATGTTTAAATTGAATTAATTTGAATTTTGTAATGTGTTTATTTCTAATACATGCTTAGTAAGGTATGATTGATTTGAATTGTAATTATCATATATATATTTGAATTTAAAATAATTGAATTAAGGATATTCAAGTTTGATAATGTTATAAATGTATCGTTATTCTTTGGTGTATGAAAGGTGATAAATGACTGTGCTAAACTGTGTCTTGTTCGGTAATGCCTCGGAACCCTAATCTGGCAACGGATACAGGTTAGGGGTGTTACAATATGGGTTTATACTACGGTTTAGCCAATGATTCACTACTTGTGCTAGTATATTTACTTTGGCTTATTCGATGATGCACTTATGTGCCAGTATGTTTGATTTGGTTTATCCGATGATGCATTTACGTGCCAGTATATTTGCTCTGGTTCATCTAATGATGAACTTACATGCCAATATATTTGCTTCAATTCATCCAATTATGCACTTACATGCCAGTATATTTGCTTTGGTTCATCCGATGATGCAATTGTGTACTAGGATGATTGCTTCGATTTATCTGATGATGCACTACATGTGCTAGTATAATTGCTTCGGTTCGCTCGTAGATACATTTGACCGCCTCCGAGCGCACTACTATCCAGAGTGTAAATACTGCAATAAAATATAGAAAAACAAGCTGTATTTGCAAGTATACGAGTCGAGTTGTAATATAGTTTTATAATAAAATAGGCGAGTACTTCGAGGGTTGTACCCAAGAGGTGAGTGTCAGACCAATTCTAACCTAAACATTAAAAGATCTAATTAATACTTTTAAATATGTTATAGTACGGAAAATATGAAATAAAAGATTTTTGGGGTTTTATAATAATAGTAATAAAAACAAAATAATATAAAAAGATAAAATTCAAGAGATTAAAAAGGGACAATAAATCGAATCTAATTATGGGTGATTAGCTCACCTCGATAATCTCCATCAACTGTCTTTTTGGATTCCTCGCCAATCAACTAGTCGTTACCCTAGCAGGATCTTCCTATCTTCTAATAACATAACAAGTCAAAAAGAGCTACTTATTTTCTACCTTCACAATTCAGACTGGTTTGGGATTAAGGTGTTCACAGATGAACAATACTAATTTTAGGTTAATTCCCACCTTGATGACTTCCCGGGGTTGTCAGGCCTAGGGTTTGTTTCACATTCTTCCTTCTCTAAACAGTTGACCCGTTGAGTAACCCTACAAAACAATTAAAGGATCATACCTCCACTTGCTAATCACCCATAAAGGGATTAGTTCCTCATGGCTCCTATAGACATTATATAATCGATATAAAGAGAAAGCATGCTAATTAAATTGGCAAGATAAAGTAAATGAAAGAGCCTGATTGTATTAAAATTAAGCAAGAATCCACAGAGTTTGATAGCTTCCACAATTCAGATCTCTTGAAATCAACAAGAACAATTGAAATAAATCTAAAACCCTAAGAAAGAAAGAAAGCTAAACTAAATTTACAAGAGATAATTTAAGCTAAAAGAATGATGTCAATAACAGGTGACAAATGAACCTATTTATAGCCTTCAGGTGGTCGTCGTCCTTAACCCTAGGTTAGCTAATGTTCTCGAGCTTAAAGTTTGATTGTGCAAACCAAAATGCCCCTACTTCGTATGTTGTTTTTGTCACATAGTCAATGTCACGACACACCAAGACCTGTGTCACGACATAGCAATCAATATACTCATCTACAGCTATCTTTAGGGGTATGTCGCGACACCCTCAGTCTGTGACGCGACATCAAAAGCAGTCTTGAGTTTTCTCCATTCTGCTCCCTATGTTGCGACATCGAGTCATCTGTGTTGTGACACAATGACCAATATCCATTTAGTGCACCTTATAGTTGTCTCATTTACACTCACAAAGTGTGTTAGCTCACCTTTAAGCCTCATCCAGCCCTTAAAGTCAATAAAAGACTTAATTTGCACATTTTATTGAATGTAAATAAAACTATGAAAACTTAACTAAAACATAACGAAAATGCTTGTATTCAAGCTCCTTAAATGTGAAAACTATCTGCTACATTGAATTAAGGTAGATCAAACTCCCCCACACTTAATTCATTACTTGTCCTCAAGCAACATAAACAAAAATGACAAATAAGACGACAACCCTTAAGCAAATATGATACAAGTATTAACATCAGAGCATATGACTTAGGCATTTTATGCTTACTAACAATTTCAACATGATGAACAGTTGATTTACCACCTTTGATTTCAAACATCTAACTTCAGTACGTTACACAATATACAAGTATTAAATGTCTCACCTATAGGAATCCATCAACAAATCATCTAAGTACTTTAATTATCCGAGCAGAATACAAATAGTCGTTTATGCATATTTTTACTATGATGTCTATTCATGTATAAGGGTATTTAGATCACATAGGACTTTTCGGCTTGTAACATTCTGAAGCTTAGGATAGGTATGTAATTCAAAAATAGCAAGCATAAAAAGGGCTACAAACACGAAAATATTTTGGCACATCGTATTGATCCCTATTCTTCCCCCTTCAGTGACCCTTACTCATTCACCGTTTTAATTCTCATTCTCTCATCTTCCTTATCTCTCCAGGTATAGGAAATCATAGCATGACATAGTAACTATATTTAGCCTACGAGTTTTTGTGCATTAATGAACGGGTTTCTCTATCTTTTGTGACTTTGTGACTTTTCTTTTTCAACTCATCTCGCTCATGAATGCTTTTTTTTTTCAAGAACTTTTTCTACTCGTATTCTTTTTCTTTTTGGATTTCTCTTTTGTTTTGCACTTTCAGGCTAACCTATAATTCTCATATCATACTAATCCTTCATATTTCACTCTGTTTTTATAAACTCCGCCATAATGTATCTATTTAATCCTCAATACGTATGGCCAGACGTCTATAATCGTGTGGTGCAAGACCAAAGAAAAATGGCAAATATAATTAACGTTTTTAGGCTTGAGGTTTGTAATGAGGTTCATCAAGAAGTGTCAAAAGGCTCAAAAATTAGTACTAAAGGTGAATATTGATAGGTTGGATTTTTGGCTCGGGATGTGTTCCAAACAATGCCTTAGGTCATCCCTAAATACCTCAACATGCACAAAATTAATCAACCATATAAACTCAAATTCAACCATTTATCATTCATACTAGCATGTTCGTTTCCTTGTATTTTCTATATCATTTGGTATAGTTGATTGCTTAATACCTATTTACAGTTTAACATATAGAACTTTAGTAGTCTAATGCTAAAAAATTTAAAATCACCTACCATCATGTCAAATTTGTTCATAAACACAAGCAACCTATATACATGCTCCTAACCAATCACTTGTATTTCTACAAGCTCAAGCACACCAAAAGATAAGAAAATTAAAAAAAAAAAACAAATTTCTTATATTACCCCCACACTTTAGTTGACACATTGTCATCAATATGTAGCCTTTAAGAAGATAAGGGAAGAAGTTACTCGATTGGTCGTTGGCGCTCCAACTACTAATGGCGGGAGTTTCCTCCTTTGATCGTGTGAAGCTGGAATTATTTGTGTCTCCCTCGTGTTGGGTTCCTAAATAGAAAATTTAAACAAAATACAATATACTAAAAGTCTATTATTAATCCTACTCCTACAGAGTCTAAATCAAGAGTATCCAAAAATTAATACAAGTCTTTTAAAATAGAACAGTAACAATGTTTTAAGCATCCTCCTCGAAATCCATCTCTTCATCGCCTTCTTCCTCTTCGTTTTCTTGCGCCTCTTCTTTCTGTGTTGGCCTAAACATATCAGGCATGTAACTAGGGACCTGGATGTTGTTCTGCCTACCAAATTCTTGAAATATTGGTCTTAAATCTTGCATTAAATGTATCATTCAATCTAGCTTTGGATGTCTACTTTCACCAATGTCTTGTTGAGCTCGTGTTAACCTCTATAACAAAACTACTGTAGCCATCGCTTCTTGTTGTCTCTTGTTCCGATCTTTTTACTTGTTTGGCTCACAACTCTATGTACTGTTGGAACAAGGTATCATCGATAATACTTCGAGAAGGTTTCAGCTACTGCTCAGTGGATGTCATAGGTACACGTCTGCCTTTTTACTTAAGGCTGTCACTAGATGGGGAAAAAAACTCCCACCTTCTGGCCACTAATGCATCTCTTCATGTTTTGGTGGATCCATTTACTGATGCAGACCTACTAGCATAGAGTAAAATTGCTCCAAAAGTATTAATGTTAGAAACATTTAAAGCAAGTACTATTCGTGTGCACACAAATTGAATCCACATCTTAGCCTTAGGAAACATAATTACCTGACAAAAAGATACTGGTATGTTGGTACCAGCGTGATATTTCCATTCATCCCTCCCTTTAGTTAAAAAGTTTATAATACTATCTATATCTATATCTCAGAAAAATTCTAGATTAGTTTCATCAATAAAATCATTCTCATAGTATGAGGCATTATAAAAGTCGCAAATAATTCGAGGGGTTACTCGCACTTCCTTCCCCCACACAAGTATCATATCCCACATATGGCCTTTAGTATTTCTAGAATTTTGGTCCCATAAAGACGCATAAAACTCATTAACAATAGGGACCACAACATTCTCTTTCGAGATCGTCCAAAAATGTTCACACCTATGATATTTTTCTAAAGGCCATATTTTCTTACACATGATTATCAACAGATCAAATCCCCTTTCTTAGATAAAGGTTTTTCCTTATAGTTCAGTAAAATATTTTCCAATATCCGGGTTTACAAAATTAAGGGGTTTGGACCCATCGATGGTTCAGTTTTATTGGTTCTTATAACTTTTCTAAGAGACATGTTTAAACTAAGAACCAATTTAAGCAATATCCAATAAAATAATAAAAAGTTTGAGTTAGGAACCCTTAACCTCGAAGAAATCTTGAAGTATTTGTCGTTCGTGTTGGTAAATGGTTCCTTTGTGTGCTCCATTCGTTTGCTACATCAAAAGATCTTGAATGATGAGGGATTCTTACTAGTTGCAAGAAGGAGTTTGGATTTAGAATTTTAAGGTTTGAGAAGTTGTAGGAGATTTGAGAGGATTAAAAGGTTAAAGAGATTTTAAATATGTTTATAAAAGGTATTAGGGTTAAGAATAGGAGTTTTAAATGGTAAAATTTGGTTAAAACTAAATTTTAGCCGTCGGGTTACTCAATTGGGTCAGGTCAACCCTGTAGAAAAATTGCAGCGATATCGCGACACAAGGGTTCCGTGTCGCAACATCCCTAGCATTGTACTATTTTCATGACTCAGGGGTTCCATGTCACGACACATCCATTAGTTTGGAGATCTTGGGGAAATTGTCTACTTTGTCGCGACACGTTGGTGCCATGTTGCGACATCGATATACTTTTCATCAATTTTTGTATTTTGCGCGAAGTGTCGTGACACAGGGTTGTTGTGTTGCGACACCAACTCTGTTTTAACCCAAATTTCCATCTTGGGGATGTTTTGGTCTAACAATAAACACGTATCAAATACAATAATTTACAAAAATTTAAGCAATTCAAATACCTTTAAGTTTTATTGATAGATTCATCCAGCAGTATTGTCGATTCAAAAATAGACGATCTTCTCATTCTATCAGTATTAGTCCATCGTCTATCATCCATCGTGCCATTTCCTCTTCTTCCACTTGTCTCTTTCCTTAAACCTGTTTATTCTGTCTGTACGCATAAGAGGAACTATCCTTTGATTCGGGAATGTTAAAAATAAATACTTTTTTACACTGGGAATGTTAGAAATAAATACTTTTTTACACTATTCTCTTAACTTTTTCTAACTTTCCTCTTCACTAAATTGATGGTTGCATTTAAATATTTCTGTCTCACTATTGATTTTCATGGTTAATTTGTTCTTTTTTAAATTAATGGTAGACCTAGAAGTAGCCGAAAAGGGTCTTCCTAGACCTAGAAGTAGCCAAAAAGGGTCTTCCTACTAAGACTGGTTGTAATACCCCAAAAATTTTTACAGTAAGATATTATTTTTGATATAGTAAGGAAATAAAGTGACAAAAAGGATAATTTTGAGCTATGACAACGTTGGGAAGTATATTATGACATATTTATTCAAGAAAGGATTAAATTGTAAAAGTGAGAAAAGTTTTGTTACCCAATAGTAAATACTCAAAATTTGAGGGGTTAAAATGTAAATATGAAAAAGTTGAAGGATCAATAGTGTAAATATTTTAAGGGTGGAATAATCTAGAACCTAAGGAAAATGGATGAATTGAGACCAAATTGAATAGATGAAGAATTATGAGGGACCAAATTGTAATTTTACCAAATTAAGTGATGACTCAATGATGGAATTTTAGAAGATCTAAAGGAAAAATGGTCAATTAGAAGAGAGAGAAATCAAGAAAATAATGATGATGTTGGAGATATTTTAGACTAAATAAATAAATAAATAAATATTAGTTTATTATATTTTGATTTGATTTTTTTTCTTAATGATATTTTATTGTTTTATTTGGTGTATATATATATATATATATATATATATATGTGTGTGTGTGGAAAGAAAAATGGAACCCATCATCCCACCATTTTTTCATGCATCAACGTGTGAAGAAGAAAGAAAGAAAGAAAGTTTTGCTTTCTTTACAATTTGCTCCTCACACCAAAAATTCACCATTTTCACTTAGAATTCAAAGAAATTTCCATAGCCACCAAGAGAGAAAATTGATAAGGAGACTATGGGAGCTAGAATATCAAGTTAGATTCAAGAAATAAAGGCTGGAGGAGAGAGAAAATCAAGTTAAAGATTGAAATCAATAGAGCAAGGTAAGAACATCAAGATTTCAATATATTTTTGAGTTTGATATTATTGAAAAAGTATGAAATTGACGTTAATGTAGGGTTTTATTATATAAGGTTCTATGTTCTTGATATGTTAGTAAAGAAAAATAAGAGAAAGTGATGGGAAATACTACGAGAAAGGGAATAAGGGTGTTATAAATTTAGTAATCAACATTTTGCACTAAAACAGTTTTGGATGTAAACAAGAGGTTAAATTTGAAAAATCACCATAAATCATGGAAATTGAATTAGAGGATGAAAAAATATAAAATTAAATCTTATTGAGTCTAGTTTCTCATCAAAGAAACGATGTAATCAATGGATTATAAATTATGATATATAATAAATTTTGTGAGACAAGGTCAGAATGAATTCGGGTTCCCCTGTTCTGACTTTGGAAAATCATTAAAAATTGTACAAAAATTATTATGAGTTATAATTTATATGATTAGAATCCTTAATAAGTATGTTTTAAAAAGGAATAAATGTGAACGTCATCAGAATCCTGTACAAGGAGATAATTAATTTTTAGTGAAGAAGGGGCAAAACTATTAGACAGCAGAACATGGATGACTTTAAAGAATAAACTGTACTTATTGCCTAAACCAAAAATTATGAAAATTTTATGGTAAGAATACATGTGAGTCTATTTTCTGATAAAATTTACGGATATCAATTTGGATTTCTGTAGCTTAAGATATAATTAATTTAGTGGACTATAACTCAAGTGAACAACTTGTTATGAGTAAACAAGTAAATAGTGGTAATATATATATCAAGAATGTGGAATGGAGTGGAGGAGGAGGAAAAATAATATATGTGAATATTCAGCTAATATGAGTTTATTTTAAAATAGCTAATTTACATGTTTTAGGTTCAGGGACTAAATTGAATAAAAGTAAAATTTTAAGGGTAATTTTGTAAAATGTCAAAATGACCAAAATGCATGAAATGAATTGTTTTATCATTTAAATTAATAAATTGAATGAAATATTAATTTCGATCAAGATTTGGGTGGAAATTTGAGAAAAATGAAAATTTACCAAAATGTCTCGAAAGTTTGATATTTCTGCAATTTAGCCCGATAAGTTCGTGTAACTTGAATTATATTCTTAGATGCTTGAAATGTATGTTATTGATGAAACATTGATATATTTGATAAAAAGAAAAAAAATCTCGGTTGAATGGAAGAAAAATTCGATGGATATTTGAAAAGGAATTGACGGTAAAAAGGATCTAGCCCGGACGGGTGATCTTGATATAGCCCTTCTTAAGAATATGTGGAAAATGGATTTAGCCTGGACGGGTAATCCGAATTAGGGTCTAAATTTAGCCTGGACTGGTAATTCAGATCCAAGCTCATTAGAGTAATTGTCGTTGCAGGGGATTTAGCCTGGATTGGTAATCCCGACAATACTCTATGAGTTTATGTTACAAGGGATTTAGCCTGGACTAGTAATCCCGCTGTAAGAAATGAGGTTCGCGGGAGTGTGCTCTCTGAATTGAAAAATGTGCGCACATGAATATGAATTGACGGACCCGAATTTGTACACTAAAGTGTACCCTTGAAAATCCATCGAAATTCCGAGAAATTCAACTTGATAAAAATAGAAAATGATAAGTACATAAAATCATGAAATTAAACTTGAAATACATAGAAATGATACAAAATATGACATGGAAAATACATGTATGTGAAACTTGCCTGATAATTATGCATATTCAAGATTATGAACTACTATGGAATAAATATACATTGAACTTATAAAAAATTATGGTAAATGAAATATTGTCATAATGAATTGAATAATTTATATTTAAGAAGAAACAACAAGAAAATGATATGTATCATGACATGTAAATATGAGACTATCTTTGATACGTTGATACAAGGAAAATTATGTGTATTAACACGAGTAATAAATTTAAGTGAGACATGGCGAGAAAATAAGTTTGTCAATATTAAAGTACGCTAACCAATGTTGTTGCTTGAAGTTTAGGCAAGTGCCAAATTATTGTTGAATGGTAATATGTTTAATTATAAGGAGCATTGGAATGATAACTGCTTAGATGAAGATATAATTGAGCTTATGAAAGAGTGGAAAGGTTTCAGTTATGCAATTTCTTATGAAAAGATTTGTTATGTGATACGACCGTATGAACCCTGCACCTAATTTAGAAATAAAAAAGAATTAAAATATATATATATTTTTAGGATTCTGCGAAAAATTCTCTATGATTCCGATTTAATCCCAGTAGGTTCCTAATAAATGTTTTGGGCTTCAAGAGCCCAATAGAGGGAAATTATGATTATTTTTAGAATATGAATAATAAATGATTCAAAATTGTTGAAAATGTTCAGTAAACTCCGGTAATACCTCGTGCCCTATTCCGACAACGGATACGGGTAGGGGGTGTTACATCGATATCTCCTGATCTTCTTCAAAATCAAGCACCACAAAATTTGCAGGGATAATGAAACTTGGCACCTTGACTAACACATCTTTCAATACCCCTTTTGAATGTACTGAAGACCTGTCAGCCAACTATAATGTTATTTGAGTAGTTCTAAGATCCCCTAACCTGAGTTTTTCAAAAATTGATAGATGTATTAAATTAATACTAGCTTCTAAATCATATAAAGCTCTATTAAAATGGATGCTCCCTATCTCTATGGGAATAGTAAAGCTCCTCGGGTCTTTCAGTTTTCGAGGTACCTATCTCGAGATAATCACACTACAAGAATTACTTAAGTTAACTTGTTCGCCTACCTTAATTTTCTTACGCCTCACTATCATATCCTTTAAAAACTTGGCATACTTGGGAACATTCTCAATTAAATCAATTAAAGGTAGATTAGCATTTAATGTTTTAAATAAGTTCAAGAAACTTACAAATTCGTCCTCATCCCTCTTTTGTTTTTCTTCAAGCCTCAAAGGGAATGGGATCTTTGTAATTTCGACATCTTTAGGTGTTCCTTTTTCTAGTTCAGCCGATGGTGTCTTTACCTCTTCTGGCCTTGGTTCTTCTTCAGCTTCTGGGGATTCCTCTTGAGGATCATCAGTATTCTCTATAGGTACCTCTAGAGTAGGGTTTTCTGGGCTAATCAGTACTTTGCCCGATTGAAGGGCTATCACTTTACATGCTCTTTACCTTCCCTCCGCGGATTTTCTTTTGTATTGCTAGGAATACCTGTGCCAATTTTTCTTTTGATGTCGCCCATCATGCTCTTCAATTGGCTTACTTAATCCTCGAGCTTCGTCAATGTCCTTGTTGAGTTGGTGCACTTAGATTTCATCTATTTAATTGACTACATCTCTCTCTCAATTCTAACCAGACGTTGACCACATGTAGTATGGTCACCTGGGTTGGCCCTATCTTGGGGTTTCTACAAATAAAGATGTTGATAATTAGTATTTTTAATTTTATTTGAACTATTACCTACACCTTTATTTCCTCTCTATATCAGATTCAAGTGATCTCTCCAACCAGAATTATAAGTGTTTGAATAAGGGTTTCTACCCTTATTCCCGACGTAATTCATATCCTCGGCAATATTGTTGATATAATAAAAGAGCGATTTGTCTCCTCCCTGCATAAATAGTGTAGAAGCAAATTTGATACGGTTTAGTCTATCCACTATCTACTGATACTTATCATCCTTTTGAATAGCTTTGATCGTAGCAGGTTTCTGGCCATATGTGAAGCGTTCAATTGGCCATTGACAAGTATTTAATGCCAGATTTTTACTAATTTCGTATGCATCCTCGTACGTCCTATTCGTAAGGGCTCCTCTTACTACTCCGTCTAATCTAGATCGTGTGTTTGCATCCAACCCATTATAAAATGCCTGCAGTCACATCCACTCAGGAAATCTGTGGTTGGGGCATTTTTTAGTCAACATTTTGAAGCGTTCTCATGCCTCATAGAAACTTTCTTCCTCCATTTGTCTGAAGACAACAATCTCTCTTCTTAGTTGAACTACTTTGCTAATCAGGAAGAACTTCTGTAAGAACTTTCCAGCGAGTTTGTCCCACATCGTGATAGACCCTGGTGCCTACGAGTCTAACTAAGAACATGTGTTATTGATCAAAGAGAAGGGGAACAACCAAACATGAATAGCGTCATTAGTGACCCCGTTATACTTAAAAGTATCACAGAGTTGGAGAAACCGATTCAAATATTGACTAGGGTCCTCTGTTATTATGCCCCTAAACTGCAGATTATTCTGGATCATCTAAATCATTACCGGTTTGATCTTGAAATAATTAGTTGTAATCGTCGGCCTTGCTATACTTTCTTGAACCATGTCTACACTTGGTAAAGCATAATCCTTTAGGGTTCTTTCGTTTTGAGCCATATGTACGTTTGCGAGTAACTGTGGTGCTGGTAGATTTCCTAGGGCGTTATCATTAGCATCACCGAACAGTGGATTTTTACGGGGTATGTTACTTGCAGCTAGTCGTGGTTGTTCTTGCATCTGTTGTTGCTACTGCTATTGCTGCTGTCGGTGATTCCTTCGAATTATTCTCTCTGGATATGTGGCCGCTACAATAGGCGTACCCCTACACTAAACCCAAAAAGAAGAGATTAGTAATAATAAATAAAATCGTATCTATAATTGAGAAATTTCCTAATTATTCTTTTATGTGAAAAAAATAAAATTAACCTAGTGACGTTGCCTTCCCTGCAATGGCACAAAAAAATTGACTGCCTTTAGAAGCACAAACATCCAGAGTGTGAATACTACAATAAAATATAAAAAGACAATGCGGTATCCGCAAGTATACGGGTCAAGTTGTAATATAGTTTTACAACGAAGTAGGTAAGTACTCCAAGGATATTACCTAAGGGAAGCGAGTGCCAGACCAATTCTAACCTAAACACTAAAAGATCTAATTAATACTTTTAAGTCTATTATAGTATAAAAATATGAAATAAAGGATTTTTGAGGTTTTATAATAATAGTAAAAAAACAAAATAACATAAAAAGATTAAATTCAAGAGATTAAAAAGGAAGAATAAATCAAATTTGATTATGGGTGATTAGCTCTCTTCGATAATCTCTATCAAATGTCATTTTGGGTTTCTCATTAATCAACTAGTCATTACCATAGCATGATCTTCTGATCTTCCACTAACATAACGAGTCAACAAGAACTACTTATCTTCCGGCCTTACAGTTCAGACTGGTTTGGGTTTAAGGTGTTCATGGATGGACAATACCAATTTTGGGTTAATTCCCACCTTGATGACTTCCCGGGGTTGTTAGGCCTAGGGTTTGTTTCACGTTCTTCCTTTTGTTTCACGTTCTTCCTTCCCCAAACAGCTGACCTGTTAAGTAACCCTACAAAACAGTTCGCTAATCCCCCATAGTAGGATTAGTTTCTCATGGCTCCTATAGATAATATATAATCGATGTAAAGAGAAAGCATGATAATTAAATCGACAAGATAAAGTAAATGAAAGAGCCTGATTTTATTGAAATTAAGCACAAATCCACAAAGTTTGAATGTTTCCACAATTCAAATCTCTTGAAATCAACAAGAACAATTGAAATAAATCTAAAATCAACAAGAACAATTGAAATAAATCTAAAACCCTAAGAAAGAAAGAAAGCTAAACTAAATTTACATGAGAGAATCTAGGCTGAAGGAATGATGTCAATAACAGGTGAAAAATGAGGCTATTTATAGCCTTCGGGTGGCTGTCGTCCTTAACCCTAGGTTAGCTGACATTCCCGAGCTTAAAGTTTGATTATGCAGACCAAAATGCCCCTGCTTCTTGTGTTGTTTCCGTCACAGAGTTGATGTCATGACACACTAGGACTTGTGTCATGACAAAGCAATCAATATAACCTCTGCAGCTATCTTTAGGGGTATGTAGCAACACCTTCAGTTTGTGTCACAACATTGAAGGCAGTCTTGAGTTTTCTTCATTCTGTTTCCTATTTTGTGACATCGAGTCATCCATGTTGCAACATAGTGACCAATATCCATTTAGTACACCTTCTAATGGTCTCTTGAACACTCACAAAGTGCGTTAGCTCACCCTTTGGCCTCATTCGGCCCCTAAGGTCAATAATAGACTCAATTTGCATATTCTATTGAATGTAAATAACACTATGAAAACTTAACTAAAACATAACGAAAATGCTTGTATTTAAGCTCCTTAAATGTGAAAACTAGTTTAATCTGCTATACTAAATTACGACAGATCAACATCTCATGTGCTAGTATAACTGTTTTGGCTTGTCCGATGATGCATTATGTATGCCAGTATATTTCATTGGGTTTATCCAATGATGTACTGCGGTGTCAGATTGAGATGCAGGTTGACTAATCTGTGTATCTGTCTTGAAATTTGAGTCATGTTATTAGGTATATAAATCATGAATTGGTTACATTATGCTCAGAAATAATTAAATGTCATGGAATTATACTATAGTTATGTAACAACCCGTTTTTTAGTGGTGTCAAAAATAGTGGTTTCGGAGCCACAAATTCGACGAGTAAGTTCGTAAATATTATTATTTAATATTTACAAGTCAAGTATGGTTTTAAAAAGGTTTTTGATAAGGTAATTTATGTTATATGAATGATTAATTAGATTTAAGTGGTAAGACCCTAAAGTCAAGTGGTTTTAGAAAATTAGGTATCGGGACCTCATTTCTATAAACCAAGCCGTAAATATTTTTATAAATATTTACGAGTGTTATTAAGGTTGTTTTGAAGTTTCAGTTAAGAAATTTTAATGTTTAGATAGTTAATTAATTAAAAAGGATAAAATCGTAAATGATGTAAAATTTGATCACTATTGGATTTGAGTGATTAAATGGCTTAATGAATAAAGGTAAAGGGACTTTAATGGTAATTAAACCATTTAAGGAGTTAGTGGACAAATATGGACATGGATTTGGTGATTTATTAAATTATTAACTAAGGTTAAAATGGTAATTTGATAAATTAAATTAAAGTAAATTAAAACAAAAGGCTTAATTATTATCATTTTTGTGGTTTCTTCTTCAAAAATACCGAATATCCATGGAAAATTAAGCTAAGTTTCGGCCATGGTGATTTATTTATGCATGATAAGTAATTCTTACCTGCTTTAGTAATTTTTATGTTTTTGAGATCGTTGCAATTAGGTTCAGTTAGCCCGTACCTTCGTTTTTGAAACTGTTAAAGATTTTGAATTTTCCATTGATGAATATTTGTGATTTTAGATGTTAAATGATGAATTTGAGGTATTAGTTATTATTTATAAGTATTTTGTTAAGTAATTTTGATGAATTTAACGATTAGGGATTAAATTATTGAAATAGTAAAAATACAATGACTTGATGTGAAATTTTTACAAATATGGGCTGTATTGGAAGCTATGAACATTCAGTTGGCATGAGTTTTCAATAAAAATGGTTAATTTGCATGTTTTAGGCTCAAGGACTAAATTGAATAAAAGTAAATGTTAAGGGCAATTATGTAAAAATGTAAAAGACTAAATTGCATAAAATAAATTAGTTTTTCTGTCTAAATTAATTAATTTAATGAAATTATTAATTTAGATCAAGAACGAGTAAAAAATTGATAAGAGAAAATTACCAAATAGCCCCTATACTTTGTCATTTCTGCAATTTAGCCAGGTAAGTTCGTATGAACTATAATCACTTAAATGTTGATTAAATTTAATGTTTAATGTGTTTTTCTAATGTAAATGATTCAATATATATATGTTATTATGCAAATTTATTATGTAAAGAAACGATGGAAATCCAACGACGTTTCGACGATTATCGAGCCTTGTTTGAACCTTAAGAATTCATAGGACACAAATGACATGTCATTAGGGTTTTCATGTTTCGGGTGATGGTCTTAAATGTCCTACTGATGGCTGAGCTTATAATAGCTCGTTTTTTTAGTGGTGTAAAAAATAGTGGTTTCGGTGCCACCAAATCCGACGAGTAAGTTCATAAATATTATTATTTAATATTTACTAGTCAAATATGATTTTAAAAAGGTTTTTGATTTGGTAATTTATGTTTTATAATGATTTATTAAGTACAAGTGGTAAGACCCTAATGTCAAGTAGTTTTAAAAAATGAGATATCGGGACTTCATTTCTATAAACCGAGTGTATAAAAATATTTACAGAGTGTTATTAAGGTGGTAGTAAAGTTTCGTTGAAAAATTTTAACATTTCGATAGTTAATTAATTAAAAGGACTAAATCGTAAAATATGTAAATTTAGTCACTATTTGATTTGAGTGATTACTTGAAATAAATAAATAAAACAAAACATCCACATATAATACGTTATGTCAAACCAATATATTTATTCACAAAAGTCCAATAACTTATCAATTAACAACCACACCATCACATATTCATGCTATTATATCAAATAATTTGCCATGACATTTAAATTTCTCAAATATATGA
Source organism: Gossypium raimondii (assembly GCF_025698545.1). Lineage (NCBI taxonomy): Eukaryota > Viridiplantae > Streptophyta > Magnoliopsida > Malvales > Malvaceae > Gossypium > Gossypium raimondii. The sequence continues at coordinate 45,961,151 of NC_068577.1, forward strand.
GTCATAACCGAATGCATGTAGTATTAAAGCGATAGATATGTCATGCTTAAATAGCCAACAAATTTCATGTAATTTATACACATTTAATCATATCATTTAACATATTCAAACCTAATATTCATCCAATTCACGTGTATATATATATATATATATCATTATTTAACCATTTAAATACATATCATGTTTGAAAATATAATTTCTTTAGACTTAGACTTATAACAACCTATAAGGCCGAACATGCATAGGTGATTACTCATCCATTAACTTATCTATTAACTCGTCACTTTACTCATATTTTCTTTTAAGCCTTAGCTTAATACAAACATTCCTTAGTAGAGCATATTAACCATATCACATCCATGATACAGCTTAATCGGAATCTTACACAAACGTTGTCCATAGCAACTATAATTCACAAATTAGTTCCTCAAAGCCAAAATGATATAATTCGAACCTAAAACAAACCTATACACTTTCAAACGTATGATAAATATCATAACTACATACAACAAATCTCAACCATAAATATCACTCACATCTATGAACCATACAAGTTGCATCATCAACTATCACTACACCAAAACAGGCTTTTAGCGGCGTTTTTTTGGGCCTTTAAGTGCCGCTAAAAGTATTTGCGACGCATGTAAAATGCCACTATTGACAATGTCGCTAAATTTTGCGGCATTTTTAGAAATAAGTGCTGCTAAAAGTCATGACCTTTAGCGGCGCTTTTCCCATAAACACCGCTAAAGATCATGACCTTTAGCGACGCTTTTCCCACAAACGTTGCTATAGATCACGACTTTTAGCGGCGCTTTTGCCACAAACGCCGCTATAGATCATGAGTTTTAGCGGCGCTTCTTTCACAAACGCCGCTATAAAGAACGACTTTTACCGGCGCTTTTTCACAAACGCCGCTAAAAACATGACTTTTAAAAAATATATTTTAATTAAATAATATTTATCTCTATGATAAATATTATATTAGGTTTTATTTTTGAAATTTAAACTTTAAACTTTAAGGATAAAAAATATTAATTAAATTAAATTTTCTATTAAAGTTTTAACTTTAAAGCTAAATATAAAAATTAATAAATTTAAATTTAGAATTAAAATATTATGTTTAAATAAATGAGCAATCTACCTCACAACTCATCTGATCTATATTAACTCGGCCAAATATAAAAGGAGCTACAAAACACGTAATAATTAACAATCATGGTTAAAGAAGCTAGTACACAAGGTAGCTACAAAACCCTATTTCAATAACACCAAATTCAAGTTCAAACTAATATAAAAGACCATGGAATGCAACATTAAATAACACTCCACTTGAAGTTGTGGACAAGGCGCTTGTTGTCTTTTGTAGGTACAAAAGCTGATTTCAGTATATTTGTCGAGTCAAAGAGTCTGTAAGAAATCTGCAAGCAAGAAAAAAAATGTCAGGGCACGACTAATGAGAGATACTTTCAGTTCCCAAAGATGACACCGTTTTACTTACTGCAAGGTATATGGAAGTCGTAAGCATGAAATTCAACATTGGGTAATCTGGGATCAGAGAAAGGAGCAGCTTAGGCTGACCATCTGGAACCCCGGATCTGCACATTGATCGGATATTGAGTTAAAAATTCATATGCTATGATTTAGAGGTTTGAATTCGGATCAACTCCTAGCGAGCGGTTGAAGCACCAAGAATTCTCATGTTGTCAACTTCAGCTTACCTTAGCCAGATGTGAATCTGCGAGATATAGGTCTCCAGTGTAATCTTTCCAAGCCATCTGGAAATGAAAGACATATATTAGCTCCACCTTATTGGTCATTGGAAAACAAAAGAATAAAACAAGAGACGATTAACGGTTACTTACGCAAAAAGGGTTAAACTGTAGCTTCGGAAGGATTGAGTAACATTTCTTAAACATATATAAACACTGGTGAAAACAAGGAACAAAAATTTATCGGTAAAAGCCAAAATGTTCAGATATGTCAAAATACCAAGTGCCCCATAAACCATAAGAGTGAATAGAGTATGCATGGGGCATATATAGTACAACATATAACTATTATTGAGGACAACACAGCAAAAAAAAACCAAGAAATTGAGCCGCCACATCATCTGTTCAATCAAAACACTCAATGTTGGAACTTGGAACATGGAGTAGTTTACATGATCTTTACTTTAGGGAACTCATACCTGTGCAAACCTTGCAAGACTGAAATCTTTGCGCACATAATAATATGAGAAGTTCCCAAATCCAGTCATCCAAACATAAGCAGCAATGAAAATTCGGATAGCATTATAAATCTCTGATGCTGCAAAGTAATGGTACATAAAAAATAAGACCTGCAAAATAAATGGGGGAAAAGTAAGCACAAGACTATCTTTAATCATTGTTTAGCAATGCTGGAACAGTTTGCGTGTAAGCAGCATTGGCCACAAGTGTTTGCACTTCCTATGCAATCCAACACATTCTATTATTACAAGTAAATGAAGATCTTTCAAGAAGAAGATTTTGCAGGTTTATTGCATCATTTCAAAGAATTACAAACCTGCATCCAACCTTTCCACTCCTCAGTTTGATGTTTGTTCAAATAAAGTATAGATTTCCCTGAAAATGGTGACTTATCATGGTGTATCTTGAATGAAGTTATTGCCGAAACTATGATGAGAAGAAAGTAGAGGAACAAGAAAAGAGATCCTCATAGTTAAGACAATATTCTTAGGGCCCAGGGAGCAGTACAGACAGAACATTCTATGGCCAAAGAGATTCTCATAGATGATTTTAAATGCACAAATATGATGTCTAAGAATTAAAAAGAACAAAAGCACATTAACAGATCAGTTTAGTCACACTTGCTGCAGTCAATGCCAAAACTAATAATTGAACATTTACACCAGTATATCAAAACTAATAATTTGCAGACCAATTTTTCATACACAGTAAATCACGTGATACAAGAAAATAAAAAATAGAAGAAATAATGGAAGAAATGCATCATTAAAGAAGTAAGGAGCTTACTTGCATCCACCAACACCTCAATGCAACATCACGTACAGTTTTATCAGGCAAGGTAGCTGCAAACTTTATGTACTTCATAATACTTGGTTCATCTTTATACCTATATACACATACATTAAAGTAAAAGCCAGCACTTAATCTCATCTCAAAAAGAAGACATACCTAATAAATACCTCATTAAAAACAGTTATACCATAAAACGTATCAGCAAAAGCACACATTAGAGAATCTATTACTTAATATTAACTACGTTCACCTGGACTAGGTTTCGTATATTAGTAGCACAAATTAGAAGACCTGCATATACAGTAAGAAAAGAAATAATTATTACATACTTTTCAAGGCTGTCCTCCAATATATACTGTTCGTCAATAGACCACTCGACAGCAAACCCTGCCTCATGCTTTTGCCGATTTCACCCAAAATCCACTTTACCCATAAACTCAGACCAAATTCAAATATAAAAAAACTTCCTTACTTCCACCTCATTATCTCATGCTCGCACATCAAAAAAACTTTATTCATTTCAGTTGCTCAAAAACTTACAGTTGCATAAGGAGAACAATACCAAAAACAGTAACAAAAATGTCATATAATCTCTGAAATTCAACCCCGATATTGAATCTAGAAAATAAAAGAAAGCCATCAATTTGAACTAAAACAAAAAAGAACCCAAGGTTGAAAAACAACACCAATAAACAATAAACAAAAGGAAAGGAGAGGAGTGAAGAGGGTAGGAGGCAAAATTACCTTGTGGAGGGCAACTTTTCTAAAATCCCTAATTGGTTTTGCCTTTTTCTGGTCAAAGCTTACCCATGAGATACCATCAGAAAGAGATGCTTCTGCTCTTGCTTGTCTAAGTGAAGCTTCCCGGTCTAACATCTCTTCTCGGATCTTAGCTTCTCTTATGACTTTCAAGTCTTTTTCCTAGAACACAAAAGCATGAAACAAATTACAGCAACCAAACACAAAAATACAATTGTATATATGACAATTTTAATAATATTATTATTATTTTGAGATTCGATTTAGCTAGATTTTCGCTTTTGTGTCCTGCACTTAAAAAAGCCACTAACAATATTTACGTTTTGCAACATATGCTAAGAAACAATAACAAATAAACATGAAATTATGATATTTTCTGCTGCAGATTAGCTAGAGGAATGGTCAAAGACATTCAAACGAATAAAAATAAGGGAAACCAAATTGGAAATTTGAGTATACTTTAATAATAAATTTTGACAAAAAAAAATACCAAAGTAAGAAAACAGGTATACTTTAGAAGTTAAACCGTGAATTAAACTAATAAACCGTGAACTAGAATCCCCACAAATGGAGTACAAACCCTAACATGCATAACTTTTTCTACAAAATTATCGACCTTAAAACATTTAAGCAAAAAAGAAAAAAAAAGATTAACCATCGATAAGAAAAAATCTCAAATTTGACTGAAAGAAAACCCTAAATGTAGATCGATTATTGAGGGAAAAAGGGTTACCTTTAACACAAAAATTTCGCAGCTTTGATAACAGAGTGTAGATCGATTCAACTCTTGCTTTGTTTCTTTTGATTTCTGAGTTCTCCTCTGATTTTTTTTCTTTGTATTTTTTTCTTTTCCTTTCGATTCTCTGCTCTGCTTTCCTGTATTTTTTTCTTTTCCTTCTTTCTCAGATACTAAATCGATAGACTTAAACTGATGTTTAACATCGTGTAAAGAAACGGCACCGATTAGAGAAATTATACAGAGTTGCGGCGTTTTTGCCATTGCTTCCATAATTGCGCCGTTTTCAACAAAAAAGCCAGTACAGAATTAAATTCTGAAACAGCGCCATTTTAAGAACCTTCAATATATGTTTGCAGCGTTTTCAGTAAAAATGTCACTAAAAATTAACTTACTGAATAGAAACGGCGCCATTTTAAGAAATTTTAATCCATAGTTTCGGCGTTTTTCGCAAAAACGCCACTAAAATTTAAAGTCCTGAAGTGAAATGGTGACGTTTTCAAAAACATTAAATACATCCTTGCGATGTTTTCAGGATAAACGCCACTAAAAGATTACACTCATCTAGTGAAACGGGGCCGTTTTGATAAATTATAATACATATTTATGGCATTTTCCCAAAAAACGCCACAAATTAAATTAAATTCCTAAATGGATATGACGCCGTTTTGAAAAATTTTAGTACATAGTTGCAGCATTTTTACCCAAACGCCGCTAATGTTTTGTATTTCTTATAATGTGGTCCTATATATCCAAAATAAATAATTATACCTAAATATTCATATATCAATCTATTACTTTTTTAACTTATTTATTAATTCTGTTTAAACTAATATTTAAATATATCAAATGGTTTAGATTAAATTTTTTAAATATAAAAGCATTAATTAATAGTATAAAATTTTATCATTTAACAAATCTCAAGTACTAAACACTTAATTAACCTTAAATCCTAAATTAACCATTCAATATATATAAAGTCTATCTATTACATATCTCTTAAATAATTTAAACTATACTCATAATTTCAATATATTCAATTTATTATTATCCCTTTTACAATTATATAAGAACAGATTTAAAATATAAATTAAAAAACTAATTAATCTAAACCTAAAACCCTAACTTGACCGTCAATCCTTAAACCTTAAATCATATTCTTAACCCTTAATTTCTAACCCCTAAACCTTAAATCCCAACCTTTAAACCGTAAACCATAATCCATAATCCATAATCCATAATCCCTAAATCCATACTCCATAAACCTTAAAATAGTAACTCCTAAACCGGCCTTAAATATTAAATTAATCAAATACCCTAAACCAAAAACCCTAAACAAATTTATTATTATCTCTTTTATAATTATATAATAAAATATTTAAAGTATAAATTAAAAAAACAAATTAATCTAAACCTAAAACCCTAACCTGACCCCTGAATCCCTAAACCTAAATCATATTCTTAACCCCTAATGTCTAACCCCAAATCCCAAACCCTTAAATCCCAACCCTTTATACCATAATCCCTAAATCCATATCACCTAAACCTTAAAATAGTAACTCCTATACTGGCTTTAAATCTTAAATTAATCATATATCCTAAACCAAAAACCCTAAACAAATTTATTATTATCTCTTTTACAATTATATAAGAACATATTTAAAATAGAAATTAAAAAAACTAATTAATTTAAACCCAAAACCCTAACTCGACCCCTGAATTCCTAACTCTTAAACCTAACGTCTAACCCCTAACCCCTAAACATTAAATCTCAACTCTTAAACCATAATCCCTAAATCCATATATATATACTCCCTAAATTTAATTAACCTTAAAACAGTAACTCTTAAACTGGCCTTAAATCTTAAATTAATAATCATATACCCTAAACCAAAAATAAATTTAATTTTAATTAATATAAATAAACAAATTACATAATAAATAGACAGATAAAATTATTTTTGCGGCGCTTTTTTAAAAATGTCACTAAAGATCGAGCATTAGCGGCGCTTTCTCAAAAACGCCGCTAAAAATAGAGCATTCACGACGCTTTTTCAAAAACGCCGCTAATTCCCGAGCATTAGCGGCACTTTTTTAAAAACGACGCTAAAGCACGAAGCATTAGCAGTGTTTTTTAAAAATGCCGCTAAATCACGGAGCATTAGCGGCGCTTTTTTAAATACGCCGCCAAAGCCCTGAACATTAGCGGCGCTTTTTCAAAAACGCCGCTAAATCCTTGATCATTAGCGGCGCTTTTTCAAAAAACGTCGCTAAATCCCCGAAAGGTTAGAAAGTGGCACCGTTGGGCTTAGATTTTTTGCGGTGCTTTTTGGAAAAACGCCGCTAGTGCTCATTTCTAGCGGCGTTTACCAAAAAGCGCCGCTAATTTTCGATCTTTAGCGGCGTTTTTCAAAAAGCTTTGCTAATGCTCGATTTTTAGCGGCATTTTTATCCAAACGCCGCTAAAAATGCTGCTAAAAACCTATTTTGCTGTAGTGTATGAAATAATATTCAATTCATGAACCTATTCCTAAGCCAAATAAGCTTAACCAAAGCATCATCTAAATCCAATATGTCAAAAGCAAGAGTACTAAACTTTACCCATCAAACATATTTGACTGAGACGAATATATACATTACCTAAATCTATTTAACCATGCACATGATACATAAGCATATCCTCCATATTGTCCATTAGACTATATGTATCAAAGTCAAATTCAAACAAAAAGAGATAAGCCATTTTCGCATGGCTTTTAAATACACATACACATTGGTTCCAAAATCAACATTTTAACTATGCTATACATGTTGTACATTTGAAAACAATTTAGCAAAGTACCAAAAGAAAATGTCGATAGTGTGATGGGCTTAGCTGACGATCCTCGAATACGTAGCGATCACCAAAATAAACTCTACAATTTAACTTGATATCTTGAATAATATTTAACCAATTCATACTACTAAATCATCTTACCTTTAGCTTACCATATCATAAGATAATTATTCACTTAATACTATGATTTAACTAAAATCAATATAATTACACAACCATAAGCATTTCTTCAAATTTAAATACAAGGCCAAATACATTATGCATTTCATCATCATGTAATATAAAGAATCATCTTATATATATATGATTCCAAATATAATCAACGCATAGGTTTAATACTTACAAAGCTTAACCTTAAACACAACCATAATGGTTATTACTTAAGAACTCCAAGAACACATAAATGGGCAAATTACATTTTTACCCCTAATATTTCACATTTTCACAATTTAGCCCTTTTTGCTCAAAACACAAAATACACAAAATTTGTATACACTTCTTAAGGGCCGAATATTCCTAGTGTCCATACAAGCCCATATATTTCATTCATTTCACATTTTAGTCCCTTAAAAATTTATTTTTACAATTTAACCCTAATTACTCAAATTCATCAAAAATTCAAAGACAAAGCATGTTAATCTTTCACATATCTTTCATATTTCATCATCAACTATCACAAAGCTCAAGCATTCGTTAATTTCATTTCTCAAAATCATCTACAATTCACAAAATTAAGACATGGCTTTTGAAGTATTCAAAGCAACGATCTCAAAAACGTAAAAATTATCAAAAACCGAACAAAAACTAACCTTGAATTAAGCTTCAAATTGACCGAATATTGCTTGGCTTATTTTGTTTTTCTTTTGCATGCATTCGGCTAAGAAAGATGATAATAACCTTTATTTTTTTATGTTTTTATCTAACATATATTATAATGTATTTTTAATTTACAAATTTAACCTTATATAAATAAATATAACATCTATATATTTTAAGGTTAACATTGTCCTTAGCCGTCCACTAATATTAGCTATGGCATAATTTCAACATAAGTGCATCATATTATAAAGACAAGTTCAATTAGGCAATCACACATTTATCTATCAAATTTTCATTTTACGCGATTAAACCCATTTTTCAAATTAAGCACTCAAACAATAAAATTAATTTACGAAACTTTCACACATGTCAATTCACACATAATAAACACAAAATAAAAATATTAAATATTTTTTTTTCAAATTCGAATGTGTGGTCCCGAAACCACTGTTCCGATTAGGGTCAAAATTGGGCTGTTACAACTCTCCCCCCTTAAGGATTTTCGTCCCCGAAAATCTTACCGGTGAATAGGTTTGGATAACATTCTTTCATTGTATCTTCTGACTCCCAAGTTGCTTCTTCAACTCCGTGTTTATACCAAAGTACTTTGACTAATGGAATTTTCTTATTTCGTAATTCTTTAACCTCACGAGCCAAAATGCTAATCGGTTCTTCTTCATATGACATATCAAAGTTAATTTTAATCTCGGTCAGACTAATCACATGTGAAGGATCAGATCTGTATCTACGAAGCATCGAAACATGGAATACATTGTGAATCTTTTCTAACTTAGATGGCAACAACAATTTATAAGCAACAGGCTCGATACGCTTTATAATCTCATACTGTCCAATGAATCTCAGACTTAATTTGCCTTTGCGACCAAATCTGAGTATTTTCTTCCACGGTGAGACTTTCAAAAACACTTTGTCCCCTATTTGAAATTCTATATCTTTTCTTTTCAAGTCCGCATAAGATTTCTGACGATCCGATGCTGATTTCAGACTATCCCAAATCACTTTCACTTTCTGTTTAATCTCTTTAATCAAATCGACCCCATGTATCTTATTTTCACTAAGCTCGGTTCAATACAATGGTGTACGACATTTACGACCGTACAAAGCCTCGTAAGGTGCCATTTTGATACTAGATTGAAAGCTGTTATTATATGCAAATTCAATCAAAGGTAGGTATCGTTCCCACATACCTTCAAACTCGAGAATGCAACATCTCAACATATCCTCAAGTATTTGAATGATTCGCTCAGATTGACCATCTGTTTGCGGATGGAAAGCTATGCAAAAATGTAGTTTCGTACCTAAAGCATCTTGTAGTTTCCTCCAAAATTACGATGTGAACCTCGGGTCTCTGTCCGAAACAATAGAAATAGGCACACGATGCAACCTCACAATTTGAGAAACATACAATTCGGCAAGTTTATCGAGCGGGAAATATGTGCGGATTGGAATAAAGTGTGTCGATTTTGTCAACCTATCAATAATAACCCAGATTGCATCTTTCTTACTTGGTGTCAACAGTAAACCGGATACAAAATCCATCGTGACTCGGTCCCATTTCCACTCGGGAATCATAATTGGCTGAAGTAATCCAGATGGTACTTGATGCTCGGCTTTAACTTGCTGACAAATTAAACATTTTGAAACAAAGTCAGAAATGTCTCGTTTCATACCATGCCACCAATAGTGCTGTTTCAGATCGTTATACATTTTCGTGCTACCTAGATGAATAGAAAATCGACTATTATGAGCTTCATTCAAAATCATCTGAATTAGCTTTGAATTTCTCGGAACACATAATCAGTTTCTGAATCTCAAACAATCCTCAGCATCAACTAGAAACTCTGAATCAACATTTGAGTCACACTGAGCTCTTTTTACAATTAAATCATCATCAGCTTTCTAAGCTTCACAAATCTATTGAACGAATAACGGTTTTGCTTTTAACTCAGCTATTATCACACCATGATCAGACGTAGCTATATGCGCTTTCATTGCACGCAAAGAAAACAGTGATTTTCAACTTAAGGCATCAGCAACAACATTAGCCTTTCTCGGATGATAGTCAATCACAAGCTCGTAATCTTTTAGCAATTCTAGCCATCAGCGTTGTCTCAAATTCAGATCTTTCTGAGTCATCAAATACTTTAGACTTTTGTGATCGGCATAAACATGACATTTTTTCCAAACAGATAATGGCCACATATTTTCAACGCAAACACAATAGCGGCTAATTCCAGATCGTGCGTCAGATTGTTCTTTTCGTGTGGCTTTAACTGTCTCGAGGCATAGGCTACAACTTTGCCTTCCTGCATCAAACACAACCCAAACCATTTAAAGATGCATCACTATAGATAACAAACTCTTTACCCGATTCTGGCTGAACTAATACTGGAGCTTCGGTCTATAAGGCTTTCAACTGGTCGAAACTTTTCGGGCACTTCTCTGAGCACTCGAACTTAAACTCTTTCTGCAATAGCTTCGTCATAGGGGTTGCAATTATAGAGAATCCTTTCACAAACCGTCTATAGTAACCAGCGTGCCCTAGAAAGCTTCAAACTTCAGAGACATTTCTCGGAGGTTTCTAATCAAGTATAGCTAAAATTTTACTCGGATCAACCCGAATACCCAATGTTGATACTATATGGCCCAGAAAACTAACTTCGCGTAACCAGAACTCACATTTAATAAACTTTGCATACGATTGTTTATCTCGCAAAGTTTGTAACACAAGTCTCAGATGTTCAGCATGCTCGACTTCATCACGAGAGTAGATCAAAATGTCATCTATGAACACTACCACAAACTGATCCAAATACTGTCTAAAGATCCGATTCATCAAATCCATGAAAATAACAGGTGCATTAGTAAGTCCAAAAGGCATAACCAGGAACTCATAATGTCCGTACCTCGTTTGGAAAGCTTTCTTTAGTACATCAGAGTCTTTAACTCGCAACTAATAGTAACCCGATCTCAAATCTATCTTCGAAAAGACTGAAGCCCCTTTTAGCTGATCAAACAAGTCGTCAATACGTGGCGACGGATATTTATTCTTCATAGTCATAGTATAGAGCTGCCGATAATCAATGCACATTCTAATCGTTCCATCTTTCTTTTTCACAAATAGAACTGGGGCACCCTAAGGAGAAAAACTTGGTCGTGCGAAACCTCTATCTGTCAACTCTTGTAACTGCGCTTTCAACTCTTTTAATTCTATAGGTGTCATCCTGTATGGAGCTATCAAAATTGAAGTTGTCCCCGACACTAATTCAATCCCAAACTCAACTTCTTGAATAGGTGGCAAACCCGGTAATTCTTCAGGGAACACATCTGGATACTCACATACAACAGGTACTGATTCAATCTTCTTTTCTGTCACTTTACTATCAAGAACATATGCAAGATAAGCTTCACAACCTTCTCTCACATACTTTTGAGCCAACATAGAGGATATCACTGCCGATAAACCATTCAGATCATTAGATTCAATCCGAATAATCTCGTCATTCTGGCATCTTAAATCAATAGTCTTCCTTTTGCAGTTCACCACAGCATTGTGTAAAGTCAACCAGTCCATACCCAAAATTATATCGAACTCATCAAATGGCAACAACATCAAATCAGCAGTAAAACACAAATCTCGAATCATCAACGGACAATTCTTACACACTTTGTCAACCAACACACACTGGCCCAGGGGGTTTGATACTCTAATCACAAATTCAGTAGACTCAACAGGTAAAGTCTTACTGAATACTAAAGTTTCACACACATATGAATGAGTCGAACCAGGATCAATCAGTGCAATAACATTAGTATCATAGAGAGTGAAAGTACCAGTAATAACGTCTGAGGATGAAGCCTCCTCACGTGCGCGAATGGCATAGACTCTGGCAGGTGCACAGGTCTCGGATCTAACGGCTGTATCTTTAGTTCCTCTTTGTCTGGCACTCATATTACCCGTGTTTCTGGGTGGTCTACCTCTAGCTGCATGTTACCCGATCTCGTATTCTGTACCGGATTTTGGCTCACTAACTCTGGGCACTCCCAAATAAATTGATCTTTCGATCCACATTTATAGCAAACTCGATTGTTGTACTTGCCCCAACACTCACCAACATGTCTCCTACCACACTGTTGACACTTGGGTTTATTCGGTCGGGTATTACCAATACTAGCAACTGAGGTGGCTCTTGAACTCATTGGTGGTCGTTCTTGTATAGAAAGGCCGGCAGTAGCCTTAGATCGGCTACTAACATCTTTGAACTTCTTTGTTGCTGTTTGAAAATTTTTACTCGCTGATCTCTTGCGGAAATCACTAGCTTCAAACTCAGCTTTTCTTTTCTCTTTGTTGAGTTCTTCAGCCTTGCAAGCTCGCTTGACGAGTACTACGAACTCTTTTATTTTGAGTATGCCGACAAGCAATTTTATGTCTTCATTCAACCCTTCCTCGAATCTTTTACACATAGCAGTCTCGGTCACAACACACTCTCGGGCATATCGGCTAAGTCTCACAAACTCGCGCTCATAATCAGATACGGTCATACGACCCTGTTTTAGCTCGAGAAATTCTTTGCGTTTTTGAAAAATGAATCGCTGACTGATATACTTTTTGCGAAATTCTGTCTGAAAGAAATCCTAAGTGACACGCTCTGTCGGAACAACCGAAACTAGAGTGTTCCACCAATTGTAAGCTGAATCATGTAACAAAGATATAGCACATTTCAGGCACTCATAAGGTGTACAGGATAATTCATCGAAGACATGAATGGTATTATCGAGCCGAAATTCAGCTCGTTCAGCATCATCACTAGCTGTGGCCCTAAATTCTTCAGCTCCGTATTTTCTTATTTTATCAACAGGAGGTTTATTCAATCTCATAGGATCATGTAATATAAAGAATCATCTTATATATATATGATTCAAAATATAACACCACATACGCTTAATACTTACAAAGCTTAACCTTAAATACAACCATAATGGTAATTACTCAAGAACTCCAAGTATTTACTCATCTTACTAATCATGATTTCTCAATAAGTCAAATATTCAATGCTAATAGTTATTCGAAAATATTTAATAAGTTTGCACATTTAGTGCTTAATAATCAAACTCGCACACTTAGTGCTTTACCATTAAACCCGCACACTTAGTGCTTTACAATTAAACTCACACACTTAGTGCTAATCTCATTATTATAAATTTTTTTATACTCGCACACTTAGTGTCGAAAGTCAACAACTCAATACATCTTATTTCAATAATTTTATCACTACTTGTATATATATACCAGTCAATTCAGCATAATTACATAGATACTAAGATGATTTAAAACGATACAAATATATATGCTTAATAACTTACCTCGGATGTCGTCGACTAATAGATCGGCTACTCAACTACTTTCGATTTCCCCCGATCTAAATCTGATTTCTTGGTTTCTTGATCTAAACATATTCAAATAAATCTCATTTAAACATATTTTCATTCAATTTAGTCTAAGAACACATAAATGGGCAAATTACATTTTTACCCCTAATATTTCACATTTTCACAATTTAGCCCTTTTTGCTCAAAACACAAAATACACAAAATTTGTATACACTTCTTAAGGGCCGAATATTCCTAGTGTCCATACAAGCCCACACATTTCATTCATTTCACATTTTAGTCCCTTAAAAATTTATTTTTACAATTTAACCCTAATTACTCAAATTCATCAAAAATTCAAAGACAAAGCATGTTAATCTTTCACATATCTTTCATATTTCATCATCAACTATCACAAAGCTCAAGCATTCATTAATGGCATTTCTCAAAATCATCAACAATTCACAAAATTAAGACATGGCTTTTGAAGTATTCAAAGCAACGATCTCAAAAACGTAAAAATTATCAAAAACCGAACAAAAACTAACCTTGAATTAAGCTTCAAATTGGTCGAATATTGCTTGGCTTATTTTCTTTTTCTTTTGCATGCATTCGGCTAAGAAAGATGATAATAACCTTTATTTTTTTATGTTTTTATCTAACATATATTATAATGTAATTTTAATTTACAAATTTAACCTTATATAAATAAATATAACATCTATATATTTTAAGGTTAACATTGTCCTTAGCCTTCCACTAATATTAGCTATGGCATAATTTCAACATAAGTGCATCATATTATAAAGACAAGTTCAATTAGGCAGTCACACATTTATCTATCAAATTTTCATTTTACGCGATTAAACCCATTTTTCAAATTAAGCACTCAAACAATAAAATTAATTTACGAAACTTTCACACATGTCAATTCACACAGAATAAAAATATTAAATTTTATTTTTCAAATTCGGATGTGTGGTCCCGAAACCGCTGTTCCGATTAGGGTCAAAATTGGGCTGTTACATGAATATTCTTCTAGCATGGGTTTGCATTAAAAATGGTAAATTTGCATGTTTTAGGCTCAGGGACCAAACTGAATAAAATTAAAATGTTAAGGGCAATTTTGTAAAAATGTCAAAAATACTAAATTTCATAAAATAAATTGTTTTACTGTCTGAATTAATAAATTGAATGAAATTATTAATTTAGATCAAGGTCAAGTAGAAAATCGAGGAGAATAAAAAATTACAAAAATGCCCCTGTACTTTGACATTTTTTCAATTTAGCCAGGTAAGTTCGTACGGTTAGAATTTAACATCAATATGAATTTTTGAGTAGATTAACATGGTACAACTTGTGTATTTATTTTTAATTGTTGATAATTAGTGGTAATTTGAGATATAATATTGAATTTGATTACTCGGATTAGATTGAACGCGGGATAGAGTACAGTCGTGATTTGGTGTGTTATGGGGGATTGGAGTGGAGATGATTATGGAGTGATTCATTTTCATATTACCCAAGTAAACCGAGGTTCAAAATTTGTTAGGAACTCTCGTGTTATACACTCTGTTTGGTGTGTTGGTTGGATTAGCTCATATGAGCATTGGAGTGTTGGTTGGATTAGCTCATATGAGCATTGGTGTGTTGGAGGGATTAGCTCATATGAGCATTGGTGTGTTGGAGGGATTGGCTCGTCTGAGCATTTGGTGTTTTTGGTTGGACTGGCAATGTACTCTTATCCGTAAGTCATTCTTTGTATGGAAAATCTTGGTAAGGTAATTTGTTTAATGAAATTGAAAGATTTGTTATTTATTGAATATTGACCTGAACATAAATGAATTCATTAGTTGAGATTATGGATGACGCTTAGGTTTGTGCTAAACTTTTGGTTACATTATATCATGTTTAATATTAATGATATACATTGAAATCGTAATTGGCCAAATAGAAATATGCTTATGTTCATAAAAAGGTGGTAAGATTCAAAAGTGGAATTTCTTATAAAATGGTTTATTATGTTATTGACCCCAAATGAGTTATATACATAAATGCACTAACTTCGTATTGATGATGGTGATTAGGCTTATGTCAAGCTTGAGATTATGATTGATGTATATGTTTATGTCTTGTATTATACAAATGAAACGGAAAGAAAAGGTAATGAAATGGTAAATTCATAATTAAAATGTGATATGATGAAAAAGGATTGATGAGTTGAATAATGTACTTATATATGAGAAATTACGTATGTTATGGTTGAACTTACCTATGTTATGAATAAATATATTAATTAGTTAATTGATGTTGTTATTTAAGTTTATGCTTAATAAATTGAGTGGAAGGTACGTAAAATGAAGTTATTCGTAGTTTTATGAAAAGGTTAATGATGGTATAAATTTTTTATAAAATCCTATTATGTTAGGAATGAAAATATATATGATGTTGAAAGACTTACTCATTTATGAGTTGGTGGTTATGTAGTTGATAAATCTTGAGGCATTGGTATAGCTTTATATTTATCATATAAATTTCATTATTGAATTGGAATATTATGTTTAAAGTTTGTACGAGCTTACTAAGCATTCATTGCATATGTAGTTGTTTATCCCTTACTTTATAAATTATCGGAGGCTCGATCGGTTTGGAAGCTCATCGAAGAACTATCACACTATCCAGCGATTATATCTGTAGATTTTGATGTCTTGGTTAAGGTTATAGTGGCATGTATAGGTGGACTTATGGTTGATGATTGGTTGAATGTTAGTTGACGAGTTTGGCATGTATATGACATTTTGGGTGATGTAGCCTTGGTACATTTGGTGCCTTATTGATATGTGTTAATTTGATAATGTGTTAAAACATGTTTGAATGGCCAAAGTGATATATAATGAATTGACCAAAAAATGGTCAAGATATGGTGTGCTTTGGAAAGGTTTTCAACTAGATATGGTATGAATCTAATATGGTGTGGTGATTATGTAGCAATTATGTTATGTTTTGGCATGGAAACAAGTTAATTGATAATTGGATAAATATATAAATGTATAGGTTTGGTTGATGTTTTAGCCATTATGTTTTGGCTTGTAAATTTGGTATTTTAAATGATTGAAATGGTTGATATGTGGATATATGTATGTGGCCTTTTGATGGATGACTTTATAGTCTTTATGATGCTTAGATGATGTTAAATGTTAAATAGTAAATTAGGTACATATGAGTGTGGATTTGATATGTGTACAAAATGGTAAGTTTTGGCTAAACTAAGCATTTAGTTATACATGTTTAATTGTTGTGATTGAGGTGCCTTTTAGGTATATTGGTTGTATGAATATGTACCTCTTTCGACAGCTTGTTGTTGTATGGTTTGGTGTACTTTGGGATGCTTGATTACATATGGTAAATTGGTTATAGGTGTGTGCATGAATGGGTGAGAAAAATGGCTCGAAAATGGCCTATTTTTCGTCCACACGGTCAAAGACATGAGCGTGTGTCTCAGCCGTGTGTCCCCTATAGGCTTTTAAAGGTTGCATTTCGAGAGTTACACGACCTGGCACACAGGTGTGTGGCTTGTCCGTGTGACCCAAGTTAGAGAGTTACATGGGCAAGGACATGGGCTGGGACACAGCCGTGCGTCCCTATTTCAAATGTCCACACAGCCTAAGGCACGGGCGTGTCTCTCAGCCGTGTGGATCACATAGCCGTGTGACCCCTGCAGTTTTGAAAATTTTCACCTTTTCCTGAAAAATTCTATATGATTATGATTTAGTCCCGAATTGTTTCTAATGTGTTTTTAGGGCCTCGAGGGCTTGTAAAAGGGACAATATGTATGTCATTATTTGGTTTTGCATTGATTGATGTTGTGAAGTAAATCTTTTAAATTTTGATAGTTTTAAAATGTAAAATCTAGTAATGCTCCAAAACCCTATTTTAGCGACGGATACGGGTTAAGGGTGTTACAGAGGTCCTACATTTGTTGCGGATACTCCACAACTCGTGTGAGCAAGTCCATTTCACAGCTCATGTGAGCAATGATGTAAATGAAAGGAATGGTAAATATTCAAATGACTTACGTCATGAATATATGAAAAGGAATGAAACGGTAATGTTTAATTAAATTATGTTTATGTTCATGAAATTGATTATTTCAAATGGTGTTGTTCATGTATATGACTTACCTTATGTTATTTCAAGTGATTTATGAGTTGATGCTCTAACATGTGTTGTGGATGATGCTTAGGCTTGTGTCAAGCTTATGATTGGATTATATCATGCTTAATCTTAATGAAATACATTGAAATGGTAATTGTTCAAATGGTAATATGCTTATGTTCATGAAAAGGTGGTATAAATCAAAATATGTAATTTCTTATGAAATGGTTTATCATGTAGTTGATTCCAAAAGAATTATGTTTAAATGCACTAGCTTGTGGTTATGATTGATGTTTATGCTTATGTCTTGTGTGTTATGCAAATGAAATGGGTAATAAAAGGTAATGAAATGGTAAGTTCATAGTTTAGATGTAATATGATGAAATAAAAGGATTGATTAGTTAAATAACTTACTTATATGGAAGGAATTTACTTATGTTATGAATAAACACACTAATTCGTAAATTGATAATGTAATTAAGCTTTTGCTAAGTAAATGAAATGGTAAGTAAGTAAATGGAATGGTTCATTGTTTTAAGAAAAGGTTGATGATTATGTAATACAACTTATAAGACCTTATTATGTTATGAATGGAAAGTATTTGGGATGTTAATTGTAACAGTCCGTTTTCAGTGAAATCGAAATAGTGGTTTTAGGACCACAAATTTGAGTCCGGAAGGAAATTATTTTAATATTATTTCATGGTCTACATTATGATTGAAATATCGTATGAAAATTTTGTAAAAAAATTTTATAGATTACATGTCTAATTAGATGGAAAGGACCAAATTGCATAAAATGCAAAAGTTGAGTTCTAGTAGCTATAGGTATCAAATAGCTATGGAATTCAAAATTATAGGTCATTATATGGCAAATAGACCATTAAGAGGAGTTAGTAGAGAAGTATGATGATTCATCAATGGAAAATTAAATAAAGAAAATGACTAAATTGGAAAGATGAAATAATAAAAGATGATATTTTAATTAAATAAGAAATATCATCATTTTATATCATCTTTCCAAAATTAAAGACATGGAAACCCTAGTTATGGATGGTGAGTTCAAGCAAGCTATTTTGGCATAATTAGGTATGAATTCTTGTCCCGTTTTTAGTAATTTTATATTTTCGAGATCGTAACCTATCTCGGGGATTAATTTATAAAGTTATCAAAGTACTAGGGTTTTGAAAAGGATGAGTATGCATGAATTATGAAGCTTTATGGTAGAAAATGAAAGGTTATTGATAGATAAACAACTTTTGTAAAGTAAATTTTGATGAAATTATGATTTAGGGGCTAAATTGAAAAGATGTAAAGTTCATGGAAAAATTATAAATTTTGTGAAATACATGGGTTGCTATTGTGATATATGAAAATTGGCTAGGCTTGGAATCAGAATTAAATTGCATGAATTTTATTTTCCGAGCCTTGGGACGAAATTAGAATTAATTAAAAGTATAGGGGCAAAATGGTAATTTTGCCTAAGATGTGAAATGGATGGAATTGAGTATGAATTGTATTAAATTAATGATAAATTCATTCATATAGATCCAGATAGACCAAAATACGGAGTTAGATCGAGGAAAAGAAAAAGTGTCGGATTAGTAGATTACAAATCCACGAACACTTGTCGAGGTAAGTTCATGTAACTAAATTGTATATTTATATGTTTGGAATTGAATGTTGTGTATGTGAATTCTGTAATTGACATGTATGAAAATTAAATCAGTCACATATTCGACAATGTCCGACAAAGTATTAAGTCCCGTTTGAATAAATAAAATTCGATGGATACAGGGTTCCCATATTAGTTGTGGTCTTGCATGTGTTACGGACACACCACAGCTCGAAAGAGCGTCCTGTTATTTTCTTTCATGAGCTTATCGATATATGGTTCTTGCGAGCTTCCCATTAATAGCTCTTCAGAGCATCCTGATTTGGTTGTGATCCTATATGTATTGTGGACACACCGCAGCTCTTATGAGCGTCCCGATATATGGCTCTTCGTGAGCTTCCCGATTAAAGGCTCTTTGTGAGCTTCTCGTTAATGACTCTCTAGAGCTTCCTGATATTGGCTCGCTCGAACCTTCCCGACATTGGTTTGTATGAGCTTCCCAATAATGGTCTCCGAAGCTTCCCGTTACATGGCTCATATAAGCTTCCCGTTATGTAGCTCGAAAGAGCTTCCCGTTTATGTGCTAATATGAGCATTCCAGAATTTGAATTGAAAGATTACAGATTTGTACACTTTGTGTGTACTACCCAGGTATCCATCGATATTTTAAATGATTCAACGAGCAAAATCCTGATATGAGAAAATTAATGAATTCAAAGTGAATCGTTACCCGCATATACCTAAAATGCATGGAAAGGATTTATGAACACAAGAAGTGGAAAGTTATGAACATGGAAACTTGATATTGTTTAGCTCATACATGTTCCTTAACATTTATATGAAATACATGTTTAACATGATTGATGAGGATATGTGCTAAGGCTTTGGCTATCTTGTTTGAGTATGCCTTGTATGCTTACCTTAAATGTAAATGAATGGTAAGTTAATTTCCCGTTATACGAACTTACTAAGCTTTAAAAGCTTACTCTATTCTATTTTTCCTGTTTTATAGTACTCGGAAGCTCGTAAAGGTTGGAAGCTGGTCAGAGCAATATCATACTATCCTTTAGCTCATTTCGGTATAATTAGTAAATTACTTTTGGTTATAATGGCATGTATAGGGTAATTTGATCCATGTTGAATTAAAAGTATTTTTGTTGTAATTAACCATTGGAATGACTTGTGTTGGGCATATTTTGATGTAATTATATGTCTTTATCATGCTTGATATGTGTTTGAAATGGTTGAATGATGGAAGTTATATAGGCATAATAATGAATGGTTTGAGATAGCAAAATTGGTAAAATATACATATATGTGTATGGTTATTTTGGCAAGTTTGGATACTTGAACATATGTGATGTATAAAGTTTGATTTTGGCTTGAATTGAGGGTCTTGTTATGGCTTGTAAGTGTGCAAATTGATATGTTTAGGTGAAACCAAAAAAAGGGTGAGAAATGTGGCCTTAGAAATGGTCTATTTTCATCCACAAGGGCAGAGACACGGGCATGTGTCTCAGCCGTGTGTGACACACAGCCTATCACATGGGCGTGTGATTTGGCCGTGTGTCCCCTACATCTTAAAAATTGAGAAAGAAAATGCTCAAAATTGTCCACACGGCCTAGCACACGGGCGTGTGGCTTGGCCGTGTGACTCCTGCACCTAATTAATGCAAGTCATTATGCTCACACGGCCTAGCACACGGGCATGTCTCTTGACCGTGTGAGACACACGGCCTGGCCACACAAGCGTGTGTCCCCTACACCTAGGAAAAATTTTGAAGTTTTGCGAAAAATTCTCTGAGTGTTCGAATTAGTTTGAGCCTTGAAGGCTCACATAAAGGACAATATAATTGATTATGATTGATTGATTTCTAATATGAATGAGAAATGATATGAAATGTTTTCACTTGATCTATAAACTTCGGTAATACTTCGAATCCTATTCCGGTGAGGATATGGGTTAGAGGTGTTACATTGATTGACCTACTAATTTGTGAGTTGATAGTTATATAGTTTGATAAATATTGTGGCATTGGTATAGCTTTATATACCATATTTCAAATGTTTCCAATTTAGTCTCGAATTGTTTCTAAAGTGTTTCTAAGGCATCGAAGGCTCGATTAAGGGACGTTATGCATGTGTATGAATGAACTTTGCTATGTTTAATGAAATGATTGGAAATGTATGTTTTTATGTAACAACCCGGTTTTGACCCTAATCGGAATAGTGGTTTTGGGACCACAAATTCGAGTCAGAAAAATATTTTAATATTATTTTTTAGTTTACAGTATGTTAATTTATATGTGTGAAAATTTCGTGTGAAAATTTTATCGTTGGTGTGCTCGATTTAATTAAAAGGATTTAATCGTGTAAAATGCAAAATTAGCATGCTATATGCAAAGGTACCTATTTGCTATGATTTTTATTATATGGAGTCCTTATGTTGTAATTTAATCATTAGAATTATGCAACCATTAAATAGTTTTCTAATTAAATCATTAAGGTTAAAATTGTAAAATGTATATTAATATGTATTAAATAAATAAATAATGGCCATGCATGTGTTCATCTTTCTTGGCCGATTCTAAGAAGAAAAATAAAGCTTTGGAAGCTTTAAACATTCGCACCTTTGGGAGCTTAATTCGGTATGTGTTTTGTTAGGTTTTCGATAATTTTTACGTTTTGAGATCGTTGCTTTGTGTTCTTCAAAACCCATGTTTTAATTTTGTGAATTGTTGATGATTTTGAAATGTGCCATTGATGAATGCTTGGACTTTGTGATAGTTGATGATGAAAAATGAAAGATATGTGATAGATTAATATGTTTTGTATTGGAATTTTTAGTGAAATTGAGTAAATAGGGCTAAATTGTGAAATTTAAATTTTTGGGGGACTAAAATGTGAAATAAATGCAATGTGTGGACTTGTATGAGAACCATGAATATTCAGCCCTTGTGTGGTATGGGCAAATTTTGTATAAATTGTGTTTTATGCAATAGGGAGTAAATTGCAAAAAGGTGTAAATATTAGGGGCAAAATAGTAATTTGCCAAATTATGTGTTTTTGGATTAAATTGAATGTGTTAATAAATAAATTATCTTATTTTGAATATATTTAGATCGAGAACCAAAGAAATCGGAGTTAGATCGGGGAAAAGCCAAATTAGTCGAATAATCGTCCGATTTTGATTTTCCATCGTCCGAGGTAAGTCTATTAGCTATTTAATTTTATTAAATCAGCATATGAGTATGTATATCAATGGTATGTGTGTTGAGTTGATTTTAAAAGTATAAAAATTGGAATTGAAAGTATGAAATTATATATATATATGCTAGATTTGAATGACTATGAATATGCAAATATGCATATGAATGTCCTTGAAATAAATTTAGGTATGAACATATATGTACAAATTATATTCGAATATACATGTATATACATGTAAAATTTGTTGTATTGAAATTAGGTATGAAATTACAAAGGTATGAGATATATTCGAACATATGTATGTGTGTGTGAATAAGGTGTGAATTTAGTATAAAATAGTTGTATAAGTTGGAGTGAATAAGTATGTATACTTATGAATAAATATTTATATTGAGTATAAGTATGAAATTGTATTTATATATATATATATATGTTAAATTGAATATGTATGAGTATATAGGTATATGTTCTTGTTTCAATATAAGTATAGAGTAATATATGTTTGTTAGATTCAATATGCATATATGTACATGTATAAGGTCCTGTATTGAGATGGTATATGAAATTGTATGGGTATATATGGAATTCAAATGTTAAAGGTACCTAGTATATTATAAGTTAAATTTTATGATATTAGAAGTGGAATCTAAAGTATGAGGTTATATATACATAAATGTGTTTTGGTTGAATTATTGAGTTATTTAAGTTAGATTTGATGATTGGGATTTATATTTATCCATGTATTTTTAAAGATATAAGTTATGAATATTGAGCTGAATTTTGTGTGGATTTTATATACAAATAAGAGATACAACTTCGTGAATTGAGATTCTTTTGTTAAAGCTCAAGATCAATCGGATTTATTGCCAGTGAAATTATTCAAAGCTATATGTCTAGCAGTGCTAAGTGCCTTGAACCTGAATCAAGCTATAAGCTTAGGTGCTAAGTGCTAGGTGAACTGAATTAGACTTTAAACCTAGTAGATGAAGTGCTAGTGAATCTGTTTAAATTAAGTGATTATATGCATTGGGTATAAATATATATATACATATATATATATGCTTTTGATTATATGTAATGGACAAATATATGAACATTTGTTTCAATGTGTTTGATGAGTGTATAAACATTTGAATCTTTGTGATTATTGAGTATGTGCATATATTGGTTGTCATGAAATTGTTGGATATATATATATATGAACACATTCGGCATATGTGGATTTTAATTGTATAAGTGTATTCGGTACTTGTAATTGATAAGTATAAAAATATGCTATTGGTATATTTATTTGGAAATTTATATATAAATGGATCCGATGAAGTGCGAACGAAAAATACACTAGAAATCAGATATGCGTTAATGATTATGTTGGTAACTTGATTATATGCATATAATGTCTATACATATGTCTGCTTATGTGTATTAGTTAAATATACATTCTTTTATATGTATTTTAGATATGCTATAGACTTACTAAGCTATGAAAGCTTACTTTGATTGTTTTTGTCCATTTGATTTATAGATTTTGGAGACGCGTTACGAGCTCGGGGATCATCAGCATAGTCTATCACACTATCGACTTCTTTTGGTATTTTTTTAAAATTTTGAACTCGACCTTATGGCATGTATAGGTTTGAATATGATTTTGGTTAGATTTGGATTGTAAAATATAAATAGCCATGAGAAAATGGTTTAATTTCCATGTTTGTGATCAGTTTGGTTTTTTTTTTTAAAATGGTTGTGTTTGTTTGGTTATGCCTCGTAACCCTAATTCAGCAACGGATACGGGTTAGGGGTGTTACATTTTATGTTACAATTTTACGGTAATGCTCTGTAACCCTATTACGGCGACGGATACGGGTTAGGGCTGTTACAAGTTACATATATGCGACAATTGATTATCGATAGCATGTGAAAGATCATGCGAACCAGCTAATGATTGCCACAATTCAGTGTGGCAAATTAAAATCTTTTCGACATTTAACGATATTGTTTTCTAGTCGTTTTAGATTATTTTGTTACGTTTTCCAATTCTATTAGCTTATGTTTAATTTTAGCAAAATAAGTATTTTTACGTATATTTTGGCAATATAATGACCTATTGGCCAATACGAGCCTAGGGAAGGACTAATAAGTCGATTTAGTGTGCAGAACATTGTTTCCAGGTTAAGAAACAAAGGACGACGCCAGCGTCGCGGCACTAGCACGTGGTGTCGCAACACCGCACTTCGAAGCCAAAGAAGTCACCTAAAAAGTTTAATGTCGCGACATTGGAGCGACGAAATGCACAAATAAGTCAAGGGTGTTTTCATATGCATAACACATTTTATCCAGCCTTATGGCTTGTATTTGACCTAGCTAGGGAATGAGACATTACTATATATATAGTCATATTTAGGCTAAGTTTAAGGAATTCGTTGTTTAGATTGTTACTCTGATAAAAATAGAGAGAATTTGTTCTCAACTATTAAATATATTTTTCTGGAATAACAATTTTTTCGATTTCTATTTGAGAAGAGAATTTTTGTTTTGACCTAAAAGAAAAGAAAACTATTTCTAGTTCTGTGTTTTGATTCGATTTGTTCAAGCCCACACTCAAAGTAATTTGTGGTACGAGAATAATGGAAAAGATCATTTGGTTGAAAGTCAAGAATGACAAGGATTCGTCTATCCGAAAACACAGGTATGATTTCGGTTTGGTTTATTACAATAAATATCACAAACCGGATTGGTTTTCAAAATTTTTAATTTTTGTTGTGCAATAAAAAAAATTTTAACCGTATTTTTTCCAACATAACACTTATCACATCATGTACCACAAATTAGTCATCGTGAGACAATCTCACTGAGTGACATGTTGTGACTAGTTGTCTTCTTTGAAGAAAAACTTCTTTTTATATCGCATGATAATACCTACAATATGGCCGCCCAACTATCATAACGATTACGAGATAATTCTTTTTACTTTATGAAAATCTCTTCAATGAAATCCACATGGCAATCCTACCGTCGGATAGTTAAATAGTCATGTCATCATAAGATACCATTGATGGAGGTCGTAGGTCTTGTTTAAAGACTTTCTCCCACTTAATCTTTAAAAGACATGCAAAGTTTTTAATGTCCGGTTTTAATCATAAATGATTAATATATGTATGACAAATATATGCGAAATTTTTCCCTAAACTATAAGGCATGCTTATCATACATATGCATGGACATACATTTGCATTCGAATAAATATCATCATGCTATCATGAATAAAAGCATAAAATTTAAAAGACCCTGACTAGCCAAAATTTAAATTATTCCATCCTAGAAGAATAATAAAATTACAAAAGTCATCCCAAAGGATATTTTAGGCCTTCTAGTTTGCCACTATGAACTTCTGTTGTAGGACCAGTTCACGTCGCTGTCATTTAACCACCACTGTCATCGCGTCGTTGCTGTTAGGCCGCCACTGACCATTGTCACCGACCATCGTCGAACATTCTTTGGCCATTGTCAGACTATTTTCGACCTCTGTCGTCAGCCACTACCGTCAACCATCACCATCGTTAGTCCTCTTCCATCGACCATCGTTGTCAGCAATCATCGGACTACCTTTGCCCATCACCAGACCATTGCCAACCACCATCATCCGCCACCGACCAAGATCGTCAGCCTCTATCCCCGGCCACTACCATCGACCATCATTGTCGAACCATTGATAACCTTCTCTACTGAACCACAGTCGGTCTTTCACCGGTTGGTTGGTTCAGGTTTGCGTCGTTTTGATTAGCTTGGATGCATTTCAATTCTCCCGGTTTTGCCAAAAATAGTGGTTACATAAGACTTATGTTTGTTTTTGACTCACATAAATTATTCTAAAATAATAATATAAATTAAATCTTATGTAGGGATGATAGTCCACAATTTAATCACATACCTGAATAATAATAATAATTACATTCAAATTTATAGGAATCACAACTTTGGCAAAATTACTTTATCGTATAAATAACAAAATAATAATTGTACATTCATTCACATACATATTCCTAAACATGCTAATAGTTACAAGAATGTTACATCTTATAAAAAATTAATCACACATGAAAAAGAGAGAAGATTCCGGTATCGGTTTATACTATAAACATAGCACCACCCAAACCTGGCTTTGATATCAATTGTTGGAAAAAATTCAGTTTGAAAATGGTTTCTTGCACAACAGAAAAATAAAATTATAAAAATCGAGCCAATTTATGATATTTATATACATTTTCCTGAAATCACATTTGTGTTTTGGGCTAGATGGATCCTTGTCTTTCTCAGCTTTCAATTGAACGACCTTTTTCGCTATTCTCATACCACGAACTGCTTTAAGTGTGGGCTCGAACACTTTCTAATCAAACACAAAACCTAAAAATATTTTCTTTACTTTTAGTGGGAAAGTAAAACTTTCTCTCTTATAGAAACCAGTAGAATTGGTATTATCAGAAAAAAGAATTTGTACTTAGAAATAAATTCTTACTGTTTTCAAGAAAAATAGTAACATCTCAAAGTTGTAGATAACTAGTTGTATTTTTAGCCCCGCTGATGCCATCTATTTATAGGGAGAGGTAGTAAAACCCTAGTTGAATTAGTAGAATGCATTTAATGCCTAGTTGATAGAAAAACAATCCCCTAGTTGAATTAAGAGAGAGAAGTGTGGCAACCCTAGTTTAAAATACTAGGGTTTGTTATACCATTATATTCAATATGAGGGACTTTGGGTCTCTCATGTATCGGGTTCAATTATAAGTGCTTCCTGGACTTTTAACCTAGCACTTTATAATTAAATCCAACCCAATACATGTTTTTCTATTTTTTAAAATAAACATTATAAATTAATTTAAATTAATTAATTTTCCAATTAAATAATTTTCTCAACTCAATTCGATTTCATTAAAATCATGATAACTTTAACGTTAAAGAATCTATGAGAAAATATATTTAAGTTTTCTACATTCAACGGATTCAAAATGACCAATTAATTTAATTCCATTTTCAAACTTCATTTCCAAATGTTATTCATTTCTTTAACCTTATCGTTTCTATCCATTTTGTTCATTTAATTCAACATGCAATTCATTTCTAGTTTCAATGAGCTAGTGGAAAAACCAATTGAACATATGTGATTAGGGCTCAAATGATTTATAATTAAGTTACAACTTTTCACCTATTAATTATAAACTCATTTAGTCATAAAGTCATTCTACTATAGTATCTTGGCTAAGCTCTCCCAAATGACATACCATTACGAAAGCTACTCGATCAGTGTTCATCCAATGAACTTGTCATTAGTGTGTTATCCTTATAGGATATCCTTAATCTCTTTGGGATAAATTCATTCTCCCAATATGATCTCATTTTATCTCATGATAACCATTATATCTTCCTTCATGAAAAGTCAACTACTATCAAATAGTAATTAAGTCATTCATCACAATGACAAACGACCCGTGATCACGTTTTCTTTTCATCTATCATGTAATGCCAATGAGAGGATATCATTTACCCATGTCTTGGACTATAAATTTCATTGTTGGGAATGATGCTACATACTGCAGAAATTGTATACCCAACGTACCAACTTTCGGTTACTTATCTATTCAAACTTAGACTTTTACTTACATCAAAGTATATGAGTCACACATACATAGCCTATCATCCACTTAGGATTAAGTTATGTCACACTATTAACATTACAAGTGAATAAATTAAAAAACAAATTTAGGATTTATTCTGCTTGGGTCCAATCCGATGTACTGTCAATCTAGTTAGTCACGTCTATGTCTCTATCTTTTGGGAGTCATTCGATGTACTTTGTAGACGATATATTAATGTTTCAATTAGTTTTCTCATTTTCAATTAGACTAATGACATGTTTAAGTTAGTCTACTAATATAAATTGTCTTTCCGTATTACGATCCAACCATGTAATACCATTTAGTATTAGTTAAATATTATACAACCAATGAGCTAATATTTGCTTCTATTTTGCTTTACATGCTAAAACTACATGAGAAATTATACAAAGGATATTAATGTAATTCATGAATAATTTTATTAACCAATTTGTTTGAATAAACTACAAGTGTACAAACGAATATACTACACTTAGGGCACTAGACCCAATAGAGTTTTCTCTTGTGTTTGAAGCTTGGGTATCTCTTTCTCGAGTCTTAAAGTGTTGTTGAATAGTATTTATACCAAGGAACAAAGTCTGTGGATGTTTATGGTCATTGGGGATGAAAACTAGCCGTTGGAAGCATTAATTTTAGGTTAAAAAAGTGTCACTGCAGTCCAGGTCTCAAGACTTGGCAAAATGTCTCGAGACATGGTTGAAAAATAGTCATTATATAATTGTTGACAAGTTATGTATCGAGACATATAGTCAAATATCTCTAAACATACTAGCCAATGTCTCTAGATATGCAACCCTTAAATTAGAATTTTGCTTCAAAGTTTCATGTCTTGAGTATGTCTCGAGACTCGCATGCCAAAGTCCCTTAAAAATATTTTTGAACACTTTAAAACACTTATATTAACCCAAAAATATTTAGATAAATTAAAATACATCTAAAAGATGTTTTTGTGTAGATTGCAAGTCTTTGAAAATGCTTTGAAAATGTTCGATAAAATTTTTAATCATATTTTTACCAAATGACTTAGGAAATATAATACATATAAAATTTATCTTAAATGTTGTTATATCAAAAGCTTGGGACATTAAAGCTAACACTTTACTTGTAGTAAAATTAACTTCTAGGGTAAAGTACAAAAGTAGTCACTCAATTATGTCTTTAGTTCTATTTTGGTCACCCAATTATTAATTTTTCAATTTAGTCACTCAACTTTTCAAAATCAAATATTTTAATCACTCGCCCGTTATTTGTAGTTAGACGAGTGACAAAAAGTCGATATGGGCTTTTTGCTTAATAACCAATTTATCCCTTTAATGTTTATAAAATTTATTAATTTAGTTCTAATTCTAAAAATTTTAAAAAGAAACAAATTAAAAAAAATCATTTTTTGATAAAAAATATAAAAATGGTTTAAAATCTAAAATTATAAATAAAATATAAAATATAAAAAATAAAAAACATATGTATTGATTTTTTTAAAATGTATCAAGTGATTCAAAAAAAAAGAGTACGAAATAGATTGATGAGTATTAGAGAGAGAGGAAATTAAACATCCCTATGGCATATGGAATTGACAAATTTGTCTCGTTTGGTTGGTGACCACATTGAAAGTTTTAAAATTTGGTTGACTAAAAAAAAATTTAAGCATAGTTGAGTGACTTGCACGAGAATTTACCCTTCTTAATATTTTGTCAAAAAAAAAATCCAATTAAATTCAGTCAATCGTGCTGGTGAATGCCCATCGATCCAATTAAGCCGTTAACATCAATCAGTTAAACTTACAACTCCAAAAAACCGTTTAAAACACGAAACACCATCTTAAATATCTCCTTCTCTCTGTTTGGTTCCCGAGAAAATAAAAACCTCAGCAAATTCAAAATCACCCCCCAAAGTTCTCTCTGCCGCCAAATACAGTCTGTTCTCTTTAAGATGACTTTAGTTCTAAACCACAGCGTCACCTCTTCCTTCTCTAATTTCTTCAAAATCTCAAGCCTTAAAAATCACCCACGAACCTGCTATGGTAAGTTACAGACTAATTACTAGTTTAATTTGTTGAAATTATCGAATTTTAAGCTCTATAACTTATTTAGTTTTGTTTTTCAGGTAAATATACTATGACAATCAATAAACCAACAGGAGGTCAGGATCTTTGCAATGATTTTGAGTCTTTGAAATTTACTGCTCTTGTAAATACTATAGCAGGTAAATTACTGTCTTCTTCCATTAGAAGAAATGCTAATCCTATATTATGATTTTTCTAATATTTTATTTAGCTATAAGTTACTTTATGAGTGCTGGGTTGTTTTTTTCATCTTTTGAGTTTTCATTTCTTTGTTCTTTAGTGGCAAATTTGGTTGCAATTGACTCTGCAAAGGCTTTAAGTGAAGATAATATTTTGGTGAGTTCACTGATTACGTCTATTTGTTATCTTGTCAAGTTCAATTTTCTTCAATCTAGTGTCTTGAAACTTTGTTTATTTTGGATTCTGGTATGTGCCATCACAAATATGTTCAATTTTTTAAATGTATTTTCCAAAGAGACCTTAGAGAGTCATATCCTCGTATTTATCCGTAGGACATTATTTTTAAAAAAAATGAGGAATTGAATTAATATGTATCCTTTGATTTTGAGCATATATATCTCAAAGTTATATGTCCGGATAATGTAAGGAACTTGAGTTATTTGCCTTGGACGTAGGAAGGAGCTGCTTCACTTTACACTTTGGCTGATGGAAGTTCTGGAGATTGGTTTGGAGGTCTACTATATTCAGCTGGCCAACAAGCTAATGAAGCCGTTCAGGGCCAATTATCAGCTCTCAGTTTTACTAGGTTCTTCTCCGTGTTTTTCCCTTTGAATCTGTAGCTCTTTTGTGGTTGATGTTCGGTAATGTGTCATTTTCTTTTTCCCTGGCTTTTGCAGTTTGGCTGTTATTTTTGGGGCTGGTCTTGTAACAAGCCTTTCACCATGTACACTAAGTGTTCTGCCATTAACACTTGGATACATTGGTAAGTAATATGCATACTTTGCCTTAATCTCAATGCATGGTTTGAAATGAATTGGTGCGGTTACTTTCTTGTATGTCCCTCTCAATTTTATGCTCTTCTGAGTCTGGTTCAAACCTTCCAGGTGCATTTGGTTCAGGCAAGGGCAGAACTGAGGTAATACTTGCTATGTGATTCATCTTCTTTGCTGCATGCATCTACAAGATTTCTAGATAGAACCTTTTGATTTTCATTGAAGCGTTGGCAGTTGCAATGAATATTTTTGTAAGTCAATTGTAATTGCAAGCTCCTATCATTAGAAAACAAGTAAAGCTGTCAATAAAATTTTAGCTTGCAGATGACCTAAAATTTAAAACCAAAAGTTACATATATTGATCAAAGTTGAGTTTTCAGCAGTACTGGTGCAGCCTGTTCCATATTTTCTTTACATTTCTTTTCTATGTTGCTCCAACTCTTCATTTTTTTTGAAGTGCTCATATCAGACATTCATGTTTGGAATATATCCAGACATGGTATGGTGATATAACCCTCCAAAAGAGCTTAGAAAAATTTTAAAAATACCCGTGTCGGGACATACCATGTCTATGCAGCTAAGTCCTATGTTGCTTCGACCCTTCATTTCTCTTGAAACTCCCATGTCCAATACATTATCCAAACACATGGAAAATTTTAAAGAAAATGGAAAACAAATACCCGTATCCAACACTCACCTCTAAGTTTTACCAATATAGCTAAATCTGATTGAAGCATACACGGGTCCTCCCTTTCTTGTACATGAGATGCACAAGCACAAACACAATCATGGAAGTAATAAGTGTTTATTCTCAAATGACTCTGGGTTCTTTTTCTGTCAGGTAATTGCAAATTCAATGGCTTTCTCACTAGGATTAGCGACTACATTAGCACTCCTGGGTATAGGAGCCTCCTTTGCTGGGAAGGCATATGGACAGATAGGGCAAGGGTTGCCACTGGCTGCTTCTGGTTTGGCTGTTATCATGGGTCTTAATCTACTTGAGGTATTGAATCAAACTACTAATGTTGTTATTTGGTTTATGCAGTTTTTCCCGGGTTAAATGTTTTGTTGATGGTAAGTAATTTGTCATCAATCATATAGTTTCTCTTGTTGATATGATTAGAATTATTACACTTTGCCTTTGAAGTTCATATTTTGTATCAGTGTGTATGAAACCCCTATATTCCTGTTCCTCATATTGTCATTTGTGCTCGTGTCTGTGTCTTTTAGATGTTTTTCCATTCCATCTAGTTCTTCGGGAGGTTGGATTCAGCTCTTACAAGTTACTTGATGCCTTAAAATTTCTGTCTGGATTAGAAATCTACAACTTCAGATAGCTTCTAATACTATGCAGAACGGCTAACCAGATTAGCAATGTCTTATTCAACCTTGTACGATTGTACCTGAGTTTCTTCCACTCAGACGTTCCCAATCTAATTCCTGTTCTTCTGCTCCAAACAAACCTTACAGGTCATCGAGTTACAACTTCCCTCTTTCTTTAGCAATTTTGACCCTCGCACTGCAGCTGCCAACTTGCCATCAGGTAAACGACTCGATTATTTTACCCTACTAAAAGAAAATTAATTACATGCATGAACCTGTAAAAGGTTTCAAAGTGTTAATTTCGAACTTGTTTTGTATTTTAGGTGTGCAAGCGTATTTAGCTGGGCTTACATTTGCATTAGCTGCCTCACCTTGCAGCACACCAGTGCTGGCCACTTTGCTGGGATACGTAGCCACATCCAAGGTAAACTCGACAATAAAGAGACTATGTAGCTGTTGTTGAGTCTATAGAAGAACGAAATCTCTTTTTATTTGGCATAAATCCAATACGTAATGTGTTACACCTGTACAATAGGATCCAGTAATAGGAGGCAGCTTACTCTTGACATATACAACCGGCTATGTTGCTCCTCTACTTCTTGCCGCTTCTTTTGCTGGAGCATTGCAGGTAGGCATGATGCCATTCATTTTGAAATCAGAGCTGAATCTTGTTGGCTGTTTGTTAAAGGCTAACATACATCCGTTGCTTGTACTACGGAAAAATCAGTCATAAGTCAAAAATAATTGCAGCCACCTTATCTTACTCCGACTTTTGCTTCTAAAATACTTCAATTGTTTTTAACTCGAAAATTCAACTTAACTATATATGTACTGGCAGAATCTGTTGTCGTTCAGGAAATTCTCAGCATGGATCAACCCGGTGAGGTATGCTCAAAAATGTTCTTGACCACTATTTTTTGTCAAGTAATATTACTCTGCCGTGGTGAAGCATCTGCGTCTTATTTCTTCTTCATAATTGCTCTTAGATTTGCTGTATATTCGGTGTGACAGACTGTTAATACTTGGTTTCTTTTGCAGTGGTGCGCTTCTACTCGGTGGGGGTGTATATACTTTCTTGGATAGGCTTTTCCCAGCTACTACGATGGCCATGTAAAGGAATGTAATTCTCTGTGATCAAAATAAACACAAGGTAAAATAGAACTACAGACAATTATACATAAATGTTGGATCAACGTTATCAGTATTTCGTGTTCTTTCTCTTTTCCAGATCATTTGATTTTATAATGAATCTCCCTTTTACAAATATAGGTAATTAGGCATCATTTGATATTTTATATATTGTGGTTTTGATTATGCTAAGAAGCTGTAAGGATTGATATTGCCATTGAATTGCTTATAAAGCCATAGCATGTTCTAAATAAGTACGCAAAAGGATGGTAATTAGAGGGGTTGGTCTCTTGCAGTAACAGTCTCAAGTATCAAAAGATCTATTATATATTTATTTAAAATTTTATCCACATACAAAATAATTATATATATATTGTTAGAGCATGTCGTGTTAATATCGTGCTGGTAACTTTTTTTTTTTAACTAAAAATATGATTAATGTGAATATCGAAATGCAAAATAATGTTGCCCAAAGAAACATGTTTGAATGAGAACAATTAAGACATCTCGTATATTTATTAAATGCTTGGCAAGCATCTATTCATACAAATAAAGCCATCACTCAGATATGGAGATATAAAAAGAAACTATAAAAAAATGGGAAAAAAAACTGAAATTGCTGCATCTACAAATAGTTTACAATTGTGCCCCGGTAGAGGTAAATTCCCTGTAAAATAACTTTTTGTTTTTAGGTTTACTATGACAAAAACAAAAGCCAAAATCATCACCTGGCTGCAACTCAGCGTTTCGTGAACATCCCCTGTGTCAATGATGAAAAATCATAATCCTTTCCTGCTTGTGAAGAATTCGTTGATGAAACTGGAGAAGCCGATTGAGGCTTGCTTGCTCCATTAGTTGCAACACTGCTTGCTGGGGTAGCTTGCCCCAATGCATAAAAGCTGCAAGAAAAAGACACGGCAAAAGTTACGATCATGGAATATGGAGCAAAACCTAAGTGTGAAACTAATGATTCATCAAATAGTTATTTATTAGAACATGTTCATGGCATGGGATTCTCGGAATACAATTATAAACTTAATACGTGTAATGCATAACCCAGAATTCGTGGCAATGTAGACCAGTATTACAGGAGAAACTCATCAATAAAACCAAGAATAAAGAGATTAAATATGTACCTGGATGATGCAACATTGTTTCCTGCTTGTTGAGTCTGTCCTATTTGCATTGTCTAAAGCAGAGTATAAAATAAAAGGGATAAAAAAATGAGAAACTAGCAAGATATATTTCTTTAAAGAAACTATTGCAACTATAGTAGGAAATCTACCTGCATGAGTTTCTGCAGATCAGCCTGTGCACCAACTGGCATCATCATTCCAGGTATTTGATAACCAATGTTAGGCCAAGCTTGAGTGGGTACACTAGTGCTGGTGGATGGAGGTTGTTGCATATTTCCAGCAGCAGCCATGAGGAGGGACTGTTGATGCGCTAGCAAAGCTAGTTGTTGTTGAGTGGGTAAGCTTGTGGTGGTTGATGGAGGCTGTTGACTGTTTCCAGGAGCAGCTTTAGCTGCAGCAGCCATAAGAAGGGACTGTTGCTGTGCTAACATAGCTAGTTGTTGAGTGGGTATCATGGTGCCATTGGATGGAGACTGTTGAGCATTTCCAGGAGCAGATTTAGCTGCAGCAGCCATGAGAAAGGACTGTTGCTGAGCTAGCGCAGCTAGTTGTTGTTGATGCATTGCAAAAGGCGACGGCGTGTTGGACTGAAATTGATTGAACCATGAGATAACAACATAAGACCCCACTAAATAAAAAGAGACAAAAAAATCATGTTCAAAGTTCAAACGCATGACAAGGGGAAATGTTAAGGAATAATCTGATTAGCTCCGACCAGCAAATGGCCAAGCAGTATAGGTTTCTGTTTTGCACTAACTGTTCCTAAGATGCGAGAAAACAATGTTGAAAACATACCTTTTCGAAAAGGCTCATAATATCATCTTTTATGTCTTTTTGTGGCTTCTCTGTGACTTGGTTGGTTGTTATTGGAGGCGAATCATTAAATAAATTCTCAATTCCAGTAGCAGACTGAGTATTCTTCTCACCAGCTTTTGGTGGATCATTTTGGCCAGTTGCAGAAGTGTCTCCAGCAGCTACAAAAATTATCATTTGTCAAAACCAGCAGCAATAATACAATGATACCACCATAACTTTCAATACCAAGGTGGTTGGCACTTGGTAGAAAGATGTTAACATAATAAACATAAAAGGTAAGGCAATTCCAATAACCAAAAACTATGGGGAAATTCAGGACATACACTGGAAACCTGCCCAATCAATATCATCAGTAGAAGCTGCCCCAGAACCAGAAGCATTTTCACTTGAAGCATCATCCATGGACATCATGTTGAAGAGGTCCGTAGCATACTCAAATTTAGGAGGCGTGACAGGGGGAGGAGTTGTTGCCTCAACTGGTGCCGCAACAACCGTTTCAGGCTCCCGGACAGGTGTAACCTGTTAGATCAGCACAACAGTACGAAAGTAAAATATTTGTTAGAACATTAAAGAGAGTACATTACCAGAAGAAATATGATATAACGAGAAGAAAGAAAGCGAGTTGAACAATATGCAAAACGATATCAAGATCATAGTTCTAATTCATATTATTTGTTTGCATTCTTTACACATGGCAATTTTCTCATACTTTCACTCTTAACACTACTAGCTCTTAGGCTATTCACATAAAATATATCACGAAAAACATGAATGATTGTGGTTTTCTAGACGAGTTAGAAATGAGAGTACATAACCAGCAAAAGAACTTAATACCTGATTAGGTCCCTTAGGAGGAACAGGAAGACTAATTCTTGTTGCAGGAAGGTTTTCTTTTCTGCTAGATGCTTGAATGGTTCTCCTTTCCTCGAATGAATTATCAGAATTACTAACGTGCCCATGACCACTTTTTTCTGTGGGTCTCTGCCAATGCGAAGTAGCTCTTTCATCTAACCCTCTAGGTGGTGATTTGGATCTTCTATTTCTAGGAATCCATCTCTTTTCCTCGTACCTATAAAAATATACAACAAATATTGGAATAGTACAAAAATGCTCTTCACTAAAACTAAATACTACCCAAAAAAAGAGAAGAAGAACCAATGGCTACTTTGCACGGATGAAGTTCTCAATTCCAACTCTATCATAATGAGGGGGCAGCTCAGCTTCCCAGTAACTGTTTGCCTTCTCATTTCCCATCGCTGTATAATAAGACAAGCCATAGTCATATGAGTATGCTCTACTCCATCAATATCAATCAGAATTATACAGTTTCATGACCTAACAAGAAAGCTTACATTGAATAAAAGCAACCTGCTCAGGGAGCCATGTGTCCAGGGTAGCAGATCGAACCTGCAGCAAGAGACAGTAAGATGCAAACATGCACTGGGGAAACATAAAGCTTAGTCTGTTCACTGATGCAACAGAAACAGCCAGTCAGTTCAAAAAGTTAATTCCTAACCTCTCTAATCCTTTATAGTCTAAGATATTATCATAAAAATTATGTCAAGAATACATGTCAAGTGCATTTCTGACGCACCAAGTTTTGTTTCTAAGAATGTAAGTACACCAATCCAATCACTGGTGACAAACCAAAATGTATATGTGAATTAAGAATAGAAACTGAGACAGTGTCAGCTATTCAATGAGATTTTCTGAGTCAGGAAGAACCGAAGTATGCATTCCAGACTCCGGAGATAAGAAAATCACCTTTGATATGTGCACCCCGAGACTTCTGTGGATCCCGGAACATTGCATGCATATAAAGACACCTAAATTCACACTAGCCCATCTCGGACCTCTGCAGAGAAATAAGAGACAATTATTAGAACCTGTGATGAAAATGAATGGTATCACCGCCGACTGATGACCTATACAAAATATCCGTTTTGTTAAGACAGTGTCTATTTTGGGTACTCCCTTATTTGCTATTATGATATCCCAATAATCTTTCTTGATTTTCTTGTTACATACTTGGATTTGCAGTCAGCACATTCCTTATTCTCCGGAATTTTTAGAAGACCTTCCAAAATCTACATATGAGATCAAAAGATAAGAACTTTAATCCAGATAAGATAACAGGCTGACTGGTCATCAAATATGCAATAACCAAAACCATCCATTAAATGAGTCTATCATACCATATAGGTTAACATATCTGCAAAAGAATTGAAAATGCAGGACAATATGTATGTATAATATATAATATATACATATACATACACGTACACATATGCATATACATGCAAAGAATACGGAGGAATTTAGCGCCCTCCAAGATATAATTTATAGGCCTCTTTGCCACATAGGAAGATTGCATAAAATTGTTCCCGATGTCCAAAGATCAACCTTTGGAAAGTTTTAAAAATACGAACAAATCAATCATATTCAGCAAACTTGACGAAGATATTAGAAAGGAAGTGCATAATTAGGCAAAATTGATTTAAGAAAACCCAAGTTCAGATCTGCGAAAACAGCAAAGCATAATATATGATACTATTTAAAATGCAATTTTTAGTGAAGAAATTCCATTGATCACAATGAATTTACCACCCAACTTGATCTATCTAAACCGATCTTATCCTGATAATAATTTGAATATGATCACCATTTCCTTGATACAAAACAATTTTTTAAATCAGCTCGTACTCGCCATTCGACGTTCAATTCGATCAAATTCATTAAACAAATAAATTCAAATCAAATAACCAACAAATTCAGATGAAATAAAAGAAAAATCAGGTAAAAAGCAACAACAGAAAATGACACAACAAACACAGATCGAAACAATACAAGAAGGTCAAAAATGGTAAAATTAAGATCACCTTTCGGTGTTTCTCGTTGAGTTCCTTTGAAACGTGGGCCTTCTCGTTCATGTTTCAAGAAAACTAAAAGGAAAAAGAAAATCTATGGCGCGCGCGTGCGTGAGAGAGAGAGAGAGAGAGAGAGACGATGGCGATTACGAAGAGTCGAACATAAAGAAGAAAGGGTAATTTCGAAAGAAAGATAAGGTCAATTCGGTCTTTTTCCAGGCCTCTCTTTCTCTCTTTCTTTCCCTCTCTCTCCCCTTCTGGTTTTCTTCCTCGGACTTTTTATGCGATTCAAAAGAAAATGAATGCAGAATAATAATAAAAAATTAAATGAAAAAAAAATTGGTCTCCGCTCCTTTGACCTTTATTTTAATTTTTTATAATATTATCTTATTTATTAATTTCCCGGGAATTTTCGGTTTCGAATTTTCGGGCCCCTATATTTTCTCTTTGGTTTTTCACGCGCGTGCGAGGACTTGTTGCTTTGGTTGGCGCCGCGGAGTTTTACATTTACGGTTACCTCGTACGTGTGAATACGTTGCCTGCCTTTCCCGTCTTTAATTTCGATTTTTGTTTTTAGTGAGTATTATTATCTTAGAGATATTTTCGCATATTTAATATGCTTTTATTCAATAATTTTACTATTTTAAGCATGCTTCACGTCTAAATATAGTTATCCTAGTTTTGTTTTTCTTAAATAAAATATTTGATATATTAATATTATTATTATTTTAATTTCACATTAAATAAATTTTCTAAATTTATTATCCATAATCTAAATTATTACTTGAGTTCATTGATTCATAAAAAAAATTAAATTTTTTCTTAAATGGTATCATACCCCATGATATGATGCAAAATTTTTTTATCTACATAATTAGCATCGACATTATAATATTTGGATTCACGATCTAAATAATTTGTAGCTTTAATTATAAAAAATTTATATATATTTAATTTGAATAAAAACTTATGATAAGCTATATCCTTTTTACAATACATAAATTAAGTAAAATTATATAAATTTTATAAAAAGTTTTATAAATTATCTAAAACTTTCATAACATAACTTATAAATAATATAATTTTTACCATAAATTTAGAAAACTTTTTATTATAAATAAGATATGATAAAAAGCTATAATAATTTTTATGAATAAATATATTATTTTATAATATATAACATGAATGCATATATAAGTTATATCCCTACTTAGCCATAATTTTTATAAATAAATATATTAGAATACTTTTATAACATGTCAAATATTTTTGGTCATAATTTTAAAAAGTTTTTAAGATGTAAATAATATTTTTTGTTATAACTTTATAAAATACACAAATAAATTTTAATATAAAATTTGTTTTGTCATAATCATTCAAAACAGTAATACATGTTCGTGTTTATGCTTATAATATAATTTGTATAATTTGTATAAAAATAATTTTTAAAATTAGATTTAAGTGTAATTATTTACGATTACTCTTATCTTTACCCTTTTCTTGAGAATTGAGAAAGGTGCTTCAATTATACTTAATTCGATGAGATCTATCAATTATAATAGTCACTCAAATATATCACTATTGTGTAATTACATCCCAATCCAATTGATAAGTGACTTTCTAAAATTACCTTATTAAATTATTAAATTTTGAACAATTTTTAAGATATTTAAAAATAATTTTATTTATTTAGTTATCTTTACCACAAAAATTAACACTTACAAAAAAATAAAAGAATTCGGGAATCTGATCGATTTGTTCCCTAAATTCTTTTTGAAAAGATTCCCTAAATTTAAATGATAATTTTTTTAACCTTGTTAAATTTCCACGAAACGCTGCGTTTAATTCAGTAAGCGTACGTTATTTCACGGAATAACTCTCCCCACCTCCCCAAAGTTGCCTCCTTTCCTTTGTGTGAGAACCTCTGTAAGTTCCCCTTTTTTCTTCCCCTTCTTTTGTAATTTCAACTATGTTTGTATTATTAAATGAAAAATAATTAAATCCTGCATCCAATTTAGGTCTAATTATTAAGTATTTGGAGACACTTACATAATAGGGTACTTTTTAAAAAAACATTATTGGTTCCGTTTTTCCTCTTTTCTTTCGGAATTATTTTCAATTATCATTGTTATAAGAATGACCCAGAAGAATATTGAGAAATCTAGTTCACATTAAGTAATTATTTTTCCATAATTTTCTTGAATTTTGAAGCAAAATGGAATTTTTTTAGTTGCAAAGACTGCAGTCTAGGGATAGGGTTAGAAATTGTAGATTTTGGTATTGGGACCTTTTTCATTAACCAACTGGTTAAATTCAAGTTCAG
The DNA here is from genome assembly GCF_025698545.1 of Gossypium raimondii. Classification (NCBI taxonomy): domain Eukaryota; kingdom Viridiplantae; phylum Streptophyta; class Magnoliopsida; order Malvales; family Malvaceae; genus Gossypium; species Gossypium raimondii. The sequence continues at coordinate 46,001,971 of NC_068577.1, forward strand.
AATTGGAAGTATTTGTTATAACCCGAATTTGATTTCTTATACTTGTTGGTGGGTTGGTTTGTTTAGTTCTTGTTCATCATGGAAAGTTTCGAACAAGTAAAGGGAAATAGTGGTGTTATTGATCAAACTATTGAGGACGCAGGGGCCACTAATCCCAGAGTTCAGTGGAAGCAAATGGGGTACGAAGAGAAGACCGTGGCTGTTCACGAAGAAATGAAAAGGATGAACCGGCTTCCTGTGACTAGTTCTTATGTTACTCACCGCATGCGTGTTCTTAATAAAATTCTTCAACTGTTGTCTATTCAGGTAATCAAATATGTTGGCTTGATTGGTTTTGTGCCGATGCTTGAAAATTATAAAGTTGAGTTTGGAAGTTGGCTTGATAGTTTTGTGAAAGAGAGGGATTTGATGATTTATTGCCTTTTTGTTTATACCAGAGAACTGCTTCACAAGAAGAAGAGTTGGAGTTGCTCTTTGCTGGGTTGTCCTTATGAACTGGCACAATGGTAAGCTTTTGAACTCGATATCTACTTCATCCATAAGGATGGTTTTTGTATTTTATGTTCTTAGATGATTAGTGTTAGCTTATGTGGAATTGGAGGTGGAACTCGAATAAGCCACTGATTAATCTGCATATGGTAATGCTCATTAAGCGGTAGCTTACAACAAGTTATGATGCATGATAAGATGTAATGCTAATTACATCTTGCACTGCATCATAACTTGTAAGTTACCGATTAATCTGCATAGGGTAATGCTCATTATTTCTTACAATGATCATAACTTGTTTGTAAGTTACTGGTTAATCCACATAGGATAATGCTCATTACATCTGATAATGCACCATAACTTTTCTAAGCTACCATTAATCCTGCCTGCCACTAGATCAATGAGTTGTATAGCTAACTAATGCCAATTGTTGTTATATGCATTTTGTTGCTGGAGTAATTGTCTGAAACTGTTAAATGTTTCCTTTGTAGGTTGATTAACATCATGGCAAAGCGTTAAACCAAGGATCTTTTCCTGCAGACAACTTTTCCGAAATGTTTTATACTGTGTAAAGTATATCTCTTAGTCTAATGTCTAATCACTGATGCTTTGCAGATATGTATTGCAAACCTTCCAATCACATGTTTTTTGGTATTTTGGTAAGAGAAAAGGCTTTGTCGCCTTGTTTTTGTCAAATAACCTTTTGCATGTGTTACATTCTAAAGATATAAAAAATCTTAGTTACTTCAGACACAATGTTGAGTCAGGTAGACTTTTAGGTTCTTTATAACTGGATTTTCTTTTTGAGGCTGGTTACAACTTCTGCAGTCAATGGTAGAGCATTGTTTGGTGATTTGAACTGATGTACTTAAAGAAAGCAGGGAAATGAGATTTTAGAAGCACTGATGAATGCAAAGGGTTCCTTTGGGCAAAGGTTTGGATCTATTTTGATCTGACTTCTTTTTCTTGAAGTACTCAAGTCTGATACTTATTCAGATATGAATACAAGGATATGACTGTCCAAGGATCATAAAACTGTTACAAGAATTGAACATGCTTGGACGCTCACATGTGAGTCCTAGTGACATAAGTTTGGATGAGTGAATACTGAATATGGTACTACTAATAGGTGCTTCAAATATGGGGTTGAATGTGAATTAATGGGAGAATTCTTAACACCACTGCATGCAATTGTATAACAATTGTTCGTTGATGTTGTGTTCTAACATGTAGGGTTTTAATATCACAAATATTACAATCATGATTCTTAACATCCTTAGCGTGTAAGGTTGGGTTTGAGTGCAAGGAACTCCACTCATCTCCCATATTAAAAGGTGGGGATATTTTTTTTCCTCCGACTTCGATCAATTATTTATATGTGCATGCACGAGTCAAATTTTATTTTATTTATTTCTTTAATCCATAAAAAAGAAATTACTAAATTTATAATTATTTTAAAATTTTAATTAAAACATATACAAAATAGTTGTAAAATTAAAAGAAGGCACTTTAAATTGTTTTAAGATGATGGGTCCAAAAATTTCAATATATTTTAATTGAGTTTGTTAGTCATTTGGTGAAAGAGTATATATAAAACAACTAAATCAAATAACGAAAGCCTTTGGTGTTAAAATAGCCACCGGGTGTGTCTCTTGCAACTGAGTGTTGGTGGTGACAGCTCGATAAGTTATTGGTGGGATTACGTCAATAACCTTTGGGTCGTAGTTTTCTCTCCCTTTTGAGGGAGTTTTTTTTTTCTCCTATTCTTTTTATGTTTTCTGATTCTAGGCTTTTAGCCATCCGACTAATGTCGAATCCAAACTTTGATGTTGGGGACGGTTGGTATTATCGTTGTGCGCCTTTGGGCTCTCTTTTCGCACTCAGGCATTTTTAAAGATTGTACTGTATTGTAATATGTTTGATATTTGGTCACCTCTGTACAAGCCCAAATGTGCCTGGCCCATTAAAGAATAAACTCAAATTAAATACAAGCCCAGATAGCCCAATACATTAAATCAAAAAAAAAGAACCTAAGCAAAGCCCTAGCTGCATAGCAGCCACCAGCAACCTCCAGCGCCGCACGTCTCGGGGCCGACCCCGCTCCACGCGCGCCACTTCTCCGCGAGAGTTGGGCCTCCACGTCGCGCGTATTCTCCTCCAACAGTACCTGCATCAACAAGATAGCAAAAATCATGCCAACAAAACAGAATAGATCTCTTTTTTGATTTTGTTGAGTTATCTTTTCCATTTCATTTATCTTTTCCATTTCGGCTATTTAAAGCCATGAAAATATGTAAATAGGGGGATTTTTGGATTGCAAAAGATACGAGAATAGAGAGAATATGCAGATATAAAGCTTGCGTTTTTTCAGAGGTGATTTGTTTTTTTATTTTGCTGTGTCCATTACCAACATTTTTCATTTTTATTATTATTTCATAAAATAATAAAAAGAAATAAAGGCAAGAGACCACTTACCTGTTTCGCCGAACCGTTGAATAAGCTCCCCTCCGTGGCGGCCGGAGGCTGAGACGACGATCGGGTTGTGACGCGCGACGAAGAATAGTGCAAGGAGGCTAGGGATTAAACCCTAGCAGAGCACTTGAGAACTTTTTTTTTTCCCCTCATTCGGTTGAAAATGATTTTGGAAGAAAGAAATCATTTTAAATAATGATCAAAAGCAGCTGCTTTTAGTCGGAGCGACCAGCATGGTGACCCGACCAGCAGGGAATCCGTGTCCCGACCTCGAATGGTAGAATTTCGTTCATCCCTCCCTCTTGCGATGCGTTTCAATTAAATCTGCTTTTATCCTTTTTAAATTGGGTCGTGATTTTAATTTTCTTTGCAATTCGGTCCCACGTATTGCAGCGCTTTGGGGTGGGATTAATTTCCCTTTCAGTTCCCAGTGTTGCTCGAGCGTTCGATTTGGGTTTTTTGTTTATTGCGGATTTTCTCCCTTACTTTAATTTTTAATTCGTTTTGGTCCATCTTTTAATTATTTTATTATCTACCTATATGCACGCACTTGCATTTTATAATATATATATATATATTGTATATATTTTAAATGTTTTATATATGTTATATGTTATTATTATTTATTTGCAAAGTTTTTACATATATATATATATATATATTTAAACTTTTATAAATACATACATATATTTTGTACATACAAACATTTTAGTATATATATACTTTTTATTTATTTTTCTCTTTATTCCTTTAGTAAATGTATATACATACGCATACTTTAATTTTTTTACATTCATATATATATATATTTATACACACATATATTTTAATTTTTATATATCCATATTTTTATATTCTTTTCTATGTACTTAATAATTTATATACATCAGATATCGTTTTATTTTCATAAATATATATTTATATATACATACTTTGTGAATATATGTACATATACTTATACATTTTATTTTTCTATTTTGTAAATATATACATACACATACATTTTTTTGTTTTAACGTTTATATATTTTATATTATACACATATATACTTATACATTTTTTATTTTTATATACATATGCATATTTCCTATATACTTTTATTTTAGTTTCAATACATGTATTTTTATTTGTTGTTATTTGATACATTCCATTCCTTCTATTTGCATGTATACTTGTATATGTGTGTTAGATATATGTGTACATATGTTTGCAATTTATTGTTATATTGTATTTGTGTATATATATATTTGCAAATATTTATTCGTATATGTTGTAAACTAAAGTATCTGTATCATGTTGTACATTGAGGTTTTTCGACATACCTTTTAGAAAAAAAAATTTTGGCTTTTTATCAAAGCCTTAAAATCAATTTTTCTCAATTCATAAGTATTTTTTGAATAAAAAACAATATTCAAGGTTTTGAGATTTTCGAGGAAAATTGAGCCCTAACGTATTGGGTTCCGATTTTCTTTGCTGATTTCAAATGACCGAGAATATTCTTTATTCAAAATGCATGAGCATAAAAATCATTTTTGGGAATTTAACTTGTTGTGCCCTAACGTATTGGGTGTGGCCTGTTACTTTCTCAAAATGAAGATTTTCACATAAAATAAAATTGATATTCAAAGTTCGGGGATTATGAGGAATTGTACCCTAACGTATTGGGACTCGATTTCTTTACATGACTTGAACAATTGATTATCCTTTTTAAAATTTCATCATTTGAGTTGATTTAAAAATCTTTTTAATCTTCGACACTAAGGCATTAAATGATCAATTTGGTACCGATTTTGGGCGTTACGAGAGTGCTAACCCTTCCTCGTGCGTAACTGACTCCCGGAATCGTTTTCTCAAAATTCGTAGACCAAAATAATTTTTTAAGGTGGGCCGGTCACACCTTAATAAAGGATCGGTGGCGACTCCAGTTTTATTTTTAAAAGTCGGCAACTAAACTTTTTCAAAAAACGGTTTCGACAGCTTGGCGACTCCACTGGGGACTTTAGCGAGTCGAACCATAAACTGATTATGTTTGTCTTGGTGTCGAAAATCAAAAGTTTTTAAAAAAAATTCATGAGTTCCCTTCGCACTCATTGATTTTCATCATGGTATGTTGGTAGTTTTGCATTTGCATTTTGCATTTTACCCTTTAAGTGGGAGCGAGAAACTAGTCCTTCGTGAGGTTTTCACCTCCGTGCAGGGTAGTGGACCGCTTCCGGCATACATCTGTACCTATGTCTTCGTGAGATTTTCATCTCCGTGCAGCCATAGGGAAATGTATTCCCCTGAACTGAACTCAATCCATATGAGCCTATAATGGGTGAAGATCGAGGAATCTGCCGGTTCGGGTACCTTTACCTTAGTAGCCAAACCGCATATAGTGAACCTTAGGAACTTACCCTAGGTAGAATTTCTTTAAACCTTAGTAGATACCTGACTAGGAGTTTTTATTATTTCTTGATTGTATTGGATTTAATGTTTATACCCGATACTAACCCGTTTTGTTTTGTTTTGGTTATGATTGCATTGCATTTGCATTGTAGAAAAGAGATGTTGATTCAAGTTTGATTACTAGTTTAGAAAGCCTATCATAAGAAAACGGGTTTCTTGATAAAATGGAAAATAGTACGGCAGCCTGAATATATTCCGAGAAATACAAGAAGGGCGATGGAAGAATTCATGACTTTACTTCGGGGCCCGAGGATTCAAGATGATTGTCTAAAAGCTTTTAACATGCCAAATTTCTTAAAGAAGCTAATGAGCATTACGAGGATAGGCAAACAACGGATTGCGACCAGAATCAAGCAGAAGGAGCTAGCAGTGACATCCTTTGGAAGTTTACGAGGTTTATCTTAACATCCGGATGAAGAAGGAGTATATGTCTTTGCTTCGAGTATGAGGGCAAAGCCGTATATATATATCCGCTTTATGTAAAAAAATTTGTCCTCTAGTAAGGTTTTCTAAATGGAATTGAATCAGAATCAACGTCTCTTTATGCATTCATTTCATGCATTCGCATTTCATCACATCATATGCATCAAAGATTATTCAAAGATCCTAATTAACTAAAATCATTGCTCAGTTAACCTGGAATCCAACCAACCAACTCAACACCGATACGGCACTCGAGCAAAGACAAAAGATATGGATCAGAGATTAGAAAAGCTCGAACAGTACCAGAAGGAGATGCAAGACCGGCTTCAGCTACAAATGCAGGAGCGGTTAGACAAGATGAAACAAGAGATGTCTGAGAAGATGCGAGAATCCCAAGAGGATATAGTGGCAAAGTTAACCCAACTGATAACTAAGGGAAGTGATAAAGGAAAGGGTCCCATGGCAAATGTCGATGAGGGAAATGATGATGAAATTCTTTACACTCTGTGTTTCACCCTCCACATATGCGAGCCCAAGTGAATACCGCGCAAATCTCATCACTATCATGCCTCGCAGCTTTGGTCGGTATTTCAACCTCCAAACTGGGTGGGCTCTAATCGAAAATAATCCGTTAACTCGCCATTCCTGACTTTGATGAAGTGGTTGAGAAGGAAAGAATGAATGAGGGGTTACCGAAACAGTTAGAGGAAAGGTGTAGGTGGCTCGAGGAGAAGTTCAAGGTGATGGAGGTCACTGAGAGTTATCAAGGCTTTGACGCAAAAGAGCTGAGTTTAGTACCAGATTTAGTACTTCCTCATAAGTTTAAGATGCCTGAATTTGAAAAGTACAACGGACAAGCCGCCTGAAGCTCACATCACCATGTTCTGCGCAGCGAATGGCGGGATATGTTAACAACGACCAACTCTTGATACATTGTTTCCAAGACAGCCTTGCAGGGGCAGCATCCAAATGGTACAATCAATTGAGTCGTACCACGATTGGTTCATGGAGGGACTTGGCGCAAGCATTCATGAAACAATATAGTCATGTGACAGACATGGCTCCTGATAGAATCACCCTTCAGAATATGGAGAAGAAGCCGAACGAAAGCTTTAGGCAGTATGCACAGAGATGGAGGGAGGTCGCAGTCCAAGTTCAGCCACCACTCTTGGAAAAGGAAATGACCATGCTATTCATTAACACCCTGAAAGCACCTTTCATCACACATATGTTAGGAAGTGCCACAAAAAGCTTTCTTGACATAGTCATGAATGGTGAAATGATTGAGAGCGCTATAAGGAGCGGGAAAATTGATGCAGAGGAGAGTAACAAGAGGTTAGTCCCAAGGAGAAGAGAAAATGAGGTGAACAACACGGGTTACTCTGAATCATTTACTGTGAGTCATCTAGGAAAGGGGGTTGCTAGTCAACAAAGTTCATTGAGACAGGAATCCGGAGTGAAACCAGGTACTGAGAAGCTCCAGTTCACGCCAATTCCGATGTCGTATAAGGAGCTGTACCAAAGCTTATTCGATGCACACGTTGTTTCTCCTTCCTACATAAAACCCCCACAACCTCCGTATCCCAAGTGGTATGATGCGAACGCACAATGTGACTACCATGCGGGAATTACAGGGCACTCAATCGAGAATTGCGTTACCTTTAAAAAGCTAGTTGAAAGACTCATCGACATGGGTGTTGTCAAGTTCGGTGACTCATCAAGTGCAGAAAATCCGTTACCCAATCATGATTAAGAATGGAAAGACTGCAATGTATGAAGAAGTGGTGAGAAATTTGCACATCGATGCCATATATGCAGACACATTTAAAAGGATCTTTGTTAGATATTCGTCTTAGAGGTGTTCTAAATAATGAGACTGTAGAGGAAACCCCTAAAGTATTTAGAGTCTATTAGAGTAATGTTCAGAACACACTTGTTGCTTTCAGCCTAGAAGCAATAAGAATTTTTTTGTGAAATAGGCTCACGTCTGAATATTATTATTTTAATGAATACATTATTGCAATCATCTTTGAGCAAATGTTCTTTCATTATTTACGTTTTTTTCATTCTTTCAGATTTTTCTGCCAAATTATTCATTCATTTATTCATATTACTCATACATTCTTTTGTATATTCTTTGGTACCCACAATGGGTCCCCAAATATCAATGGCATGAGTGACGCTGCTACAGACTTAAAATCGCCTTTTGAGTGAGACATGTGTTTAGAGGGATCTCATGGCTTTGAAGATGTCATAGATTGTAGCTTATCTCCTGACTTGTTGAGGATGGTAAAGCAATAAGAGAAACAAATGAGACAGTAGAGACTGCGATCTTGAGAAAACAGACATGACCACAAAGATGAGGCGGGACCTTATAGAGCTACCCCAAGAATTCAATGATGTCTTCACATGGTCATACCCAGATATGCTCGGGTTAAGCACTAGCTTGTAATCTGAATAACAGCATGATGTCAGAAATGGGCAGTAGGTTCAACATCGATACTATGAACGATGCAGTAAACTTTCTTTGCTGGGGCAATATCCTCCTCTTTGGCTTATCATAGCTTTACTCATTGAAGTCGAATTGTCATTTCTCTACATTTTATCCTAAGAGGAAGACCCGAAGGTTCGTCCCAAAGAATTTCACAAGAGGGAACTAGTGTTGAAAAAGATCCTACCTATACAAAAGGATTTTAGAGGAAGATAGAGGCCAAATTAGAAGGGTCCATATGTTATAAAGAAAGCCTTTTCTGGAGAAGTTTTGATCTTGAGTGAGATGGATGGTAAAAATTTACAAAGTCCTGTAAACTCAGATTCAGTCAGGTCTGCTTAAAAAGGTGGGACCAATGTGAAAGCCTACAAAGGGCGCTTTGAGTAAAAAAAAAAGGGCCAAGGTGAAACCCTACAAAGGGGCTCTTTGAGTCAAAAAAAAAGAGAGGCTAAGGTGAAAACTCGCAAAGGGCGCCTTAGACCAAAGGGGATTTGAGTTGAAAACCCGAAAAGGGCGGCTCAAATATTGATCAGAATGGGGCATGAAGTAATCAGAGCAGCTCAAATACGATCAAAATGGGATATACAGTGGTCTTGCTATACCAGAATCAGCAGGAAAGGGTATGCGACATCTTGGGGCATCGATAGAGTATGGTAGATCTCCTAAACACATGTCAAACCCAGAAAGGTCTTCAGCAAGTTTGTACAGAGAAGTTCAAGCTACGTTATCTGGGGCACCTAACCCTTATACCATTTTTGTTATTCTTGGAACACTTCATTCATTACCAAGGTATGATTCCTAAATCATTTTCTTTGTTATCCATCTTTATTATCTTCGAGAATCTATTCATTTCAGAGCCATGCTCTAAATCAATTCTATTCCTATCCATTGTTATGATCTTTTTTGCAAGCATGTTGCATTAGAACAATGATTAATGGACTAATAAAATTTTCACAAGGGAAGTTTTGCATATTACTCTAGAAGTCTCTGAATAATATAGGAACCTTAAACAGGACTATTGTTTAGAACGCACTAGGTTGGAAATCTGATAAAGAAGAGTCTAAATTAAAGACTATCCCTTTGAGTTTTTACTGTCTAAAACATCGATTGATCAAAATGGCAAGATGTCGTGTTGGTGACAAAGCTTCAATGAACAAGCAAGCAATAATCACCGAATAATAAGAAGAAGTTGTTCTTGGAGAAGATTTCTTCATTTGTGCATCAACATTTGGTACAACACCCTGGGAAGGGTGTAAGAGACTAAAGAGTTTCACATCCTATATCATTGAATTATGATAGCAGATGATTGAGAAAAGGCCAAATCTTTTACATCTTGGTTTACAACGGGAGAAAGATGGTACAATTTTTTGCATCCCAGTGGATTAAACTTTGAAGGTTACAGTGGGACAATCTGACTAAGTGTTTCTTTGGAGACGCCAGCTGAGCAAGAAGGTGTTATAACACATTAGTGATGAAACCTTAATAAACTTGGAGCAATAATAACTCAAGCATTAAAATATCATTTTCATGACATTCTGCATTCATTCAAATGTCATTCATACATGTCTAGTTAGGAGTATTTGATTCATTCTAATCATGACATCCTAATCACTAGGCATAATTAGGTTCATAAAGTTCATTATACAGGTCATGTTCCCTAGAGAACAGACCAGTGATGATAACAGATCTTGCCTTCCTGCATCGAAAGTGAAGCAGATCGAAGACACCAACCTCGCCTCCCTCGGAGACAGTGGAGCATGTGAAGATTTCAGGTCTTGTCTCCCTAAGCAGTAGTGGAGCAGATCGAAGATGGCGGATTTTACCTCCATTAAGTTGCAGTGGAGTACATTGAAGCCAGTAATTCTACTTCCCTGGGCAGCAGTGGAATAGATTAAAGATTTCAGATCTTGCCTTCCTGCATAGACAGCGGAGTAGATCAAAGATGGTGGATTTTACCTCCCTGAAGTTGCAGTGGAGTACATTGAAGCCAGAAATTTTACTTCCCTGGGCAGCAGTGGAATAGATTAAAGATTTCAGATCTTGCCTTCCTGCATAAACAGCGGAGCAGATCAAAGATGGTGAATTTTACCTCCCCGAGGTTGCAGTGGAGTACATTAAAGCGTAAATTCTACTTCCCGGTCGCGATGGAATAGATTAAAGATTTCAGATCTTGCCTTCTGCATAGACAATGGAGCGATCAAAGATGGTGAATTTTACCTCCCCGAGGTTGCAGTGGAGTACATTGAAGCGTAAATTCTACTTCCCCGGTCAGAGTGGAATAGATTAAAGATTTTAGATCTTGTCTCCCCAAGCAAGAGTGGAGCGAGATCAAAGATGGTGAATTTTACCTCCCCGTGGTTACAAGTGGAGTACATTGAAGCCGATAATTCTACTTCCTCAGGCAGCGGAATAGATTGAAGATTACGATCTTGCCTTCTGCATAGATAGTGAGCAGATCAAGGATGGCGGATTTTACTTCCCTGAGGTTACAGTGGAGTACATTGAAGCCGGTAATTCTATCTCCCTGGGCAACGTGGAATAGATTGAAGATTACAGATCTTATCTCCCTATGCAGCGAAGTAGATCAAAGTTGCAGTGGGGCAGACTAAGGAAGCAAGTCTTATCCTCCTGAAGTTACAGTGGGGCAGACTGAAGATGGCGAATCTTATCTCCCTGAAGTTGCAGTGGAGCAGGTTAAAGCTAATAATCCTATCTCCCTGAAGTTGCAGTGGAGCGGATTAAAACCACAGATCTTATCTCTCTGAAGTTGTAGAGGGCGGATCGCATCCAGTCTTATCTCCCTGCAGTTGCAGTGGAGCAGACAGAAGAAACCAATCCTATCTCCTTGAAGTTGCAATGGAGTGGATTAAAACCACATATCTCATCTCTCTGAAGTTGCAGCAGAGTAGATCGCATCAGATTTATTTTTAAGTTGTAGTAGAACAAGTTAAAGCTATAAGTCTTATCTCCCTGAAGTTGCAGTGGAACAGATTAAAGACAACAAATTTTGTTCTTTTTGAGAAGCTACAACGTACGAAGCCTATCTCTTTGACATTGCAGTGGAGTGGATTGAAGCTCTAGTTCCTATATCTATGAAGAGGTAGTAGGAAAGAATGATGCTACATGAAGAAATGAAGCATTGAAGAAGCCGAGGTTCAATAAAACCGGGCACAATTGGGCTTTTAGTCTTTGCTCTGTTCCCGTTACACGACAACGAGCAAAGAGGGGCAACTGTACAAGCCCAAATGTGCCTGGCCCATTAAAGAATAAACCCAAATTAAATACAAGCCCAGATAGCCCAATACATTAAATCAAAAAAAAAACCTAAGCAAAGCCCTAGTCGCATAGCGACCACCAAAGAACCTCCATTGCCAGACGTTTGGGGCCGACCCCGCTCCACGCGCGCCACTCTTCCGCGAGAGTTGCGCCTCCACGTCGCGCGTATTCTCCTCCAACAGTACCTGCATCAACAAGATAGCAAAATCATGCCAACAAAATGAATAGATCTCTTTTTGATTTTGTTGAGTTATCTTTCCATTTCATTTATCTTTTCCATTTCGCTATTTAAAGCCATGAAAATATGTAAATAGGGGATTTTGGATTGCAAAAGATACAAGAATAGAGAGAATATGCAGATATAAAGCTTGCGTTTTTTCAGAGGTGATTTGTTTTTTTATTTTGCTGTGTCCATTACCAACATTTTTCATTTTTATTATTATTTCATAAAATAATAAAAAGAAATAAAGGCAAGAGACCACTTACCTGTTTCGCCGAACCGTTGAATAAGCTCCCCTCCGTGGCGGCCGGAGGCTGAGACGACGATCGGGTTGTGACGCGCGACGAAGAATAGTGCAAGGAGGATAGGGATTAAACCCTAGCAGAGCACTTGAGAACTTTTTTTTTCCCCTCATTCGGTTGAAAATGATTTTGGAAGAAAGAAATCTGTTTTAAATAACAGATCAAAACGGCGCCGTTTTAGTCAGGAGCGACCTGCGCGGTGACCCGACCCGCAGGGGAATCCGCGCGTCCTGACCCTGAATGGTAGAATTGTGCGTTCAGTCCCTCCCTCTTGCGATGCGTTTCAATTAAATCATGTTTTATCCTTTTTTAAATTGGGTCGCAGATTTTAATTTTTGCTGCAATTCGGTCCCACGCTGCGCAGCGTTTTGGGGGTGGGATTAATTTCCCTTTCAGTCCCAGTGTTGCTCGAGCGTTCGATTTGGGTTTTTTGTTTATTGCGGATTTTCTCCCTTACTTTAATTTTTAATTCGTTTTGGTCCATCTTTTAATTATTTTTATTATCTACCTATATGCACGCACTTGCATTTTATAATATTTATATATATATATTGTATATATTTTAAATGTTTTATATATGTTATATGTTATTATTATTTATTTGCAAAGTTTTTTACATATATATATATATATATTTAAACTTTTATAAATACATACATATATTTTGTACATACAAACATTTTAGTATATATATACTTTTTATATTTTTTTCTCTTTATACCTTTAGTAAATGTATATACATACGCATACTTTAAATTTTTTTACATTCATATATATATATATTTATACACACACATATTTTAATTTTTATATATCCATATTTTTATATTCTTTTCTATGTACTTAATAATTTATATACATCTCAGATATCGCTTTTATTTTCATAAATATATATTTATATATACATACTTTGTGAATATATGTACATATACTTATACATTTTATTTTTCTATTTTGTAAATATATACATACACATACATTTTTTGTTTTAACGTTTATATATTTTATATTATACACATATATACTTATACATTTTTTATTTTTATATACATATGCATATTTCCTATATACTTTTATTTTAGTTTCAATACATGTATTTTTATTTGTTGTTATTTGATACATTCCATTCCTTCTATTTGCATGTATACTTGTATATGTGTGTTAGATATATGTGTACATATGTTTGCAATTTCTTGTTATATTGTATTTGTGTATATATATATTTGCAAATATTTATTCGTATATGTTGTAAACTAAAGTATCTCAGATCATGTTGTACATTGAGGTTTTTCGACATACCTTTTAGAATTTTTTTTTTTGGCTTTTTATCAAAGCCTTAAAACCAATTTTTCTCCATTCATAAGTATTTTTTGAATAAAAAACAATATTTAAGGTTTTGGGATTTTCGAGGAAAATTGAGCCCTAACGTATTGGGTTCCAATTTTCTTTGCTGATTTCAAATGACCTAGAATATTCTTTATTCAAAATGCATGAGCATAAAAATCATTTTTGAGAATTTAACTTGTTGTGCCCTAACGTATTGGGTGTGGCCTGTTACTTTCTCAAAATGAAGATTTTCACATAAAATAAAATTGATATTCAAAGTTCGGGGATTATGAGGAATTGTACCCTAACGTATTGGGACTCGATTTCTTTACATGACTTGAACAATTGATTATCCTTTTTAAAATTTCATCATTTGAGTTGATTTAAAAATCTTTTTAATCTTCGACACTAAGGCATTAAATGATCAATTTGGTACCGATTTTGGGCGTTACGAGGGTGCTAACCCTTCCTCGTGCGTAACTGACTCCCGGACTCGTTTTCTCAAAATTCGTAGACCAAAATAATTTTTTAAGGTGGGCCGGTCACACCTTAATAAAGGATCGGTGGCGACTCCAGTTTTATTTTTAAAAGTCGACAACTAAATTTTTTCAAAAAAAGGTTTCGACAACCTCATTATGGGAAAATATGATTGACCCATTTCTTTTAAAAGGACCTGTTAACAAATAATATCAAGGACCATTTGATAGGTGTAAATATGTTATTCATCATATTCAAGCTTACATTGTTAATAAAAAGAAACTCAAATAATTTTTTTTGAAATTTGAGGACATCTGATGCAATTAACCGCTCCACATACACTGCTAGAGCTAGTAGTCAAGTCAAGCAAATGAATAAAAAATAATGGAAGACAAGTCACCTAATCGTCCCTTTTCGTATTCTTCTCGAATCTATTACTGCAGCACAAGAGAAAGGAAAGTGAAAGTAAAAAAAAGAAAAAGAAAATGGGGATATGGGACTTGATTTCATGGTCAACCGACTCAGTGAGGGGCCTTTGGCAGAGCTCTTGCGGTCATGGTTCCACAGTGATCACAAAGGGAAAGGAGGTATCAGTTGATGCACTGCAAAAGGTGAACCATCATGGTTCCGCAGCCATCAGCAAGGGCAAGGAGATGTCGTGTACTGCACTGGAAAAGATGAACCATCACCTGTCTGACCCTGAAACCCGGTCAAAGATCTCAAGGGTAGCTACCGATATTGCCAAGAATGCTACCGTTGAGGGCCTTAAAACCATCCCTGGTATTCATTATTGGGTTGTTTATTTCTAATGTTTGCAGCTGATAGATTGTTGATCAATTTGCATTTGCTAGAGCTTAGCCCATGGTTTAAGGGTATTTTAGCATTTAACTATGTTTGCAGGTGCATATCCAACATACAAAAATTGTATCAAAGTCATAAGTGATGATGATCAGAAGTTCAAAAGTGAGAACAAGTCCAAGAAACAGGAAGAAGCTTTGAAGGCATTGCAAGCTACAGTAAGCAAACTGGAGAAAGAAGTCGATGTTCTGCGCGAGCAAGCAGCGAGACAAGCTGTAAAGACAAAGCCTCGAAACACAGTTCAAGCTTCTGAGAAACCAGAAGATGAGATGCAATTCCATTGGTTCATCCTTGACCATTTCTAGAGGATGAAGGAAGAATGTCAAGTATGATCTGTACTTCATTGATCATTTTGTGTGAAAATGTTCTTGTTTCCAACCTTTTTGTTCAAATTACAAGATATGTTTTATGCTGTATGAACTATGTCAAGGATGACAATGATTGTGAATGTATCATTCAAGTTTAGGCAAAAAAAGAGGAAGTGTTTCAAGTTCAGAGTTTAATCTTAAAGGATACATTAAAATAACTTTCACAGATTCCTGTTCTTTTTTACCAAATACTATCACATTCTTCAATGTTTGAGTTGAGCTTTCTTTTCTAGATCGCGTTAGCAAAGTCCAAACAATCGTCACAAGTCAACTAATTTCCCAAACTTGAAAATTGACAGTTTCAATCAATGAAATTTAATAAAATTCACCCCATTGTGCATATAATAAAAGGCATTTCACTTCTAAGAACTGTTCGACTGCATTAATCTGCTAGAAATTTTAGCATTTTGCAGCATAATATGTTTGTTTTTACTGTGATATTTTCATGACTAGTTTCCCTCTTCGAGGTCGCGCAAAATTTGCTGAATGCCAGCTCTTGTGGGTGCTTGCTTGAGCAGATAGAGTAAAATTGCATGAACCAGTATGTTACAACCTATGCTTGGGCTCTTCCTTTTTAATGACCCGTATGTTTAAGTAATAGATCTTCCAAGGACCTCTAAATACATGGAAATCTTCGAAAAAGTAAAAGCATCTGTATCCAACACTCACCCGAATAGCATAAGTTCCAAATGCTTTTGACTGCTGAAGGTATGGTTTCATTTTTGTTAAGAAGCATGATGATTATCCACCAACAGTTTCCAAACCTAATTGATCCTTTTGGTTTCTCTAGTTGCAATTCATGTATCTTGCATCTGATACTTTGCCTCAATGAATTCTAATGTGCTACATTCTTAGCTTTTCTTGCAAAAGAAGAAAAGCTTTTAGCAGGAATCTTCATATATCTTTGCACTTCTCTCATTTCGACTTGTTTTTGTTTCCTGGTGTTTTCCTCTGCAAACAATTTGAAGCATTAGCCAGAGGTAACAGGTACTTACAATTCTTCTAAAATTTTGCTTATAGATCTACGCTAGGAAAAGAAATGAACATATTCGTTTAAGGCACTAATACTATGTTATCAGTATCTTTACAACTGCTTTTAGTAGCATATGTGAAGATGTCTATTTCATGAGAACCTGGACTCGAAGGCGATTATGTTTTAACTTCTTTTTCCAAGTGGTTTTTTTTTCTTTTTATGTATTTGAAGAATCATGTCTATGTCAAATATTTGTTGAACGTAATTCCGATACAGGTACTTTAAAGAAAACGAAATGTTTGGGTAATATAACTTGGTTATCCTCTTTCTCCAGTCAAATGAAAATGTAATTGCAATATTTTTATTCAATGATATGCTAGACTTGGAATGAAATTCGATTAGAATGCCACAGCATTTAACTACTACTACAGCAATTAGTAAGGATTTCTTTTCTATTCTTTTCTTTTCAGCAATTTATATTATACGTGTATGTATATATGCATGTTTGTATATACTATGTTGCTTCAGTTTTTCATTTATCTTGAAGTACCAATCTCCGACATTCATCTTCGATGCATGTCAAGATATGAGTATAACCCTCCAAGTACCATCCAAATACATGAAAAGATAATTTAGAAATAAGTGAACATAGACCTATTCGCGTATCTGACACTCACACCTGTATAGAGGAATGTATGCATTGGTGCAGAAAGATATGAATGTAACGCTTGTCTGTTCATTATCAAAATCTTTTAAATATAATTATCTATGTATGTTCAACTTAGAGCCATATTCATAAACTTTGAATATTAAGGAAAAACCTAGCATAGATTTGGTTAATTTTAGTACATTTTCGATCTTTTTAGTTTTGAAAAGCTACTTTCTGAGCTACGATTTACTTTCTGTTGGATTCAGGTATTTACCAGATACTTGCCAATGGCTTCTTCGTTCAATTTCGTTATTGGAAGTGCAAAGTTTATATTTGCCCCCATTGAAAGATGTTTGAACTGTAAAAGAAATTTTGATGAAAATATGAAGGTTCTGCAAAAACTGTTGAAAGAGCTGAACACCGTTAAGGAAGTTATTGAACTAAGACTAAGTGCAGAGATTCATGGTGGGACAATGCAAACAGAAGAAGTGAAGAACTGGTTGGATGATGTTCAGAGGATCAAAACCGAAATCGAAATCATCGAACGTAAGGCCAAAGAAAAGAAGTTCCTTTCACGGGTGTTTCTTGGAAAAATGGTTGAGGAAAAGGTCGTCGAACTCAAGGCATTTCTAAGGAAAGGCAAAGCATTTCTTGGCATGGTTAAGTCCTTCAAGTACATAATTGTTGGTGGGGGAGTTGCAGCTGGGTATGCAGCTAGGGAGTTTGATAGGCAAGGCCTTAAACCAGGGCAGTTGGCGATTATTTCGAAAGAGGCAGTGGCGCCTTATGAACGTCCTACTTTGAGCAAGGGATATCTGAATCCGAATCCAAAGGCTGCTGCTAGACTGCCTGAATTCCATGTCTGTGTTGGAAGTGGAGGTGACAGATTACTTCCTGATTGGTACAAAGAAAAAGGAATCCAATTGATCCTTGGAACCGAAATAGTCAAAGTAAATCTTGCTTTGAAGACTCTCGTAAGTGCTGCTGGAGAAATCTTTAAGTTTCAGACATTGATAATTGCAACAGGCTCCACTGTAATAAGGTTGACAGATTTCCAGGTAGAAGGAGCTGATGCCAAGAACATCTTCTATCTGAGAGAACTCGAAGATGCTGATAAGCTTGTTGAATCTATTAAAATGAAGAAATATGGAAAAGCTGTTATTATTGGAGGAGGATACATCGGTCTTGAAGTTGCAGCAGCCATGAGCATCAACGATTTTGATGTCACCATGGTTTACCCCGACCCTTGGTGCATGCCTAGGCTTTTCACCCCAACCATGGCTGCATTCTATGAAAGTTACTATGAAAATAAAGGGATCAAAATCATCAAAGGAACAGTGTCAGTTGGCTTCAATGCTAATGCAAATGGGGAAGTTAAGGGAGTGAAACTCAAGGATGGCAGGGTGCTTGAAGCCGACATTGTTGTTGTCGGTGTTGGGGCAAGACCGCTGACAGCATTATTCAAAGGACAGCTTGAAGAAGACAAAGGTGGAATTAAAACCGATGGATTCTTCAAAACAAGCATGCCTGGCGTATATGCAGTAGGAGACGTGGCCACTTTCCCTATTAAATTATACAATGAAATGAGGAGAGTCGAACATGTTGACCATGCCCGGAAATCAGCCGAGCACGCTGTGAAGGCTATCAAAGCAAATGAAACAGGTAAAGAACTTGAAGAATATGATTATCTTCCATACTTCTACTCTCGAACCTTCGAACTTTCATGGCAGTTCTATGGAGACAATGTTGGCGAAACTTTGTTTTTCAGAGACGACAATCCATTATCACCGAAGCCAAAATTTGGGTCTTACTGGATCAAAGATGGAAAGATTGTTGGAGCTTTCCTTGAAGGTGGGACACCTGAAGAAAACAAGGCTATTGCAAAAGTTTCAAGACTCAATCCTCCAGTTGAGAACTTAGATCAACTTAAAAAGGAAGGGCTTTCATTTGCCAGCAAGTTTTAAAATGTTTATGAATCACTTTAATGGGACAAAATTCAAAGATCGTCATTGTAATTTGACCTATATACAGTTCATGGCTTGTATTTACATTTGCTTGTTTAATATTTGAATGTCATTGATTGATTGCTTCAATGTTTCCATAAGTCGGTTTCAATTCAGCTTTATTTGTGTTATATATTCCACTCTTTTCTATGCCCGTACTTAACAGAAAAATAGACCTCGCACTCGGTGCATATTTTTGGTCTTCATGCTCTTCAATACATACAATATATAGAAGGAAAACTTGATGTAGTTTTCGTTCATATAACATATACATGCACACATGGCTCCGGGAATATATACGATGCATCAATAAGCCATTTCAATGGAGCTTGTCACGGAAAAAAGTGCATAAAATCAATATCTTCAGTGATTTGAATCATGTGGATACACCAACGATTGAAAATTTTACTATATGCAATATACAAGATACAACAGTACTAAGTTTTTAATATGGAGTCTGGTTATGGAAATACAATGACATTCAATCACAACTTAAAACTACTACACCTACATAATGGACCAATGGATCCTTCAATTAGCAACCAATTTGGCCAACTGATCTACGTTCTTTGGCTAAGAAAGAATTTACTACATTTAGTAACTCTGACAAAGCCATTACTCTAGACGTCAATGGAAGAACAACCTACCTAATTAGTTTTATGTACATGCACCAGAGAAGACATTATATTTTTTCCACTCATGGGGCAGTACCATGCATCAATAGGTTTCATTTTAACAAAGAGTACACAAAACTTTCATGCAATGACACCGGTAGCTCATCTAAACTGTATTTAGCAGTGGTGCAGATATACGGTACCTGCTCCTACCTTTTCTTGCACTAGATATGCTAGTAACCAAGGAGTTATATGTGATTCCAAGAGCATTAGCTCCCATAAGCTTTAATCCAATATTATTTATCAAATACACCAACTTACTTTCATCTTCTCCAGTTACCATCTGTAGCTCATGTGCCTGTTCACGGGACAATGCTGCGTACAGCTGCAATGATTGATTCGATTGGGGGTCACAGCTTTTTTCCAGCACCTTCCTCATATCATCTGTGCAATTATCAAAAGTAATTCTCAAAAGCGCCAATGATTTAGGGTCCTCTGTTAATGGATTGAACACAAAAGAGAACTTCCCAAATACTAGATCAGGCATCTTGAACAGATCACCCAATTGATCACTGCTTGGTCCAACATTCCGCTGCACAGACCTCCTAAAGTAGTTTTGGCGACCTCTTGTGGCACGGAGAATACGCGAAGCTTCCCTTAACCCACTCAAATAGGCACCATGCATGGTGGCTGGATATTGCCGAGTTGTGGCTTCACCAGCAAAAAACAACCTATTGCCTATACTTTCTGCAAGTATATCATAATCCCTGCCGGATGACTGTACCCTAACATGAGAGTATGAACCATATGAAAAGGGATCATTTCCCCATCTTGTACAAATTGTCTGTATAGGGTCAGGTACATCTACACCTTTTGGACCATATATACCTGCAAGGAAAATCAATAGATCACAAGGCTGCTTTCCCAATATAGAGACAGAAAATACCAGAGCATAACCATGAAAAACGAGGCTAAATAATATATAGCACCTCTAAGTTTGCTTAGAACGCGATGGAGCAAGAGTGAAGGATCTGTGCGCTCAAATGTTTGTGCAGCTTTACCAGCCACCAGCGCAATCAACACCGGACCCCCGGAAACAGTGTGGTAGCTGTAGAATAAAAAGAACTCCCCACGGTTATCACTGGTATCATTGAGACATCCAAATGTATCCAACTCTTCTCCCCAAAAAACATGAGAGAAAATCATGGCAACTTTATTCAGGAGCCCGAAACCTAATCTGTCAATTGCAGCTAGCTTTCTTTGAGGTAACTCTGGCTCAAATCTAATGGTCCTTCTCTTCAAGACTCCAAGAGGCACAGTACAAAGAACCATATCTGCTTGGAATGCTTGCTTACCGGTAACAACCTCAACTCCTTCAACACCATATCTAATAGCATCAACTGTTTTCCCATAGATTATGGGAACTCCATCACATAATGCTTTTATCAATCTCCAGTTCCCTCCAGCAAGAAAACAATGGTCTCCACCCATCTCATAAGGATCATCCTGGTCCCAGTAGGCAGCAGACAAGTCAGAAAGACATCCTGCATTTGCATATTCCAAATTAGCAAGATGCCATTCCAAAAGTTGTCTCTCCTCTGGGCTTCTAGCCACACCATACAACTGTCTTAGCTTTTCCAGAACTGATCCAAGAGAAATATAATTAGCAAATCCACCCATTATTTTTCTCAGTTCATTGACTTTGTCAAGCAACTTGTTAAAGATCATTTCAGTCTTCGAGTCAATTACCTTATTGACAGGCACCCCATCAGGTTTATATAAAGGGCAATTATCTCGGACCTTATGAAGTGGAATAGAAAGTTGCCGGGCCAGAACTCCAAGAGGATTGGCATGGATGCCAGTGATTACACTACCACCAAGATCCACAGCACCACGCTTATCCTTCTTACCCATCAGTTGAGTATAAACTCTTCCCCCAGGTCGATTCCTCCCTTCTATAACAACGACCTTGAAACCAAAAGATATAAGTTGCCTTGCTGCTGCCAAGCCAGCAAGTCCAGCTCCAACTATTATCACAGAACCCTCAGTTGCCTCCGCTGGGACGTAAGAGGAAAAGGATGGTGAAACTCCAAAATTAATATACCCATTATACAGAAGAAAATCATAAGCAGCAGACAACAGATGTTCATATTCATTACTCACGGTTTCTCTTATATGTCCTTTAGATAACCATATCCGTACATTACTCCTCCACCGAGAAAGGATATGATTCCTAAGAACAATATAATCATTCTGCTCTTTTCCACCTATATCTCTTACCACTCCTGCTTTAATTTCATCCTCAATCAGCGCATCAATAGGGAAACCCAAAGATAATGCTATCATTGCCTCAGTTTCAGTCTCTTTCTCCAACTCCTCCTTTGTTCTAATCTTCCTAAACGAACCACCTATATGCTTCTCTATGAACTCATCCATTAAATTCTCATCATAATTCTTCACTGCGGATTTCTTCCTCAACGACCTCTTTGAAACCAACCCTTCTGAAACTGGCGTCTCCATGTCACTTTTTCTTAACAAAACCAACTCCTCAAAATCCTTCAAAATGTATGAAAGCTACCAGTCCAATCAAAACCAACATTCATTTCATACAAAATCTGACATGAAGGCATTTCCTTGTCCCTACAATTCCAAAGAACTCAATGAATTTCTCAACTCAAAAACTAATGGGCATTTGGTCTTTCCACGATTTTATGAAAAAAAAAACACATCAAGAACTGAATCTACCAGTATTATGTCCAAAATTTCTCAATTTTCTGACAAACTTGAAATTAAAAAAAAAAGAAAACCAAAAAATATTGCAGCTCTAACAACAAAAACCCATTTCTTTTCTTAAAGTACTACTACTACAACAACAACAACAAAGAAGAAGAAAACAACCACTTCGAAATTAGAGCTTTGAACACTCAATTTGGTTCATAAAAACCAATAAAAAATAAACAACGAAACGGATGCAAGAAAATCTTGAGCAGGAAGAGTGGGTGACTCACCTTTACAGGAGGCCGAGTTGAGTGGCGAATTCGGGGAAATTTAGACAGCTAGTGGGAGTTTAATTAGGGTTTTTTTTTTCCATTAGGTGAAAACCTCGAGAAATGTGAAATAGAATTTAGAAATTTGGATTGGAGGGAATTGGGAACGAGGAGGTTGGTTTGGGTCTTAATGGGCCGAAATCGGTCAGAAATGGCTCACCAATACATGGCTTAGAAAACTCATATTCCATTCATATTAGCCTAGTAAAGCAGGGTGAGCCAGGTGCTGCTAAGTAAAATTATTATTGTTTCACAATTCACACTAGGGATGATAAAATCTGAAATCTTCCATGAATTTTGAATTCATCTGCTCTAATTAAACCAGAGTTGTTTTGGTTGGTGAATTTTTTCTTTTGGATGATTTTATACTTATATTGTCTTAATCCATTTTACTATATAAAATTAGAATTGTATCCTTTGTTATAAAATAAAGAGAGTTGGAGAGAATAAAGAATAAAGAAAATATAAAAGTAATAGAGAATGTATTTTATTGATAAAAAGAGATAATTACAATACTTTATCAGAGTCTCTATTTATAGGCATAAGAAGTATAAAAGAAGTAGAGATCTAATTCTAATAACTATTAGAATTTAAAGTATATTAAAACTTTATCTTGATCATGATGGACATCCACTTAAGAAGATATTTATAACATTCCACCTTGAATGTCCATTGGTACATAATGTGCTTCGTTAAAACCTTATTAGGAAAAATCATGTGGGATAAAAACCTAATAAAGGAAAAAAGTACACAATCTATAATACGCATAATATGCTGCCTCATTAAAAACCTTATCAGGAAAACCCAATAGGACAAAACCTCGATTAAGGGAAAAAGAGTGCAACGCATATTTACTCACTCTCATGAAAACATCACATATTTTCTCATATTCTACGTATTCAATCTTAACTACTAGTTTTTTCAAATGACTATTTGAATGTATTTGCTAAGCATTTATATTACTATTTTTTTAAAAGTCATGAGCGATGAAAATTTGGGGAAATATATTTTGATCTCTTCAAAAATTCAAGAATAATCATAACAAACTTTAATAATGATTCTTTTATAAAAACACAAATAGGTATTTTGGATCATTTTATAATCCTCCTTCAACTACTATTCACTAAGTCAAATTTACCACATATGTTTAAATTATTTCAATTCACATAAATGAACAATTTCTAGAATTTCAATATGTTTCTAGCATCCTAAATCCTTCAAAGATTTTAATATAAACTTTACTATATAGTGATTCATAAATGTTGTAACAATAACCAATAGATGTAAGTTAAATCTTTTATGAATTGTCAATTTAATAATATATCTAAAGGTTATTGCATCCACCATAAAAGAATATTATATCTTTTCATGATCAATGCCAAGACTTAGCTAAAAACTTCCTATTTTTATTCTACTTTTGCAAAACTACTTCATTTGCACCCTCACTGGCTTTATACCTTTAGATGTTTTGACTATTGGT
Organism: Gossypium raimondii; assembly: GCF_025698545.1. Classification (NCBI taxonomy): domain Eukaryota; kingdom Viridiplantae; phylum Streptophyta; class Magnoliopsida; order Malvales; family Malvaceae; genus Gossypium; species Gossypium raimondii. Next base: position 46,025,887 of record NC_068577.1, read on the forward strand.
TCAAAAACTCAACGAATTTAATTGCACTTGAGTTGCGTATTTCTATTTTGATCAATTAATTCCATATCTATATTTCTCAATAGATTTATTCAAGATCCTCCTTTTATTTCATTATTTCAATAATAGCATTACATGTAAAATCATTGTCGACCACTTTTATTATTCGATTCTATATTTTCTCAAATTGACATAACTTATAAAATCTCTTATTTTCATTAAAATTCAGTTTGTGTACTTAAATCCCTTCTGAATTTTTACTTATTAGTTATATCTTGGGTTTCTTCTAGAGCACCCGTCTCCACTATATGACCATCTAAAAGAATTTTCATTTTTGGAATAGACCAATCTATTATTTATTCTAACTAATTGTCCTCATGGGACTTTGATTCAAATTAAAATATTAGATGGTATATAACACTTGGTTATTTTCATTAAGTTTGTAAATACATCTAACAATTAACCTGTAATGAGTTATCCTTATTGAACTTCTAGTTCAAATTACTCTCCCCCTAACTCATTACAAGTTATTATTTCTCTAACCCTAATGTCGGGAAAACTATCGAATCAAAATAGTAATCACAAATCATGTCATAATTGAATCTCGAATACATTCAAAACATCTAATAATATAAAGAAACTTGTAATTAATATATATTCCCAACTTTCTTTCAGATTTCGCTCATCTCTGTTGGTTGTGGTGGAGCAATTGGAACATATACACACATACAAAAATTCAAAGATGAGAAATATTTAGCTCTTGATCAAAAATCAATTGTAATGGGGAGTATTTATAACTTATTGGCTTGATGCATACAACATATAAATCAACATAATCTCATGTTGAAATAGGAAGTTTAGTTCTCATAAGTAATGGTTTAGACATTAATCAGAGGTGTTCAATTAATAATTTCTCTAAATCATTATGTGCAAACTTTTACAAAAGTTTTTCAAACTCAACCAATAAAAGACTGAAATATAAACTCATCAGTATATTAGCAAAGATGAATTGTCTTAATTGCATGATCAGCTTTCTGAGCTTCGTAAATTTGCTGAATAAATAACGGTCTTGCTTTTAACTCGGCTATTATCGCACTATCATCTCACATAGCCATATGTGCATTCATTGCACGCAAAGCAAACAGTGATTTTCGGCTTAAAGCATCAGCAACAACATTAGCCTTTCTCGGATGATAGTCAATAACAAGCTCGTAATCTTTTAACAACTCTAACCATCGGCGCTGTCTCAAATTCAGATCTTTCTGAGTCATCAAATACTTCAGGCTTTTCTTATCAGAATAAACATGACATTTTTCACCGAACAGATAGTGGCGCCATATTTTCAATGCAAACACAATAGCTGCCAATTCCAGATCGTGCATCAGATAGTTCTTTTTGTGTAGCTTTAGCTGTCTCGAGGCATAAGCTACAATTTTGCCTTCCTACATCAAAACACAACCCAAACCATTTAAAGATGCATCACTATAGATAACGAACTCTTTACCCGGTTCTGGCTGAACTAGTACTAGAGCTTCGGTCAAAAGGGCTTTCAACTGATCAAAACTTTTCTGGCACTTTTCTGACCACTCGAACTTGACGTCTTTCTGTAGTAGCTTTGTTATCGGGGTCGCAATCATAGAGAAACCTTTCACGAACCGTCTATAGTAACCAGCAAGTCCCAGAAAACTCTGAACTTTCGAAACATTTCTCGGAGGTTTCTATTCAAGTATAGCTGAGATCTTACTCGGATTAATCCGAATACCTGATGCTGATATAATATGTCCCAGAAAGCTAACTTCACTTAACCAGAACTCACATTTACTGAACTTTGCATACAACTGTTTGTCTCTTAAAGTCTGTAACACAAGTCGCAAATGTTTGGTATGTTCGGTTTCATCACAAGAGTAGATTAGAATATCATCAATAAACACGACCACAAACCGATCCAAATACTATCTAAAAATTTGGTTCATCAAATCCATGAAAAAAGCAGGTGCATTAGTAAGTCTGAAAGGCATAACCAGAAACTCATAGTGTCCGTACCTCTTCTGAAAAGTAGTTTTAGGCACATCAGAGTCTTTAACTCGCAACTGATAATAGCTTGATCTCAAATCTATCTTCGAAAATACTGTGGTCATTTTCAATTGATCGAATAGATCGTCAATACGTGGCAACGGATATTTATTCTTTATGGTCACCTTATTGAGTTGTCTATAATCGATGCACATTCTCATAGTTCCGTCTTTCTTTTTCACAAACAAAACTGGTGCACCCTAGGGAGAGTAACTCGGTCGCGCAAAACCTCTATCTGTCAACTCTTGCAATTGTGCTTTCAATTCTTTTAATTCAGTAGGTTTCATTCTGTACAGAGCTATCGAAATCGGAGTCATCCCCACACTAAATCAATCCTAAATTCTACCTCTCGAATCGGTAGTAAACCCGACAATTCTTTAGGAAACACATCCGTATATTCATACACAACTGGTACTGATTCAATCTTCCTTTCGGTCACTTTACTATCAAGTACATATGAAAAGTAAGCTTCACAACCCTTTCTCACATACTTCTGAGCTAACATCGAGGATATTACTGCCGATAAACCATTCAGATCACTAGATTCAATTCGAATGATCTCATCATTCTGACATCGTAAATCAATAGTCTTTCTTTTTTAGTTTACAACAGCATCGTGCAAAGTCAACCAATCTATACCCAGAATTATATCGAACTCGTCGAATGGTAACAACATCAAATCAATTGGAAAACACAAGTTTCGAATCATCAATGGATAATTCTTACAAACTTTGTCAACCAGAACACACAAGCCCAAGGGGTTCGATACTCTAATCACAAACTCAGTAAACTTAACAGGCAGAGTCTTACTGGATACTAAAGTTTTACACACATATGAATGAGTCGAACCAGGATCAATTAATGCAATTACACTAGTATCATAGAGGTGAATATACCAGTAATAACATCTGGGGATAAAGCCTCCTCGCGAGCACGAATAGCATATGCTCTGGCAGGTGCGCGAGCCTCAGATCGAACTACTGTGTCCGTAGTCCCTCTCTGAGTACCACTCCTAACTCCCGTGTTTCTGGGTGGTCTACCTCTAGCTGTAGCACTACTCGACCTTACACTATAAACATTATCTTTCTCAACTAGCTCCGAACAATCCATAATGAAATGATCTCGCGAACCACATTTGTAACAAACTCTGTTGTTATACTTGCCCCAGCATTCACCAACATGCCCTCTTCCACATTGTCGACACTCAGATTTATTATTTCTGACACTGCCAACACTTGATTCTTGTGTAATTTGTGGCATGGAGTTAGAATATTGATTCACACGTTGTCTATTTGCATACCCAACTGAAGCATTTGAACGACTGGGTGCATCTCTAAATCTTTTTGACGAAGACTGATACGGTTTACTCATTGATCTTTTTCTCTCGTCTCTAACTTCAAAATCTACTTTCTTCTTTTCTTTGCTGAGTTCTTCAGTTTTACAAGCTCTTTTAACTAAAACCACAAACTCAGTCAAATCGAGATTTCGAACCAGAAGTTTAATATCTTCATTTAAACCCTCGACGAATCGTTTACACATTATAGCTTCAGTCGAAACACACTCTCGGGCATATTGACTAAGACTCACGAACTCCCGCTCATATTCTGTTACGGTCATACGACCCTGTTTAAGCTTAAGAAATTCTTTGCGTTTCTGATTGATAAATCTCTGTCTGTTGTATTTCTTGCAAAACTCTGTCTAAAAGAATTCCTAAGTGACCCGCTCTTTCGGAACAACCGAAACCAGTGTATTCCATCAGTGATATGCAATGTCTTGAAGTAATGATATGGCACATTTCAAGCACTCATCGTGTGTATAAGATAGTTCATCGAATACTCGAATAGTATTATCGAGCCAAAACTCAGCCCGTTCAGCATCATCATTAACAGTGGCCCTAAACTCTTTAGCCTCTTATTTTTCTAATTTTATCAACATGAGGCTTATTTAATCTCATCAGATCAATCATTTGAGGTATCATAGGTATCGGAGGTGGATTAGTTGGGGGTGAAGGTTGTTGTGCAGCCGGATTAGTCCGGATATACCGAGTAAACCAATCATTCATCATTAGGTAAAAGACTTTTTTAGCCTCGCCCTCTTAGGTACTCGAAGTCGGTCAAGAATCAACCGGCGCTGTCCCTTGCATGGGAGCAGGCGCTATACTCTCAACATCATCAGTTACAGCTCGATCGGGATCAGGATCCATTTACTAAATGAAAACACATTTTCAATGTTAGGAATCATCACACTATCGCAGTATAAAATATGGCATGTATAGCTAGACTCATACGCGCTAAGTTAGTTCGAGAATCGATTAAACCGTAGCTCTGATACCAATCAAATATAACACCCCTAACCCGTAACCGTCGCCGATATAAGGTTACGAGGAATTACTAGAGTAAACTTAATTTCGAACGATCATAAATATACACATGTTCAAACTCTTAAACCAACCAAGTCTTAAATACAAAAAAAAACTAATAGAAACTTATTACGATTCATTTCATATCATATATCGGACATATTCATAATCACATAGCTCACAAGTAAGAATATCCAGAATATTTTTTTTAACTAATTCAAACACCACATTCGATCATACATCATATCACCTACTCGGCTAACAAACCAACTATAAACAACAATGATATATCTATCTATATAAAACTCACATTTAAAATTTACCTATTTTACATGTAACCATTATGTTATAACATGCACATATATATAAAACCTTTGTAAATACAAAAATTATATATATACTAGGCCGAATATGTCATAAGCATTTGTATACCTTCATAGTATATTCAATCATTTTAATCAAATACTCAAAACCATTTATCAAAATCGCATATAGGTATTTAGTCATCAAATAACTAAAGTTACTATTCATATGATCAATTTCTAAAGCTTTAGCGAATACAATTATGCTTAAAACTTATGCTTTAACCAATGTCAAATTCACCCATACTCAAACATTTCCATGCATAACATACTAAAGCCAGATCCTATATATATATGCTAGTAATATTTATCCCCAATGTATCAAAGGTCATTTAAAAGACCAATTCCATAAACAAGACTCATTATGCAAATTACCAATTCCAACTACCATATATTCATGGTAAATCAATATACAACTTTCACATAGCAAAAGATAATCCAAATTCAATCTCAATTCACTGAATATAAAGATATATCCATCCATGGTCTCAAACATAGCTCACACATATATCATATCATATCAATCAACTTTACTTGCCTATCACAACCAATATGCATAATTATCAAAACATAATATCTTCCAAAACATAATGTCGAAACCAATTTTATTTTTGGAAAAAAACAAAAATTAGTTGTCGACTTTAAAAAAAAAACAAAAATTGAGAGTCGCCACCAATCTTTTATTAAGGTGTGATTGGATCACCTAAAAAATAGCTTTGGTCTACGAGTTTCAAAAAAACGGATTCGGGAGTCAGTTACGTACGAGGAAGGATTAGCACCCTCGTAACGCCCAAAAATTGGTACCAAATTGATTAATTAATGTCTTAAAGTTGAGAGTTTAAAAAAATATTATCCTTAGTTAAATTAAATTATTTATTAAGACTTTCTCATTTTAAAAAGAAAAATATCACACCAAATGCGTTAGGGCACAACATTTTATTCTCTTCAAGATGAGTTAGTCCAAAAAAACTCGTGGAATAAAATTTAAGAAAATATTTAATTGTTTAAAATTTATGAAGAAATCGCAGCCCAATACGTTATGGCACAATTTCTTAAAATCCCAAACATTCAATATTTCCTTTATTTTTAAAAAGAAAATCTTTATCTCGAGAAATCAACGTGTCACATCCAATACGTTAGGACACAACATATTGAAATCCCAATGACAAGTTTTATTTTGTTTGATTAAAGAGCAATCCTCGATTGTTAGATTTTACGAAGAAAATCAGAACCCAATACGTTAGGGCTCAATTTTCTTGAAAATCCTAAATACGAGTATTATCTCTATTTTGAAAACTTTTGAATAAAATGATTTTGATGCTTGAATGATATCGAACATAGCCTTTTAAGCGAATAGAATGCGATAAATGATAATACACAACATGGAACGATAATTCGTAAATAAAACATACACTAATGAATGATAAATAATAAATGAATTGAAAGAAAATACATAAACCTATTTAAGAGAGAATTTAAAGGTAATAGCTAAAATAATATGAAATTAATAATATATAGAATAAAAATAATTTATTACAAATTACATATGTATATATAAAATAGTATTGTATAAAAACATTTTCATATAAATCTTTAAGACATATAAATATGTAAAGTGAATTTTGAAAATATATTACAAAATAGGAATATCAAAGAATATATACAAATCATGTTGAATTTACCTAAAATATAAAAAAGTGCGATAAATCGAAATAATAGCAATATATATTGAATATCAAAATAATGATACATTATACTTTTTAAAAGGGTAATATATATATACATATAATTCAATAAACTTATAGCCATAATACACATAAAACGTAAAATAAAATGGAAAATACTAAGCTTAATCATTAAAATAGTATTAGATTCAAAATTAAATATTTAAAAAAAAGTGGAGTAAGAAATCAAGCACATTAAATTAATAAGGATTTAAATTGAAGAATTAAAGGAAAAAAAAATGAAGGGCCCAATTAAAAGGCGCGAATAACTCATAGGGCTCGAATGAGAAAATATCTCCATCCTTTGAAACGCATCACTTTATTAGGGCTAAATAAAAAAAATGAATAAAATTCACAGTGGTATCACCTTCTCCCTTTTTTAAAATCGTAAATAAGTAAAAAAAATAATCGAGAAAAAAAACAGTAAGCCACCTTTAAAAAAACTGCCAATCGTTCTCCATTTTTATTGATTTTTCTCCTCTTCCTCTTTTTTTTTAAAAACTGCCAATCGTTCTCCCTTTTTATTGATTTTTCTCCTCTTCCTCTTTTTTTTTTACAATGAAGGGAGAGGCCTCTATTTATACTTGAGCCTTCCCAAATCCAACGGTACAGATCAATTACATCAACGGCTAAGATTAAAAGGTATCTACAAATTAAATCTCTAAGACCCTTTCCTGATAATTCAGGTATCACCTCGTGCCCCATTCTGATCAATATTTGAGCCGCCCTTTTCGAGTTTTCAACTCAAATCCCCTTTGGTCTCAAGGTGCCCTTTGCGGGTTTTCACTTTGGCCTCTCCATTTTCCTTTTCCTTTTCTTTTTCTTTTTATCACTTTCATTTTTTATTTTGATTTTGACCTTTTTTTTTGAATCTAAACTCATAGGATTAGGCATGTCCTTGTTATCCTTTCTGATTGACGCTTTTCCAGATAAGGCCTTCAACATAAGGTCCTTCCCAACTTGGGATAAAGTTCTTTTTGTATGGGAAGGATCTTCTTCAATACCAGGTCCCTCTTAAGGAATTCTCTAGGGTGGACCCTTTTTTGTGAGCTCGCATCATTTTCTTTTGGCGCATTTGACCATGATGGATAACTTTGAACATTCCTCTGTAATCGGAATTGGATCCAAAAACCTCAAAGAGAAAGAATCTTGTCTTCAATAGGCAAAACCGCGATGGGCCCAAGAGAAAGGCATTACCCCAGTAGATTTTTTTTTTCTGGGCAATATGACATTAATCGTGAACAAACTGCAAACTTTTGATATTGTATTGTTGTTCAAATTTAGTACATTGTCAGATATAATCCTTTTGCCGTTCCATACTGACATGATTTTCACGAATTTACTAACGGTCGACTTTGTGACATTGGCATATAAAGCAGCTGCCACCCATTTAGTAAAGTAATTAACGACTACAAAGATGAATCGATGACCGTCAAACTCTTTTGGCGAGATCGACCAAATGACCTTCATGCCCCACATAAGGAGAAGTCATGTATCCCAATGATTCTTTGTAGGGTAAGATCCGTCTCTCGACTTGTTCTACCATCCTTAACAAGTTCGGAAATAGGCTACAATCTATGTCATCTTCAAAGTCATGAGATCCCTCTAAACACATATCTCGCTTAAAAGAAGGTTCGAAATCTGTAGTAATGTCACTCATGTCATTGATATCTGGGGACCTATAGTAAATACCAAAGACTTTACAAAAGAATATATGAATTTATGCATAATTATTTATACAATATGATTATGAATGATTAAAAGAATGATTGTGGAAGAAAATCCAAAAGAATGAAGGAATAAATGTCAAGATATAGTTTATTAGAATAATGACGTTCATACATGAGCCTTTTTCACAAAAGAATTTCTATCATTTTTAGGCTAAAAATAACAAAAATGTTCTGAACATTACTCTAAATAAGCTCTAAAAACTACAAGAATTTCTTTCGCACTCCAATTGCTTAGAACACTTCATATTTATAAGGGCGGATATCTAACAAGGTCCCTTTTCATTTGTGTCCTCATATATGTCATTGATGTGAACACTTCCCATCATTATGTGTATGTTTTTCTCCTCTTTAATTTCCTCACAAAGCTTCATCTCCTTGTCGTCCATCATGCCCTGAATCAAGGCCTTGAATTTCACACTCTCTTGGGTCTCGTGATAGAACTCACAATGGTTCCTTGTCTTTCCATGGTTTCCTCCTGAATTAGAAATAACTAATCCCATTCCTGCCCTCACGTCTACCCTATTATCAATATGATTGGGTAGTGGATTTTCTGCGCTAGACGAGTCATCAAATCTGACAACACCCATGTTAATGAGTCTTTCAACCAGTTTCTTGAAGGCGGTGCAATTCTCTATTGAGTGCCCCGTAATTCCTGTGTGGTATTCACACTGAGCATTTGCGTTATACCATTTAGGAAATGGAGGCAACATTGGTTTCTTGTAGAAAGGGGACACCACATGCGCATTAAATAGGCTTTGATATAGCTCGTTATATGACATCGGTATAGGCATGAACTGAGGCTTTTCTGTATTTGCCTTCGTGTAAGATTCTCGCTTTAAAGGACTCTGATGGCTGGTGGTTTTTGTCTTTGGCTGGCCCACAGCGATTGGTTTTGAGTGGCCCTTGTTATATCGGCCTGCATTATCCCCCTTATTCCCCTTTCACTTTAGGGCCTTTATAGTATCTGAGTATTCTACCCTCGCCTGTTTTATTTCTGCTGGATTATCAAGAGTAATAGGATTGACTAAATTGTTCCTCAGATTGGATCTTGAGCCTGTCGGACGATTCATTGGTGTTAAGGTATTGGTTTGATATTGCTGGGATTTGATAGTAAGGGGTGCCCCTTGTGGGTGCATATTTGGCTGGACACTTATCGGGATAAAATTTGAGGGATAATTAGGGTCTTCATTATCCTCCCCAAAGTGGACCACTGGGCTTTCCTCTCTTTCTAACCCTCTAGCCAATAACTGGGTTATCTGGTTTATCACATTGCTTTGGAATTCTAGCATCTGATCCTTCATATTTTGTAGAAATTTGGTCAATTGCTCTAGCATCTGTACTTGCATCTGCTCTATTCTCTCCAATTTTTGATTCATGCCTCTTGACTTTGCTTGGGTACTGTAACGTTGTTTCGTTGGTTAGTTAGTTTCCAGATTAACTTGAATGATTTTAATCGATTAGGCTCTTTTAGTGGACTTTAATATTTATGATGTCATGCAATGCGAATGCATGCAATGAATGCATAAAGAGATGTTGATTCTGATTCAATTCCATTTAGAAAACTTTACTAAAAAACAAATCTCTTTACATAAAATGGATATTTATACGGCCTTGCCCTCATAGGCTGAGATATTCGGTCCTCTTCTTCATTCGAGTGTTAAGATAAGTCTCACGGACTCTTCAAAAAAATGTCTCTTCTATCTCCTTTTTGCTCGATCCAGGCCGTAACTTGTTGCTCACTCATCCTCGTGATGCTTGTTGGCTTCTCTTTAAGAAGGTTCAGCAGCTCTCAAATAATCTTTGCCATCTTGAATCCTTGGGCAACGGAGCCATAGTCGTGTAGTCCTCCATTAAATTATCATCCTTCTCTGATCATGTGTTCTTGGACCATATTCGGACAACCATATTATCATCCACTTTATCAAGAAACCCATTTTGTTATAACAAACTCTCTATTTAGCAACTGAACGTGAATCAACACCTATTTTTTAAGATGCAAATGCAATGCAATCATAATAAAAACAATATAAAAAACAAGTTAGTACAAAGTAAAAGCAAATGAATAAAGTACCTACTAGGGTGACCTCTAGGGGTTTGGCATAGTTCTACCTAGGGCAAGTTCCTAAGGTTCATTATATGAGGTTTGGCTTCTAGAGCAAGGGTACCCGAACTAGCAGATTCCTCAATCTTCACCCATTATAGGCTCATATGGACCGAGTTCAGTTCAAGGGAATACATTTCCCTATGGCTGCACGGAGATGAAAATCTCACGAAGACATAGCTACGGATGTATCCCGGAAGCGGTCCACTACCCTGCACGGAGGTGAAAACCTCACGAAGGACTAGTTTCTCGCTTCCACTTAAAGGGTAAAATCATTCAACTCATGTAATGTGTAGTGCAAACAATACTTAAATACATTAAGCAAGAAGATAATGAATGCAAAAAGATATGAAATTTTTTTTTAAAACATATACTTTCTCGACCATAAAACAAAAAATTAATCAACTTTGTGGCTCGACTCTCTTATTTTTTAAAAAAATGTCCCCAGCGGAGTCACCAAGCTGTCGAAACCAATTTTATTTTTGGAAAAAAACAAAAATTAGTTGTCGACTTAAAAAAAACAAAAATTGGGAGTCGCCACCAATCTTTTATTAAGGTGTGATTGGATCACCTAAAAAATAGCTTTGGTCTACGAGTTTCAGAAAAACGGATTCGGGAGTCAGTTACGTACGAGGAAGGATTAGGACCATCGTAACACCCAAAAATTGGCACCAAATTGATTAATTAATGTCTTAAAGTTGAGAGTTTTAAAAAATATTATCCTTAGTTAAATTAAATTATTTATTAAGGCTTTCTCATTTTAAAAAGAAAAATATCACACCAAATGCGTTAGGGCACAACATTTTATTCTCTTCAAGATGAGTTAGTCCAAAAAAACTCGTGTAATAAAATTTAAGAAAATATTTAATTGTTTAAAATTTATGAAGAAATCGCAGCCCAATACGTTAGGGCACAATTTCTTAAAATCCCAAACATTCAATATTTCCTTTATTTAAAAAAAAAATCTTTATCTCGAGAAATCAACGTGTCACATCCAATACATTAGGACACAACATATTGAAATCCCGATGACAAGTTTTATTTTGTTTGATTAAAGAGCAATCCTCGATTGTTAGATTTTACGAAGAAAATCGGAACCCAATACGTTAGGGCTCAATTTTCTTGAAAATCCTAAATACGAGTATTATCTCTATTTTGAAAACTTTTGAATAAAATGATTTTGATGCTTGAATGATATCGAACATAGCCTTTTAAGCGAATAGAATGCGATAAATGATAATATACAACATGGAATGATAATTAGTAAATAAAACATACACTAATGAATGATAAATAATAAATGAATTGAAAGAAAATACATAAACCTATTTAAGAGAGAATTTAAAGGTAATAGCTAAAATAATATGAAATCAATAATATATAGAATAAAAATAATTTATTACAAATTACATATGTATATATAAAATAGTATTGTATAAAAACATTTTCATATAAATCTTTAAGACATATAAATATGTAAAGTGAATTTTGAAAATATATTACAAAATAGGAATATCAAAGAATATATACAAATCATGTTGAATTTACCTAAAATATAAAAAGTGTGATAAATCTAAATAATAGAAATATATATTAAATATCAAAATAATGATACATTATAATTTTTAAAAGGGTAATATATATATACATATAATTCAATAAACTTATAGCCATAATACACATAAAACGTAAAATAAAATGGAAAATACTACGCTTAATCATTAAAATAGTATTAGATTCAAAATTAAATATTTAAAAAAAAAGTGGAGTAAGAAATCAAGCACATTAAATTGATAAGGATTTGAATTGAAGAATTAAAGGAAAAAAACTGAAGGGCCCAATTAAAAGGCGCGAATAACTCATAGGGCTCGAATGGGAAAATATCTCCATCCTTTGAAACGCATCACTTTATTAGGGCTAAATAAAAAAAATGAATAAAATTCATAGTGGTATCACCTTCTCTCTTTTTTAAAATCGTAACTAAGTAAAAAATAATAATCGAAAAAAAAAACAGTAAGCCACCTTTAAAAAACTGCCAATCGTTCTCCCTTTTTATTGAATTTTCTCCTCTTCCTTTTTTTTTTTAAAAAACTGCCAATCGTTCTCCCTTTTTATTTATTTTTCTCCTCTTCCTCTTTTTTTTTTTACAATGAAGGGAGAGACCTCTATTTATACTTGAGCCTTCCCAAATCCAACGGTACATATCAATTACATCAACGGCTAAGATTAAAAGGTATCTACAAATTAAATCTCTAAAATTACAAAATCATATCTTCTAAGATTGCATATCATATCTAAGATTACATATCATATCTAAGATTGCATATCATATCCAAGATTACATATCATATCTAAGATTTCATATCCTTGAAGATTATGTTTCCATATGCATCAAGCTTGTAGATAGACCTTCAACCTTTTCAAGTAACGGGCCATACCGGTCGGGGCAAATGATATTATTTTGGGTTTATTATTTTTTTATGAGCCCGGGCTAAATTGGCCTATTACACATAACAACACTTTTTCTTTATATAACGTATTAAATTAACAACTCATTCTCATATATAATAAATCAAGTCAAAGCATTTTATATTAGTCTCATCCATTTACGAAACATAGCCAAATCATCAACCATAATATTTGATCAAAGTATGAAACTGTACACATCAAAATAAACAAGCCCTTTTCACATGGCTTATTATAGATATATACACATCATTCAAAATATATTCAAAAGGGTAGTCTAGCCTATATATGCCATAGGTTTTAAGTTTAACTTTTATAGGTACCGATAAACGGACGATAGTGTGATTAACTTTGCTGATGATCCCCGAGCCCGTAACTAGCTTCCAAAATCTATAAAACCGGGGCAAACACACATACACAATAAGCTATCATAGCTTAGTAAGTCATAAGCAAATAAAAAATTCAATGACGTTAATAATTCAATATAACAAACCAAATAATGCTATCGTATTCATATATACACATTCGAGTTTGCAAAATTTAAATATCAAACATGTGACGATGAATCAAATTTTAGCCGAATACACATGTAAATAATAACATAGTTATTTTTCACTTTCAAGTCGCATACACACTATTTATCGAATGTATTCATTCATATATAAATGCATATAAATCAAAATTACGATATCACATATACTTACCATTTGGCGAATATAGACTTTCATACACACGTATACTTTCATTTGCATCATATATAATTTATATCACACATCAAGTAGCCAACTTACCTTGTTATCAAATAGTATTTAACTTATTATATACCTGTAATAACATGTATTTATATATCACATTTACCACTTTAGATCTCGATATATTAACTCGTTTGATCACCTTTTTATCATTCATTGGATCCACACAATTAGTGCTCAATAATTAGCTGAAGCCGTAATGAAATCGCACACTTAGTGCCCTCGCATTAAACCAAATTAATCTCGATATCGCACACTTAGTGCTCGTTATTTATACATCGTCGTTTTAGTTTCGCACACTTAGTGCCATTCGTATAGCCGTAGCTATTTTATACTCGCACACTCAGTGCTAAATATCAACAAATCACATTCACATCTATTCCTGATTCTCAAACATATACACATTCGGCTACCATATATATATACCATATATATATATTCGCATATTTCATTTCAGCAATATATAACTAATATTTATTTAAAATTTACAACGTCTATTTGCTTGTAAACTTACCTCGGACAATGATAATCGAAACAGAACGATTAATCGACGACTTTAGTTTTCCCCCAATCCAAGTCTAATTTCTTTAATTCATGATCTAAACATATTCAAATTAAACTCATTCAAACATAATTTCATTCCATTCAATCCAAAACACTTAAATGAGAAAATTGCCATTTTTCCTTGACATTTTACACTTTTCACAATTTATTCCCTATTGCATAAAACACAAAATATGCAAATATTCAATGTCCCATGCTTAGGCCGTATTTAACCCATGATTATACAAGTCCATATATTTCATTTATTTCATATTTGAGTCCTTCAATTTATTATTTTTACAATTTAGTCCAAATTACTCAAATTCATCAAAAATCCAAAGACAAAACACTATAATCTATCACATATATTTTATTTTCTATCATCAAACAACAAAAATCACAAGCTATCATCAATGGAGAAACACAAAATCATCATCAAATTCAAACATTAAAACATGGGTTTTGTAGTACTTGAAGCAATGATCACAAAAACATAGAAATTATCAAAAACCGAATAAAACTCATACCTTAATTTTGCTTAAACATAGCCGAACCCTTACAGCTTTTCTTCCATTTTTTTTGAATATTTGGCAATATAGATGAAAAAATGCATGCCATTTTATTTTATTTTGTTTTATTAAGACATATTAATATAAGAAATACTATTTTAACCATAATAAAATAATACATAAACTTTATAATTAATGTCCTCAACCGTCCACTAACTTTAAGAGTGGCCTAATTTCATTTAAGGACTTTACATTATAAGTTCAATAGCAATTTAGCACTTACACATTAATTAGTCACTTTTACATTTTACGCGATTAAGTCCTTTAATTAAATCGGGCATTCAAACAATAAAATTTTTTAAACAAAAATTTAGCACACACAAATTCACACATAATAAACAAAGAAAATAATTTTCAAATATTTTTTCTGTCTCGGATTCGTGGTCCCGAAACCACTGTCCGACTAGAGTCTAAGCTGGGTTGTTACAACAAGATATTAATATATTAGCTCTTCTAGAGCTTTTGACTAATTTTGTACTATCAAATATTGGAATAATATTTGTTTGTTTTAGTACCAAATAAGATAAATACTTTCTATATATAATGATAGAATTTATTACTACATTCTCATACCCTTCCTTAAAGAATATTAACATAAATAAAATATTTAGGCATATGCCACATATGTGGCCAATAATCTTTCATATCACATTGATAACATAAGTTATCTTTACCCTTTGAAGAGCTATCTTGAGAACTCTCATTGTTCTCTTATTTATTACTATGTTCCTACTTTTAGTGGTCCATGATTATATATTTTATTTTCTTTATGTTTGCATTCACTTCAGGGAATGCAATAAATCTAATAGGATAGACTTCTAAATGCCTCCACTAATTCTTTATTTCATAATCACCATCGCAAAACATGCGTGAATTTCAAATCAAAATCTATCTATTTATGTTGTCATGATTAGTCTCCAATCAAATCCTCAATTACAACAACAATCATAACTTTATATTTTCATTTTTCATAATTGTTGTATACTGCTACATTCACTTCAGGGATTGAAGCAAAAATAGTGGGAAGAATTTTATAGTTTTTCATTAGTAACTTATTATTTTGCTTAGCCACTAGAAGGTATGAGATCGTTTGAAAATACTGTTAAAGTATTTTTCACAATATTGCTACTGCAGGAGCACATTAAATATTTCAATCATATAGTGTAATGTATTCCTTTGGGGAATATATATAATACAAATACATGAGTATCTCATATTATTTTTATATATGGTTTTAATGTAAAACACATGAAGGTTTTATTCAACTTATATCTTCTTGATCTAAAAACAATATTATATTTTACAAAATTTTTCATTACAAGGAGGTAAAATATTAGTTCTTAAATAGTTTTTACAGTTTGATGCAATATTAGCTCTTCAAGAGCATATAATCATTTTATTATATAACCTTAATGAATGATTAATTTATTTTAAATAAAATTTTATTTATTCAAATAAAAATAAAATGAATATGTATAAATGAAACATATATGACACGCAACAAATAATAAATTCATGTCACTAATAAATCATTGTGGTTAGATAATTTTTTTATATATCATAACACAACAAAATACAAAATATTATAATGTCAAATTAAAATAACTTTACAGCTATAACAATTTAAACATAAACATTTTCTAACCTCCACCTCTTATGACATAATTTCATCTCAAAATTTACAATGATATGAAATTATCACAGACAAGGTGAATATCCTAAAGTTCATGACAAGTAAGTATTTTTTACTCACATTCCGCAATAATCATATATCCTAATCAAAATCAAAATTAAACCAATCAATTCTATTAAAATGAAAAAATATTTATCTCCATGTAAAAATCCCAATAACTAAATGCGTGAAGGGTTTTATAAATTCATAGAGATACGTATAGTGAATTATATAAATTGAACTTTTAATAGAAATCAAATCAAATTTCAAAAGAAGTTGATTAGATTGACTTACGTTACCATGGATGAGAAGTAATGATTATAAACATCCTTTGTAATGAAGAGAAAGAGATCATCCCCAAGCAAATATCGAAAAGCAGACTTTGAGAGTGGATTTTATTTCTCGATTTCATATAAATAACGGTATCAAATCTTTCACCATCCTTAAGAACAAAAAGTAAAATAAGTTAATCAAAAAAATGATAACGTATAATGAAAGAAGAATGGAAAATAAAAATCAGATATGAAACATTAAATAAAAGAAACTTCTTGTAAAAACTTTGTATCTTGCCATCAAAGATATTGGAAACCATGGAGGATAAATTTGATCGTCGATAAAACGAACTACCACTTTGAGCAAGATCGTGCTGATAACGTGTTATAAAATAAAGAGGGTTGGAGCGAATAAAGAACAAATAAAATATAAAAGCAATAGAGAATATACTTTATTAATCAAAAGGGATGATTACAATACTTCATCAGCGTCTCTATTTATAGGCATAAGAAGTATAAAAGAAGTAGAGGTCTAATTCTAATAGTTATTTAAATTATATTAAAAATTCATCTTGATCATGATGGACATCCACTTAATAAGATATTCATAACATCCTTATATATAAATTATTAAAAAGGTAAAAGTGTAATAATAAATATAGGAAAAAATTATATATTTTATGTTGAAATATATTTTTTAAAGAATTATGCTTAAATATTTCACCTGACTTAAAAAAATTGAAAATGTTAAAGATAAGTAGCAAAAATTAGATTGAAGCGAAATGGGGGTTGGAATGAGATGGATGCATCCAACATTTATGAATGTGGTAGTGGTTTTCAAAGTTACACATCCATAGTGAAGTGAGACGAGTGGTGGAACAGAACGTGTCAATTGTGGAGTGGTAGTGGATTTAGCAATATCCGCCCCCACCCTGCTCCAATGTCATCCCTAATTGACACTGCTCCATCACCTACACTGTTTCACTATAAATATATAATATTGAAAATCACAACCATTTCTTTAAATGTTGAATGCATTTATTCTCGCCTCACATTGCTTCAATTTAATTTTTGCTACTTATATTTTCAATTTTTTTTAAAGTCAAGTAAATATTTAAACATAATTCTTCAAAAAAATATTAAAACATAAAATATATGTTTTTGTATAATATGTTATTACATTTTTATCCTTTTAATAGTTATATATATATACAAAGATAAAACAATAATTTTATATAATGGAGTAGGGCAATGCGGGGCAAACAATTACCATAATTGTTCTATACTCATTGTGGAAAAAAACCCCACTCCATCCCATCTCGTATTCACTTTTCAAAAAAAAAAATTCTATTCAAAGCAGATCGATTTAGAATTTAACCAATGGTTTGGGTTTGGTCACCCTTAATTAATATATACTGTAATGACCCGGTAGTCACGAGTATCGAAAAGTGTATTTTCGGGTCACCGTTTTTTAGAAAATGGATTCGTAAATATTTAATAAAAATATTTACGAAGTTAGTTGTGTGGTTAATTAGATTTTGATTACGTGAATTTGCTTAATTTAAGAGTAATTAGGTGTAAGGAATAGATTGCATATAGTGAGAAAGTTAAATTATGATTAGAGAAAAGTGAAGGGACTAAATAAATAATTAAACCTCAAATTAACAGGTGTGTGGTATTGATAATGACATGTTAATATTATTATATTAACATACATTTACAAAATTTAGGGATTTGAGTGAAATTAGATAGTTGGATTTAGTCTAAAGTGGAAATTGAATGAAAATATGGAATTAGTATTGAAGAAATAAAATTAGTTTCTGTTTAGGGACTAAATTGGAATTTAGACAAAAGATGAATAAAAATTGAAATATTCAATGTGAAATTGTATTGTATTGATGAATTTCCGTAGCTAACGCTGTACCAGAAACTTCGACTAAGAAAGGAAAAGATAAAGTCAATGAGGAGTAGCTCGAAAATTCTAGTTTATATTTCTATAATCCGAATTTAATTATTAATTGTAGTATTTTTATTTAAATGTTTATGGTAAGTAAATAAGGTAAGTGTTAGAATTTTTTATATTGAATTGAATGTATGTGAAATTGTGATTTATGTGATAATTGAGTATTGGATAATTGTGGCATTAGAAAAGTGAATTGAAACCCTATTAACTGTATTGGGCTGAGTCGGATATAGATGGCATGCCATAGGATTGGAAGAGTCCAGGGATACTTCGACTTTGAGTCGATGAGACACCGAGTGTCAAATTATTACTTCAAATAAATTTGATGAGGTACTATGTACCAATTTACTTCGGCATGGCCGATGAGACACTGAGTGTCAACTTATTACTTCGAATTATCTGATGAAGCACTGGGTGCCAAACTGGTGTGTTTTGGTTGGATCCGTGTATCCGTCCGAGTCCGTGTCATGTTAAAAGGGGTTATTGAATAAAATAGTGTTATGATTGATATTGAGTGGTGATCTGAAATATGGTTAGAGACATATGATTTGTGTATTTATGAATTGAATATGAATGAACAATATTTATGTTCAAATGATTTGTGTTCATATTGTGAAAAGCTATTTGAGATAGCAAATGATAAAAGTTGAATGTGTTATAAATACCTTATTTATGAATTGAATAATTGTATGACTATAGTTATTGTATGTTATATTATTTTACTTTTAAGCATTCGGATTATAGAAATACCACTGATTTTATACTCAGCGTACGGTTTGTTTTCCATGCGCAGGTTAGGTTAAAGTCAGATTGCCGATTCAACATCTATCAACGATCCCGAACTCAAAACGTGTTGATGTATATTTCTTTTTGTGTCGGCATGTACCTAGGATGTCTTATGCTTGTCATTTTGGGAAGTGAATGTAAATGATGTTATAAGATTATATTAGTTACTAATATACATGATTATACGTGTTAAGTTGAGGTTTAATATGGAATTTTAAGTTGATGCATAAGTGAGTGATATAGGTAAATTTGGGTTGAAATTGGTATGAATTTAGAATTGGCTTAAATGGTGTTTTATTTGATTGTTTTGATAATATATGTGAAGTACCTATGAGGGTACATTGGTTAGGAAACTAGGATGATTGTTTTGACATGTTTTAAATGTATTAAATTGTGTTTTAAAATGATTAAACGATTGGTTTTTGAGTTGCTTGGTGTTCAAGGTTGCAAGGAAGGGTAAACTTGATATTTAAGGTTCATTTTGATTCCACACGGCCAAACACACGGGCGTGTGATTGGACCGTGTGAGACAAACAACTAACACATGGGCGTGTGTCTCCTGTTTCTTTGAAAATTTTTGATGTTTTCGGAAAAAAATTCCTGGAGTACCCTATTTAGTCCTGATTTGTTTCTAAGACATATTTTGAGCATCGATGGCTCATAAAAGGGACAATATGATTAAATTATGATTTGTATGCTAGATGATTATATAATGCTTATATTTGATTTGAAAAGTCCAGTAATGTTCCGTAACCCTATTTCGACGATGGATAAGGGTTAGGGGGTGTTATATATACTATTACTAGTTTTTTTACCCGCATTTATTAATTAATTAGTTTAATAATTTCACATGGTATATTTGGTAATATTACTAAAAGTTCATTCCTTTTACAAAATAATAAATTATTACTTTGAGGTGTCTTTTATTTGTTACATTTTATATAAAATCTATAAAGATCAATTTACAATCGAAATAAATCTAGAAGAATAATGACACATGAGGGAGATTTGAACTTGTTTATACTATTATTTAAGTTCTTGAATGAGTTGGTGTCATATATCGTGTCTCAATTAGAAAATTTCCAAAATCTTATTCTTTTTACAAATTATCAAATATTAATTTGAGGTTATTTTTAAATATTTTATATAAAATATAAAAAAATTTGGTTAAATTCTACTATTAGTCCCTATACTTTTCAAAATTTGTAGATTTAGTCCATGTACTTTGATTTGAAATTTGAGCAATTTTAGTCCCTATTCTTTTCAGGTTTTGAAATTTTAGTCTTGACCCAAGTAGTAGCAATAAATTTGTTTGGTTAAATTGAATTACTTGTCATTTACTATGTATGCAATTGTAGATTTAATCCATTTACTACATAACATCCAACATAGCAATGAACTAAATATAAAATCCTTCCAAACTTCATAATGTCTTAGAACACTGAAATTCCTATTAGTAGTATTAAGAAAACGATAAAAGCTTGACCAAGCTCCCGCGACGCCAACCCGTTCAAGTCTGAAAACCACCTGGAATGCAATCAATAACAGAGTGAGTTATAAACTCAATGCATAAAGAAGTTCATTCAAGTGAAATACAATTGAAATATTATGCTCGAACCCCAAGGTTCGATTAAGCAACAAAACTCATTTTAGTTCAGATACAGAGCATTTTAGTTATAGAAGCAGAAGTAGTTTGGTTTTATTTACAGAATAGTTCAAATTCATATGCAAGTTTTCCTACCCCTAACCTCTACACATCATCTTCTGTCATCCCAACACACCATTAAGGGCGTTCAATGCCTATCCAACCCTACACACCATATAGTGTCTGTCTGACACGTTTATAGAGTTGCAGCTTAGGAGCCAAATCAGAATGTGTCAAAGCGCCAGATTCAGAGTTATCCACATTGTGGATTAGCCACTAGTTAGGAGCAGAGTACTTCCTTCTTCACAATATCCCAACCCATATATATGCAGTGTACAAAAATCCATATTTACAGATTGCAGTTCAATAACAAAAATAGCTATCACAGTACACATACAATTATGTTATACATATGTCAATCATAAAGCATTAGAGAGCCCTCATACAATCAAATTCAGATCGTTCATACATAGAGGAGGTTAGGATCAGAGTCGGCCACACACACGGCCTCAAAAAAATGAGATTCAAACCCAATTAATATGCAACATGGCCTAAAAACACGCCCGTGTGGTTCACACGGCCTGGACACACACCCGTGTCACATGCCCGTGTCCCGTTCCCTTGTGGTTCCAAAAAATAAACAGTGAGTTACACTGCTTGGACACATGCCCGTGTCCTTGTCCATGTGTCTCACAGGCTTGGGCACACAGCCATGTCCCTGTTTGTTTGGTCCTAAATCACAAACAGAGAGTTACACAGCCTGAACATACACACGTATATGTTGCCCATGTGAACCCTGCACTAATATGGTCACACACAGCCTAAACACACGCCCGTGTACCTTGCCTGTATGCCCCAAATTGATGAAAAGTGAGTTACACGGCCATCCACATGGCCTGAACACATGCCCGTGTGCCTGGCCGTGTGGCGTCGACTGTTATGTTTTTTGGCAATCGAAATTCGCAAAAAATGGGGTTTTCGACATGTACCTAAAGAGATTTTGAAGTAGAAACAACACAGAGAAATCCTGTAATCTAATTTAACCATTCCACAACCAATTAGTAACTATAACCATGAATCAACATACATTAACACTAAAGCAAACATGTCGAAACCTCGACGTTAACTTTCAATGACGAGCACTTACCGACAATTCGATAATGCTAAATCGACACAACTCGCGAATGACCACTTCCCTCTGTACTCACACCTAAGGAAGCAAAACGACTAATTATCAGAGAGTTTACGACAACAAATTAGAAATTCTCAATTGGCAATGCAACAGAAACTAACAAAACTTCATAGAAATTGAAGGATTCTGACATAACTTACACAGAAATCTTCCAATAAGTTAAGGTTCTCACTAATTCCGCTATTCACTTGCCGAACACAATCAAGAAGAGGAAACGAAAGAGCACAAAGAAAAAGAAAAGAAAAAAATAAAATAAAATAAAATAAAATAAAGAAGAGGAAGAAGAGCATGTCAGGAAAGCCAAAGAATAAATGTTTAAGTTTTTGTCTTTACCACCATCCAGTTTTTCGGCGACAAGAAAAAATTTCTCCTAACGTGTATGATGGGATTCGAACTCGAAACCAAATAGAATACAAACATATGTTTAACTAGTGAACCAACAGGCTTATTTTTTACACAGTTTTACACAAAATTGCACTTAACTACGTAACACATAGATAAGGGTTGTTTAAAAAAAAAACAAAACTTTTAACAATGTAACTCAAACTCCAGACCCTAAACACAAAAGCAGAGCACAAAACCAAAGATACAAAAATCTAATTACTGCAGATTCTCATAATTAACTTCTAAAATTTTGGGGCGTTACATACAAAATCCTTATATTTTTCGAATTCTGAAATTTCAATCTTAACAGAAATGATGGTGTTAATCAATTAACTAAAATTTTAGTGAATAATATGTGAAAATAACAAACTGGCATGGCATTAATCTTATAATTATATGTTTGTCACATCAGATTTTAAAAATAAAACTTAATAAATTTAACAATCATTGTTTGGTTGGGATTGAAAATAAGCTTAGATTTGTTAATAGCTGCGAGGTGGGAAGGTTAAGAGATAGTAAATAGGTTAAGTAAATATATTGTGTGAGTCCAGTGGAGATTGCATAGATCGTGAGCTATAATTGAGTAGAATAAGTGTTAAACTATTTTTAACAGTAAGTAATGTGTATGTTTCTGTGGGAAGCTGAGAATATTGGTGGAGCATTGACGGGTAGGGACAAAGGCAAGTAGAAGGTCACGTAGTTGACGTTGTGGTGAACCAAGGTGAGTATTCTGTGTACTGCACTTGAAAACGAAGTCGCGCATAACAGGAAGTCAAGTAAGACGTGCGAACCCTTTTATTTAATGTATGAACCCTTGCATGTACATACGAGCCCTATTATGTTTTCATGTGAACCCTGTGGTAATTTGATGTGAGCTCTGAGTTGTGATTTGCAAACCATAATTTTAAATTGTGCGAGCCTATATGTGAGTGCGAGCTCAATGTTTAAAGCTTTGTGATATAATTGGTGTGAACTATTATATATATTATATATATAAGTGTTGTGGGTTTTAATTTATATAATAAATATATACATGTTGAAAAAGGGGTTATGCCATATATTATAAATTCAAGCGGTGGTTTTATTATAAATCATATATATTATTTAGCTAAATGGGTACGCATACTTATATAATAGATAATCATGATGTAAAAAGGGTTTTGTGTAATGAATGCATGCGCAGGATTCTTTATAAACAATATATATATCTTTGCACTAAATGGGTTCTTGTATTATTTAATATATAAATGTATACAGATGGTGTGCGAACTTTAAATCTACTATGTTGTGTGTGTACCTATAATATTATGAAAACCCACATTATATGCCAACATATGTCATATGCGAACCCTATTGTTTTATGCTTGATGCTCTGTATACGCGAGCTTAATGCTTTGCGAACTATATTATGACATGTTGTGGTACTGCGAGCTTTGTTAAAAATTAGAGCCTAAAATTGACGTGATCTGTAAATGTGTATTAATGTGATATGTTGGCATTATGAATTTTTGAAACCATTGGATATAGTTGGCATGCCATAGGATTATGAGTGCTCACCCATATTATATGATAGGGCATTGTGCCTCGGTGATTTGAGGAGAAATAACGAGCAATGCACCACCACGGGGATTGCGAAGGTGAGTTTTTCAGAAAGTGTGAGCATTTGTGCTACACTTATATGGCGATTTGAGTGACTCTATGAGTCTTAGTGTGTTTTGGAAGATTCGTTTATCCAATGATTATATTATTTAATTATGTTTTCTTTTCATAAATTTTCAATATATCACTAAACTAAACGAGGTTGATTATATGTGAATTAATGACATGCGTATTGATTGTATGCGAACCACCTACATATAAAACCATTTATGTACGAACTATTATATGTGATCTGTCTGTAAGTGAGTTGTTTAGTATGTGAATTATTGATGTGTTTTCTTATGTTGTACGCATGTGTATTCACTGAGCTCTCCCAAGCTCATCTCCTTATTTTTCCCTTTCAGATAAACAGTTTGCGGGATAGCGAGGAGGGTGGTAGTTCAATGATCCATCGCACAAACTTATTTCTACAGTATGTGCACCGAGCTTATAAAACCTCAAGAAGGTAATGTGGGACATTCTCGAGTTAGAGACTTAGAATGGGACTTAGATAATTTTGGACAATTTATAAATCATTTTTCAAGGGTTGTAAATGGACTTTTTAGACTGTTTAATTTTTGGGACTTTTTAATCTCTGATAATTGATAAAAGTAACATATTCTAATTCCATTCTTAATTCGTTTTTGGATGAATAGTTATGCAAATTGGTGAATTTGATGCTCGTAATCTTTTGAATTCATGTTTCTATACTTAGGTGAGCATTTGGGAACAAAAGGAGCAAGAAACGAGTGAAAATCGGTTAAAAAGAGCATATTTTAGGAGCCACAAGGGCTGGACACATGGCCATGTGCCAAGCCGTGTCGATTTCGTAACCTGCTTCTAAAACATGCGGAAAAACGTAAATTTTAGGCTTTCTGAGCATTCTAAAGTCTATAAATACCAAATAGAAGAAGAGATACGGGATCCATCAAAGAATATTGAAGAAAACAACTTGAAGAAAACTATTGGAGTCAACTCTAAAGCAGATCTCCATCAAGATCGAAGACCTCCTTTTAATTTCTTTTGAAGTTTTTATGAGTTTCTTTATGTCTTGTGGTTATTCTGACTTTGAGATGTTTTTATTCAGAATTACAAACTAATTCTCTAGACACCTAGAGAGGATGAAACCTATGGTGAATTTTATTATTTAATTTCTGTTTTACGCGACAAATACTTTATTCTTATTCTCAGTTATGTGTGGTTATCTCTTGTGTTAATATTTATGAGACATTAATTCATGTTTAATGTGCTTAATTCAGTGGAGGAAAGTCCCTGTTTAAGAGTAGATCTAGCATAATTAAGTGGAGTTGCATGCAATCCTAGAAATAGGACGATATCAATCTACCGGATTAGAGCCAAATCTAATAGGAGAATCCATAGATCAAGTTAATGCGATAATAGGGGTTTTAATTAGAAAGAAATTTCAATTGATCAACCTAGAGTCAGTTGCTCTTACTCTCGAAAGAGATATTAGCATAATTTAGGGATTTCTACAGATCAAGATACCAAGTGAATAAATCGTTTAATTCAGATTCATAATAATAGATGAAGTCTAGGTGGATTCTTTCCTGGGTATTGTGTCTCTCATTGGTTAATATTTGATTATTTTCCTGATTCATTCTATGTTGAGTTCTTAGTTAAATTAGTTTAGTAATTTTAGTTTAAAACCTATCACTCCAAATTGTTGGCTAAATAATAGAAAAGCGGTAATTGCTAATACTTTTAGTGCTCGTGGACATGATATCTTTACTCACCATAGCTATTCTATTTATCGATAGGTGCAATTGCCTTTGTCGTATTTTTAGTTAGTCACGTGAGACACATCAACCTCCGTGTTTGCTTGTTTGGTTGAAACTGCTGCTTGAATCATATGATACTGCTTATATGAACTAATGAGACATTTTGTAGCTAGTAGAGCCTGCCGAAATTTAGGTACACCTTATTCCGCTGATTATATGACTTATTGTTTGATTTAGAAAAGCATACTGTTCAAACTAAATGCTTGTATGAAATACTCTGCATATGTATGGTGAATATAGATGGTTGTTGTGAACTGTAGATGTTTAATGGAGAGTCATCTCGATGGCTAATGTGTCACTCAAAATTTGGATTAGACCGTCCTGGCCAAGTTTAGGGTGTCACATTGGGCATAAATCTAATTTGTGTGTGCCAACACAAGTTTCTTCTGTCGTTGGCGAGGAACCCGAACGCCTACCCTCACTCGAGTCCTCATATAATTTCTAAAACACATAGCAATGGGGTTTACATCATTATCAATAAATAAGCTAAGAAATTTACCAAACTGTCGAGCCATTGCTTTCGAGAACAAACCATGCGATAGATTATGCACGTGTACCCAGAAATCGCAAAAGAACAAATGAACTAACATTAGATTTCCCCCTCAACCATTTTATGAACCAATAGAAAATGGGTATTGAAGGTCCATAGTCCCTCTTCTAAAACACGATCTTTATCAATCTCTTAAAATAATCTAAAAAGAAACCACTTGTAGACATAAAAAAATGTGCTAAAAAGTATATTTTAGAAAAAAACAAGTTTCGTGATATAAAAATATAAATATGTACTTCCTTTAAAGGTAAATTCATTAATTTATTCAATGAATGATGAATGGAACCATACAATTCAGGAAAAAAAATAACAAACACTCGTCATAGATAGTGAAGGATAAGCTCCATCAACATAACAAAGGCTTTAGCCTTAGCATCAATAGAACATCATGACACATTGAAAATTGGCTTTGTCACAACTCAAGCACGACATATCTAGAGTGATTGCAAGTATTTAATACGATAAGGAAATCAACCCCGAATAGTCCAAAACGGCAAGCAAAAATCGACAAAAGAATCGGGCATTCACCAAACTAGAGAGGACGACAATAAAACCATCCCCAAAATCACTTGTAAAACTAAGGTTACATGCATAAGTAAGACTAAAAAACGTGCTACAAGAGTAGACAAAAACTTCTAAAACTGAAAACTTATTAAACAATAGAAAAACAAACAAAAAAATATAAAACTTAAGATAACACGGGTCCAAATCGACTCGTGAAATCATTTATTATTCTGAAATACTCTCAAAACATAAACATATTAAGACGCTGATGAAGAGCCACCCACTTTCTAAGAAAAATTACTGGTGGCCGGTGGAGTTATAGTAAACGATAGAGCTGTCATCTATCCATCACAACTTGTGAAGACAACAAAGATACCTACAAAATAGATATGCAAACTGAAAAGAGAGAAGACATGTGGAGTGAATGAGAAGCAAAAAGAAAGACACGTTTGGTGAGAGGGAGAAAAAGACGGGCAATAGCCAGCCTGGAGGCTAGCACCACCGTTGCAAAACAAAAGATAAGAAGTAAACGGCTTGGAGGAAAAAAAAGATTTTTTTATATAAATATGTACCTAAAATGCTTAAAAATAAAATAAATGTGTTCAAAATATTTTTCGACAAGAAAAAAATGAAATTATTTAATTGCCTCGAACCATTTTTTTAATATGATATGTTTCTGATTTTTTAAGATGCCTAGTAATCTTGGAAACTATTAAATCCAATTTTTTTAGGATAAGGAGAAAATAAAAAATGATTAGTAATAAATAAAAAAACCCTAAAATTTTTTCTCTTTTTTTCTTGAAGCCGTTTGCTTCTTATTTTTTATTTTGCCTCGCGGCGGTGCCAGCCTCCGGGCTGTCTATTACCCGCCTTTTTCTCCCTCTCACCAACCTTTTCTTTCTTTCTTTTTCTCATTCACTCCACATGTCTTCTCTCTTTTTAATTTGCATATCTATTTTGTGGGTATCTTTGTTGCCTTCACAAGTTGTGATGGACAGATGGCGGTGTCTGCCGTTCGCTAAAACTCCATTGACCACCAGTAATTTTTCTTGGAAAGCGAGTGACTCTTCGTCAGCTTCTTAATATGTTTCTATTTTAAGAGTATTTCAGAATAATAAATAATTTTACGAGTTGATTTGGACTCGTGTTGTCTTAAGTTTTATATGCTTTTTGTTTGTTTTTCCATTGTTTAATAAGTTTTCAGTTTTAGAAGTTTTTGTCTGCTCTTGTAACACGTTTTTTTAGTCTTGCTTAATCATGTAACCTTAGTTTTACAAGTGATTTTGGGGATGGTTTTGTTGTCGTCCTCTCTAGTTTGGGGAATGACGATTCTTTTGTTGATTTTTGCTCACTGCTTTGGACCATCCGGGGTTGATTTCCTTATCGTATTAAGTACTTACAATCACTCCAGATATGCCGTGCTTGAGTTGTGACAAAGCCAATTGTCAATGTGTCTTGATGTCCTATTGATGGTAAGAGTAAAAGCTTTGTTGTGTTGATAGAACTTATCATTTATCATCTACTATGAATATTTATTATTTTTTTCAAAAAAAATAGTAATACATGTGTCCCACTTATTATAAAACCAACGTCAAGATAAAATTGATTAGTTCAAATGCTTTAAAATCAATCTTAGGTAAAAGGTGGTTAATTCATTAATAAATTTCTTTGAGGATTAAATTTGGCCAAGTATTTCTTTTTGTGTTAATTGTTTTGCTCTACAAATTCTAGAATAATAAATAAAATCATTGTTGAAAAATGGAAGATTACTTCTCATTTTATGCTTTTATCATGTATGTGTTTGTTAATGTGATATTTCATATATATTTTACAGATTTAAAGAAAAATAAAGATAATATTTCTAAATGATAATAAATTATCAAAATTTCATTGACAGAGTCTTCGATACTTACTTATTACAAATATATATAAAATATAATTCTTGAAATGAAATAAAATTGTCAAAAATAAAATTACATTCTCATATTTCATCAACTTGTCTGAAGAGATACCAACTTTTTGAATGTAAAAAAAATTCATGATTTTGCCGTGGGGAATTATTTTTAAATATTAAAATTAAACTCATTTAATCTGATAAGACTTTGAAGATGGACGTTGTGGATACTTCTAAACTTAGATTTTTATTTTGTTGAATTTGAAAATTTATTAAAATGACGGTATGGAGGCCATATCTTGTGAAAAACAATTTCCATGAATAAATGCTAAAATGTGAACTAGAAATAGTAGAAAGCAAACATGCATGGAAGCCATGAAATGACAAAAGTAGGTGGTGAATCATAAACAATTAAATTGATTTTAAAGAGACGAAAGTCATCAAGAGCTTTTCCTCCAAAATACCCTTTCTTTTTTTTGAACAAATCCGATGTTGGTCAACAATTTGAGTAAACAACTCAATTGCGAGTGAAGTTAACCATTTAAGGCCAAATCTTGGTTATAATTTGCGTCACTCTTGGAATTTATAAATAAAACAAATAGTTAGTGGGAGATTATTTTAGTCCAGGACCTCAACCAAATTAAATTGGATTGATTGATCCGATTGGTCGGATTGAGAATCGGTTAGATCAAGAATTAGTATGAATCAATTAAATCGACTAAAAAGTCAATTAAATTGACGATTGAACCAGTTAAATCGATTTTTTAATTTTTAATAAATCTTTAATCAAATCAATTAAACCGATCGGACCAATGAACTAAATCCTAAAAAATTACTATGAATGATATTTATAAATAATCTTCCAAATGAAACTATGAACAACCAATACTTTAACAAATAACCAACCAAACAAATCCATGGGTTAGAATTCACTTCATCTATTTCGTCATCTTTATATATATATATATATATATGAAAATTACAAAAGATACTTATAATTGGATTAGGAGCAAACTTTAAAAATATAAAATTAATTAAGATAAAATACTTTAATACATCAATCAATGCATAAAATTAATTATTAGTATGTTAAAATTACATCAATTTACAATATTTTAAATACATTAACAAAACTTGAATACATCAAAATATAATAAAAATAACAATTATACTAGTGTTTATATTATTTTTTGTGTATTAAAATTTGTATATAATTTTACATGTTAATAATTCATTTTATGTGTCTTAGATTTTATCAAACTCATGGCCAGGGTGAACAAAAATATATATTTATAAAAATATATTAATAAATGATTATTAGTTGAGTGGAAAGAATTTTCTATATGAATTTGTTGCTTCTAGCTTAATTCTCAAATAATATTTTTCAATTGTTTTATTTGAAGATTGTTTTATATGTAATTATTATTAATTAGTTTCAAGTCATACGTTTCATTATTTTTAAAATACACATTTGTGTTTTATATTTATAATTTCACGCATACGCATATAATAAGATTTCTAATAGATATTTATATGTTTGAGTCCTCCTATGAACGTGTTATAATCTAGCATGCATAGAAATGAATTATTATATAATTTTCAATACAATTTTTTTTAAAAATATGAACATTCTTCCGTATTTCGTTTCTTTTATCATGTGCAAATGATGGAATTACCCTCAACAACATCAAAATCTCATTGCTTAGTTGTCCTCTAAAGAATGAGTTGAAGCACTCCAAAGGTGGGGGATAGCTTTAGATAATGGTCATAGCTTGCTTATCTACCAAATACCACGGTAAAGCTGTAACAACTCCACTTACTTGTGTCTTTATATTAACCCTTTGAGACCCTTCCTTTAATCTCATCTTATAGTTATCCAGCTTGCTATTCTCAACATTCTTGTTTTCGACTTGATATCAAGATCAGTCCATTCCAAGTTGTAACATGGTTGAATATGATCAATACGATGCTAAAGGTAAGCTTCCTCTATGTCTATTAATAACCGAGTCTAAACGTTTGAAGGCTATAGCTTATAGTAGCAATTTTTTGGTGTTGAGGATAGCAGATATTCCCACCGTCCCAACGCCACCTAATCCTAATTGTGTAGCTCCCCAGATGGCATATCAACCTCCAAATCCTATGAGAAAAACCGAGTCCAAAGGCAATGGATTTTGGAGTGGATTGTAATCTCTCTCTCTCAATCTTTTGGATGCGTTAAAGACAAACTTACCAAATAAACTGATAGAGAAAGGATTATAAATAAAGAAATTGGATTTTTAACTTAAGATTTTTGGGTTTATATGCAGTTGTAGCGGCCTGTGTTGTTACTGTTGCCTGGACATGTGCTTCTAAGAAACTGGAGGCTTCACCCTGTTTCTTTTATTTGGTTTCAGTTCAATAGTAACATATTTTATTACCCTATACACCTTGTAATGTAAATAAAGCTTTATGTTTGTATTCTCAAATTTCTACTTCTATATCTTGCTTTACTTACTTCTCATAATGGTATAAAGTACTTACTTTTTCTCAATATATTGTCATTACTAGAATTAAAATTCTACACTTAAATCATTATTCGATTATTGGCAAAATTTAACAATATATACTGAAAAAAACATTTGAGTATCTATGTTTTTTTTTAAATTTACTAATATATGTTGTTTTTGGAGAGAGAAAGGAAAACCTCTCTTACAATAAAAACGCTCCCTGTAGGATGAGTTTTTACTTTACTAAAAATAATTTTTTTTCTTTTTTTTTCTTGTAGATGAAAATTAGAAGTTTGTAAATTTATTTTTTTCCGTGTTTGAGATAAACATTGTTATAGTTTTAAGGTATATTTGAATTTACGGTAGTGTCATGGAGCTGGTTGACCTACAAATTTCATCTACCATGTGAGTAAGGAGCCATCACCCGAGAAGTCGTATCGCGTTGCAACTCAAGGTCGTAGTTGACTGTAATTATACGGTCTCTAGTTGATGTGTTTATGTTGTCAAAGGATGGGGTATAACTGGGGCCCTGGTTGTCAGTGGTTATACGGGCACAACAAAGAGTTTTTCCTCATTAGAGGAAGATGCTTTATAAAACCCATACAGAAGTCAAAGAATAAAAATGTAGTGACACTTTAGTATAATTAAGTAATTCATTTTTCCATTACTACTGAAAGTGGTGACCCCGTTACTATAACCTGTGACAGAATTGGGGTGTAACAGGTTTTAGTAAAAGGGTCACTGCCTTCGGTGGAGATAAACAAAACGAATTACTTGATTATACTGGAAGGCCTCTATGTTTTTTTTGTCTTTGACTTCTATATCCTCCTCTGACGAGAAGAAACTCGTTTTTGTGCCTTCATAACCACCATTAACTAGGGCCCTAGTTATGCTCCATCCTTTGACAGTATAACCTTTGTAAACTTGAAGCATTAGTTACACTTCAACCCCAAACCGTATAATTACTGCCAACTTGGATCTCAAGTTGCAATGTGATCTCAGATTCTCAAGTGATGACTCCATACTCACACGACAGATGAAATTTCTAGGTTACCCAGCTCTAGACATCACCGTGAACCCAAACACAACTTAAAACTATGACTATGTCTCCCTTAAAGCCAAAGAGAAATAAATCTTTAATCTCGAAAATTTTAACACGTAAGAAAAAGAAAAAAATAACTTAAAGGAGACAGAGATATGATGGAGTAGGGGGTGAGAACGGCCATTTATATAGGGGATGGGGCGGGGTAAATTTTTTTTATTTTATCTTGAGAATCTCTGGTTGTAGTGTATGAAATTTATTTTGGGAATCCCAAGTTGCAGTGGGCTCAAAGGCAAAAGAAATCAAGTCAGGGTTAGGGTTGAAACGCCCAAAGAGAAAACGCTCCCTGTAGGGGACATTTTCAACCGACATGGCACTGTAAACTCTTAATGTAGGACACATATTACACTGAGACGTTAGACATGTGGCATGAAAACGTGCCCTATACGAAGCGTTTTCACTACCATGTCAGTTGAAAACGCTATAGAAAGATAGAAATAAAATGACCACAATTTTGGGTATTCACTTAATTTTGCTAGGTATAGGTGCTTTTCTTCTAGTATTCAAGGCTCTTTATATTGGGGGTGTATATGAGACCTGGGCTTTGGGAGGGGGAGATGTAAGAAAAATTACCAACTTGACTCTTAGCCCAAGTGTTATATTTGGTTATTTACTAAAATCGCCCTTTGGAGGTGAATGATGGATTGTTAGTGTGGACGATTTGGAAGATATAATTGGAGGACATGTATGGTTAGGTTCCATTTGTATATTTGGTGGAATCTGGCATATCTTAACCAAACCCTTTGCATGGCCTCGCCGTGCACTTATATGGTTGTTTTCTCTCTGAGCATTTCAACCCTAACCCCAACTTAATTGCTTCTGCCTCTAAGCTCACTGCAACTCGGGATACATGATATTATTGCTGCATTGTTGAAAATGTTATAGCAAAGGAGCGTTTTGTCCCCCACCATTTTCAACTTTAGACACTACAACCCGAGAATCTCGAGATACATGATATTATAGAACATGTTTTTCTTGCCTTACTAAAAATGCCCCATACGAAGAGTGTTTTCTCTCCCACAATTTTTAACTTTAACTGTGTACCTCAAAACCTGTGATACTCAGACAGCATGTGTTGTTACTAGAATCGTTTGATGTGCCTCGGGGTATTATTCTCTATAAAATAAACTCAATACATTCCCTTGAGTTTCCATAAGGATACATAGCATTAGGAGAAGAGGGTTGTCGTGAAAAACTTGAATTTTGACATAGTTTTCCAAGCAAAGGTAATTTATTAAATTACGTGTAGGTCTTTTAATTTGGGTGACGAGAATTATATTTTTACTATTTTCTCCGTTTTAAACATATGGAACAGACTATTTGGTTCAAGATTAGTAGACGAGTCAGAGCTATTATCCATTACAACGGTTGATTAAATGCTAAAAATACATATTTTATGTAATCTAGTTGGCCAATTTATAAAAATGCACCACTGATTTTCTACATTTTATATTGAATTTTATGCAGGGGTGCAATTTGGAGTCAAAAGAGAAAAATGAGAAGCAATTGGGCTAGATTGAAGAAAGGAGCAAAGAAGGCGGGCCAAAGAAGAATTTTTCCAAGATGTAATTAGTTGAAATTCTATGTTGACTTAGTGGGAGATTATGTAGGGATTTTTATATCATGGAATATTTTATTTCTTTGATTTTCTATGGTTAGTGGCTCTTAATTTGGCAAAGCCACTAGTATAAATAGGGGCTACTATGTTCATTCATTCATCAAGTCATTATTCAAGTTTTTAATTACCAAGTTTTTTTTAAAAGTTTTGCATCAAGTTCTTATCAAGCTTTTCATCAAGTCTTTTCATCAAGTGTTTTTCATCAAGTCATTAATCAAGTTTTCATCTTTGGAATACAATTCCTCCTTCCTTCTCACGAAGCTATTTTTTATTTTTGGTTTCTTTTTCTTTCAATTTATTAATTTCTAGTTTGTCACCAACTTAAACCATTTACAATTTTTTTTCGAACTTCCTTTTCATTTCCAGTAGCTAAACCATCCCACTCTAGTACACTACCAAAATTCCAGCCCCCATACTTAAACATGCCACCCATTCTTTTTACCCATTTTAACCTTATTTAATTTATCCAACTCCAATATGCCCCAAACCTTAGTTAACTAAATCCATTTCAGCTTTAGGTCGGAGTTAGCCTCGTCAAAACCCGTAAGTTACGAACCCAAGCAATTTAATTCCTAATTTTCAGTATTTTACTTCTCCGGATTAAGAGTATGACTTCGTCAACTCACAAAGTCAAATCAACACTAAGTCAAAAAAGACGTCGTTTGAGTTAGTGTGGTTAGGCGTACAATTGGAATTCGAAAGGATCCATAACTAATTTACACAAGGAAGAGTTGGTGTTGTGTAAATTAGTTATGGAACGCCCTATAACTAACCTTACCGATCGAACAACAATCAAACGCTCATGATTTAGAACTCCGATGCTTTATGCTCTAGAAGAGCTTTAGCTCAACCAATGTCCTCAACCACGGGACATTTAAATTCTAAGCATTACTTCCTTGACGAACCAAACAAAGAATCCCCACTTGGCACGCCAATGTGTTCACAGAAACCGATTAGACAATCGATCCTTTCTAATTCCAATCAGACGCCTAACCACACTAAATCAAACGACGCCTTTTTTGACTTAGTGTTGATTTGACTTTATGAGTTGACAAAATCATACTCTTAATCCGGAGAAATAATAAGTACTGGAATTTAGGAGTTAAATTGCTCGGGTTCGTAACTCACGGGTTTTGACGAGGCTAACTCCGACCTAAAGCTGAAAATGGATTTAGTTGACTAAGGTTTGGGGCATGTTGATATTGGGCATAGTTGGAGAAGGTTGAATAAATGAAAAAGAAATGGAAGTAAGTGGGTGAGGGTGACGCAAGGATTGGGTGCCAAAGTTGGAAAATAATAGATAGAAAAAATATAAGGTATTAATGTCAGCAACTAAATTTGCAAAAAGGAAAGAAAAAGATTGAATTCAAGAGATATAAGTTTGATTAAAAACTTGATGATTAAATAAACAAAGTAGCCCCCTATTTATACTAGTGGCTTTGCCAAATTAAGAGCCACTAGCCATAGAAAATCAAGGAAATAAAATATTCCATGATATAAAAATCCCTACATGATCTCCCACTAAATTACATCTTGTAAATATTCTGCTTTGGCCCGTCTTCTTTGCTCCTTTCTTCAATCTAGCCCAATTGTTTCTTTTTTCTTCTATTTAGCCCCAAATTGCATCCCTGCACAAAATTCAATATAAACATGGAAAAATTAGTTGTGCACTCTCATAAATTAACCAATTCAATTACATAAAATATGTAATTTTAGCATTTAATCAAATCCCCCTACTTAGTTCATGCTAGTCTTCGAGCATTTTGTATGTATCTACAAAAGGGAAAATTTCCTCCATAATAGGATTTGACCCCCATGGTTTGCACAATTCAACAATTTAGTCCTTACATATTTAGCTAGCCTAAGAAATAAGAATGACCTACCACTCATTTTATTATTTTTGTACTTGGGACACTTTCGAATTTTTTGACGCGAGTCATGATGACAATCCAAGCACCATGTTCCGGTTACTCGATTCGGATGTCTCTAAGCGGATTATTCCACCCTACTCGTGATAGCTTGTTAGCGAAGTGAGTGCAAAGAAATTGGACAGCCACAAGAACCTTTTTACGAGAGATGTGATGACAACCCAAGCACCATATTCCAGTTACTCGGTCCAGTGTACAACCCCAATTTTCACTCTTAACATTCATA
Source organism: Gossypium raimondii (assembly GCF_025698545.1). Lineage (NCBI taxonomy): Eukaryota > Viridiplantae > Streptophyta > Magnoliopsida > Malvales > Malvaceae > Gossypium > Gossypium raimondii. Next base: position 46,062,222 of record NC_068577.1, read on the forward strand.
TCAGAGTAGTATTATTATTATTCCTTTTTTTTTTGCTTTAAGTCAAGGCTATTGAAAAGTTTATACATAAAGATCTAAATAGCTAAGTATGTCAAACCATAAGTGGACCATCCTAATTTATCAAGGAAATTATTTACCTTGCACGAGAAACATGCAAAAAGCGACAACGGATAAGCAAATTAGAATTAATTTATGTTCCCCACCATGGGTAGATTAAGGCGCCTTTGATGGGTGTCGATTCCACCAATATAATCCTACACCTAATTTGTAAATTTAAGCAGTTTAGGGTGTAGGTTCGATCCCTCAGAGACTGGATTTACTGTAAATTATTGCTCTCTTGGCCAGATTTATGTCGGGACAGTTGTCGTGCCCAAAAAATTTAGGGGGATAAAATTTGAAACCTAAAATAAATAGAAAAAATGCGTAAAAAGTAAAAGCTGAAATAATAATAATAATAGTTAAATAAATCAGAAGAAAAATTAATTAAACTTAGCTTAGCTTCAGGCACAAATTTTTCCTCGTCTTTGAAACGATCCTCGAGATTAGATGAACTCCTCTTTTTCAATAAGCTAGTTATAGCTACCAAGGACGCCTCGGACACCAACTCTTCCTTGTGTAAATTAGTTATGGAACGTCCTATAACTAACCCTTACCGATCGAACAATCAACGAAACGTTTGTGATTTAAAACTTCGGTAGCTTTGTATTCTAGAAGAGCCTAGCTCGAACCAATGCCCTCAACTGCGTGGGACATTTAAATCCGGTTACTACTTCCCTTGACGGAACCAAACAACAATCCACACTTGGTACACCAATGTGTTCACAGAAAATCGATTAGGAAATCGATCCTTTCGGAATTCCAACTGTACGTCTAAGCACACTAACTCAAACGACGTCTTTTTTGACTTAGTGTTGATTTGACTTTGTGAGTTGACGAAGTCATACTCTTAATTTTGAGAAGTAATAAATACTGAAAATTAGGAATTAAATTGCTCGAGTTCGTAACTCACGGGTCTTGACGAGGCTAACTCCGACCTAAAGCTGAAATAGATTTAGTTAACTAAGGTTTGGGGCATATTGAAGTTGGATAAATTAAATAAGGTTAAAATGGGTAAAAAGAATGGGTGGCGTGTTTACATATTGGAAGAGGGCGATGTTGGATTTGTTCGAATTGTACTCGGTGCGCCGGGTTTGTGAACGTTAGATTCCCGTGGAATCTGTTCTCCGGAAGCATGAATCATCTTCCTTGTCGAAATTGATGAACCGGCCAAAGGTGGCTGTTGGTGACCTCGGGTTCGTCTTTGCGTTGAATGTGGTTCAGCACCATCATTCGGGGGTCACGGAGTTCTTCTCGAAGGCCCCGGTTGTATTGGTTGATGTGCATGGACGTTTGGTCGAGGGGATGGGCGGTCTTGGTTGTCGGATGAGTTTGGTGGTTCGACAGGGCTATTTGGAGAATGGTCGGTCGAATTAGGTGGCTCATGGGGCTGGTAGACTACGACGATTGGAGTTGGGCTACAGTTTCTTCTAGGACGGCGCGATTGCGGCGATGGAGATGGAGGAGACTCGTCGGAGTCGATGGTGATAAAGGGTGGAACGAAGAAACGGTGTTGAAAGAAAGAGCGGACAAAGGGTGGAGCGGTCGTGGGTGGGGGCCATGTTAGGGTGGTTGGTTTGAAAGAAAGAGGTGGTGGGTGGTGGTTTTGAAGATGGTAAGGAAGGAACTTAGTAAAAAGAAAAAAAAATGGTAGGATTTGAAAAAGGGGTTTTAGTTTATGGCCGGTCAAATGGGGGTAATTGGGTATTTGATTGGCGAAAGTGTTTTATTTGTTTGAGGAGAGTGGTAGTGGAGTTTTAATTTCCTAGGTGAAAAAGTATGATTTGATGGGTGAAAGTTTTTTTTTTAATTTGAAAAGAGGTGGACGGTTGGGGAGAGAGGGAAAGGTTAAAATGGGGGTATGGGGTTCTAGTTTTCTAGGTGAAAAGATGGATGTGATAGGTGAAAGCTTAGGATTTGATAAATTTGGAAAAGGGGTGGACGGTTGGGGGTTTTTTATTATTTTTTATTTTTGATTTTTTTAATTTTTTATTGGGAAAGGTGGTTGGGGTGTTTTTGGGCTTAATTTTTGGGTTTGAATTTGGGTAGGTATGATAGGTTTGGGTTTTGGTTAATGGGTTAGCTTGGGTATTGGATTGGTTTAAATGGTGGGTAGGTGGAGTGGGCCTTGGTTGAAATAAAAAGAATTTTGTGGGCAAACATGGGGAATTTAATTTTGTCTTGGAATGTCTCCCTGCAAAAATAAAATAAAATAAAATAAAAATGAAATAAAATAGTAAAAATAAATAATAATAATAATAAAATTAAAATTAAAATGTGTGTTTTTTATTTCTTGAATTTATTAGCTAAGCTATAAACTCGAGAAATAAATTATTTAAAAACCAAGATTACGAGATTTAGTAAAATAGTCGTGATAAATGCACCAAATAAGTTCCCAGGAAAGAGAGGTGAGTCACAATGGACATTCTTAAGTACCAAGTCTTTCCTTAGATAGAACTGATCCTCGACATGCATTTCCATTTTCCGTTTTACTAAAAATTTTATTTGCATAAAGGGAAAATTTGGGTTGCCTCCCTACAGCGCTTTGTTTAACGTCATTAGCTCAACGACCTGTTATTCAAGTTCTAGGCTCCTCGAGAACAATCTCCTCAACTGCATGAGTTTGAAAATTCTGGTAGAAGGGTTTCAGTAGTTAACCATTCACCTTAAAGCACTTCCGGGTTTCTTCGCTTTGAATTTCCACTGCACCATTTGAGAATAAATTAGTAATAGTAAATGGACCTATCCATTTGGATCGAAGCTTACCAGCGAAAATTTTTAAGGTGGAGTCATATAGGAGAACTTTTTGTCCTATTGAAAACTGCTTCCTAGTGATTAACTTATCATGAAACGCCTTTGTCTTTTCTTTATAAACTCGAGCATTTTCATATGCATCGTTTCTAATTTCCTTGAGTTCCTAGATGTCCAACTTCCGAGACCTTCCTGCAGACTCCATATCCATATTACACTGCTTAACTGCCCAAAAATTCTTTGTGCTCTAATTCGACCGGGAGATGGCACGGTTTACCAAAAATGAGTCGATAAGGAGACATGCCTATTGGTCCCTTGTAAGTTGTCCTATAAGCCCAAAGTTCGTCATTTAGTCTTAAGATCCAGTCCTGTCTGTTAGGTTTAACAGTCTTCTCCAAGATGGACTTGATTTCTCGAGTTGGCACTTCTCCATAAGTGCACTTATGAGCTTATTGCAAAAATGAGTTCCTCTGTCACTGATTAATGCTCGTGGAGCGCCATACCTGGAAAAGATAAAAATTTTAAGAAAGTCAACTACGGTTTTAGCATTATCATTGCGAGTGGCCTTCGCCTCTATCCACTTAGAGACGTAATCAACAGCTAAGAGTATATAAAAATTTTGGAAAGAAGAAACGAAAGGTCCCATAAAATCGATGCCCCACACATCGAAAATTTCGCAAATATGAATGGGAGTAACGGGCATCTCATTTCGACGACTAAGGTTGCCAACTTTTTGGCACTTTTCATAGGGTTTGCAGAATAAGAAGGCATCACGAAATATGTTTGGGCAAAATAGTCCACATTCGAGAATTTTATGTGTGGTGCGTTTGGGTCCAAAGTGTCTTCCACACGCATAAGAGTGACAAAAAGTTAAGATAGACTGTACCTCTATTTCTGCTACACACCGTCAAATTACCTGATCGGAGCAATGCTTCCAAAGGTAAGGATCATCCCAGATGTAATATCGAGCATCCTTTTTTATCTTATATTTTTTAGACCTTGGCAATTCCGAAGGAACAGTACTTGTAACGAGGTAATTTACTATGTCTACGTACCAAGGATGAACCGCATTTGCTGAAAATAGGTTTTCATTTGGGAAGTTGTCTTTCAATGGTGTGTCGTCTACTGGAATCGGTAATCGACTCAGATGGTCGGCTACTAAGTTTTCGCATCTCTTTTTATCTCGGATTTCAAAATCAAATTCTTGTAGGAGTAGAATCCACCTGATCAATCGAGGTTTTGCCTCTTTCTTCCCTATTAAATATTTCAAAGCTACATGATCAGAAAAAATAATCACTTTAGTTCCCAACAGGTAAGATTGAAATTTATCTAAAGCAAACACAACAGCTAATAATTCTTTCTCAGTGGTTGTGTAATTGCTTTGCGCAGCATCCAAAGTCTTCGAAGCGTATTAGATAACTTGAGGCTCTTTCCCTATTCTTTGGCCAAGAACAACTCTCACACTTCGGTCACTTGCATCACACATGATTTCGAACGGGAAGTTCCAATTTAGTGGTTGTACTATGGGAGCAGAGACCAATTTCTGCTTCAACACATCAAATGCGTCTTTACAAGTCTGGTCAAATTCAAATTCTTTATCCTTTTGTAACAGACTGCAAAGCGGTTACGCGATTTTCGAGAAGTCTTTTATGAATCGTCTGTAAAATCCTGCATGGCCAAGAAACGAACGAATTTCCCTCACAAATGTGGGGTAAGGTAATGAGTTAATAATATTCGTTTTTGCCTTATCAACCTCAATTCCTTCTGAAGAAACTATATGACCCAAAATTAATCATTTGTCAATCATGAAGTGGCATTTTTCATAATTTAAAACAAGATTAAATTCTAGGCATCTATGTAATATTTTAGCAAGATTATCGAGACATTCGTTAAAAGAGTTACCGTATACCGTAAAGTCATCCATAAAGACTTCAATAATTTTCCCGATGTAATCAGAGAATATGCTTACCATACATCTTTGAAAAGTGGCCGGAGCATTACAGAGTCCAAACGACATTCGTCTATACGCAAACGTTCTGAAGGGGCATGTGAAAGTTGTTTTGTCTTGATCCTCCGGAGCCACCAGAATTTGGAAAAATCCCGAGTACCCATCGAGAAAACAATAATGAGTCTTACCAGCTAATCGCTCGAGCATTTGATCGATGAAGGGAAGTGGAAAATGGTCTTTCCGAGTAGCTATATTCAGCTTCCTGTAATCGATGCAAACCCTCCATCCATTCTGGACTCGGGTAGGGACCAGCTCTCCTGATGAGTTTTTCACCACTATCACGCCAGTTTTCTTGGGTACGACATGAACCGAGCTAACCCAATCACTGTCGGAGATCAGGTATATCATTCCAGCATCTAACAGTTTCTGGATCTCATTTTTTACTACCTCCATCATGGGTGGATTAAGACGTCTTTGAGCATCTCTCTTTGGTTTCATGTTACCTTCGATGGAAATTTTATGCATACAAGTGGATGGACTTAGGCCTTTAATGTTGGCTATTGTCCAACCAATAGCTTCCTTATAATCCATCAGAACTCAAACTAGACTTTCCTCTTCGTCTTTGGTTAGTTTGTTTGACACTATCACCGGTAATGTGTCTTTCTCTCCCAAAAAGACGTACTTAAGGTGGTCTTGTAATGCTTTGAGCTCTAAGGTTGGTAGCTGCAAAACCGAAGGCAACATTTTAGTTTGGGAAGGTAATAGTTCAAATTGGTTACCTCAATTCGTCAATGATGGTTGCGTCTCCAAGTGCTTGACAATTTCTCGCAATGGATCTTCTATAATTGATAATTCCTCGAGATAATTTAAAACATTCATGTTAATGCTTCTGCAAAGGACAGTTTTCAACTCATCAAAGTCATGATATTCAGAATAAAATTGAGTTAAACAATCCATAATATCGATACTATAAATATTTAATAGTGAGTTAGGATGACTCATAGCTTCGTAGACGTTGAATTTCACGATTTCAGTCCATTGTCAGTGTTCCGCTTTGAACGTCAATTTTTGCGCTTGCGGTACTTAGGAATGGCCTTCCAAGAAAAATATCAGATGAATTAGTTGAGTTATCGTCCTCCATATTAATAATGTAGAAATCTGCCGGGAAAACTAATTCGTTAACTTTAATAATGACGTCTTCAAGCAACCCTTCGGGATAGATGACTGACCTGTTTGCCAACTGGATTATTACTCCTGTCTTTTTCAAAGGACCCGCATTAATCAACTTATAAATAGAATAAGGCATAATATTAATGGAAGCCCCTAAATCACACATGGCTTTCTTCATGCCTACATTACTTATCTCACAGGAAATAGCAAACATACATTGGTCCTTGTATTTGGGCAAAACTTTCTTTTGTAGTACTGCAGAGACATTTTCTCCTACATTTACTCGTTTGTTACCTATTAACCTCCTCTTGCTAGTACACAATTCCTTGAGGAATTTTGCATAACGAGGGATTTGTTTGATAGTGTCGAGCAAAGGAATATTTACCTCCACCTTCCTAAATGTTTCGAGGATTTCTTTTTCCTCCTTCTCTTTCTTATTCTTTGCAAGCCTCCCTAGAAAAGGAAGTGGCATTACGACTGGTTTCTAAATTTTTAATTCCGATTTGACTTTTAAATCAGAGATTTCCTTTTCCATTCCTTGTCTTGCCCATGACTTTTATCTGAAACTGTTTCCAGAACCTTTGCGCTACGAAGAGTTATTGCACTTACATTCTGCCTAGGATTCGGCTCTGTCTGGGAAGGTAATTTACCTTGACATTCCAAACGATTAACTGCCATCGAGAGTTTACTAACTTGATTAGTTAACTCTTGTATTGATGCGTCTGTCCTCTGTTGATATTTTGCAGGATCGAAGGCAAGTCTTTCCACAACAGCTTCTAGAGATGTGCTCGGCTTGGGTTGTTGTTGTAGTGGTTACAAAGATCTCGATTGGTATGATGGATTATATCGGGGATTAGCTCCATAATTTAAGTTGGGATGATCCTTTCACTCGGGATTGTAGGTGTTGGAGAAAGGATCATAGCGTCTTTGCGAAGGTCTTGGAAAACCTTCGATAGCATCAACATGTGCCGTTGAATTATCATTAAGGATTGGGCACAAATCCGTCGAATGTTCAGACATAGTACAAATTCCACACAGTTGGTCAGATTTTTCTTTTCTGTAAGTATAGATTGAACAATATTAGTAAGCTTATCCAATTTATCTTCTAAGGATGAAACGTTTACCCCATTAACCCTTCTTGTCGGTTTTGAATTTGACCGATACTGTTGAGAATTTGCCGCCATGGTGGATATCAAATCTCTTGCCCTTTGAGGAGTCATATTGACAAGTGCCCCTCCACTAGTAGCGTCAATCATCTTCATTTCCATAGGGAGCAAACCCTCGTAGAAATATTGAAGAAGTGATTGTTCAGTCAAACTGTGTTGAGGACAACTTGCACACAATTTTTTGTATCACTCCCAATAGTCATAGAGCGATTCACTATCCAATTGGCGAATTCCCACTATGTCTCTCCTCAGTTCAGCTGCTCGCGATGCTGGAAAGAATCTGTCAAGAAATACACGAGATAAGTCATCCCATGTTGTAATAGAACTGGGGGGTTAAGTAAAATAATCATTCTCTTGCTATATCAATTAAAGAAAAAGGAAAGGCCCGAAGTTTGGTTTCATCTTCGGTTACTCCCTGAGGTTTCATGCTTGAGCAGACCATGTGGAATTCTCTCAAGTGAGTGTGTGGATTTTCGTTCTTCAAGCCTCGAAAAGTGGGCAAAAGGTGAATCAGTCCTGATTTTAACTCGAACAGGGTTCCTCCGATTAGATAGTTGATGCATAACGGTGTTTGCTCATTGGGAGCAGCGGATAGTTGACAAATGGTTCAGTTTGCCATCCCTTTTGGTTCACCGAGGTTGTCTTTTGCTTCTTTTGTTTCAAAAAGTGGTTCAGTCTTAGGTTCAACCACTTCGACTTGTTTTCCACGGTGAATTGCCTCTGCATGTTTAAGAGCTTCTGTCTCTTTTCGTCGTGATCGTGTTAATTTCTCGATCTCTGGATTGTATTCGAGATCTCCGGATGAAGATCTGGTCATGAAGATGATTTAAACAATTGTGAGTGTTGCCAGTCCCTGGCAATGGCGCCAAAACTGATGGTTGTTGAGTCCACCAATATAAACCTACGCGTAGTTTGTAATTTAAGCAGTATAGGAAGTAGGGTCGATCCCTTAGAGACTAGGCTCACGTAAAATGGTTGCTCTTTCTCGACCAGATTTGTGTCTAGGCAGTTGTCGTGCCCAAGAAATTTGGGGGGAGGATAAAAATTCAAAACCTAAAATAAACAGAAAAAAATACGTAAAATATAAAAGCTGAAAACAAATAATAAAAACAGTTAAATAAATCTGAAGAAAAATTAATTAAACTTAGCTCAGCTTCAGGCACGGGTTTTTCCTTGCCTTTGAACCGATCCTCGAAATTAGATGAACTCCTCTTTTCCAATAAGCTAGTTATAGCTACCAAGGATGCCTCGGACACCAACTCTTCCTTATGTAAATTACTTATGGAACGTCCTATAACTAACCCTTACCGATTGAACAACCAACGAAACTTCGTGATTTAGAACTCTAACAGCTTTGCGTTCTAAAATAGCATAGCTCGAACCAATGTCCTCAACCGCATGGGACATTTAAATTCAGTTACTATTTCCCTTGACAGAACCAAACAGCAGTCCCCACTTGGCACGCCAATGTGTTCACAGAAAACCGATTAGACAATCGATCATTTCGGAATTCCAACTGTACGTCTAACCACACTAAATCAAACGACGTCTTTTTTTGACTTAGTGTTGATTTGAATTTGTGAGTTGGAAAAATCATACTCTTAATCTGGAGAAGTAATAAATACTGAAAATTAGGAATTGAATTGCTCGGGTTCGTAACTCACGGATCTTGACGAAGCTAACACCGACCTGAAGCTTAAATGGGTTTAGTTAAATAAGGTTTGGGGCATATTGGAGTTGGTCATATCTTGAGTAAGTTGGATGAAAGAAAAATGTTGAAATGGTAAAAAGTGGGTGGCTTAATATGTGGAATAGTTTTAGGTTACACGGAATGAGAAAAAGGTTTGGAAAAGAAAAATGTAAGTAGTGTAGGTTGGGGACAAGCTAGAAATTAATAAATTGAAAGTAAAGAAACCAAAGACAACAAATAATTTTGAGAGACTGAAGGAAAGATTGCATTCCAAAGATGAAAGCTTGATTGAAAACTTAATTGAAAAACTTGATGATTAAATGAACAAAGTATCCCCCTATTTATACTAGTGGCTTTGCTAAATTAAGAGCCATTAGCCATAGAAAATTAATGAAATAAAATATTCCCATGATATAAAAAATCCCTACATAATCTCCTACTAAGTCAAAATAAAATTTCAGCTTGGAAAAATTCTATTTTGGCCCGCCTTCTTTCTCCTTTCTTCAATCTAGCCCAATTGCTTCTCCTTTTTCTCTTTTGACCCCAAATTGTACACCTATATAAAATTCAATATAAAATGGAGAAAATCGATGGTGCATTCTCGTAAATTAACCAATTAAATTACATAAAATATGTATTTTAGCATTTAATCAAATCCCCCTACTTAGTTCATGCTAGTCCTCGAGCATTTTGTATGTATCTGCAAAAGGAAAAATTTCCTCCATAATAGGACTTGACCCCCATGGTTTGCACAATTTAACAATTTAGTCCTTACATATTATCATCTCAAATAACCTAGCCTAAGAAATAAAAAGGACCTACCCCTCATTTTATTATTTTTGTACTTAGGATATTTTCGAATTTTTTGACGCGAGTCATGATGACAATCCAAGCACCATGTTCTGGTTACTCGATTCTGATGTCTCTAAGCGGGTTATTTCGCCTTACTCGTGATAGCTTGTTAGCGGAGTGAGTGCAAAGAAATTGGACAGCCACACGAACCTTTTTACGCGAAATGTGATGACAACCCAAGCACCATATTCCGGTTACTCGATCCAGTGTACAACCCCAATTTTCACTTTTAACGTTCATATTAGAGGAGTATTATTATTCCTTTTTTTTTGCTTTAAGTCAAGGCTATTGAAAAGTTTATACATAAAGATCTAAATAGCTAATTATGTCAAACCATAAGTGGACCAACCCAATTTATCAAGGAAATTATTTACCTTCTACGAGAAACATGCAAAAAGCGACAACAGATAAGCAAATTAGAATCAATTTATGTTCCCCATGTTGGTATTGGGCATAGTTGGAGAAGGTTGAATAAATGAAAAAGAAATGGAAGTAAGTGGATGAGGGTGACGCAAGGATTGGGTGCCAAAGCTGGAAACTAATAGATGGAAAAAATATAAGGCATCAATGTCAGCAACTAAATTTGCAAAAAGGAAAGAAAAATATTGAATTCAAGAGATATAAGTTTGATTAAAAACTTGATCGAGTTGCGTTCTAGAAGAGCCTAGCTCGAACCAATGTCTTCAACTGCGTGGGACATTTAAATCCAGTTACTATTTCCCTTGACGGAACCAAACAGTAATCCCCAGTTGGCACTCCAATGTGTTTACAGAAAACCGATTAGACAATTGATCCTTTCGGAATTCCAAATGTATGTCTAACCACACTAAATCAAACGAAATCTTTTTGACTTAGTGTTGATTTGACTTTGTGAGTTGACAAAATCATACTCTTAATCCGGAGAAATAATAAGTACTAGAATTTAGGAGTTAAATTGCTCGGGTTCGTAACTCAAGGGTTTTGACGAGGCTAACTCCGACCTAAAGCTGAAAATGGATTTAGTTTACTAAGGTTTGGGGCATGTTGGTATTAGTCATAGTTGGAGAAGGTTGAATAAATGAAAAAGAAATGGAAGTAAGTGGGTGAGGGTGACGCAAGGATTGGGTGCCAAAGTTGGGAACTAATAGATGGAAAAAATATAAGGCATCAATGTCAGCAACTAAATTTGCAAAAAGGAAAGAAAAAGATTGAATTCAAGAGATATAAGTTTGATTAAAAACTTAATGATTAAATGAACAAAGTAGCCCCCTATTTATACTAGTGGCTTTGCCAAATTAAGAGCCACTAGCCATAGAAAATCAAGGAAATAAAATAATATTCCATGATATAAAAATCCCTACATAATCTCCCACTAAATTACATCTTAGAAAAATTCTGCTTTGGCTCGCCTTCTTTACTCCTTTCTTAAATCTAGCCCAATTGTTTCCTTTTTATTCTATTTAGCCCCAAATTGCATCCCTGCACAAAATTCAATATAAACATGGAAAAACCAGTGGTGCACTCTCATAAATTAACCAATTTAATTACATAAAATATGTAATTTTAGCATTTAATCAACAGTCAAATTTGTGAGACCGAAATTGGGCCCATTTTTGTATCAGCTCAATCTGAAGATTCGGCTTTCAACCGGAGCATAACGTTAAAAGAGCTTTGGAAAAAGATTAGGAGCAAAGTGGGGATCCAAAGAAGAATTTTGACCTTTAAATGTAGATATTTGAAAATGAATTTTTGAGATCACAAGGGACAACGAGCTGGAGACGATGATCGAATCCCATTGCTCTATTGAGAATATTGTACTAGAGTTATATGCCCACTTCGTCAATATTAATGAAGGTGGCCTGAGCTTGACTACACTATGTATGCCAAATTCCATGCCAGATCAAGAAGAAGAAAGTCCGACCACACGATTGTGCGGTGAATTCATATCATTACTGGAAAGCTCCTACCAAGACACCCCGAAATCCTCATCAATGGCGAGGCATTCATTGATTTCACCCCTCGATTACAATTTCGGGGGATAACCGGGCATATTTGGTTAACAGGCCTATGACACACCCATACGACATTTTATGAGTGCCTTTGATTTTAACTTCAGCATGCTGATGTTCAACCCCGGTAACACTCACATGGGTACGCCATCAAGACTTTGGTGGGCCCAACATAAGTGATTTTGGGATTGACTTCGAATTTAGAAGAATGAATATCTACTCCAGAAAACCTTTACCGACGAGAGCACATCCAACCCTAGACATGCAACTGGGGTTAATAACGAAGGGAGACTCGTGGACAAAGAGAACAAAGAGGTGTCTAAAACCAGTAATGACCCAATAAAGGAGTCCATAGTGGATGGTGTGAAAATTGCAATAATTTCATAACCAGATATCATTCTTACTGAACCAAAAGACGGTGGTTTTGACGGTGAAGCTTCAAACATTGCTCGATGAGATTACAAACTTTGATTATCTACTGAAATAAGTTGTCTCTCTCGCAGTGTAAACGTTTTTACAGTGCCACTTATCATCAATTTGAACTTAGACAATCAATGAGTAAATATTTGCTTGTCACAATTTTTCTATGTATGCAAAACATTAAATATAGAACCACAAAAGATGTAACAGTGAAATGTGAAATTAACTTTATTTATTTATTCACTGTTCAAATAAATAGAAAAACAGTTACATGTTTACTACAATATGGACACATTTCCCAACACGATCAATTTTAAGATGAATGTGTGCGAGAATTATTCTTTTTCAATGTCACTCGCGAAAGCCTCGATAGTTTTAAAGTTGTCTTCCAACCATCCCATCTCGATCACATGTTCGACACCTTCCCTAGTAGTTACTTGCATGTTGCTCTCCAATTGGCACTCGCTAGTGGCCCCGTAACGACCTCTCCATCAACCGGTGACCGAGTTGTAAACTAACGTCCTCAAGTGTAATTGTACACTCACTATAGAGAAGATAAAATGTGTGTGTCTCCAGTTCCCTTCTTTTGACCAAAGCACTAATAAGTGGGGGATCCAATTTAGTCCCCCAAGCATGTGAGCCACGTATAAGAATCATGTATCTTGCAAGTGTCCAAATGACATGCGATGCACCTTCACTTATATTGTGTATGCTCGTCTCCAAAATCCAATCTTCGACCTCAGTATATAAACATAAAAAATTAATAATGTTAACAGTGTAATAATCAACTATTTAAAATTAAATAATTAAATAATATTTTATGCTTGTCGTCCAAACGAATAAGCTCATTTGCTATTTTACAAATTATAAGGAATAAAATAAAACCGAAGAGAATAAAATTCAAAGAAAGAGTAAAAAATAATTGAGAATTGAGGATTGAGAATTGAGAATTGAGAATTGAGTTGAAAAGAATGAAGTTTGGAGGGGTTTATATAGGAAAATTATGACTATTGGGAGTATTTTAGCCGTTGGAAAAGTTACCATTGGAAGGAAAACATGTCCTACAATGCATGGTTTCAATGATGTGGCAGTGAAAAAGTGCCCTATAGGAGGCGTTTTCATTTCTCTCTCTTAAAAACACGTCCTACATGCCTCCTACAAGGGGCGTTTTCACTACCACATTAGTGAAAACGCGTCCTGTAAGACGAGTTTTCCTTTCTCTCCCCAAAAACAACATATATTGGTAATTTAAAAAAAAAAAGACATAGAAACTTAAATATTTTTTTCAGCATATATTGTTAAATCAGCCAAAAAGAATTGCCTTTTCATATTTGAAAAAAGGTATTTTATTATTTTTATAATTTTGTTAAAAATTATATCTTTTAAAAATTTTAAGTTATAAGTATCAATATATCAAATTCAGGGATCAAAAGTGTATTTAAGCCAAAAATAAAAACAAAAGAAATTAAAGTGCTTAAAAAAATATATGGTACAATTTGACCTAAAATTTCATTTGAAATAATGATATATAGTGCCACACATGACTTATAGTTCCATTGTTAATAGCATTTAAGCGCTCAAATTGATCAAAATGCAATAAACCAATAACAAGAGTTTTTAAAATATGCCAAAGGTTTTTGTACTATTTTGAAATTTAAAATTTAATCTCTATATTTTAATTTCAAGGAATTGAATCTCTATGCTTTTTTATTTGAAAATATTGATCCCTTCGTCTAATTTTTCCATTTGTGGTTGTTATAAAAGATAAAATAACATTTTTAGCCCTTAACATTTATAATTTTTTGTTAATTTGGTCCTTACCCTTTAAAATTTATTATTTTTCCATATTTTGTCAATATGGAAAAATATTTAAAATTTTAAAAATAATTTTTCCATATTTTAGATAAAACATAAAACTATATATATTAAAATAAATATAAAATTATGAAAAAATAAAATTTATCTAAAATTCAAAAATAAATTTAAATATTTAAAAAAAATCAAAATTCAATGTTGTGTAAACTAGACCAAACCGTCCAGTCAAACTAGTTGGGCCCATAATTGACTAGGATATCGATCTAGTGAGAAGTAAAAACCATGAATTGACAAAAATTGGTTAAATCGAATTAAAAAACTAGTTGAATCGGTAGTTGAACCAATTTTTTTTAAAATTTTTAATATTTTATTTTTAATTTTTTAATAATTTATTTACTTTGAACCAATTAAACCGTTTGAACTGAGAACCGATTGGTTTGACCAGTTCAACCACTATTTATGGTTCCAAAAATATTGCCAAAATTTCAAAAAAAAATGTTATTTACTACTTGAATAGTAATAAGAGATATTCATGGTTCGTGTAACCCAACTAGACTGAGTAAATAATTTTTTTTTGAAAACTTGGCAATGTTTTTGAAACCAACAGTACAACCGGTTCAAAGCAAATAAATTATTAAAAAAATAAATATATTAAAATTTTATAAAAATTGGTTAACTTGTCAATTCAACTAGTCCATATTGATTCATAGATCAATCGATTTTTTACCTCTCACTAGACTGATACCCCAATCAATTCTTTATCTATCTGGTCCATTCCGATTTATGTCACATTGAATTTTTGGAATTTTGTATATATTTAAAATGACTTTTATTTTTGAATTTTAAATATTTTTATATTTTCATAATTTTAGTTTTTAAAATACAATTTTTTAATTTTATGTTTTTATTTAAAATATGGAAAATATTAATTTTAAATGTTTTATTTACTTTAAAAGGTAATGATCAAATTGATAAATAACTATAAATATTGAAGGATAAAAATATTATTTTATCTTTTTACAACAGCCACTAATGGAAAAATTAGATGGAGGGACTAAGATTTTTAAATAAAAAAATACAAGGATTCAATGACTCAAAATTAAAGTATAGAGACTAAATTTTAAATTTTATAAGAGTACAGGGACCTTTGACAAATTTAAACATTTTCTTTCTAAAGTCCCCTGCATTAAACGACGTCGTTTCCGTGGAATATACGTGTACGTATATGCGTCTTCTAAACCCTTATGTAAAACCCTAACTCTGGCTCTCATTTTCTTTCCTAGTATCATTCTTCCGTTTCTGTATTTCCATTAGAATAGTAGAAAAATAAAGGATTTGGGGCGTTCTCTCTTTAATTTAATTTTAATGTTCAGCGATAATTTAAAGGAGTGGTTTGAAGGTTTCCCAGATTTAGATAGGATTGAGTTAGAAGAGAGTGTATTTGCCGATATTGAGAACAGTATGGAGATTGGTAAAGAAGATAAATTTGACAAAACCCATGTAAGTGAGCTTGGCTTTAATGGGTCTGAGTCAGATTTTGATGGTTTCAAACCAATTGTTCATGGGTCTGCGCTGGTTGAAGGTGAGCCAGGCCGTACAGTGAAGGTAGAAGAAGATAAGTCAAAACCAGAAAGCAATCTGAATTTATCTATTGAGGAATCAAAAGCAGAAGGATTTGATGGGTTCAAGCCAATTGTTTGTGGGTCTGAGCCAGTTGGAGGGGAGTCAGGCTGCACGCTGAAGGTGGAAGAAGAGTCAAAACCAGAAGGGAATCTGAGTTTACCTATTGAAGAAGTGATTGGAAACGTTAGTTTGGTTGACGGATTAGAGAGTGGGAGTAGTAGTTCAGAGTCTGACAGTGAAAGTTCTTCTTCGTCATCATCTTCTAGTAGTAGCAGTGATGATGATAATGACGAGGATGAGGGGGAGGAGGACGAAGAGGAAGAGAATAAAGAAAAAGTGAAGGTGCAGGCTAAAAATGTGGATGGTGCAGATGAACTTGAAGAAGGTGAGATAATAGGTATTAATGAAGAGGTGGCCGTTGATGGAACTGACAGTGATGATGATGACGACGACGACGACGAGGAGGATGATGAAGAGGACGGAACAGATGAAATCCTTAGTGCGTTAGATATTGAACTTGATGAGGTAGATGATGAGGAGGAAGATGCTGGTGCTTTGAGAGGTCCCATCAAGTCTAAGAATGAAGTTGAGGTAAAATTGTAGCTTTGATTATATCTTTTAGAAGTTCCTTTCGTGCTTCTATTATATTCCTTAGTGTTGTGTATTCATGCCATGTTTGTGTACTTTGTTAGATCATAATCGTGGTATCTTATTTTTATATGAATTTTGATATTTTAGTATTTGTTTATATTCATTTTGAGATATTCATGTGTATTTGTATCATGTTTGTGTGCTTTTTATGTCTAATATTTCCAAGTCAAGCTGTAATGTGCTTCTTTCTGTTGTTTATTGGAGTAGTCTATAATAAGAGATCAAATTATTCTGTACTGAACTTTTGCTTGTTCAAAGATGTTTTGACATGCTTTTGGATGAAAGTTATTGTTTTTTGCTCTGCTGAGATTGCAGATTAAGTTCCACATGATGAAACCATGTCATATCTCTTCAATTTAATTGAGTCTGGCTCGTAGCAGATCTTTGCATCCATGTACTTTGATGTGGTAATCTTATATTAAACCTTGTTTACAAAATTGGCTAACTCTGGCTGTATATTTTTAACTCATCCAAGCTCATGATCATTAGACTTTATTGCACTCTGATTCTTGCTTGATAGAGGTCAGGCATTTCATCGCACTCTAATTCTCTCTTGTCAACCGCAGAAACCTATATCTAGAATTCTCTCTCATGCACTCTTTAGTTCTGAACTATATGATTAAAGTAGTGCGTAATAAATGCTGTTAAATTTGGTAGGTTCTTCCCCAAGTTCCACCACTGGATGTTGAACTGCAACCCCATCATCAGATGCTGCCTGTTGGAGTTGTTTTGTCGGTAAGGGCAAGTTGGAACCTCTGTTGCAAATAACAAAGGCCAAACCTTAAATTTTTATTTGAATTTTGTTAAACAATCACATAGCTATGTTCTCAGAGCTTGGTGATCTTTAATCACGAGGTCTGTCTAATGATGTTCCTTTGACTACTACAGGTGATTAGTACCAAAGTTATTGTTGAAGGAAGAGAACAGCACAACCCTCTGAATGAAGGTTCGATTCTTTGGATTACTGCAGACAGATCTCCATTGGGATTTGTGGATGAAATCTTTGGACCTGTAAAAAACCCATATTATGTTGTACGATATAATTCTGAGAGTGAAGTCCCTGCTGGGATCCATGAAGGCACTTCTATCTCTTTTGTCCCCGAATTTGCTAATCATGTTCTCAATGAAAAGAATCTTCACAAGAAAGGATATGATGCATCCGGTGAGAATGATGAGGAGTTATCAGATGATGCTGAGTTTTCGGATGATGAAAAGGAGGCTGAGTACAGGAGGATGCAAAAAATGACAAAGAGAGCCATGAATGACCAGAGAGTGGGAAACCGGAAAAGCAATAAAAAGAAAAATAAGAGTAAGAATGGATGCCGGAAAACTGATAAGAACTCATCCCAGCAAACATCAACCGGAATGGGTCAGCTTCCACCTAATCAGAATCAACATAATTTCACCACAGTCTCAGCATCTTTGGTTAATCATAATTGTTCATCTTCTGTCATAGGAGAACAAAATTTTGTTGGTGGATCTGGCTTTGTTCCACCATTTTCGGTCATGCCACAGTCTTCTGGTATTATTACACCTTCAAATGGAGTTTGGACTAATGGAGTGCCAGTCCAGCACCCACAAAATGCTATTTTTCCAAACAGGTTTTCTGCTGAAGGTATGTCATTGCTCTCGCAGAATTATCAACAGCAGCCTATTCCTTTGCCAACCCCAGCGATGCCGACCATGATGCCATATCAGCAGCAGCAATTTGATCCTAGTTCGAATACATTTCCTAATCTGGTGTTACCTGGTGGCCAGTCAAACTTATTTGCTGCACTAGCCTCTGCACCTTGGATGGGGATTGCAGGTCAAAATGGAACATTTGGAATGGGCATTCAGGGCCAACAATTCAACAGTGCATTACAAGGTATCTCGACAAATGGACCAACAATGGGTGGGAATTGTAATTTGCAACCTGATGGTGTTCAAGGCAATTTTGAATCATCCCAGAACTTTAACATGGGTGCATCATCCAGTCGTGGAAGAAAACCATATCATCGAGGCCGTGGTCGGTTTACAGGTGGAAGGGGTCATCAGCGATCTTAATGAACTGCAATTAATAAGACTGGGTGGAGACACAAGCCTTCGAGAGTGATTTAGGTAAAACTATATATTTGGATTGTAACTTTTTGTTGAATGTTTGCAGTAGTAATAGATTTAAGGTAATTAGCATTGCACCTTTTTTTTAAGATTAATCAAGTTCCAATTCCCATTTCTTTCATTGTCAAGCCAAAACTCAACACAATATGTAGGCATGTTGAGTATACTCAAACGATATATAACAGGAGAAGAGGAAGGCTGAGGGTAAGAATTATAATCATCCCATTTCTAGCTTCAAGCATATAACAAACTTTAAAATATGCCTCGTCATTTTTAGTACTCAAACCTAATTGAACCAAAAAAATTATATATAAAATATTCAGCCTTTTGTATGCTTTTGCAAATATGGCTCATCATTTTATTACTCAAACATAATTGAATAAAAAAAAATCCATATAAAATAATCATCGTCTTCTTTATGCTTCTGCAGCCAAATAAACTGATTTATTTCTTCATTTTCCTGAAATTAAACATTGGAAATAAATAATAATTCAACACTGAAAGAAGGAAGTTGTTGCAGAAAGGGGAGTAACAAGTAATTAACTACTGAATTTACAAAATTCGGAAGTTCACAACTTGGGACTTGGAAATAATAAAGCAAACCCCTAAGCAATGCCTCCAGTCACAAGCTAATTGATGTATCAGACCTACATATTCATGTCTGAATATCCATCGGCATAGGTGTTAGACATGAGTACTTTCGAGAACATCGAAGAGTCTGTGTATCATACCTGTAACCACTGTTTTACACTACCCAGCACAATTCTATCAACAAAACCCATCAGGTTTTTATTCTTATGCTTGGATCAATATCAGTTTCTCATTCAAAGATTGAAAACTTAAGGTGCTCGACTTAAAGAACTTTGGGATCATCATAAATTCTTGAATCAAACAAAAAAAAAAAAAGGCCAACCCGACCCCCCTGGAACCTAACTACAAATGCAAACTTTTGGTAGGGTTGTTAAAATTCTCCCATATCTTAACCGAATCCTACCAGCTAAAGATGATTTCAGAACCGACCATAATAGATAAGTTAATGTATAGACTACAAAGCAATCGAGCAGATCAGACAAATGCATGTATAACCAGGAATGCTCGAGTCAAATTCAGTAAATTTTTAGATTCAAATGGTTAAATGTATAAAGAAATCAACAAAATAGAGCAGAGTTCAAAAAATAGGCAAGTGTACTTGCCTGTTCTAAGCTGTTATCCTGCTCCCTTACTCAAAGAGTTCATTGCTAGTACATTCTTCTTACATAACTAGAATCATCGATTGCTTCATTATTGGCAGCAAGTTCAGTAAATCCATAAAGCCGCTCACTCAACGATTAGCATTACCCGCATAGTTTGCACGATTCTCAGTCATAGCACCATCAATTACTCGATCAAGTAACACTAGGCTCTCTGTATAATTACAAACATAAGTACGTCTTCCTTGAATTCCAAAATAATCGATTTCATGGCTCTCTGGATCACGGGAAACCAATCTTAGATTGTTGTAAGTTCTCAAGATCAAATCCCCATTTTTCCTAAATCCCAGAACCCTCGGCATTGGCTCCGTCCCCAGTTTTCCTAAACTGTACATCTTAGTCCATGTTTCTACGACACCATACTTCTTCATCACCCATATATCACACTCGGCATGTAAAGACCCCAATTCAATCACAGCAATTGATGACAATTCATCATATGGAATTACATAGATCTCTGACTGATGGGGCAAATTCCTCAATCTCTCAGGCAACATAATCTCTTTAAAAACATCATCCCTCATATCAAAACCCAAAATCAAAAGCTTACAACTATAACTCCCTTCATTATTCACTCTCTCATAAGCAATCCAATGAACAGTTTCATTCACATAAACCATGAAATCATCAGAATAAAGATCATATTTTGGTGGGGCTAATATTTTCCAGCAATTCCTTTTGAGTGAGTAAAGTTCAACCTCAACATACTTGTCTAGCACACCTTTCTTAGTGATTTTCAGAAGTTTATAGTCATTTTGCGCTGAATCAAATCCAAACCCAACGGATATTTTATATGGCAAACTAGACAAACATGGTTTTGGTAGCGTAATAGACTTCCGAATAATTGGGTTGCATAAAATGAAGATGCTATCGAAACTAAACTGAAAGTCCATCAAACAAAGCAACCCATTGCAAGCACCAACAATAGAATGATGGTTATCAAAAGGCATGTACTCTAACTGGGCGTACTTTCTGAATTCTTGGTCATCAGAATGCAGAGAGTATTCCGCTTCATGGCGGCCAGTCATGACAAAGAAGAGATTGTTGTCCTTTGTGCGACGAAGCTTTGACTGATGGCTGACATGGCTGGAAATAAAATATGGGTCCTTGATGAGAGAATTCCAGGCTTTAGAAACACACATGCATTTCCCCAGGGATTTCACAGGTAGTTTACAGAAGATTTCAAGGAAGATTTCTTCAGGGAAATAGTATGGAAACATTGCTAGTTTTGACATCATTTCTGGGTCTGTAACACAAAGCTCTTATTTTCCTTTTTTGTTTTTGTTTGGGCCGAGAGAAAATGAGGGAAAAGGGAAGGAAAAAGGTACCTCTGTTTACGGTTCTTACTCTTAGGTGGATGATGATGGGTTGCTTCACCTCTCTTCTAAGACACCTTCCAAATTGATTCGTGTAAATTACCTACTCCATTTAAGCTTTGCTGGCTTAAATATATTTTATATTAATTTCAGATAATGTAGATTTAATATATATATATATATATATAATATTTCTATTTTTAATTAATGAATTTAATCACTGTTTTGATTATTGGTTGAGTAAAATTTGAAATTATAATATTAAAAATCATTAAATTGGTGAATGGTAATTAAATTCACAATTTATGTATACAAAATTAATAATAAAATTTTATTTAATTGATTTAATTCATACTATTTGAATTAGTATTAAAATTTAAAAATTTAAAAGTAAAATTTATAAAATGAAATCTAAAACTTATGCATAGAATAGGAACTAATACATAATTTAACCTTTTATTAATTATTTATAAGAATTCATATTCAATGAAATTTTATTAAATACCATCAAATTTCATTATTTAATTTTTTGTATTATACTATACAAATTTAATCAAATTTATTTTAATTATTAATAATGTCAATATGTAACACCCCTACCCGTATCCGTCGCCGGAATAGGATACGAGGTATTACCAGATTTTACTGAATAAATTTTTTTTAACTCAATATAACCCGTTTATAAATATCTACTCTTCCCTAAAATTTTAAAACTGAGACCAATCCAACACAACCAATCCATTTCAAAATATTTTCAAGATAGATTTACTGTATTCATAAGATAATCTTATCACATACCAAAACCAAAATTTGTTAGCCATATTAATGGCTAACCATACATTCATTCCATATTAACATCTACTTTACTAGCTTATACATGCCATTGATTTCCAAAATAAAGTTTCTTTATGTACCGAGATCTTGAGGTTGATGGTGTGATGTGTCTCTGACCAAATCCGACCTCCGAGCTCTTAACTCTACAAACAGGTGAAAAAGAAACAGGGTAAGCACTTTGTGCTTAGTAAGCTCATGTAACAGGAATTATACTTACCTAATATTTTTTTATACAATGCAATAAACATTCATACATCCATTCAATACATTATTCCCCTATCATGCACAAACTCAACATTCAAATTAGTCCAATAATTTCCACGTATCAATAATATATATCATGATTGATGAGCTCATCAATTCCATGATTTTCATTTCCTTGTTATTTTTCCATATTTATCCCGTTGAACTACTTGGAATTTCGATGGATTTTCAGGGGTACACCTAAGTGTACAAATTCCGGGTCCGTCAATTCATATTCATGTGCGCACATTTCCATTTCAGAGAGCACACTCATGAACCTCATCCTTACAGTAGGATTACCGGTCGAGCTAAATCACAGTAATATAAACTCATAGAGTATTGTCGGGATTACCAGTCCAGGCTAAATCCCCTGCAACGACAATTACTCTAATGAGCTTGGATCTGAATTACCAGTCCAGGCTAAATTCAGACCCTAATTCAGATTATCCATCTGTGATAAATCCATTTACCACATATTCTTCGGGAGGGCTATATCAGAATAGGATCACCCGTCTGGGCTAGATCCTTTTTACCGTCAATTCCTTTTCAGGATCCATCGAATTTTCCTTTCATTCAACCGAGATTTATTTCCTCTTTTCATCAAGAATATCAATACTTCATCAATTATCATACAATAAACATCCAAATCATATTCACATCAATAACAAACATTTCAAGCATTTAGGAATATAATTCAAGTTACACGAACTTACCTCGATAATTGTTCGTAAACAAAAAATCTACTAATCCCGAACTTTTTCTTTTCCTCGATCTAGCTTCGTATTTGAACTTTCTGGATCCAAATAAATAAATTTAATCATTAATCTAATACATTTCATGTTCATGTGTAAGATTCTCTATAATTCCATTATTATTTATAGTGCATTCAAAGCTGTCTCACTGAGTCACAGTCACTAAATTATTTATATATTGAGCTACAGAACTCCAAATCAAGATCCGTTAATTTTCCATGAAACTAGACTCATATATCTTCTTACCATAAAATTTTCAGAATTTTTGGTGTAGCCAATAAGTACAGTTTATTCTTTAAATTTCCCCTGTTTCACTATTTGACAGTTCCGACCCCTCTTCACTAAAAATTAATTATCTCATTGTACAGAATTTATATGATGTTTTTGTTTGTTTCATCTGAAAATATACTCATTAAGTACTCTAAGCATATAAATTATAACTCATAATTATTTTTGTACAATTTTTAATGATTTTCCAAAGTCAGAACAGGGGAACCCGAATTCATTCTAACCTTGTCTCACAAAACCTATTATATCTCATGATTTACAATTCTATTGATTAAACCGTTTCTTCCATGAGAAACTAGACTCAATAAGATTTAATTTCATATTTTATTCATCCTCTAATTTAATCTCTACAATTTTTGGTGATTTTCCAAAGTTAGACTACTGCTGCTGTCCAAAACTGTTTTTGTGCATGATGTTAATTACTATTTTTCCCTAAACTTTCAATAAATGATAATTTTATCCCTACTCAATTAACCTTTCAATTGAGCTGATTTTTCTCAATTAACACTATATTCCATCACTTTAAACTACTTTATAACCTTTGGAAATCAGAATTTTAGCACTAGACTTTAATTCCAAACCTTTTCACAATTAGGTCCTATAAATCAATTTCTATTGAAATTACCTAATAAAATCATTTCATAAACAAATTAAAGCTTCAATTTCATGCTATTTCATCATGAAATTACAGCACTCAACCATAGTGACTTTCAATTTCATCCATGAAATCAAAAACTAATGAATTTAGTAATAAGACCTAGTTGTAAAAGTCTTAGAAACACAAAAATTATAAGAAAAAGGCAATGATTAACTCACTTGGTGCAAAAATTATGAAAAAATAGCTTGAAGAAACCCTTAGGATGTTTTTGGCTGATGAGAGTGCAGAAAATATGAAGAGAATTCTAGATATTCCACTTTAGTGCTAACTTTTAAAGCAAATTTTTGCAATATTCCAATTTTACCCTTAATTCTTCAATTCTCCTGATTTTTCTCGGCTATTGCCGCCCAAAATATCTCATTTTGGGTTTATCTGCAATTTATGTCCCTCCTCATTTAACAATTGAGCTATTTAATCCTTCTAGTAACTTTTACACATTTTTCAGTTTAGTCCTTTTTACTTAATTGACTACCCAAACATTAAAATTTTCTAACGAAATTTTAATACCATTTTACTAACACTTCATAAATATTTATAAAATATTTTTGACTCAATTTTACGAGATCGAGGTCTCGATACCTTATTTTTACCCAATTTCTTCAATACTTTCTTTTTCTAACTAACCACTAAATCAGTAAAAATTTTCTATCAATATTTTCATACGATTTTCCTATCATACCAATATTCATGCAAAAATATTAAAATAAATTTCTCCTTAAATCGGATTTGTGGTTACGAAACCACTATTCCGATAGCCTTGAATTTGGGCCATTACACAATAGCTGATTTTGTTTAACACATTGATTGGAAATCAAATCATTATAGCACGACTGGATTAAGAACTAGTATAGTTCAGATTAAAGTCAACAAATTGAACTAACTGGACTAAACTTATACATGGTAATTGCACATGGTGGGACTTGGAAACCCATGCATAAAATTGTGAACGGTGAGTCTCAAACTTAAATACCTAAGATGTAGGGCTTTTGCCTTTGCCAATTGAGTCAAGGTTTCATTAGGCCCTAGATTTTTTTTTCAAGTTTATCTTTAAATTTAGTAATTATTTTCACATTAGAGCATGCATTTTTTTTTGGCTAAGTTAACCCCTAAAGTTAACATATCACACTGAGATCTAAACTTAACAAAATATTTTACTTAAATTTGTTTGGGAAAAAGAAAATTGCATCCATTTTAAGTTATAAAATCATATTCTCCCTTAATTTTGTTTTTTAAGTTAATCCTATTTCTGAGTAATTGACAAATCAAACCTAAAAAGAAAAAGAAATTCTATTTTTGCAATGTATCAAACTGGGATTTTCATTAGAATTGGAATATTGGGGTGTCTTGGCTTTTCTTTTATCCTTCCTTTCTCTTTTGAAATTACCCCCAAAGCTGGCAATCAAATTTCAGTTTTTCAACTAAAGGATAGCAATTTTTAAAGCTACACATTTTTGTCTTTTAATTCAATGCTATCAAATAAGAGTCCAATTCAGCATTAAGTTAGATATCTAACCAATATTGACCCAATGAAAAGTGTTCATAGTTAGGTTAGTGAAACAAAAATGTGCTAATAATTGGGTAAGAAGATTATCTTGAAATTTTAAATATATATTTTTAAAAATACTAAAATAAAAAATACATACAAATTCATCAAAAACCCTAAAGAAATTTTTCTTTTTTTCTCCAAGCCGTTTATTTTTTATCTTTCGTTTTGTTTAGTGGTGATGCCAACCTTCGAGCTAGCTATCGCCTGCCTTTTTCCTCCTTCATCAACCCTTTCTTTCTTTCTTCTTCTCATTCACTACATATGTATTCTTTTTTTTTCAGTTTGCAGATCTATTTTGTGAGTATTTTTGATGTCTTCGCAAGTTGTAATGGGTAGATGACAGTGCTTATTGTTCACTGAAATTCCATCGGCCACCAGTAGTTTTTCTTGAAAAGTGGGTAGCTCTTTATCAACTTTTTAATTTTTTTCTATTTTGAGAGTATTTTAGAATAATAGATGATTTCATGCGTCGATTTGGACTCGTGTTGTCTTAAGTTTTATATATTTTTTTGTTTTCTATTGTTTAATAAGTCTCCACAGTTTTAGAATTATTTGTCTACTCTTGTAGCACGTTCTTTAGTCTTACTTATGCATGTAATCTTAATTTTACAAGTGATTTTAGGGATGATTTTGTTGTCGTCCTCTCTAGTTTGGTGAATGCTCGATTCTTTTGTCGATTTTTGCTCACTGCTTTGGACCATCCAAAGTTGATTTTCTTATCGTATCAAGTACTTGCAATCACTCCAGATACGTCGTGCTTGAGTTGTGACAAAGCCAATTGTCAACATGTCATAATGTTCTATTGATGCTGAGGCTAAAGCCTTTGTTGTGTTGATGGAGTTTGTCCTTCACCATCTACGACAAGTGTTTGCTATTTTTTTTCTCTGAATTGTATGATTCCATTAATTGAATAAATTAATAAATTTATCTTTAAAAATTTTATGAATATCTTATTAAGTAGATGTCCATCATGATAAAGATAAAGTTTTGATGTACTTTAAATTCTAATTGTTATTAGAATTAGATCTCTACTTCTTTTATACTTCTTATGCCTATAAATAAAGACTCTGATGAAGCATTGTAAATCATCCCTTTGATTAATAAAGTACATTCTCTATTACTTTTATATTTTCTTTATTTTTATTCTCTCCATCTTTCTTAATTTTATAATACATTATCAAGACGATGATTCTCTATTTTTTCAAAATCTTTCGAAGTTATCCCACAGATCAAATTCTTTTCACCTTAAACTTTCACCTTTACAACTTCATATTCGGGGTATTGAAAGATTCAATCTCAGATTGGATTATGATTTTTATTCTCGATCTTTGATTTATATTACAAGCATGGGTAAAGTATAAATTTGGTTAATTTTTTTATGTAAAAGACATAATCGTTGATTAGATATGTTTGCTATTAATATGGTATGTTTTCTCTATTTTTTTGGTAAATCATTATTTTTGAAGTTTTTTAATTAAGTTATATTATGCATAATATTTAGATGTTTTGATTATTAAATTTTGTTATTAAATATTCTTGAAATTTTAATTATGGTGAAAATTGTTGTTAACCTACTATTGTTGATTAAAGGGAAATTTGATAGGATCTATTGAGTCTTATTAACTTGCTAATGTTGAATGATTGTATGATATCTTTTAAATTGAACTTATAAATATTTTAATAGAGAAAGATAAGATTTTATAACATAAATGTGTATTGAAATTTGGTACAATGCGTATCGGATAATTTTCAAGCATCGTCCATAAAAATTTTGATTATTTATTAAATGATTTTACTATTAGATTATAAATTTTATTACGAAAATAAAGTTATTTTACTACTTGTAATAGTGCTCGTGATAATAGTCAAGGTGATGACGATGATGTTAAAAATCTTCAGGTATATTTTATTATGTTTTATTTATTATATCATATTTATTATAATTGGAGACTAATCATGACAACATGAATGGGTAGATTTTGATTTGAAATCTCACGCATGTTTGCGATGGTGATTATGAAATAAAGAATCTATTGGGATGTCTATAAGTCCGTCCTACTACATTTGTTGCATTCCCTGAAGTGAAAGTAAATATAAAGAAAATAAAAGATATATTCATGAACCACTAAAAGTGGGAACATAGTAATAAATAAAAGAACAATGAGAGTTCTCAAGATAACTTTTCAAATGGTAAAGATAAGTTACGTTATCAATGTGACTTGAAAGATTATTGGTCACATATGTGGTGTATGCCTAAATATTTTGTATCTGTTAATATTCTTTAAGGAAGGATATGAGAATGTAGTAATGAATTTTATCATTACAGATAGAAAATATTTATCTTATTTGGTCTTGAAATAAACAAATATATTCCAATATTTATAGTACAAAATTAGTTGAAAGCTCGGAAGAGCTAATATATCAATATCTAAAAACACAAAGTTTGTGATGGTTAATGAATTAGTTTTAAAAGATATTCATAATAGTTCTCATATTGAGATTGTGAATGAGGAAAATATTATATTTCATATGAATCAAAAGGGATTGGGTTATTTATATTTTGAATTGAACTTGGGACCTCTCGCACTTTATATTTGAAGACTTTGATATATTTCTTGAAGCAAATATTACATATAATTGTTTGAAAATTATATTTATTTATTGACTTAGTGGCATTATAGGCTTCACATTGATTTAGACATTTCTAGTAGTAAATGTCACAATAGTATTTATATGTGGATACAAAATAAAAGAATGACAATATAATTATAGATTGTCAAAATTTGTATTTACATTATTAGTACAATTGAAAAACATGATAAAGTAAACGAAGTTTACTAATACAAATACATTTACTATTTGGCGTGACCGGTTAAACCATCCTGAATCATATGTGATGCGAAAATTAATTGAGAATTTATATGGACATTAATTAAAGAACGAGAAGATTATTTAATTTAAAAAATTCTCATTTGTTGTTTGTTCTCAATGAAAATTGATTCTTAGAAACTTACTAGCTAAAGTTGAAATTTAATGTCTTGCATTTCTGAAATGAATATGGGCTCATTCATTCACCATGTGGATGGTTTTGATATTATATGATTTTGGTAGATGCATCTACAAAATAATCACATGCGTTATCAACTCACAACCTATCATTTGCGAGATTGCTTGTTTAAATGATTAATTTCAGATTATGCAATTAAAACAATTCATTTTGCTAATGTTGGTGACTTTATGTCACAAGCTTTTAATGATTATTGCATGTCAATTGGAATAAAAGTTGAACATCCTGTAGCTCATGTTCACACACAAAATAGTTTAGTTGAATCGTTTATCAAACACCTCCAACTAATAGCTAAACCATTACTTATGAGAACAAAACTTCCTATTTCAACATGAGATTTACATGTTGTAGGCATCAAGCTAATAAATTATACATACTCCCCATTACAATTGATTTTTGGTTAAGATCCAAATATTTCCCATCTTATAATTTTTGAATGTGCGGTATATGTTCCAACTGCTCTAACACAACGCACAAAGATGGGTCATAATAAAAGATTGAGAATGTATATTTATATGAGTCTCCTTATAATATTTTTGAGCTATTAATACAATATTTAGTCATGAAATGAGTTGTCAGTTTTCCCAACATTAAGAGGAGAGGATAAAAAGTTAGATTAATAAAGTACTTGAAATGAATTATCAATATCTAAGATCTTCGTACAAAGTAATGTGAACCAAAAGTTCAACAGATAATTAATTTTACTGCCAAATTCATTAAATCTCACATACCAGCTACAAATGCTCCAATACGAATTGATGTCCTAATAGGGCAAACTATTAGTGCAAAAGAAAGTAATCCATGGTTGAAGCATGAAAGACCGATCGGTTCCAAAGATAAAAATCCTCATAAAAGAAAAGGAGCAAACATTTAATATGGTCATATAGTAGAGGCGGGGGTTCTTGAAGAGACCCATGACATAACTAATTATAAAACTCAAGAAGAGATTTAGGTACCTAAAAGTGAAAATGAAAATGATGAAAATAAAGAGATCTCGATAAGTTATGTCAATACGAGAAAAAGATGGAACCGAAAAAAAAATGTAGTTGTTGACAACAATTTTGCTTATAATGTTACTATTGAAATAATAAAAGAAAATGAGGATCCTGAGCCTAAATCTATTGATCAATGTAAAAATAGAAAAGATTGGACTAAAAATAAAAAGATTGAGTAGTGAAATTTATATGAAAATCCCTGAAGGATTTAAAATCCCAGAAGGATATAGAGTTTCTAGAGAAAATTGCTTCGATCAGATTAAAGAAAAGTTTATATGGACTAAAACAATCTGGACGTATGTGGTTCAATCACCTTAGTGAATATTTGTTAAAAGAAGGTTACAAAAACAATTCAATTTGTCCATGTGTCTTTATAAAAAGGTTTGAATAAGATTTTGTGATAATTGTTGTTTTTATTGATGATCTAAATATTATTGGAACTCCTAAAGAGTTTTTTTTTTGAAAAAACCTGGCCTGCTTTATTAAGTAAATAGAAAACCAATTGTAAATAAAAATGAAACAAATAAAAGGGAAAAAGGCTGAGGCCCAAAGCATAAAATAAAACTCCTAAAACAATAATTAAACAGACCTAACAAACCCTAAAATTAACAGCCATACAAAAAAATGTTTAAATAAAGAATTTGAGATGAAAGATATTAGAAAAACAAAGTTTTATATTGGCTTACAAATAGAGCATTTAAAAAATGAAATTCATGTTCATTAATCAACTTATTGAAAAAGATATTAAAGAAATTTTACATGGATAAAGCACACCTATTAAGTACTCCGATGGTTGTACAATCGTTAGATGTGAATAAAGTTCAATTTCGTCCTTGCGAGAATGATGAAGAGTTTCTTAGTCCTGAAGTACCATATCTAAGTGCCATAAGGGCATTAATGTATCTTGCAAACAACACAAGACCTGATATAACTTTCGCTATAAACTTGTTAGCAAGATTTAGTTCTTCTCCAACACGTAGGCATTGAAATTAAACATGTATTTAGATATCTCAAAGAGACCATTGATATGGGGTTATTTTATTCAAATGATTCAAAATCCCTATTAGTCGGCTATGCTGTTGCTGAATACTTATCACAACCACATAAAGGTCGATCTCAAATATCATATTTATTTACATTTGGGGTTATTGTCATATCATAGCATTCAACAAAGCATACATTACTTGCCACTTCTTCAAATCATGCAGAAATAATTTCAATGCATGAGGCAAGTCGGGAGTGTGTTTGGCTAAGGTTATTGACCCAACATATCCAAAAGGTATGTAATTTGTCTTTACAGGAAAAGATGTCAACTATCTTATATGAAGATGATGCAACATGTATAGCTCAATTGAAGGGTGGTTACAACAAAGGTGATAGAACGAAACATATTTCACCAAAATTATTCTTCACCTATGATCTTGAGAAAAATGTGATATAAATGTTCAACAAATTCATTCTAGTGATAACTTAGCAGATCTTTTTACTAAGGCATTGTCAGCTTCAACATTTGAAAGACTACTACACAAGATTGGAATACGTTGACTCAAAGATGTAATGTAATGTTGCCATCAGGAGGAGTCTAAAAACAAGTTGTACTCTTTTCCTTTAACCAAGGTTTTGTCTCTTTGGGTTTTCCTGGTAAAAGTTTTTAACGAGGCAGCTTGTAATAAAAGATTGTGTGCTCTTTTTCCTTCATTAGGTTTTTTATCCCACAGGGTTTTTCCTAATAAGGTTTTAACAAAGCACATTATCTACCAATGGACATTCAAGGGGGTGTTATGAATACCTTATTAAGTGGATGTCCATCATGATAAAGATAAAGTTTTGATGTACTTTAAATTCTAATAGTTATTACAATTAGATCTCTACTTCTTTTATACTTCTTATGCCTATAAATAGAGACTCTGATGAAACATTGTAAATAATCCATTTGATTAATAAAGTACATTCTCTATTGCTTTTATATTTTCTTTATTCTTTATTTTCTATCTCTCTTTATTTTATAACAAAAAACTATTTTTCCTAAAATATGAAAAAAACCTTAAAATTCAAAACAAGAATAAAATTAAAAATATATAGGTGTTAACACAACAAAATTGACTTGAAAGCGAAACATATGATGTGAGATCTAAATGCAACCAAAATTTTTGTTTTTGTTTTAGTTTTAGACATTTATTATTTATTCATATTTAAAATATAAAATTTTAATATATTTTTCTGTATTTTATTTTTTCAAATTCTATATAATCTTTTTCTAAAACTTTTTATGAGAAGTTTTGATTTTTTTTAATTTTAAAGGGTTTTTCAAGATTTTTTAAATGTTCTGATTTTTTATTTTTCATATTTTTCGAGCAAATTTTTAAAATTTTGAATGGTTACTATCTTTGAATATTTTTAGTGCTATGAATATTTTTGAATTGTTATCTCTAACGGAAAATGATTAGTGATGACTGTTTTGTATTCTTGAAAGTTGAGTAATTGAATTGAAACTTAAGTAGTTGTTTTGTCAACTATCTCAAAATTGAGTAACTATTAGTGTAATTTATTCTTTAAAAAAACTTGAATAGCTTAATCAATTTTTAATAATTCTTCCGATTATATTCTTTAGCTAACTAATTCAATTTTATTTATTCTGAATCAAGGAAAAGTGTTTAAGGTTATGGAGAGCTAATATTGAGAAAATTCACGGTGCATATTGCCAAAAATATTCATACATCAAAGAGTTTACAATCTTGAATTATGAAAATTTATTTTACAAGTCCATGATATTAAATTTCAAATTACTTTTTTTTTTAAAATAAAAAGAGATACAATTAAATTTAAGGGCAATTTACCAATAAAAGCCTTTTTTTTCAAAAATTACCGAAATGGGCCCATTATTTTATTATTTACTAGAATGGTCCTTTTCCGGGAAATCACGTCCACGTCAGCGCGATGTCAGAGTACGCGCCAGGAAATCGCGTCCACGTCAGCAACTCGCGCTGATGTGGACGCGGTTTAGACCACGCGTGAACAGTACGCAACGGTAAAAAATTTGACCGTTGCCCCCCCCAATGGTAAAAAAAAACTATAAATACCCCTACCCATTTTTATTTTTTCACAAACAAATCCTCTCTCATATTTCCTCTCAATTCCTCTCAATTTCCTTCCAAAATTCTCTCAATTTCCTTCAAAAATTCTCTCAAATCCATATTTAATTTCAATTTCCTTTTTTAAAATAATTTTAAATTTTTTTTATATTTTTATAAATCGTAAAAATTTGTACGATTTTATCAATGGCCGCATCATTGACTCGTCTTGATAGGCATCACATATCGGTGGAACAAATGACAATGGTAAGTGTTAAATTTAATTTTTAAATATTATTTAAGAATTTTTTATTTATGCATTTTTAGATAATTATTAATTTATTATTTGTTATAAAAGTCTGAAGATCGGGTATTGGAATGCAATATCCGGAATATGCATGCTCCTCCATCACCGTTGGTAGAGAACTACCTGGGGGAAGCGGGTTTTTGGCAAGTGGCGACGGTGGGCCGGGGATGCAAGTTGGACCCGAAACTGATCAGTGCGTTGATCGAGAGG
Organism: Gossypium raimondii; assembly: GCF_025698545.1. NCBI lineage: Eukaryota > Viridiplantae > Streptophyta > Magnoliopsida > Malvales > Malvaceae > Gossypium > Gossypium raimondii. Next base: position 46,095,029 of record NC_068577.1, read on the forward strand.
TGGAGACCCAAGACGCACACATTCCATCTTCCATGTGGATAGTGCACTATCACTCTAGAAGATGTTAGTCTGCAGTTGGGATTGTCGGTGGACGGGCACCCAGTCACCGGGTCTGCCCAATCTAGCAATTGGGAGGCGGTGTGCCACGAGCTTTTGGGCGCTATTCCGGAGAAAATTGAGGGAGGTAAGGTCGAGATGGGCTGGTTACGTGACACATTCCCTGATCCGGATGAAGATTCAACTGAAATTGAAAGAATCCGATATGCTCGGGCATACATTCTTCAAATAATTGGAGGTTATCTGATGCCCGACACATCACGGAGCCGCGTACATCTACAATGGCTGCTAAAACTCGTTGATTTTAGAGCAGCCGTTGAATTGAGTTGAGGGTCTACCGTCTTGGCAACATTATATCGGGAGATGTACGGGGCGACGCGACCGAGGAGAGCAAACATCGGAGGTTGCATGTCACTACTGTAGTCATGGGCACGGTTTCGCTTTCCATTTCTACGTCCTCGAGTGAACCACCCATATACATTCCCACTCATAATGAGGTAAATTTTATTATATTGCATTTTACAATTATTATGTAGATTTTTAAAAATAAAAGTATGCTAAAAATTTATTTAATTAGGTGAAACCATCCGGCAAGTTATGCTCGATTACCGTCCTCTCTTGAAGATATACGACTTCTATTGGACCAACGGTCGGAAGCAGAAGTAAGTATTATTGCAAATAGATATTTCCATACATTCGCTATTCGATTGATATTTAGTATTTAGTATTATGTATATAACTAATATTTCTATCATGTTTATATAGTTTCAATGGACACCATACGAGGATCCGGCAATTCGAGCAGTAATCCCGGAAGAGTTTTTACAAAATCCACAAGCTTGGCACATGAAAGTCGTGTTGGTTAACTACGCAACCGTGGAGCCGCACCAGATAGACAGAGTGCTACGACATTTTGGATGTAGACAACCGATTTCGGTGGATCCTGAGGAGTTTGACGATCAACACAAAGTTGACCTTCGGCAATTGAATACGGATTGGCCGAGATACTGGTCTGAGTACATGGAAATGTGGGAAGATCGATATGAATATCTACCTACTCGGGAACCAATCATCGTTCCGGAGTTATCATGCGTTCCAAAATACATGCCATGGTTTAGGATCCATGGCAAGCCATATTTACTGACGCCAGAGGAAAGGCAGCGGCAAATACGTGTCGAAAGGGTAAGGCGCGGGCCTCTAAATCCAAGACGACAAGACGAAGGCATCCTCTCAACGAGGCCCAAACATTCACCCGGCTCATCATCAGCGGCCATAAGATTACCAGGCCCAACGAGAGCACCGACGCAGTCACCTGACGCAGCAGTTCAACCGATGATACCCACGCAACCACCTTTTCAGATGATGCCAGGTGTGTTTCCTAGCCCTTATATGTACCCTAACCCTTATATGTATCCTTTTCCGAGTCCTATGGCAGGTTGGAGCCAAATGCCCGGTTCAGCTCCATTTCCTGTTATGCCGAGCGGATCGCCGATGTATAGGCGGTGCGCGCGAGGATCGCAAGGGGACCGTCGGGGAGCTCTCCTTTTTACCAATCCCCACCAACGTATGGGTTTCAAACACCGTCGCCGTTCTTGATGCAAACACCTCCACATACACTATTCTTTGAAGGTGGATCATCGTCCCAAGTCCGACAACCAGATGCCGAATCGGAAGAACCAAAATCTCCACTGGAGGAACAACAATCGCCGCTGGAAGCTAGACAAAGGAGGAATCCAGCGTGTAACCGTCGACGGCCGCCATGTGGCACTGAATCCCCCGGGCATAGACATTGATTACCGTAGTTAAATTTATTTGTACAAATATTTAGCTCCATTTTGATATTATTTTATGTAAAAAAATAGAAATTTTTTGAGTTATTTTGATATTATTTGATGTAATAAAATAGAAGTTTATTTGATGTAATAAAAACCTAACCTAATTTAACCCTAAACCCTAACCTAAATTAATTAAAACTCTAACCTTAACCTAATTTAATTAAAACCCTAAACCCTTAATTAAAAACCCTAACCTTAACCTAATTTAATTAAAAACCTAACCTAATTTAATTAAAAACCTAACCTAATTCAAACCCTAAACCTAATTTAATTAAAAACCTAACATTAACCTAATTTAATTAAAACCCTAAACCATTAATTAAAAACCCTAAACTTAACCTAATTTAATTAAAACCCTAATCTAATTTAAACCCTAAACCTTAAACCTAATTTAATTAAAACCCTAACCTTAACCTAATTTAATTAAAACCCTAAACCTTCAATTAAAAACCCTAACCTTAACCTAATTTAATTAAAAACCATAACCTAATTTAATTAAAAACCCTAGCCTAATTTAATTAAAACCTAACCTAATTTAAACCTAAAACCTAAACCCTAATTTAATTAAAGACCCTAACATTAACCTAATTTAATTAAAACCTAACCTTAACCTAATTTAATTAAAACCCTAAACCCTTAATTAAAAACCCTAACCTTAACCTAATTTAATTAAAACCCTAACCTAATTTAATTTCAAACCCAAACCTAATTTAAACCCTAAACCCTAATTTAAACCCTAAACCTTAAACCCTAATTTAATTAAAAACCCAAACCTAATTTAAACCCTAAACCCTAATTTAAACCCTAAACCTTAAACCCTAATTTAATTAAAAACCCTAACCTTAACCTAATTTAATTAAAACCCTAACCTTAACCTAATTTAATTAAAAACCTAGCCTAATTTAATTAAAACCTAACCTAATTTAAATCGTAAACCCTAATTTAATTAAAAACCCTAACCTTAACCTAATTTAATTAAAAACCTAACCTAATTTAAACCCTAAACCTTAAAACCTAATTTAATTAAAACCCTAACCTTAACGTAATATTAGATTTGGAAAAATGTTTTGTTGGTACTAACAAATAATAATTTTACATAATTTGATAATTTTACTAACCATTAATACAATTTTTGACTTAATAATTTTACATTCACATAATGTTAAATTTGGAAAATGTTTTATTGGTACTAACAATTAATAATTGTATATAATTTGATAATTTTACTAACCATTAATACATTTTTTGACGTAATACAATTTATCAATTAATAATCCCAGTCATCAGACGACTCCCCCGGTGTTATTGCAAATGCAATTGGAAGAATTCTCCCACCGCCATCCTGTGCCATTGCAAGCAATAGCCGATGAGTATACCTACCGAACATGAAGGTACCGTCAATTTGTACCAACAGCTTGCAGTATGGAAATGCGTCTCGGCATTGCTTAAAGGTCCAAAACAGGCGTTTGAACACTTGGCATCCACGTAGCAATCGACCGTTGTAGTACGCATGTTCCGTTTCAAGGTCTGTGATGGCACCGGGGACGTATCTCTCTAGCACCTGACACCACTGTCATATTTCATTATATGAGGCGTCCCACCAACTATGCTTCTTCTCCAATGCCTTTTGCTTAGCTATCCAAGCCTTGCGGTAAGAGGGCGTGTACCCCATTTGGCTACGGATATTGGCAATTAACACCGACACTGAAGTCTTAAGATCTGCTTTTATCGTGGGCAGTATCAAGCTAGCTAACATAGCTGAATCCATTTTGGGATGATCTTGTGAAACACCTACAAAGGGAGTACATTAAATAATGCAACATTGCATAATAAAAGTATTATTCAGATACAGTGAATACTGTACCTGCAGCACATGTATGTGGACCTTTGTACTTTTTTATCTCCCACAACCCTGTCCTTTTCCTTAACGAGGCGTAGATTTTCCATGAACATGTGTCGCCTTGCACCGAACACTTCGCCTCAAACTTATCAGATTTTGATTTAACGACGTGGTAGTTAACGCTATTTTTGATGCTATGTTGTTTCAAAGCACCAATAAAACTATCCTTGTTGGTAAACTGATTACCAACTTCAAGTTCGCCGAAATCTACCCCCGAAACTTGTACGATTACACAACCGGTGTGGTAGATCTGGAAACTCTAACGCATCATCTGCAGACAGATCGACATTATGCATGTGGGCTGGAGGTGAGTATGCTTTGAATCGTGGATTTTCTTCCTCATGTGAACTCTTGTCAGCATCTTCAGCTTCTGTTGGAATAGGCTCCGGTTCAGAAAATAAGCTAACTTCTGCACCATCCGGCCCAGGCTCTCAATGAGGATCCACATCCGAGTCATCTTCAAACCCACAATCATCTGCAATGTACGAGGTCCCCTCACCGGTTGACGTCGTAGGGAGTACATCATCCCTTCTTCTAGGCATTTGACAACGTCCCCAATTGGATGTAGATTGTCACCCGCTAGAACTTGATGCCGCTCCTCAGTACGTATTTCTAGCATCAAACATCGAGCCACCGACGTACATGTCCCATCCACCGATAGAGTGTCTTGCAGGGGATGTGCAATTGACACCGCTACCGAACATGGGCTGCTCTGTATTTTGTAACCCGTTGACCGAGTGTCGACCGGGGGTGGTGTATACATCTCGAACACCGGTCGCTGATACATCAGTTGGCGACGTAAATTGTACATATAACTCAATATAAGGTGCTCCACTAGCAAGATGAGTCTGCACCATTGCCTCCAAGCTACGATTACATTTTTATGTCGAACGAGTCATATGTCACCGGATCAATAGAAGAACAAAATTGATACGTGATAGACAAAACTTTCATTGGCGTCGTTCCAAAAATTTTACGCCTAATCCTTTTACGAAGTTCTGTCAAATCTATGTTCTGGTTAAAAACCAGTCGCACTGCATTCTCCGACAAAAAAACAACACCATTCTCGGTGTGGTAAACCTCACCATCGTAGTAAATAACAGCACTAATACGTTCACTCATATTTGAAACTCTAACCTTCTTAGCCTCTCTAAATTGTTTCTATTGTGACTTATGCATTCTGAGAACATTTTCTGCCTAATTTATAGCCTCAGCCCAAACATGCTACTGTAGCAAAAGCGCATCCACGAGGGTGCGATTTCACAAATTCTTCTCAAATAGCATCCTGCTAGAAGCGATTTTATATTATTTGTTCAGAAACGTCAAAAAAATTATTTCTTACATGACCTACTATAGCAAAAGCGCGCTAACGAGGCTGCGATTTCACAAATTCTTCTCAAATAGCATCCTGCTAGAAGCGATTTTATGCTATTTGCTCAGAAACGTCAAAAAAATAATTATTTCTTCCGTGACCTACTGTAGCAAATGCACGTCTACGAGGGCGGGATTTCACAAATTCTTCTCAAATACCATCCTGTTAGAAGCGATTTTATACTATTTTATCAGAAACATCCAGGACCTAAAAACCCTTAAAAGCCTGAACCCTAAACCCTAAAAGCCAAAAAAACCTAACGTGAGAAAAACGGCGAAATCGCGTCCACGTCAGCGCGATGTCAGTGTACGCACCAGGAAATCGTGTCCACGTCAGCGCGAGTTGATGATGTGGCAGCAAATCGCGTCCTTGAGGCGCGATTTGTCGCCACATCATCAAATCACGCCGACGTGGACACGATTCTCAGCATCAGACTCGACATCGCTACCGACGTGACACGATTCATGAGAAAAGGACCATTTCGATAAATAATAAAATAATGGGCCCATTTCAGTAATTTTTGAAAAAAGGGCTTTTATTGGTAAATTGCCCCAAATTTAAATCAGTACTATTCTACGCGTATTGCCTTTTAAATTATTATGTACAATTTTAAGAATTTTATCTTACGGTTGTGCCAAAGAAGAAACACTCAAGTTATTGTTGTAAGCTAATGAGGTCATAGTGTCAACTATACGAGCTGAATCATTCGTATAAATTTGAAAATTTGGTCGAGAAATAAGAGGATTTAAATAAAATACAAAACATGAAAAATAGGCTTCGATAAAATTTAAGGTCTATTTTTATATGGGTCAAGCCTTGGGCAAGATTTTTTTGTCCGAGTTCATCTTACCTTGGCTCGAATATATTATGTTATAAAAAATAAAAAAGTATATTTATATTAAATCATTAATCCAATAACAATTAAACTAATACTCAAATCTAAAAAAAAAACTTACCCAACTAAATAACCCAATCAAAAATATAAATTTTAAAAATTATATTTAATACAATAAAATATTTATTATATTTATTTGTTTTTAATATAATAAAACATTTATTATATTTATGATATTGTTTTTCTAATATAAATATTTTTCAATGTATTTTAAGTGTGGAAAATTTTTATTTTAATGTTTTTAGTGTATTATATTTTAAATAAAATTAATCTAAAAAATCAAATATGGATGAACTGGATTAGATCCCAGTTTACCTTTATGAAATTAAGCCGAACTTGAACAAAAAAATAAATCTACCTTTCGAGCCAAATCAAACCTGAACTTAAAATTGTATTATAAATTTTTAGTCTTTTAGTTTTGTTTGGTTTTGGTTGGATTGGGGCATTCCAGTTCATAAACTTTACCCACTATCATAGACGAACTTTCCCACATTTTCCCTTCTCTTTTCACAAATTAATCTAAATTATTTAAAGCAACAACAACACAAGCAGGTTGCAATCTGCAAATATCATTACATTTTAATAATATGCAAATTAATCTTCATCACATTCTTTGACAAAATCGCTTTTTCTTTTATTATAATAATTTTGTAAAATTTTAAAATTTTGTTTACATAATTTTTTAAATTTTAACTTTTTATTTAATATTAGTATTTATATATTTTAATATTTTGTATTTTCTAAATAATAAAATAAACCAATGGATTAGTTTGAAGTCGAATTTTAATAAAAGTTATGACAATGATTGGGACCCAAATATCTACTTCTATTGACATTATTTTTCATGGACAATATCGTAAATAGTAATCAAAATATTAGTGCATGTAGCTATGGTACGTTTTAGTATCAGAATGTTCGAATCTGATGCTTCATGTTGCCGCATGTGTTAACTGTATCAATTACAAGTACCACAATAATAGATAAATTAATATTTTAAGTATCAAAATAATTTTTCAAAAATAAAATATTAGATTAAAAATAAGGTTTAGTTTGAGGTAGCTTTTAAAATTTATAAATTTATAACATAGAAAATTCGATTATTTACTCCAATAATGTGAAATTTTAATTATCAAAACAGACATACTACAAATTATTTAAAAAAACAAGCAAAATAAACATTGCACAGTCATCATTACAAGTTATATAAAATAATAATTTTTTGGTGTAGCCCATTATATCGAGATAGTATCGGTATGTATTTTTTTTTAAAATACCGCAAGAAATATGAGTATTTTAGGTTTAAAAAAGAAAAAATTAATGGTGCTACCAAAAGTAATTTTTTTTTGGTTGATATTTGTAAAAAACATTTGAAAAGGAAAAAAAAAGGGCAGAAAAATAATTGTTTTACTAAATCTCTATATGGTTACACCACCGACAACAATGGTGAATTTGTCGATGATTTTCAATTCCAAGACCATATTTTGGATTATTTGACCAATGATGGTGGGAGGTATGCTAATTCGACTTTACATCGTCAGAGTCTTTCAATTCCTAGACCATGTTTTACCAATGAAGATGAGAATGAAATGTTTTTTTGGGGGCTTTGTTTTTTGGTTTAAAGAAAAGAAGGGAGGGTGATAGTGGTACAAGAAATATAATTTTCTATTTGAAAAACAGTGATATGGAAAGAAAATTATAAAAGACTATAATGACAATGTCGAGTTTTGTGGGAAAGGAAATTAAGGGTCTGTTTGATTGACGGAATTGATTTTCCGGAAAATCATTTCTAACTTTTCCAGCGTTTGATTGGCGGAAAATATTTTCCATTTGGAAAATGAACTCCAAAACAAGAGAAAATGGGTTACATTTTAAGGAAAATGTCTTACCCTTTCAATTTCTGTAAGACATTTTCCGTGCTCTCCTCTCTATCGCCTCATTCATTCCTTCCTTCATTTTCGGTAGAAAATTGCTTCTGTTTATCGATTTTCCAGTAACTTGTTTTTTTAACACAATTACAAATAATTTATTTAATATTAGTTTTTTTCAATTTATAACGATTAATATTGTAGCTTAATAATTGAGTATTATTATAAATAAATCATTGCAATATATGTAAAAATAATTTAAAATATAAAAATTTATTAATATATATTAATATATGTAAAAATAACTTTTCGGAAAATATTTTCGGAAATCAGTAAAACAATGAGAAAATATTTTCTAGTAAATCATTTTACAGAAAAGTAAAACATTTTTCAGAAATTATTTTACGGAAAACATTTTACTGGCAATCAAACAGACCCTAATTATAAATAGTTTTTCTTAAAGAGCTCAAGAAAAGAGAAAGAGCTAGCGTTACAATTAAAGTGGTGCAATCAAAAAAAAATTTTTATTTAAAAGATATGACAACTGGAGTAGTTTTTTCCTTTTTGTCTGATAAATTTTTAAAAATATTTTCAGATTTTTTTAAAAAGTTTCCTTTCCCATGAAGCTTGCCATAATTAATTTTACGTTCTAAAGGTTGCCCTGTAGCACAATTAAAGGAGAAAGAAAGAATTAATTATTTTACGTTTTCTACAGTTAATTTTACATTTTAAGGGTTGCCTGAGAGAAATAATTAATTATTTTACGTTTTTCATAAAGCTTGTCTGCAATTTATTTATTTTTATTTAAAGAGTTGATAACTGTAGCAATTTTTTCTTTTGTAAGGCAAAATTCTTTTAAAATTAAAATTGTATTTTTTTTAAAAATTTGGCTACACCACATTAATTGGGACTACTAACTCTCTCTTTTCTTGAGCTCTTTTAAAAAAATCTTTTTGCAATTAATTTCCTTTTCAATAAGGGTTAAATATAAAATTATTATTTAAACTTATCCACTTCTTCCAGATTAGTATTTATAGTTTTTTTGTCCCAAATTAGTACCTAAACTCTTTTTTCGTCTACTATATTGGAACCTGACACTAACACCATTAATTTTTTACTGACGTGGTAGCGCTGGTCAATCGCATGTTGCCACGTGACGTCCTATTATACTTATATTTTCTTTTTTATTTCCCCTCCTCTTTCCTTTTTAGTTTCGTTTCTTTTTTTTTTTCTTGTTATGCGTCTACATTTCTTCATTTTCTTTTTTCTTTATTTTGTCAACCCCCCTCAAATTTTCCTAATGTTCATACATCTTCCTTTTTGTTTTTGTTTGCAACGAAGAACGGCGCCAAATTCTTGGGTTTGTTTCCTTGGCTTTTTAAGAACCAAGTTGTTACCACTTTTCACCCCTTCTTCTACCATGTTGAAACTAGTCTCTCTTCTGTTCTCAAACTCCATTCTTCCACTTGATGACGACCCATATACATAGTACAAAAACTCTATTTCTGGAACCTATTAGAACCCAACTATCTTATACCTTAAGTAACATCCACTCAGAAGGACCGTGACTGCTACTGCTTTCCCACAAACTTTCACTTATTTTCGAGATATTGCTCACACAGCTGTAACACTGGCTTGTCGATAGGTCCCTTCTGCATTGACAAAGTCCATTAATTGCATTAGGGTATTCAGTAGAGGTTGCGGTGGAGAAAGCTCTCTGTGATGATTGTGAAACCAAATCTTGCATTAGTATAATCTGCAGCTATAGCAACAAAAGGAAAGGACCCCAAAAAGATTGTGATTAAAATCAAACAGTCCCTCCTTTCATCTGAAATAAAAATAAAAAAAATTTAATATAAAATATTAAGTTATAAATTCCATTTTATTTTTTGTTTTACCAATCCATTTTCAAGAACAATGGAGGATAACATTCAATTCAAATCCCAAATCTTTCACTATAGCACCAATATTTACTTAAACCCATTTCTCGAATCCACCATTTCCCTTCCCATTTTCATTGTTTCTCCTTTGCTTTCACCCAAAACCCAGATCCAAAAACCAATTATTTACGCATGTAATAGTCTGATTTCAGTGGTTTTCAAAACGATGGTTTCTGACAAGGGAGTCGGTAAATATTATTAATTTAATATTTATGAACATTTAGTAAAGTCATATTAAACTTTAGCTAGGAAATTAACTTCTGATGTTGCCTGACAGATCAGTAGCACCATTAAAAAATATATTTTTTTTCTTTTTTAACTCAAAATACTCGTATTTCTTGCAAGTATTTTTAAAAAAATACATATCGATACCGCCTGACACAGTGGCGGTACAAAAAAATATTTTTTTATATAACTTGTAATGATTGGGGGGAATTTGGGGGTGTTGCTTGACACTTCAGTGGCATCGGTTGTGCACTGTTCATTTGGCCTATTTTTGTAAACAATTTGTCGTGTGCCTATTTTGGTAATTAATTTTTTTTCTGCATTATTAGTGTAAAAAAGCCAGAAAAATCGAACTTTAACTCCTTAAAAATCATAAAATTTTAATTTAATTATTTAAAAAAATTATAAAGATATAAGTGAACTTACATTTTAGCTCTTATAAAAATATATAACTTAAGTTCAACCTAGAGGTGCTCATGAGTCAAGCCAGGCCGAGTTTGGATCAGACCCGTGCAAGGCATTTAGACCAATTTTCTAAGCTTGGGTCCAACCCGAAAAATGACTTACTTTTTTACCCAAGCCTAGCCCAATTTAAGAAAGGTAAACCCGAGCTCGACCAACCCACTCATATTTAATTTTTTTTAGATTAGTTTTTATTTAAAATAATTTTTTAAAAAATATAATACACTAAATGTACTAAAAAACGCTAAAATAAAAATTTTCTAATACATTAAAAAGTATTTATATTAAAAAACACTACCATAAATATAATACATATTTTATTATATTAAAAATAAAAATAAAAATAATAAATATTTTATTGTATTAAATATAATTTTTAAAATTTTATATTTCGAATTGGGTAAGCTTTGTTTAGGTTTGGATAATAAATTTAATTGTTATTGGGTTAGTGATTTAATATATATAATTGATATAATATTTTTATGACATAATATATTTGGGTTGGGCTGGATTCGGGACAAAAAATTTTGCCCAAGACTCAATTCATATAAAATGCAGGCCTTAAAATTTACCCAAATCATTTCAAACCTCATATTTTTATCTAAACCTTCCTATTTTTTAAATAAATATTTAGACCTAAACAAGTAGCTTCAACCATTAACAGGTGTAATTCAACCATCCAAAAAAATTTATCACGAAACAGTTATATAAGTTGACAGTCATCTACTTTTGTAAATCAATTGAAAATGTAAAAGAAAAATACTCTCCCAAACACTCCACTCACATCAACAAATATAATATTTTATCAATACATAAAGTTATGATGTTATTCATATTATCAAAATATATCCTTGCTTATAATATGTGTAAAAGATTGTAACACTGATGAATTTTATAAAATTTTAAAATTTTGTGAACATAAAAATATAATGTACAATTTAGGGATAGATCCGATTAACTAACGAACAAGTAATAATAATAGAAGAAATTGAGAATTGAACACACAAATTTAACGTATAAAAACCCCTCCAAAGAGGATAAAAAACCACGGGTAAAGATAATTTTACTATAATGGTAAAAGAACGAAGAGTACAAAGATGGAGATAAAAACTAAACCCCGAAATTCAAAAAAACAAAGAACCCTTAAAACGTAAACACAAAAATTCTCCAAAAGTGTTATTAGTTCTAATCTCTAATGGATGTATTTTATAAGGTTGTAAAAGAACCTATTTATAGGCTAAATTTATAGGTCAAATAATAATAAAATAATCTAGACTAATTAGAGTTTGATTTAAACAAATAAACAAAGTTTAACTGGAAGATTATTTCTCAAATTTGACCGAAATATGTGTCATATTCAACAAATCTCCACATTGACTCATATTTCCACAATGTCATCTTTACCATAGCGCGCCACAGGCCTATCTTGAACTATACAGGGAATTAACTGAGTCGAATCTTTGCTTAGAAACTGGAAGACTTTTAGCCTTCAACTTGTACACTGCCAAATCAAAACTAACCCGGGTTTGATTTTTACGAACATAGTGCCTTAACTTTTCAAAATATGCATCCAAAAGAGAACCTCTCTTTAACGAAACGGTCATACATTTTTCCCTCCTATGACCAAGTTACCTCCGCTCCACACGAATTAACTTCGACTCCGTAACAGACGAAGGACGTCCGATTTCATCGATCACTGTAGAACCTTACAGAATATAAAGACTACCGATTTTTTTACCTTTTAACAAAATGAGAGCTCTACGAGACACCTTAATGTCACTCAACTCGATGTTGATTCTGTAACCTTTCGAGTCTAAAATACTCAAGGAGATGACATTCTTTAGTAACTCAGGTACATACCTGACAGCTAAGAGTGTTCTAATCGTCCCATCGTGCGTCCTAATTTTAACAGTATCAATATCAATTACCTTACTTGATGAATCGTTTCTCATATGCACAACTCCACCTTCAACCGAACTGTATGCGAAGAATCATTCTCTATTAGAACACATGTGGAAATAACATCCCGAATCTAGGATTCACTTGGACGTAAGCTCGGAGCTTTCGCTCATTGACACTAACAAGAAATCATCATCGCTTTCATCGGCCAAATTAGCACCAGCTACATCTTCCTCATTACTCTCAACAACCCTTTTATTTTACAGTTTACAACAATATGCTTTGATGTGACCTAACTTCTTACAATAGCGACACCTTTTGTCTTGCTTCTTTGATCCTACCAAAACGGAAGCTTGCCTATCTGCCTTGCTATCTGAACCAAACTAATTTTCGAGTGTCTTTACTCAACAAATGACCCTTCACATCCTTGAAAGGGAGTTTGTCTTTGCCATAAATCAGGGTCTCCCTAAAAGACTTGTATGAAGGGGGTAAAGAACAGAATAATAACATAGTCTGATCTTCATCATCAATCTGAACCTCAACATTATTAAAATCATTGAAAAGGGTAATAAACTGACTGATGTGATCTCTAAGAAGCTCACATTCATTCTTGCAAAACATAAATAGACGTTGTTTCAACACTAAATGGTTATCTAGAGACTTAGTCGCATAAAGAGTTTCTAACCTTTTTCACAAGGCAGATGAGATCTTCTCCATCAATACCTCTTGCAATACCCTTTTCGTGAGGCACAATTGGATTGCAGACAATTCCTTTTCATCAAGCTCTTCCCATTCTAACTGATTTAGATTCTCGGGCTTTTTCCCGGTAACGACCTTTTTCAGGCTATCTGAACTAAAATTACCATCATCCGAACTTGCCACAGATTGAAATTCGTGACACTATCGAACTTCTCAAAGTCAAATCTTGTTGTTGTCATCTCTGAATGGGCTGATCTACGAAATTTAAACTAGCTCTGATACCACTTGTTGGGGATCTACCAGATTAAGTAACAAACAAGTAAAAATAGCGAAAGAAATTGAGAAATTGAACACACAAATTTAACGTGGAAAAACTCATCCAAAGAGGATAAAAAATCACGGGTAAAGATAATTTTATTATAATGGCAAAAGAATGAAGAGTACAAAGATGGAGATAAAAACTAAACTCCAAAACCCGAAAAATAAAGAACACTCAAAACGTAAACAAAAAAAATCTCCAAAAGTGTTATGAGTTCTAATATCTAATGAGTGTATTTTCTAAGGTTATAAAAGAACCTATTTATAGACTAAATTCATAGGTCAAATAATAAAAAAAATAATCTAGACTAATCGAGTTTGATTGAAATAAATAAACAAAGTTTAACTAAAAGATTATTTCTCAAATTTGATTGAAATAGGAGTCATACTCAACATACAAATTTAATCATTTATGTTTATTTATTTAAAATTATGCTTTGATCATTAAATTTTAAAATTTATTATATAATTATTAACATTATTGGTTAATTATCTTATAGTCATTGATGGTGTAGCAATAAACTAACATTTGAGAAAAAAAAACAAATCCAACAACCCCCATAAATATAAGTCTGTCTTTTCAGTCATATGGGGAACAAACAAACAACTATAAAGAAACAAACAAGAAATAGCAAGGATAAAAACAAAAACCAAAGAAAAGAATAAAAACTCCCTCGGAGCAGAGGAAAATGATTCATCAGCAGAAGGAGACCTTCCATCTTCTCCTCCAAATAGAAATCATCCAAACCTAGAACTTCGATCGTATTCCAGTCAAGAGGTCGCAAGCAATCGTCGAATCAAGTCCCTTCAGGAAGCTGTAATGACCGTCGATCTTTGTCAACCATCTCAACAGTTTTATGAGGTACATCTTCAAACTAAAAATGAGAGTTGCCCAGCTTAAAACCATTTTTAGCAATTGTATGAGCAATAGTATTTGAATCTCGATTTGCATGTTGAAATAAAACATAAATAAAATTAAGGGTCATCACTCTAATATTTTCAATAAAAATTCCAATCACAGATCTATTCGTGATCCCTCTACGAGCCTTCATTATAGTTATTCTAGAGTCCCTCTCAATCACCACCTATGAGAACCCCATTTCCTTAGCAAAGGTTAAGGCTTGAAGACATGCCAAAGCCTCAGACAAAAAAGAATCTACAACGTTACTATTCAGAATCGACCCACTTCCCATAACCAGCCCTAAATTATTTCTGATGACGAAACTTGAGCAAGACTGATGTAGATTTTGTTTAAATGTTGCATCGAAATTAATCTTTACAACCGCGCTTTCAGGGGGTAACCACTTGGACGACATGGATCTCTGCTTTTTAGGTAATCTCTCTTTAATCACTGAACTCTCCATTATAAAGCTCTCAATTTTTGTTCTTATCTCCTGAACTGATTGTTGTTTACCCTCCATCACAAATTGATTGCGAGCATGCCACAACAGCTACATCGTAGTCAGAATTTTACTACAGCCAATAACATCATTCGTCTGAAAAATATAAGCTATCTAATCCCACAAACTATCACAATAAGGATCTGTTACCTAGTGTAAACCCAATTGACCCTATACTTCATTTGCAAGTCCATACTTCAAAATGGCATGCATGGCTGATTTTGGAAACGAGCCATACCTTAGACATAAAGGAGAAGGCACAATTTGCCTATTGTATAGGATATAGGCAGTAGGAATCATATTGTGTAATAGTCTCCAAATAGTGATTTTAATTTTAGAAGGGATGTCTAGGAGCCATAATTTTTTGTAAACTGCACTGTAATCTTGGGAGCTTTCCTCAACCACTACGGATAAAATAGTCGCCGAATCTATCACCCCTCCAAACAATCATGGCTTCGTCAACTGAGCGGGAGAGAGGGATACACTTGATGGCCTCAGCTTCCTCCAAAGTAAACACAGTGGTAATGACTTCCTCTTTCCAACTTGAGTTGTGATCTATTAAGTCTGCTACCATAGAAACTATATTATTAACCACTGTGTTACTAATTCCCCTCGCCTATATAAGAAGCCAACTATCTCTCCATATCAAGTTATTTATACCCAAGCCCACTCTCCAGCCCACACCATCTTCTAAAACCTTTCTAGTTGCAAAAATACCACGCCATACATATGATGGGTTTGTTCCCAAATGAGCAGAGCAGAAGCTTATATGCGAGAAATATTTAGCTTTAAAGATACAGGCAACTAAAGAATCTGGTTTAACTATAAATCGGCAACCCTGCTTCACCAAAATGGTGATATTAAACTTACAGAGGTCACGAAAACCCATTCCCTCTTGATCTTTAGGTTTACTTAATTCAGACCAACTACACCAATGCATACCCTTACGAACAACGTTTTTCTGCTACCAAAACGTATTCATAATTCTTTCTAATTTGTGATAAAGAGTTTTGGGAAGTTAAAAGTAGGACATAGAATAGATAGGCAAAGCCTGTAACACTGACTTAATATAGACCTCTTTCCCTCATTGGGAGAGATAACGATTAGCCCAAATATTAACTTTAATAGGCATCCTGTCACAGAGATGAGAGAAAACTTCTTTTTTACTTCTTCCAACCAGTGTTGGAAGCAATCCCAATGTGTGCGATGTCATGTTTTCTTTTACCTAGTTCATTGTGTAGAGAACTAAAAGCAGTGATTGCACGATTCTAGTGATAGAAAAAAGCTGGAAAGATTGGGTTGCATTGGTGCTCTTGGAAATCCTTATGTATTTCAAAGAATGAAGACGGTATAGGTTTCCGAGATTTATCAAAATCTAACATTGCATTGTTAGCAAAGTAAAGTTGGAGACTGATGGCGAATCCTACTTCCCTAATGGCGAGACTATTTTTTAAAATTTAAAAATTCAAAAAATAAAACTATTTTTAAAATTTTAAAATCATTAAAAATATTTAAAATTATAAATTTTTTAAATTTAAAAAATTAATTAAATGTTAATGTGTTATCTACGTGCAATCCACATGTATGTCACATCAACAAAGTTAACAAACATTAACATTTTCATCCATTTTGATGTGATTTGACAAAAATACAAGTTCAATGGCTAAAAAGACAAAAAAAATTAACGAAAATCTAAAATAACTTTTTATAAAATTGAAGAGTCAAATAAATTACTATGAACTAACTACTTATCACGTTGACTACAATAATAATTTTCAAAAAGGTTAGTATTACTGTAGACTAATTTTCAATAATAATGGATAACATCCTCATTACGTAGGAATCCATTCACTCTATGAGAGGCAATAATAATAAGAAATCTTGGATGACCATTAAAATCGATTTGGAGAAAGCTTATGATTGAGTGCGTTGGGACTTTACCGGTGCCTTGCTTAGAGTTGTTGGTATTTCGGACTTTCTGAGGAAGGTTATTATGTCTGCAATATTGACCTCCACCATATAAGTTCTACAAAATGAGGTTCCAACACAAAAGTTCAGGCCGACTAGGGGGATCTGTTAGGGATGTCCTTTATCCTCGTATTTATTTATTTTGTGTATGGAACAGCTTGGACATAGTTTCCACTCGACAATTTTGAATGGCCAGTGGCATCCTATCAGATTGTTTAGAGTAAGGCTGGAGTTGTCGCATGTTTTCTTTACTGACGATTTGGTTATTTTTAGTAGAACGAATTTGAAGCATGCCCAACTTCTTAAAGAGATTTTGGATTGTTTTTGTGATCTTTTTTTGGTCATCATATTAACGCAAGGAAGACAAATATTTTTTTCTCGAAAGAAGTTGATGAAGCTCTAGGGATGGAATGAGTAGTCTGCTTGGTTTCTAAAGAGTGGAAAATATCGGTTCGTACCTAGGTGTTCCTCTTTTTCACTAGTCACCAATAGCACCCTTAGATTTGTGGTGGATACAGTTCATGGAAAGCTACGTAGTTAGTGTACAAGCCCAATTTAGCCAGGGCTCAGTGCACTCAAAACAGACAAGAAAAGAAACTAAAAATAATAAACTGACCAGCCCAAACAAAACCCACCTAAAACCTACCCAAAACCAAATACCCAAAAGACCCAATTACAAGCCCAAACACCCTGGCCCAACGAGCTAAACTAACCCAAAGACCAATCAGCAATAAAAACCCTAGGTACGTAGCACTTAGGTCTTCTGACTACTGCCACCGCCCTTGTCGCATCACCTCTGCCACCGACCCACCACCCCCACTTGCCCACATGCGCCATCGAGTGCCTGCAAAACAATAAAAGAGACAACAGTAGAAAGAAAAAAGGGAATCGGCTATAAAAGTCGAACCCTCCTGTAATTTTTTCTTCTTCTCCTAGTTTTTGTACGAACATTTTCAGAAATAATAAGGCAAAAAAAATAGACTCAGAGTGATTTCTTCGTTTCTTTTCGAATATAGATCTATTTTATTTTATCTTTTTGATTTTTTTTCGTACGTGTATAAACGAGTAAAAAGGAGAGTTTTTTTTACCTATTTGATGACTCTGGGATACTTGGAGTAGTTGGAGGGCGATTCGGCGAAAAAAGGCGAATATAGACCCAATGCTCCAGTTTTGGCACCACTTAGTCCAGATAAACCACTAATCCTGTATTTAACAGTGTTTGACCACTCCATGGGATGTGTGCTACGTCAGCATGACGAAACTAGGAGGAAGGAAAAAGTGATATACTATCCCAGTAAGAAATTTACTGACTGTGAAATGAGATACTCGCCCATTGAAAAATTATGTTGTGCCTTGGTCTGGACGACACGGAGATTGAGGTAATACATGCTCTATCATACGACTTGGTTAATTTCAAACTTGGACCCTCTAAAGTATATGATGGAGTCAACTGCATTGAATGGGAGGATGGCTAGGTGGTAGATCCTGCTATTCGAGTTTGATGTAGCCTACGTAAATCAGAAGGTTGTCAAAGGGAGCGCGATAGCAGAATTTTTGGCTAGCAGAGCTTTAAAAGACTATGAACCTCTGAATTTTGATTTCCCGAATGAAGATTGGATGTATGTGGCAACTGCTGAAGAGGATTCTCAGGAAAATCATCATTGGAAGCTAAACTTTGACGGAGCTTCAAATGCTGTAGGTAATGGAATTGGGGCAGTCCTTGTGTCCCCTAATGGAGATCATTATCCTTTTACCAGTAAATTGGATTTTAATTGCACCAATAACATGGCTGAATATGAAGCTTGTATTATCGGTATCCGGGCAGCCAAAGAGCGAACAATTAAGATACTAGAAGTATACGGAAGACTCTGCATTCGTAATATACCAGCTCCAAGGGGAATAGGAAACTAGAGAGCCAAAGTTAATCTGCTATCAAAAATTGGTTCTGGAATTGATCAAGGAGTTTGACAGTATCACTTTTCGTTATCTCCCACGAGACGAAAATCAGATGGCTGATGCTTTAGCCACTTTAGCCTCTATGATCCAAGTGAACAAATCAAAAGACATGAAGCCTATTCAAATCAGTATTTATGAGACTCCGACTCCTTGCTATAATATTGAGGAAGAGGAAAACGATGACCATCCATGGTATCAAGACATACTGCGATATATCAAGAATCGTGAGTACCCCGGCCATGCGACAGAGAGTGATAAGAGGACGTTGAGGAGACTGGCCATTGATTATGTCCTAGATTGAGAGATTTTGTATAAGAAAGGAAATGATCAAGTATTGTTGAGATACGTGGATGCTGTGGAGGCCGAGAAAATCTTGGAAGAAGTCCATGAAGGTATTTGTGGAACACATGCCAATGGCTTCACAATGGCCAGACAGATTATAAGATTCGGGTATTATTGGTCCACCATGGAAAAAGATTGCATTAATTATGCCAAGAAATGCCATAAATGCCAAATTTATGGCGATAAAATACACGCACCTCCTTCACATCTTCACGTTATGACTTCTCCATGTGGGGATGGATGTCATCGGTCCAATATCACCGAAGGCTTCTAATGGGCACTATTTTATCTTTGTGGTTATTAACTATTTCACTAAGTGGGCGTAAGCCGCTTCATATGCTAACGTCACAAAGTCAGCAGTAAGTTTTTGAAAAAGAAAATTATATGTCGATATGAGACACCTGAAAGAATTATATCTGACAATGCACTGAATTTAAACAACGGCTTAATAGCAGAAGTTTGTAGTCAGTTCAAGATTAGGCACCATAATTTGTCACCATCTCGCCCAAAAATGAATGGTTCCGTGGAAGCAGCTAACAAAAATATCAAGAAAATTGTAGGAAAAATGACTGAAACCTACAATGACTGGCATGAGAAATTACCTTTTGCTTTCCTCGCATATCGAACATCTATTAGGACTTCTACTGGGGCAATACATTTTTCTCTGGTTTATGGGATGTAGGCAGTTTTACCCATTGAAGTTGAAATCCCTTCTCTCCGAGTTTTAGCCGAACTAAAGTTAGATAAGGGTGAATAGATTCAATCTCGATATGATCAGTTGAACCTGATAGAAGAAAAGATGCTAAAAGCTATTCGTCACGGTCAGATGTATCATAAATGAATGACGCGAGCCTATAACAAGAAGGTTCGTCCCATAGAATTTCATGAAGGGGACCTGGTGTTGAAAAAGGTCCTTCCTCTACAAAAGGACTTTAGAGATAGGTGGATGTCGAATTGGGAATGACCTTATGTTGTAAAAAAGGTCTTTTCTAGAGGAGCTTTAATCTTGAGTGAGATGGATGGTAAAAACCTACCAAATCCGGTAAACTCAGACGTAGATAAGAAATACTTCACCTGAAGAAATAAATGGACCAAAGTGAAAGCCACAAAGGGCGCTTTGAATCCTAAAAAAAAAAGAGGAGAGGCTCAGGTGAAAAATCGCAAAAGGCACTTTGAGACCAAAAGGGATTTCAGTTGAAAACCTGAAAAGGGTGGCTCAAATGCATATCAGAATAGGGCACGAGGTAATCAGAATAGCTCAAATGTCGATCAAACTGGGCCATGTGTTGATCTTGTTGTACTTGAATTAACAGGAATAGGTAGGTGACGTCTTGAGGCATTGACAAAGTATTGTAGATCCCCTAAACACATATCAAATTCAGAATGGTCTTCAAAAAGTTTGTACAGAGAAGCTCATGCTACGATCTCTGATGCACCTGTTTTCATCTTATTCAGTTTGTATCTTAGCAAAATTTACTATCTTGATCAATTTATTCATTTTGAGCTTTGATCTCAATAAAGTTTCATCTTGCTCATTGTACTAATCTTTTTCAAGCATCTTCCACTAAAATAATGATTAATGGACTAATAATATTCAAGTAAAAGAAGTTTTGTATATTACTCTGGAAGTTTCTAAATAATACAGGAACCTAAAACTGGACTATTATTTAGAATGCACTAGGTTTAATGGCTGAAACGTTTAAGTGAAAATGGTCTAAAAGATTAAGACTATATCTTTGGATTTTGTAGCCAGAAACATTTATTATCATGCCAGTGATAAAGCTTCGCTTGCCAGGCAATAAGAAGAGGTTTTTTGGAAAACTTTCCATACTCTTGTATGAGCATGTGGTCGTGACACCCAAAGAGTGGTGTAAACTGCCAATACAAATAAAGAAAAGATAACCCAAAACTCAGGTCTTAGAAGAATAGTTGAACCTCGAGGCTACTGACTGAATGTTTCCTTGGTTTTTGTCAAAGGTACCACTCAAGCAAGAAGACTCTATGATACATCACTGATGAATTTTCAATGAACATTGAATAATGTCGTTAAAGGATAATTCTCATGGCATTTTGTATGCATGCATATACATTTAATGAGGAGATTTTGATTTATTCTGATCATAACATCCATCACTAGGCATAAATCGGCCCATGAAATGGATTCTACAGGTTATGTTCCCTAGAATAGATCGGTGAAACCACAAACCCTATACCATTGAAGTTGTAGTGGAATGGATTGAAGAAGATTGTAGATCTTGTCTTCCTATACTGGCAGTGAAGTAGATCGAAAGCACCGGCCTTATCTCCCTGAGCAGCAGTGGAGTTGGCAGTGTTGTGGATCCTGTCTCCTTAAGCAGTAGTGGAGCAGATAAAAGACGGTGAATCTTAACTTCCCGAGGTAGTAGGGAAACAGATTTAAGCCATCGGTCCTATCTTCTTCAGCAGTAGTGGAATAGGTTGAAAATTGCAGATCCTGTCTCCCTAAGCAGTAATGGGGCAAACTGAAGATGGCAAAGCTCATCTCCCTAAAGTTGTAGCGGAGCAGATTAAAGCCAACGAGTCTTATCTCCCTGAATTTGCAGTGTAGTAGACTGACTAAACCAAGCCTATCTCCCTGAAGTCGTAGTGGAGCGGATTAAAATGATGGATCTGATCTCCCTAAAGTTGCAGTGGAGCAGACTGAAGATAACAAATCTTATTTCCTTGAAGTTACAGTGGAACGAATTAAAGCTATAAATTACCGATCTTATCTCTCTGAAGTTGCAGTAGAGCAGATCATAACAAGTCTAATCTCCCTGAAGTTGCAATGGAGCAGACTAAAACCATGTACTTCGTCCTTCTGAAGTTGCAGCAGAGTGGATTGAAGCTACAAGCTGTATCTTCTTGAAGTGCAGTAGAATGGATTGAAGCAACAAGACAAAGTGGACTGGAAAAAGGCTACTTGAAGAAGAAAGGCACCAGAACAAGTCAAGAATCGACGAGACCGGGCAAAACTGGTATTTCTTAGTCTTTACTCTGTTCCCGTTACACGACAACGAGTAAAGAGGGGCAGCTGTACAAGCCCAATTTAGCCCGGGCCCAGCGCACTCAAAACAGACAAGAAAAGAAACCAAAAATAATAAACAGACCAGCCCAAACAAAACCCACCTAAAACCTACCCAAAGACCAATACCCAACAGACCCAATTATAAGCCCAAACACCCTGGCCCAACGACCTAAACTAACCCAAAGACCAATTAGCAAAAAAAACCCCATGTGCGCCGCACCTAGGTCTTCTGACTATTGCCACCGTCTTTCTTTTATCACCTTTGCCACCGACCCACCACCGCCACTTGCCCACATGCGCCATCGAGTGCCTGCAAAACAATAAAAGAGACAACAACAGAAAGAAAAAGGGGAATTGGCTATAAAAGTCGAACCCTTCTGTAATTTTTTATTCTTCCCCTGGTTTTTGTGCGAACATTTTCAGAAATAATAAGGCAAAAAAAAAAAGACTCAATGTGATTTCTTCGTTTCTTTTCGAATATAGATATATTTTCTTTTATCTTTTTTATTTTTTTCGTACGTGTATAAATGAGTAAAAAAGAGAGTTTTTTTACCTATTTGACGACGCCGGGATACTGGAGTAGTTAGAGGGCGACTCGGTGAAAAAAGGGAAGCTTTTCAGCTTCTCGGCCGCCACATACAGCGGTGCCGGGGCCGATGGCCGAATTTTGGGCTAGTGCCCAGAGGGAGAGAGAGGGCTTGAGAGGTTTTTTGTTGTTTTTTTTCTAGAGGAAGGAAAGAAACGATTTTTTTGGAAATTTTTTGGCTTAAATAGCCGAACAAAACGACGATGTTTTGGTCGGCATCCTTAAACCCCAAAACGATGTCGTTTTGAGCCATCCGACCCGACCCGAACCGCCTAGGATTTGCGTGTTTTTAGACAAAATGGGCTATTTGCGTCCTTAGTCCTTTCGCTTTTGAGGCTGGTTACAATTGGGTCCTATTTTCTTTTTTAATTTTTGCCCAAAATTTTTAGTTTTTTTAATTTGGTCCTTAGACCGTTTTAAAAGAAAAACACCTGGAATGGTGTCGTTTTGAAATTTGGAATAATTTCTCATTTGGTTCCCCTCCTTTCACGCGCGTTACAATTTAATCCTTTGCTTTGTTTCCATTTTCAATTTCGTCCCTAAATTTCTATTTGTTTTTAATTTAATCCTTTTCTATTGTTATTTTATTATTATTAAACTAATTAGGTTATTATTATTACTAAAATTATTATTATTAGTATTAATATTATTATTAATATTATTGTTATTATCATCATAACTTATTATGTAAATTTTAAATATATGTGTCTTATTATGTTATTATTCTATAATTGCTCTCTCTCTATATATACACATATATACATATTTAATATTTACATACATATATACGCTTATATTTTTATATATTTTATAATTTATATATATGTATGTATTTATATGCACATTTTAAATTTTTTATATATGCATACTTACATGTATCCTTTTTTATAAATATATATACATATACTTATACATATTCTTTATATTTTAAAATCTATATTTTTCTTATGCATTTTCTATAGTTTATAATTCGTGTGTACATATATTTTATATATTTTACAATGCATACATGTGCATAATATATATATATATATACGTTTTAATTTTATAAATACACATATATATACACCTTTATATTTTTTTATATTTCATAACTTTATATACATATATATGTATACATACATACTTACATATATTTTTACGTACATAGAGTTTTCATATTTTCATAATTTTATGCACACACGTATATACCTTTTTACATTTTTATTCATTTTATTTATTTATTTATTTCATTTTCATTATTGTTTTGAAAGAATGCTTTAATTTTATTTGCTTGTATACCTTTGCTATGTCGTATGTTATTGATTTTTCCTTTTATTTATCTTACCTTTGTTGCTATTACTCGTATTATTTTACATCATCGCATTCATTTTTGTTTTGTTACGCATATTGACACCGTGTTTCATTTCTTCTATTTCGTGTTAGATTGAAAATCTCGTGTTTAGATTCGAGAAGGTCGTACCCTAACTTACTGGAGTTTTGATTTTCACAATAAATCTAAATACACAAATCTTTTCAAACTCAAGTTTTAAACGATCTCGGGAATTATGAAAAGATCTTGTTCTAACTTACGGGACATGATTCCTTTTTCTAAACCCGAGATAATCGAATATTCTTTCGAATAAGTGAATTTTTCGACATTTATTCTCGAATCAGGATTTCAAGATATTGTATCCTAACTTACGGGATGCGATTCTTTTTCTCGATTAACGTGAAGTATGCCCTATTTCTTTTCAAATATTTTTTGCATTTCGACAAAGGATCGTATCTTCAAAACCTCTTTAGAGTTCTCAAATTTCTGACACTAAGACACTAATTAATCAACTAGGTACCAATTTTGGGCGTTACGAGGGTGCTAATCCTTCCTTGTACGTAACCGACTCCCGAACCCATTTTTTATCTAAATTTCGTGGACCAAAATCATTGTTTTAATAAAATCAAATCGTTTATTAAAAACAACCACTTTCCGAGATGACCTGATCATACTTCATCAAAAAGATTGGTGGCGACTCCCATGTTTGTTTTCATTTTCAAAATCTAAGTCGACCCTGTTTTATTTCAAAAATGGTGTCAACAGTTAGGATGCCACACAGTTGCCTCTAGCTGGGGGAGTCTATTGGATCTGGTGCTTTAAGGGTAGTATTTTCGTCTAAGTACACTTATAATTTTTCGAATAGATTGGTTAATAAAACTATTCATGAATTACATCAATACTTTGTATATTTTCCTCACATGGTTTTTGCACACAAAGCAAAATGGAAGCAAATGTTGCTCATTGGTAGTTTATTGTTTAACTAATATTCAACGATATTACGTGGTTGAATCGTAATATAAAAAGACAATTTGTATTAGTATACAAACCAAGACATGTCCTTAGTTTAATCAGAAATAAGCAAACCAATTGAAAGACTAATATACCATCTATCAAGTCAAATTAGGGAGATACTTTGTCTTGGACATTGAAGCGGATGACTCCCAGAAGATAAAGACATAGATATAACTAACTGGACTGACAATACATCAGACTAGACCCAAGTAGAATAGATCCTGAATTCGTTTATGGATCTATTAACTTGTGACGTTAATAGTGTGACACACCAAAATCTTGAGTGGATGGTAGACTATGTATGCGTGACTCGTACACTTTGATGCAAGTAAAAGTCTGAGTTCTAATAGATAAGGAACCGAAAAATGGTGCATTGGATGTACAACTTCTGCAATATGTAGCACCATTCACAACAGTGGAATTCATAGCTCGATACATGGGTAAATGATATCCTCTCATAGGCATTTCATGGTTGATGAAAAGTAAATGTGGTCACGAGTCGTTCATCTTTGTGATGGATGACTTGATCACTATTTGATGGTGATTGACTTTTCATGAAGGAAGATGTAATGGTTACCATAAGATAAAATAGGATCATATTGGGAGAACGAACATTATCCCAAAGAGATTAAGGATATATTATGAGGGTAACACACTTATGAAAAGGTCATTAGACAATCACTGAATAATTGCTTTCGTAATGGTATGTCGTTAGGGAGAGCTTAGTTACGATACTATAGTGGAATGACTTTGTAACTAAATGAGTTTATAATTAATAGGCGAAAAGCCGAAACTTAATTACAAATCATTTGAGTCCTAATTACATATGTCCAATCGGTTCTTTGCCAATTCGATGAAACTAGAAATAAATTGCATGTTTGAATCAAAATAAACAGAATGAATAGAAACAGAGAAATGGAAAACATTCAAAAATGACTATGGTTTTCTCCCAAATGGAGAAATGGAATCATTTGAAAATGAATGTGAGTTTCTCAAAAAATAGAAATGAAAATGGAAATGAGAAATGATCCATTTGCAAATATATATATATATATATATATATAGATATATATATATATATGGATTACTCGAAATGATCGGAAGGAGGAGTTTATATTTTTAAGCAATTTTAAAGCACGAAAATGAAAATAAATCATTCGGTCATAGTGAAAAGTTGAGTTGTGAAATATTGAATATATTTTCTTGGAATTTTTATCAAGGGTAAAATTATCATATTTTTATCGGGGTAAAATTAGGATTAGAAAATTATTTAATTAGAAAATTAATGTTTATTTTGAAAAATAGAAAAATATGTATTAGGTTAGATTAAATTATAAAGTGCTAGGTTAAAAGTCCATAAAGCATATATAATTGGGCCCAATACATATGAGGGGAAACGCACCCTATTAGCCGCTCATCTTCTCCTAGTTGGACTAGGAAGTTGTTTTTCTATTTGAAATAAACCTCTACAATTCAACAACAGTTCTCCATTCTTTCCCTATAAATAGATGGCACCGGTAGAGCTATTTACATAACTTGGAGAGATTGTTACTCTACCGAAAAATAGAGAGAATTTATTCTCAACTATTGAATATATTTTTCCAAAATAACAATTTTACTGGTTTCTATTAAAAAAGAGGGAATTTTCGTTTTCACCCCAAAGATAAAAGAAAACATTTTCTAATCCTGTGTTTTGATTCAATTGGTTCGAGCCCACACTCGAAGCAATTCGTGGTACGAGAATAATGAAGATGATCGTTTGGTTGAAAGTCAAAAAACGTCAAGGATCCGCTATCCAAAACACATGTATGATTTCGGTTCAAGATTTATTGCTATAAATATCACAAATTGGGTCGATTTTTAAAATTTTAATTTTTCGCTATGCAAGAAAGCCATTTTCAAATCGGATTTTTTCAACAGAGCCACCTTAGCACAATCTGTGCTTCTATCCATTCCAAACTACTTTATGCAGTTTATAATGATATCTAAAGGTATTTTTAAGGAGATCGAGTGTTTGGCTAGATAATTTATCTGGGGATCTACGATGGAAGGAATAAATTAATGTTAGTTAACTGGGATTCAGTTTGTTAGTGTCGTTTTTGTGGAGGTCTTGGGCTTCACTGTTTGGAGGATTAGAACAAATATTTTCTGATGAAATTGAGGTTTAATTTGATTTCGAATGGTAATGCATTATGTCGGATAGTGTTTTGAGGGGTAAGGGTTCATTTCTTTGGAGGGCTCTCTCTAAAGTTTGGCCCTTACTTCGGGACAATCTAGTATGGTCTGTGGGGGATGGTAGATCAACTCGATGTTGGAAGGACCCTTAGGTTGTGAGTTTAGGCCCTCTGATAAGACAAATTCCTTCGTATGTTCACATGGAATCTGATTGCAGGCTTAATGAGATGGAAACGAAAAAAGGTGTTTGGAATCTCGATTTGTTTCATGTGTGGATGTTAGAAGTTATTGTTAAGCACATAGTGAGTATCCTACCTCCTCATCTTTCAGTGGGTCAGGATAGGATTACTTGGAGTCGTACCCCTACCAGATCTTTTTCGGTTAAGAGTGCATATCACATGATTCGAGATAATTCTTGAAATCCTAGAGATGGGTCTTGGAAAACTATATGGAAACTTCAAGGACCACAAAGAGTTTGTCTCTTTATGTGGCTTGTCTTTAAGCAACGACTACTCACAAACATGGAACGAGTTAGGCGTGGAATTGGACAAGATCCTTCTTGTCCAATTTGCGGTCATGGCTCAGAAGACATTCTTTATGTTCTTAGAGATTGCACTGCAGCGAAAGAGGTTTGGTTGCAAGTGGTGCCCGTAAGTCAAAGTAACTGTTTTTTTTCTAGCAATCTTGTTGAATGGCTAGTTTCTAATTTATCTTTTAGATTGGGTTTGCTTCCTGCGAATGTTGATCGGCCTTGCCTTTTTGGCCTAATTGCGTGGCGTCTTTGGAAGAATAAAAATTTATTCATATTCCAAGGCTTGTCTTGGAATGCTTCTAAGATTTTTAAAGTTTTGTTAAGCTGGGCTCAAAATTTTTTGTTTGCACATAAGAATAGCCCACCTGGTAAGCGTATTGGTATTCAAGGTCAATCATTTTTAGGTAACTTTGTTTATTTACATACTGATGGTGCGGTGAATGTAAGTACAGGGTCCGCCTTTGCTGGCGGTGTGTTGCAAGACCAATTTGGGGATTGGATTGTTAGTTTTAATCATGCTTTGGGTGATTGTTCAATTTTTGATGCTAAGTTATGGGGCATTTGGGATGGTTTACTCTTGTTATAAGAGAAAGGGCATGATAGGGCTTTGGTTCAAACTAATTGCTTAGAGGTGGTCAAAGCTATCTAAGAAGGTTACTTTGTGTCGTCGAATTCGGTTTTGCTTTGGCGAATTCAATAGGTGCTATAGAGTAGAAATTTTTGGGTGATAAGGCATGTGCCTATGAAGAGTAATCAAGTCGCCAGTCTTATAGCTAAGATGTCTTCTGATGGGAAAGAGGGTATACAAGTGGTTGAAGATAAGCCTAGGGAGTTAATTGACACTCTTGAAAAAGACAAGGCTTATGGTGCTTTTGTTCATTTTAATTTAATATAGTTATCTCATTTTATTATTTACCAAAAAAAGAGTTATTACTTACACTAAGTAAGTCTAATACATTAACCCTACATACAAAATTTAAAAAATGTTACTTACATGTCTTTGTTACTAAGTTAGGACTTGGTCCATTATTTTCTATCCATTAAAATTTAATACATTCATCACTGCTAATTAAAAGCAATGGTAATTAAATATATATTAAATAATAATGAATACAAAAATATGAGAGTAGAGCCAAACATATGATTCACGTGTCTACGTTTTGAACCTTTCTAAATACTATTTTATTTAATTTTAATAAAAATACAAAAATCAATATAAAAATTTTAAGGTAAACTATATAAATAGTCACTCAATTTTTATAAATTTTCATTTTAAGCACTTAAATTTCTTATCATTTTAGGCACTCCTATTCTTTTCATTTTAATCACTTAATATTTCTATTAACAAAAGTCTAAGTTGGCATTTTATAATTAATAAATAAATTATAAAATTTCTACATAATATTTTAAATTCCATATCATTAAGGGTTTAAAAATATCTCCCATATTCTTCATCTTTATCATTTCAACCACCACTCCGTCACCATACTCACATAACTCATCACTAGCTAAATTGGAGGTGCTCATGGGCCAGGATTAATCGGGTTCAGGTTGAGCTCATGTAAAGAATTTAGACCAATTTTTCGAGTTCGGGATTGATCCAACCCAAAAAATGGGCTTACTTTTTTGCCCAAGTCTAGTCCAATTTAAGAAAGGTAAATCCGGGCCCGACTTGGCCCACCTATATTTAGTTTTTTAGATTATTTTTATTTAAAATATTTTTAAAAAATATAATACATTAAAAATGCTAAAATGAAACTTTTCTAACACATTAAAAATACATTAAAAAGTAGTTATATTAAAAAATATTACCATAAATATAAGAAATGTTTTATTTTATTAAAAAACACAAATAAATATAATAATATTTATTGTATTAAATATAATTTTTTAAAATTTATATTTTGGGTTAGGTTATTTAGTTGAGTAAATTTTTTTTAGATTTTGGGTAATGGTTTAATTGTTATTGGGTTAGTGATTTAATATAAATATATAATTATTATTTAACATATATAATTAATATAATATTTTTTAGACATAATATATTTAGGCCGGGTTAGGCTTGAGCAAAAAATCTTGTCTAAGGCTCAGCCCATATAGAAAATGAGTTTTAAATTTTACCCAAACCTATTTTTTGAGTATCGCATTTGTCCAAACCCTCTCATTTTTGAGCAGACATTTGAACTTGAGTGAACGACCTAACCCATGAGCAGTTTTAAGCGGAACCACTATTTGCCTCAAATATCACCACCATTCCTCACCATACCATCACATCATTACCACCTCTTCTCCACTCTCAAACCCACCGTCAATACCTCATGAACCATGACAACCATCGTAAGCCAACCTAAACATAGCCCCATCAACACCACTATCCATCATTTAACCATCATACCCAAAGCCTTTACAATCCAAATCCTTTTAAAAATTAAACAAGTTCCAAATCAACACTTAAAATAATAATAATAAGTCAGAAAGAGAAAAAAAAGAATTAAAAAAAAAACTCAAAGGAGAAAAATTATAAAGGGCAAAGGAAAAATAAAAAGGAGACTCATCTAATAGAATCTCCTTCCAAATCCAGATGGTGGGTTTTACGCTTAGACTGAGAATAACAACATACCTTAGAATTGAGGCAACTGGACGGTCGGAGAATGAGATAGGAAGACATTACCTCCTAGTTTCAAGGCGAGATTTGAAGAGTTTGTGGTCGATTCACGCAAAACTAATATGAGATTTGAGACAAGAAGGAAGAGAGGAGAGTTTTGGTGTACCTAGTTGCCGGATAAGACCACCGGGACAGGTGGTGGCGACTAGGGGCGAAACTAGGGGTTGATAGGGGCACTGACCCCCCTAAAATAGAAAATTTTTCATTTAAGCTCTTTAAAAATTTTAAAATTTTAAATTAGTAAAGATAAAATTACGCTTTAGTCCCCTAAAAATATAAAAATTTGATTTTATCCTTTAAAATTATAAAGATGTAGGCTATTAAACTGATGAAAATTACATGTTTACTGTCATAAAAAATTATAATTTAATTTTAATCCTTACTAAAAAAATTATCTAATTTCATCCCTAGTGATGACGATAACAAGTTAAAATGCCATTTCTGTTTGACGCGAAGAAAACCCTTTTTTAAGGTGAAATTTCCATGTAGTATAATTTTAAAATTATTTGTTAATTATAAAATACCAGCTTGAACTTCTATTAACAGAAATATAATAGAGTGATCAAAACAGATAGTACCAGAAGTGGCTAAAATGATGGAAAAAGAATTTGGGTTTTCAAGACTAATATGAATTTTTTTTTAAAAATATTCCACTTACTTTTTAGATACGGGTAAACTACTAAAATAGTCACTTTTGTTTGTCTCAAGTTACATTTTAGTCACTTATGTTTGAAATATTATGTTTTAGTCGCTTACGTTATCGTGTTGTAACATTTTAGTCACTGAGCCATTAATTGCCGTTAACAGTGTAACAATAAGCTGATGTGGCACGTTAAATCATCATTTCAAAATTAAATTTTAGGTTAAATTCTACAATTGGTCCCTATATTTTTTTCATTTTGAGCAATTTATTTTTTTCTTTTATATTCTTTTAACTTTTCTTCTTTTTTTTCCATTCTCTTTTGCTTCTCCCTCTGTTTTCCTCCCTTCTTCATTTCTTTTAACGTCGTTTTTTTTTATATTTTCCATTTATTATAACTAGTCCACAAGCATAAGTGGGGAAAACAAATGGAAATTATAGAAAAATTACGTTAAAAGAAATGGAGTAGGGAGGAAAACAGATGGAGAAGCAGAAGAGAATGAAAAATAAAGGAAAAAAGAAAGAAAGTTAAAAGAATATAAAAGAAAAATATTAAATGGTTCAAAACGAAAAAATATGGGGATTAATTGTATAAATTAATCTAAATTTTTTGTTTAAAATGATTATTTAACATGCTACATCACCTTACCGTTACATTGTTAACGGAAATTAACGGCTCAATGACTAAAATGTTAGAACGTGATAACATAAGTTGCTAAAACATAACATTTCAAACATAAATGACTAAAATGTAACTTAAGGTAAATAAATGTGACTATTTTAATAGTTTACCTTTTTGGATACTAATAATAATAAAATCATTGGAGTAATTTGAATTGGATTATAAATTTTAACAAAAATTATGAAAATTTTTTACGTAATCATCCGACTTGCCCCGACCCACACGAAGACGTATGTCAACTGGCTTTACTTTTTATTAAGCATCAGAGCACTCCCCCTTTCCATTAACACTTTTCCACTCACCTGCACCACCAGCACTACCATTCGCCGCCGCAACAACAATGTCATCAGTAGAGTCTCTCATCCTCCAACTCCACGAAATCTCCGCCGTTAAATTTGGCAACTTCAAGCTAAAATCCGGCATCTCTTCCCCTATCTACATAGACCTCCGCCTAATCGTCTCCTACCCTTCCCTCCTCCGCCAAATCTCCCAATCCCTCCTCTCTTCCCTCCCTCCCCAAACACCCTTCAACCTCATCCGCGGCGTTCCTTACACCGCCCTCCCGATCGCCACCTCCATCTCCCTCGACACCTCCATCTCCATGCTCATGCGCCGCAAAGAAGTGAAGGATTACGGTACCGCAAAGTCCATCGAAGGCGTTTACGAAAAGGGTCAAGTTTGTTTGATAGTTGAAGACCTCGTAACATCTGGAGCATCGGTTCTTGAAACCGCTGCGCCGTTACGGGCGTTGGGAATCAAGGTGACGGACGCCGTGGTGGTTATAGATAGAGAACAAGGCGGAAGGCAGACGTTGGAGGAGAATGGGATTAAGCTTCATGCTCTGTTTACTTTAACACAGATGGTTAAGGTTTTGAGAGCGAAAGGGAAGTTGAAGGCGGAGATGGAGACTTTGGTTATGAAGTTTTTGGAAGAGAACAAGGAAGTGGCGGTGCCTAAGGTTGAGAAAGCGAGGGTTAAGAGTTTGGGGTTTGAAGAAAGGGCTAAGTTAGCTAAGAATCCAACTGGGAAAAAGCTCTTTGAGGTTATGGTTAAGAAACACAGTAATCTTTGTTTGGCTGCTGATGTTGGGACTGCTGCTGAGTTGCTTGATATTGCTGAGAAGGTAAATTGGTTTTAGTTTATCAGCGAAGTTTTGAAGTATTCTAGGATGAGAAATTTTTTTGTGTGTGTGAAAGTACAACTTCTTCAGTTTTTTAGGGAAAGTGATGGAAAGTAGGTTTTCTTTTATAGAATTTATACTTTGGAAACTTAGGCAGTGTTACTTACAGCATCATATTTAGCCGTATTTTTGTATCTTAACAATGTCTTTGTACATCAAATTATTATAATCATGGGATTTTGAGTTGTGACTAAGCTTTGATATATCGGGGTTAGAAACAATGTTAAGTTCGGTGTTAATGTTTAAACTTAGACTTGAGTCTTAAAAAGATGTCTGTTAAGTGGATTTTAGTTTGTATTAACTTGTTAGAAAGTCGTTTGCTCCATATTTGAACTTCTATGCAGGTTGGACCAGAAATCTGTTTATTGAAGACTCATGTTGACATATTCCCCGATTTCACTCCAGATTTTGGTTCTAAACTTCGTGCGGTAAGTCTCATCTGCTTATTGAATGTCTTGTGCCTATATTTTCCGAACTATGGCCATTCTTGAGAAATCATTTTGATTTTCTATGGAAGTATAACTTTATCATCCTTGCGTCTATTTTCAGTATTCAGGTTAAACCTAGTGATGAAGAAAGTTATTGATTTTCATTATAGATTATGTCAGATTGTGTGAACCGGTTGTTATTAATAGAGATGTTACTGCTAAGTTAAACTAACAGTGCTGTTTTTGACATTTCAACTGAAGATTGCAGAAAGACATAACTTTATGATCTTCGAAGACCGTAAATTTGCCGATATTGGTAACACAGTGACAATGCAGTATGAAGGGTAATATTCAGTTTCTGCAGCCTAAGTTTCCCTTTTCTTGTAGATGCCTTTGCTCTTGTCTTACTGCTTCTGGCACGTATGCTTTTGCAGTGGTATCTTCCGTATATTGGATTGGGCTGATATTGTTAATGCACACATAATCTCGGGTCCTGGAATTGTTGATGGTCTGAAGTTGAAGGTTGGTTATGATTGCCCAACAGTACTTTTTAGCTAGAATTAACATACAGAGTTAGAACTAATCTTTTCTTGGGGAAATTTTTTAGGGTTTGCCTCGCGGTAGGGGACTGTTGCTACTGGCAGAAATGAGCTCTGCTGGTAACCTTGCTAAGGGAGACTACACGGCTGCTGCAGTAAAAATTGTAGAAGAGCATTCTGATTTTGTCATTGGTTTTATCTCTGTCAATCCGGCATCATGGTCTGGGGCACCGGTAAATCCAGCATTCATTCAGGCAACCCCTGGAGTCCAAATGGTAAAGGGTGGTGATGATCTTGGCCAGCAGTATAACACTCCATATTCTGTAAGTATTTGGTCCTATCATTGCTCGTTCTACAGTTTAACTCTTCCTCTGTAAGGCTATTTTGTATATATGAATTTTCCTTGAAAATTCTTTTAAATGTGCTGTCTAGAAAATGACTAAGGTGAACGAAAATGTCTCTCTTGTCCTGTTGTGTCAAAACCCTGTATTTTTTCCCAAAACGCACTATATATTAGTGTGATGCTGGTTTTTGTCGATTCTAGTGGCGTTTTGCTTACTCTTATCGGCTTTAGTAACCGAAATAAACGATATTCCAGGTCATCTTTGATAGGGGTAGTGACATAATAATTGTGGGGCGCGGAATCATAAAGGCAGCAAACCCTGCAGAGGCAGCTCGCGAATACCGCCTTCAAGGATGGGAAGCATATAAAGCTAAATGCAGTTGAGAGAGATGTTTTAGGTTCTGAACCTGTTGCTTGAAACTGATACACACACTTCCCTAATAACAAACAGTTGAATTTTGTTTAATCAATAAGTTGACATGCTTGGCACGTTAGTATGCGGAATGCAATCCTTGAACCAGAGGTTTTGAGCTAGGAATACCCTTTAATCCTTGTATTCTGAGGCTATATATATATATATATATATTCACATGCATGTATATGTGCATTTTATTTTGGTTTGACTGCCATATTTGTTAAGCCGGACAGACCCTTGCATTATTTTCCAAACATGGATCCGAATGTGTTGTGAAAAATGATTTTATCATATATATAATATATATATAAAGTAAGGTATAGAAGCATTTTGGAAAACAATCATATGCACCAGCTCTTCTTTGGTTCTCAAAGGTTGAGTATTTCTCAAGTCAAGTTGGAGAGCTGGTGTGCAAAGCAAATCAAAGAAAACAAATTTATGTGAAAGTTTAAAATTACAATAATAAGTAGGCACTCTCATTGCTTCAATCTTCATTAATATTTAAATAATAACTAAACTTTTTTATTAATATTTATAGTGATTTTTATATAATAATATATCTTGATTTATTTTTGGAATAAATCAAGTACATTTTGTTGAAAGAAAATGTATTTCAAGCGTACCTTAACATTTTAATTATGTCTTTTTATCATTTTCCAATTTAGGTTTAGTTTAGTTTTGCTTCTCAAAAATGTTTTTGGAGTTAGCATACTAAATAGACAATTTTTGAAGTCAAAAGTGCTTTTAAATCTAAAAGTAAAAACAATTTTTTCTAGCTTCTGCTTTTGGCAAAAGCGTTTAAAACAATTTTTTTTAGCTTCTGCTTTTGGCAAAAGCGTTTTTAGAAACAAAGGATAATTTTAACCCTTACAAAGTGTTTTATATAATATTTATATTAGGTATGTAATTACTTTTTTATTGAAATTTATTTTAAATATATAATATTATATATTAGTTACATTTAATATTTAAAATATAGTTTATATATTCAAATTAAATTTTATAAATATTTAATATTAATTGCTTAAAATATTTAAAATTTATATTTCATATATTAAAATATTAACAACAAATTATAATAAATTATTTTTATATTTTTACTAAAATATCGTAATATTAACTAATTTGAACATTATTTAAATTCATATTTATTACTTTATAACACCATGTCTAAAATGAATTTTTTGTCTCAAAAATACTTTTTGACGGCAATACTAAATACTTAAATCTTAAACTAAACTTTTAAAAGCTTTCTCAAAATCACTTTTCTACTGTACTTTTTAAAACACTTCTTAAAAGCAATGCTAAACTAACCCTTAATTTTATAAAATTTGTATTCTTTTTTAAAAAATGTAAACTTTGATTTCTTAGAGTAACATTACTTATTATTTTAAAGATATTTTATTGATCAAATACTATAATTAAAAAATATTTTAGCAGCAATTATTTTTTAATTTAATGTATGGATTATTATGTTTTAATTTTGAAATTATATTAGTTGTAAAATAAAAAGGTTTTTAGTCAAAATTAGTTTAATAAGAATTAATTATTGAATACAATAATTGTATACAACACATGGTAAGAATATGTTGTTAGTTCTAGTACTTTGATAAAATTTGAGATTTAATCATTGTATTTAAAAAGTTAAAATATAAATCTTACTTTTTATTTAAAAATCAAGTCTAATCATTATCATAATTAATAGTTTAAGTTAGAAGTTGCCAACTTAATATAATAATAAGGTGGTTCTTATACGATGTGATTTATGATTGACGGAAAATAAACATATTAAGTTGACAAGTTTTGACGGAATCTATTAATGAAATAATAATTGAACTAGGGTTTTAAATTGAAAAAGTAAGAGGATTGGTTTTAACTTTTAAAGTATAGAGATTAAATCTCAAATTTTATAGAAATATATGGACTAACAACATATTTTTAACTTATATATTAATTTGTTTTAGCTTTTCTTTTAACATATAGATTCATATATTTGTTTTTTATTAGCAATCAAGGCTATTCAAATTAAACATATTTATTCAATCCCAAATAATCTCATCCCCGCCTCAATTATAAAAATAAAAGACTATTTGAAATTAAATAGTTTAGTCACAATTGCGGTCAACTTAGTAATGGAAGTCTAAGGTTGACTTTTTATTGGCCTAATAATAAATTTAGTCCTCCAATGTTTATACATTCTATCAATTTGATCTTAATCTAAAAACTTTAACAAATTTAACTTTCAATGTTTTCAAAATTTATCATTTTATTTCTAATTCTAAAAATTATAGCATATATTTAAAAATCTTAAAAATATTTTTGTATTTACTTTTCTTTTTACTTTTTATAATTTATATTTAGTTTTCTTGTTAACCATTCTCATTTTCTCATCAACCAAACATGTGAAAAGCTCAAAAATTAAAGCTATTTTTGATTCAATCTCTTTTGATTTAGTCTCCCTTTTTGGTTACATTGTTCATCCCAAATGTTTAATTAAAACCGGAAAAAATCTCAAAATTAACAAATTTATAAATTTAGAAAAATCATTGGGTTGACAACACCAACTTCAATGGCCTTACTCTTGGTTACATAGATAGTACTTGTTTTAGGCTCTAGTGTTTTTGTATTTTATCATTTCTAATTCAGACATTGGAGAGAGATTACAGGTTAAGACCATGCCCTTTGCTATTTCTAACTTCGTCAATTGAATGAAAGAAAGGGCAAAGTGGAATGTATCGTTGAAAGTCATTTTGGTTACAAAAATCTAAAAATAATTTTATCTTTACTTTTTAAGAATTTTAAATATAAAATAATTTTTATAATTAGGACTAAAATAGCAAATCTTGTAAACATTGACAATAAGACCCATGTTAGACTTCTCTTAGACAATTAATAAAATTACGATTAAAATATTTAATTTCAAAATTTAAATAACTAAAAAACAATAATTAATAACCTAGATACAATCAACTGAATAGTTCTTACTCTATATTTTAAACTTCATTGTTTTAAATTTCCTTTTACCTTTAAAAATACCTTTTAAAATCTATAATAAAGGTAACAAAGAAAAATTAATAGGAATGTAATTAAAATGTTTTATTTCAAATAATTAAATAATTAAATTAAAAATTAATAGTTGAGCGTGTTACATATTAATCTTGAATTTGGCCTAAAAATTCTACACGATTTAATCTGATTTTATGTAAAAATATATTCAAATTGGTGAAGGATTATTCCAACTTGTACAATGGATCTCCTTAAAATTTATATGACCAATTCTAAAATAGAGCAAGCTAATGGCCGACCCTTTTTCTCCAGGATTATTTTGTTTAATATCAAGTATCTATGTCCCCATAACATAAATTTTGAATCAGTGAATAAATAAAAGTACGAAGAATCAAATTATATTTATTAAAAAATAAATAAATTAATTTTGTACATTAAATCATCTTTTCGTCAAAAATTACACCCACTTCTATCATTAAGTAATGACATGACTGATGAAGCAAGTAGACAATGACACTTGACATTACAAGTATTTAAAAAATACAAAATAATTTTTTTAATAAAAAAATTAAAGAAGGTATAAAAAAATTATTTTCCAAATTTAAACACTACTTTATAAGAAATTATATAAAGTTATTTTGGGGTTTCCATGGAAAGGGAATTTAATTAAAGGGACTTTAATTTGTGTGGTTTTAAGATAAATGATTCCGTTTTGTGATAAAGCGAAGAAAAGTCACCAGCATTTACCTATATCTTCTCAATGAAATGAAAATGACATCCACATTTGAATATTCTGCTTTCATTTGTTTTTTTTTTTTTATATTCATATTTTTATATATACATTAGATACAAATATTTTAATATGGACTAGAAAGAAAAGTTATCAAATGTTTGCTCGTGCTTATATTTTGTAAAATTTTACATTTAAAGAGCAAAAAAAAAAAAAAAAAAATCAAAGCGTTTAGGCTAGGGTTCAAGGAGAGGAAGTGAGCAACCACATAGAAAGCATGATTATTGATTAATGAACAAGGAAATTCAATAAGGGTATACTATATTTGATGTAAACCAACCATAACCATTATATTCCTAAAACTGCGCATCATCATTAATAATAAGATTCTACAACAAGAAGGATTTCTATACAATATTTCACTGTTATTCCTACAGCAAATTAAATATAATATAGTATATATACATATGTCTATATTATCTATCAGTTTTATTCTTTTTTCTTTTTCTACATCAAACTATATGTATATGTATATGTATAACACTAGATATTAATAAAAATTTAACTATATCTATGGCTCAAGAGTTGAAACTTTGGTTCATCGATCTCTTTCCCTAACAACAAGTAGGTAAAACATACCACTGATGAAAGTTCCCTAAGCTAGTTTAAAATTTGGAATATTTTCTTCAAGGGCATAAAAATGGTAAACCTACTGAATACCCCAGTACCTGAAAATTCAATTTAGAGTGTACCAGTTGAGGCCTGGAAGTTGATATGAAGGTCGAAAAATCCCATCCTCCATTGACCCTACCATTGTTTGTTGTTGCAGGTGAGGGGTTTGAGGAAGCTGGCTAAGCAGGGTTGCAATTGAAATTGAGCCATTTGTGTCTGGTTTTTCCAGGCTTCCATCATTGCTATGATCCCCATGAAACGTCTTGCTTGTTGAAGGACTGGCTGTATCCTCATCGGTCCAGTAAAGCGATGGGACGGTACTTCTTTTGAGAGGGTTAACCATAGACAGGTCTGGCTTTGAGCTTGAACAACATCCTAAGTGAGACATCGAACCATTGTTATTCACCCCATCACTCCCCAGCATTCCATCAAACAGGTTATGTTCATGATTTTCAAGAAATGTTCCACAACTTGTGCCCTTTGTCTGGAACTGAAGACTGCCAATTGACATTGAAGTTGGTACTGGCCCACCCATATCATCCATGGCCTCATCTTTTTCATATCCCAAGGGTCTATTTGTGTTGTTTTTCTTGTAGATTCTACATAGCACCCAATCATCAAGCTAGAACGCAAGAAAATCAGGTTCCAAACAATCAAATTCAGATCAATAGAATAAAACCACTAACTTCATTTAGAACTGATGAAAAACAAAAAGATTACCCTTAGTGAGTTCTTCTTGTATCCCAAGTCACATCCAGGGGGTTTGTTGTTATTCTTATTATCAGGAAGCCTATATTCATGCATGATCCAATTTGTTTTGATCCCTTTAGGAGGCTTCCCTCCATAGAAAACCAGTGCCTTCTTCACACCAACCTTTTGTGTCCCTTTCGAGTTTAATACCGGTTTATCGGTTCCGGTAGCCTTCCAATAACCCGAAGTTGCCGCCCTGTTAGGCCTCGCTCCGTTCGGATACTTTCTGTCTCTAGGACTAAAGAAGTACCATTCACGCTCGCCAAACGTTGCCTTAGCTGCAAACCTCAAACAAATTCACCCAGTACTATTTTAATATACAAAATTGTTAATTTTCGGTCGTATCGCTAAAGATATTTGATAAAATGTTTTACCTGGTAATTCCCATGGATCAAACTTATACAAATCAACTTCTGCAATTATTGCAACCGGTAGAGGGGCTGAGGTAGCCTTTTTCTTGAGATAGTGGACGACTAGCTCTTCATCCGTGGGGTGGAACCTGAACCCTGGTGGGAGGTTCGGCTGCCGCGAGACGGTGGAGGAGTCGTTGCTTTCCATTGCTGCTACTTGTCACGATTAATTCACTGATGAAACCGAGAATATTTTTGGTTTGGATTCTGAAAGTTTACCAGGGAAGAACATCATACAGCTTGTGGTTTTTTTTCTTGAGAGAGAGGCAGCTGAAGAAATGGTTGCATAGTGTTGGCATGAACATTATTATTCTTGTAATAAAAAGGCTTTAATACACCAAACTTGGCATCTGTTTACTGTTTAATCCACCATATCCAATCTCGATACGACACGCCACGAGAAATTAAAAGGGTATTTTCATCCTTTATACTAGGTATTGGTTAGCTGAATCCATGCACAAACTGGTTGATAATTGACATGCAGCGGTTACCAAGTGAAAAATGAAATTGATATATATTCTTGATATTTATAATGATGATGATGATGATGATGACGTGAACTGAGGGCCCACCCAATGGTTGACCGACACGTCTAGTTCCCCAAGTGTGACAGGGATCGACACGTGGGGCATGGAGTATGGCCCACGCGATGCAAGGGATAATATGGAGAGATGAGATAATTGTGGAGGATTGGCAACAAACCTTTTTCTTTTCTTTTTACGCTTTCAGATGTCATGCTTTTGTTGTGCAAAATCCTACCACCAAAAAAGCTATTTTAGATGACTAATCTCTAGCCAGCACCACACCTAAAAAAAAAAAACCAGATCAGCCGTGGCCACTGGCCTTGCCTGTCTTTCTGGTAATTTGGTTGTCACTTGTTCGACTTTTGATCATGTTTTGTCGCGAAGACGAAGATTTATGAACTTAAAAAATTGTCTGCTCCAACATATATATAAATTTTCACAATGTCTAATCAATAAATATAGAGATAATTTTTTCTCTATCTATAATAGTGATTACCTTTTATGTTGGATGATTATTTATGTGTGTAAATTTTTATTCTTTAAAGTTAAAGTATATTTTATATTCCTATTCACTTTGTAGCATTAGAAATTTATCCCTTTATTTTTATTTTTATTTTTAAGAATTTAGTCTTTTTACTTTTAGATTTAAAATTTAAATCTAGTTGCTACCCTTTAAAATTCTTCTATTAAGTCCATTAATGTGACATTTTGAGATTAAAAGAATATATATTCACTTGGTAATCATGTAAAATAAAAGTAATGTTGAAAATACTAATATGAATTAAAAAAAACCTATTCGAACTTGTCATGATAAAATAATTTTTGTTGTTGGAATAGGCTTATTAAGAAAAATGGACATAAACATTTTGATTGAAATAGTTAACAATATTGGCTATTTAGACTAATTAATGACATTACAAAAGTAGAGGGACTAAAATATGTCAAAATTAAAATATATAGATTAAATATCAAGTTTCAACATAAATATAAGGGTCAAAACTAAAATTTGACTATTGTCTTATAATGTAAAAAGAAAAGAAAAGAAAAGAAAAGAGCAAGACAAACCCAAAAGAAATGGGAAGCCACTTATCACCTTAAGATCCTTAAGGCATTCAAATTACATATAAACACGTAACATTTTGATTGAAAAGATAATGATATTAGTTATTTGGACTAATTAATAACATTATAAAAATATAGGGACCGATTAAAAATGAAGTATAAAGATTAAACCTCAAAGTTAAACATAACATAGAGACTAAAACTGAAAACCAATCATTTTAGAAAAATGTAAAAAGAGGAAATCACACACGCGTGTCAACAAAGGGAAGGTCAATGACCTTCCTTTATATATAGTTATAGATTACAACTTATTGTATTGATATATCATTTTATGATTTGTTGATATAAAGTTTGAAAATGAAGGTTATGGAGGTTTGAAAAGGTATGAAGGTATTTGGTCAGAGTTTTAGTTGTATGTAAGTTACGCTTAGAGTCTTCTTGGAATTGATGAGAGTTTATTTAAAGGCAGAGCTTGGTATGGTGTCTCTCTAGGCATGAGTCTTATTGTGTAGAGCCATGGAGTGCAACTAGTAAAGCTTTGGAGTTTTTTACTAAGATGTGATGTGATGCGATGGGGTGTGGTTTTGCCCTTGTTGAGTTAGTGGTAGAGTCTTGAGTGACA
Source organism: Gossypium raimondii (assembly GCF_025698545.1). NCBI lineage: Eukaryota > Viridiplantae > Streptophyta > Magnoliopsida > Malvales > Malvaceae > Gossypium > Gossypium raimondii. The sequence continues at coordinate 46,137,495 of NC_068577.1, forward strand.
TTATTAGATGAGATTAAAGGTCTTTGAATGGACCTTGATGTGACCTAATGGCATATTACATGAAAAGCACATGTGAATCTAGTGAGCTCCTTTAAGAGCAAAGCATTCTTAGCCAAAATGATTGACTTGACAAGGTGGTAAGTCTAAGATGATTTAAACCATCAAGCAAACCAAGAAGTTATTTTTTTATGGTAAAAATAAAGTGTAACCCTTCTCAGGTTAACAGATTACAAATAACAATTCCTAATATAAATATCCTTAAATGTTCTCCTATGAGAATGTTTTCAATTTGCACCAGTGGAGTGTAGAACTAAACAAGCCTGAGATTGTCTCTAAAGCTAAGCATTTCCTTGAAGTCAGAAGTAAGATTATCCTTAATGTCTAAAGTGAATGTCCCATTGTCTCTTGGTTTTTTTCACACTTTTCAAGCCTTATGTAAGGCAAGTGGTGCTGAAGTTCTATGCCAACGTGATAAAAAGTATCATGGATAACAAGAGCAAGCTCTTTTAGAAAGTGTATGTGTGTAGAAAGTGGTACAATTTCAATCTTTCACTGATCAGGTAGGTTCTTAACTGCTACTTGAAACCTAGTGGAGATAGAGGAATTATTGAACACAAATATTATTATTATTACTAATAATGTCCATTGTACTTGGCTTGAGAAGGGAAGCATTAGAGCTTCTTCATTGACCACTACATATGTAGCCCTGTATGGAATTATTATAAGAAATTGAGTCCCCAATAATCAAAGAGATGAAGTGGGATAGAGGGCAACAACCCTGATAAAGAAGGTGGTGAAGATGGTGGAATTTGATCTGGGGTAGCTTGTGTTTTATCAGGTGGTAAGTCATGCTGAGAAGTTACATGCTAGACATATTTTATCTTTTCCCTATTTGATTTATCAAGTACTTATTGCACAAAATCTGCGGCTGGTAAGAGCTATTGAGCAATGTGTGAGAGAAATTCCTAAGTTAAAGTTCTCTCTAAAGTGGCTTGTATGTTAGCACAAATCCATCTGAGCAACCTAATGAAGAGCAAGTAGAACCTGATGCAACAACAACTACTATGGAAGCTGAAGTTCCCACTCCCGTTGGAACTTTGAGCAAAATTTTGGATTCAACAGGAGGAGGAATGATCATCTGAATTCCTCTATTGAATCTCATAATCAAGTGATTTTCAGGCTCAAAGTTGAAATCAGAGTAATCCAGCAGATTCGAGAAAGGGAGATTTCTTTGAGTAATTATCTCCATCACTCCTAATCTTTGCACAATTGTTCGCTCAGTCCAGTAATCTTGTACTTCTAATTGGATGGACTAAATTTTAATCCTCATATTATTGAGTATTTGTTTAGCCTTGGTCCAGTCCAAAGAATAATGATTTGTAATAGCCCGATTTTTAGTGGTGCCAAAAAAGACGATTTCAGAACCCTATTTTTGTAAATTGGGTTTGTAATAATTAAAAATAAATATTTACGAAGTTAGTATAGTAACATATTAGAGTTTGGTACGATAATTTTTTTGAATTAATTGTTAATTTAGGTATAGGGACTAAATTGTAAAAGTTTTATCATTGTAGGTTTTAATTGACCAAATACTTAAAGACTTACATAACAATTATTTAAAGGACTAAAGTGACTAATAGAAAATTTTAATTAGTGCATACTGGATGATGATGTGCATGTCATTATACTTAATTAATTTAAGTTTAAAGTATAATAAACTAATGTTTAATTAAGAAAAAACGTGATTAATTAAATTTTAATTATGTATATAAGTAAAGTGAGTGGGAAAAGATGAGAGTTATCATATTTCCCACCGTTTGTTGAGAAGAGAAACAAGAAAACTCCATGGTTGAAGGCTTGAAGCATTCGACCACACATTAGGTAAAATTTCCAAGTTCCCTTCTTATAATTTTTATGTTTTTGAGGTCATGTGAGCTTGATTTAGCTAGCCCATGTACCAATTTGTAAAAGTGTTAATATTTTTGAAAGTTCTCATTGTTGATTTCTTGAAGAAATTGGTGTTAAATTGATAGATTTTAAGCTTAGATTATGAAAAAGGACTAGATTGTAATGTTTAATTGTTGTTTTGTACATAAGGACTAAACTAAATAAATTGTGAAATTGAGGTGAAATTTCGGTAAAATTAGAGAGTGAAGGGTTTATATGAATGTAATCGAGGTAGATTTTCAAATTGAAGCTTAATTTTGAATGTTATGACTATTTCGATTTTAAGGACTAAATTGAATAAAATATAAATCTTTGGGCTTATCGAAAAATGAAACTATATAGGTTCATACATGTCAAGGAATAGTGTATAAATGTTTTGTATTGATGAATTGAATATAATAATTGTATAGATTAAAATTGGACTAAATAAAAATAATCGAGGAAAAGACAAAATTATCGATTAGTCCCTAAAGATTCAATTTGTTTGTTGTTTTGACTAGGTAAGTTCATATAGAACTTGCTGCTTTATTTTATGTTATGCTAAATGTTGTTTTATTTTATTTATGTGTTTAGATTGAAGTGAATCTGGTGAATGACTTATTTGGCTCAAAATGGATTGAACTGAAAATCATGAAAATATTGGCTATTTCCGAAAATGCATGGAGTACCAATAAGAATGTTACATAATTACAGGACTTGTAATGAAATATGTAAATCGATACAGTGTTTGTTAATGATATGTATACGAAAATGATGCCCGTGTAAACTTAGTAAAAGATTAGGATACGTATGATATGCCATTCGGGTTATACACGTAATTGATCAGGTATTTACATGTTATGAGATCTAGAATTTGTTTTAGATTCTCAGGTTATATGTATCGTTGGTTTAGCCTGGATGGGTAACCTTGATATGATGTCATATTGTGTGAGCAATTTCGTTAAATTGTTAGTTTGTGTGAGCAACCATGATATATGTCAGCTTGTCTGAGCAAAATATCTCTGTGTATTCGAGTCCATTTTACAATAGTTCCCTTGGGCGAAATTTTAAGTTAATGGAAATGGAAACTTGGAATGATTTAGAATTGTACTGCATATGTATTTAATTTGAGATGTGTTATGTGAATTCTTGCCCAATGTGCTTATTATGCAAATTGACTAACCTATTTGGTTGTATATGATGATATCTATTAGTTGCATCAATGTATGTCAAGGAAAACCATATTGATGCCAATGAGATTAATATTTTAGCTTGTTGAATTGGTTAAAGTAAGTAATGTAACTTTCATATGAATTTACTAAGCATTTTATATTCTTACCTAGTTGTTTTCCTTTATCCTTGTAGATCGTTACATTTGCGGAACATGTCAAGCCAAATCCATTTGAAGCTCACACTATCCTATCACCAAATCGATAGCTTTTTGGTCATTTTGAGTCAAGATTATGGTGTGTATATAGGGTTAAAGTGTTAATGAAATGATCATTTTCTAATTCATATGATATGGTATGTTTGATGTTGTGGAAAATGTGGAGTGTATGAAAGGTTTGGTATGTAAAATATGGTGTATGGATTAGCTATGCTTGATGTGGTTTAGTACATGATTTTAAACTTAAAAATGTCATGTAGATATGCTATGAATTACATATAGATGAAATGGTAAGTTGAGTGAATAAATGTGCTTATATGCTTAAGTGTTTGTAAGGAAAATGAGATGGCATGATTGAACTTGAATTGGCATTGATAAGATTGGTGTTTGGTTGGTTGGTTTCGATGACATTTGATTGTTTGTATCAAAATGGATAGTTTTGCAATAGGTTGAGCTTATATCGAATTGATTTTGATTAGAAATAGTTAAATGACTTGTTATGTATGGTATGAAATGTATGAGTTTGAAATGTTTTTAGGTGAGCATAATGGTTGGTTTGATTGGAAACTATGAAATAGGTACCAAATGACTCATTTTTACCAAAAACAAAGTCCTCGTCGAACGACCAGTTTTCCTTGTTGCAATGTTGACTGAAAGTATGTGACGTTGCGACGTCGAGTGGCCTAACGCAGTGATGTGACAAGCTATTTGCGACATTATGATGTGGAAGAGATGACATCATGATGTCGGCTCTGAAATTTGTAAAACTTTGCAATTTGGTCATATTTTGAGTTCGGGTTTATAAAAGAGCTTTTGTAAGCTTGATTAAAACCCAATTTTGATTGTTTATCCATAAATGAATGTATTTGACATTGAATTACATGTACTAATGATTATTTTTACTGAGAATGGACTGTAGTTGCTCCGACAATGAATGTGACATCCTGCAGCTTGGATTCAGTGGTTGAGTCAGGTGAGGGGTGTAACAGGATATTTAGCATTTTGATTAGCAAGTGTTTTGAACAAAAAAAGGGGGAGTAGAGTGGAAGCTAGTAGTTGAGTGTATAGTGGAGCTCAAAGCTGTTTGTCTATGCATGGTGATTTTTTTTAATTGATGAATTGTTGACTAAAGGTATTGGGAAATGTACCCATATTGTAGTAAACATGTAATTGTTTTCTATGTATTTGAACGATGAATAATAAAGTTAATTTCACATTTCACTGTTATATCTTTTGTGTTTCTATCTTTCATGTTTCGCATACATAGCAAAATTGTGACAAGCAAATATTAGCTCATTGATTGTCTAAGTTCAAACTGATGATAAGTGGCATTATAAGAATGTTTACATTGCGAGAAAGACCACTAAATTCAGCAGATAATCTAAATGAGTCTGTAATCTCGTAAAAGTATCAAAGTGAGTATTTAATTCAAATAATTAGAAGGATTATTATGTCATTTACAATTCCAATTGGGGAGATGGCTATTGTTGGCTATCGGAGAAGTTGACTCCACGGGTAGAGACATAGATGTATTCATTGAAAAAAAATGATACATTAGACTGGACACAAGATGAATTACTTCTGAATTCGTTTGTGAATTAATTCACTTGTGACATTCATTGTGTGATTTACCTAAATCCTGAGTTAGTCATTGACCATGAGTATGTAAATCATGTGATTTGATATAAGTAGAGGCTTATGCTCTAAAGATGATTGAGCCCATAGTCAGTATGTTGGGTACATGAATTGAGTATGGCACGACTTTACTAGCAACAATGAAATTCATAACTCGATTAGAAAATTAACAATATCCTCTCATTGGCATTATGTGGATTGATAAATATGGAACGTGGCCATGGGTTGCTTGTTCTCAAGCGAGAAATTTATCACAGTCATTTGTTGATAGTGATCATATTAATAATTAAAAAGACACAATGGTGACAATGAGATAAAATAAGATTGTATTGAATGAATGGATTTAACTCAAAGGAATCAAGGATATCATATGAGGGTAACACACATGATGAGATCATTGAACAAAGTAGCTGGATGAATTGTTTTCATAAAGAGTATATAATAAGGAGTTTTCAATCATGGTACTTTATTTGGACTGAATCCATGATTAAGTAAATTACGAATTATTGGAACGATTCATAAAAGATTTTGCACAAGTCTCGAAACCATTAAGCTAGTTTCTTCGAAAAGATGTTTCTTTCAAGTTCAATGAAAAATGCATCAATGCTTTCAATGTTCTAATGCAAAAATTAGTTTCAGCACCCATTATAGTCAGCCTTTATTGGAAAAAGCCTTTTGTGATAATGTGATGCTGTGATCATGCAGTTGGAGTAGTATTGGGACAAAACAAAGACAAGGTTTTTCACGACATTCATTATGCAAGTAAGACACTTAATATAGCTCAATGTAATTACACTACCACGAAGAAAGAAATGTTAGCAGTTGTATTTGCATGTGAGAAATTCAAACTATATTTTATGGTGAACCGAATTTATGTCTATACGGATCACTCAACATTGAAGTGTGTGATGAAGAAAAAAGAATCAAAAGCAAGACTAATGAGATAGGTGTTGCTCTTTCAAGAGCTTGATTTATGGATTTTGGATAGAAAAGGGACATAAAATCAAGTTGCAGATCATTTGTCACAATTGGAATTAGAAACTGAAGGAAAAAGAGAAATGGAAATAAACGAGAACTTCGTTGATGAGCAGTTATTCCGACTCAAAACAATTTCGAAAAGACCTTGGTATGTAGACATTGCCAATTATTTAGCCCAAGGTATTTTCCCAATGGATGTAACATAGGCACAAAAAAAAGAAGGTTAAGTATGATACCAGAAAAAATACATGGGAGGAACCATATGTTTTCCGGCAATATACCGATTAATTAATCCAATATTGTGTAGTTGAAGAAAATGTTTTAAGATATTCTAATGGGATGCCATACATCTTCATCCATAGGCCACTTCGGAAGCAAGAGAATGACACAAAGGTGCTATAATTCAGATTCTATTGGCCTACTATAAACAAAGACACGTATGAATTTGTGCAAAGATGTGATAAATGCCAAAGAAAAGGGAACATTTCGAGAAGGGATGAGATGTCGCAAAATGGGACTTTGAAAGTAGAGATCTTCGACGTTTATGACATATATTGTAACACCCCTAACCCGTATCTGTCGTCGAATAGGGTTACAGAGCATTATCGGAGTTTACATTTCAGAACTATAAAAAATTTTAAAACATTTAATTCATATCATCAATCACAGCAAAACCAATCAATAGCACACATATTGTCCCTTATACGAGCCTTCGAGGCCCTAAAAACACATTAGAAACAAAAAGGGACTAAATCAGAAACATATAAAAATTTTAAGGAAAAGATAAAAATTTACAAACTGCAGGGGTCACACGGCCGTGTCCAGGCCATGTGACTCACACGGCCAAGAGACACAGCCATGTCTTAGGTCGTGTAGGCAATCGAAATAGGGACACACGACCGTGTCCCAGCCTGTGTAACTCACTGACTTAGGTCACACGACCAAACCACACGCCCGTGTGCCAGGCCGTGTAAAACCTGGCTTTTAACTCTTTGAAAACTATAGGGAACACACAACCGTGCTACCTGGCCGTGTGTCACACACGACTGAGACACACGCCCGTGTCTCTGCTTGTGTGGACTAAAATAAACTATTTTACAAGCCATTTTCTCACCCTTTTCAACATGTACCTATAATCTCTTTTGCACATATACATAAGCCCTCAAAAGGCACCAAAATCATGCATAATCAAGCCAAACACATATGGTATAATAACATCCAACCAATATGCCCAAATGCACCTCAAATGACAACATTAAAACATGTATAACCATGTACTCAATTTGGCCAAAATAATTGATTAACTTCTAACTAAGTTTGCATCATTCAACAACATGTAAATCACTTACCAAAACATACCATTTGGTACCAATTGTACCACATAATCATTAGCATCAAAATACATATATGCTTACTATGACAAAACACCAATTCACAACAAGTTATATGTCATATCTAATATGCACATTCAACTACTTTTCTATCTACCATCATTCAACCATAACAAGTCATATATCAACTATTTCAAGGCTACTTATATATACCTTATAATATATATCATTTTACCAACACAAGGCCAAAATGCAAACTAACCAAATGGTCAATTCCACAACAAAAGCACATAGGCTAACATTAGCCAAAATACCTATACATGCCATTATAACCTTAACCAAGACATCAACATCTACCGATATAATCGCTGGATAGTGTGATAAATCTCCGACGAGCTTCCAACCTGATCGAGCTTCCGATAATCTAAAAAATAAAGAAAAACAACTACGTAAGCAATGAATGCTTAGTAAGCTCGTATAAACTTTAATCATATCAATCTATTTCCAATATGAAATTTATACATATCAAGAATAATCATATACCGATACCACACAATCCATGAAACCAAATTCAACAATTGACAAAATGAGTAAATCCACAGCATCACTTATACTTATTATCCCTAGCATAGTAGGATTTTAGACAACTTTAAACTCTTCCAAATTTCTTTATTTTCATTTGCATTTCATTACTGTCCACACTTGTTCCATTTGCATAACACACAAGTCATAAGCATATCATTTAACCATAGCCACAAGCTAATGCATTTAAACATATCCCTTTTCGAATTAATCACATGATAAGCCATTTCATAAGAAATTGCATAATTTAGACCTTACCATTTTTTCATGAGCACAAACATATTTTCATTTGAGCACTTACCATTTCAATGCAACTTATAAGTAAACAGAATACCATTCAACCAACAACTTAGCACTTGCCTAAGCATCAAACAACAACACATGTTAGCTTACTTGAACATATTTAATATAAATTCAACATTTGATAACCTTATTTTCTCATGCCACACCTGAGTTTATTACTCGTCTCCATTTACATAATTTTCATGTATCAACATATCAAAGATATTCATATATGTACATGTGATGATACATATCATTCTCTTACCATTTCTTTATATATATATCATCCATTTCAATATATCAATATATTTTGCACCATTATTTTCGTGTATTTCATATATATATACCTGTATTAGTTCGTATTGAAATCATATTGTCTCGTAACTAAACATTTCCCATTGAATCATTTAGAATATCGTTGGATATTCGAGATAGCTCACACATAGTGTGCTAAACTGTAATATGTCAATTCCTATACATGTATGCTCATACGAGCTATGAATCAGTATGCTCTCGTGAGCTATGAATTGGTAAGCTCATACGAGCTGAGAATCGGTAAGCTCATAAGAGATGTGGTGTGTCCGCAACACATGAAGGACCTCAAACAAATCGGTAACCCTAATGACATGTCATTTGAATCCTACGAATTCCTAAGGTTCAAACGGAACTTAGTAATTGTCGTACGTCGTTGGATTTACGTCGTTTCATAACACAGTAAATTACATAGTAACATATATATGTTTCTTTAATCACAATATAATCACATATTAATATTCAATTTAATCAAAATTATACAGAATACAGTTCATACGAACTTACCTAGCTAAATTGCAGAAATACCAAAGTTTAGGGGCATTTTGGTAATTTTTTATTTTCCTCGATTTTCCACCCGATCTTGATCTAAATTAATAATTTTATCCAATAGATTAATTTAGAAAATAAAATAATTCATTTCATATAATTTAGTCATTTTTGACATTTTTACAAAATTGTCCATAAAGTTTTACTTTTATTCAGTTTAGTCACTGAGCCCAAAACTTGCAAATTAACCATTTTTACCCAGAATTGAGCTTAGCCGAATGTTCATGGTATCCAAAACAGCCCATTTATGCAACAATTTCACATTAAATTCTTGTACTTTTATTAATTTAACAAATTAGTCCCTAATCGAAAAAGTCATCAAAATCACATAACAAAATACTTTTAAATATAAATCAACATTCCAAATTTATCATCTAACATAAAAAATCACAAGATTCATCAATGGAAACTTTCAAAATATTTAACAGTTTCAAAATCGAAGGTATGGGCTAGTTGGACCTAGTTGCAACGATCTCAAAAACATAAAAATAATTAAAAACGGGAAAAAAACGCACCTACATGCACAAGAGAGAGATGGCCGAATTTTGAAGCTAAAAAATGGTGTTTTTCTTCCTTAGACAATCGGCTAGGTGAAGATGGACAAGGTAATGGGATTTTTGTTTTATTTATTTTATCTTTTATTACTTAATTACAATTTTACCCTTACCTATCATTAAAAATAACACAATTTTCAAACCATGCACATCCACTATCACCTTTAATGGTCTATTTACCATACAAGGACTTCCACCTTAAATTTCTATAGCTATTTAATACCTTTAGCTTATAGAACACAACTTTTGCACTTTACGCGATTTAGTCCTTTTTACTTAATTAACTATCGAAACGATAAAATTTTCCAACAAAACTTTAATATCACCTTAATTACACTCCGTAAATATTTATAAAAATATTTACAGCTCGGTTTATAGAAATGAGGTCTCGATACCTCATTTTCTAAAACCACTTAAACTTAATAAATCATTAATAAAACAAAAATCACAATATCAAAAACCTTTTTAAAATCACAATTAATTTGTAAATATTAAATATAATATTTACAAACTTACTTGTCAGATTTGGTGGCCTCGAAACCACTGCTTCTAACACCACTAAAAAACGAGTTGTTACATATATTTTATGGGATTGTTTCCCAATTCCTTTGAAAACCAATATACTCCTCGCAAATGATTATGTCTAAAAGTGGGAAGAAGAAATTTCTCTACCAACTAATGATTTGAAAGCAATAGTGAAATTCTTGGGGAAGAACATATTCACACGATTTGGAACCTCTAGGGCCTTAATTAGTGATGAAGGCATAGAATTAACAGTGTTAGGCATCGAATACAGAATTCAACATATTTTAGAAAAGACAATAAATCCAAGTCGTAAGGATTGGAGCATGCAATTAGATGATGCTCTATGGGCTTACTAATCTGTATACAAAACACCATTGGGTATGTCATAATACAAGCTTGTTTATGGGAAAAACTATCATTTGCCAATAAAGTTAGAAAATAAGGCATATTGGGCAATCAAAGAAATGATTTTGGATCCAACCTTAGCCAATGATATTCTAGCTAAATGAATTAGAAGAGTTCAGATATTTGGCATATAAAAACGCCAAACTTTACAAAAAAAAGGATAAAAAGAGACATGACGCAATGATCAAATCGAAATCCTTCTCACTGAGACAACAAATATTACTTTTCAAATCTAGATTAAAACTTTTCCCAGGAAAACTATGGTCAAGGTGAACAGGACCATTTACGGTAGGTCTCATCTTCCCCTATGGCGCTGTGGAATTCACAGCCAAAGATGGCAGAAACTTCCTAGTGAATGGACAAAGATTGAAACGATATTTGGGAGGTACCTTCAAATTTGAGGTTAAGAAGAAAGCCTTAGAATGTAGCGCTATATCAGAGAGGAAGGGTGAGATATGGGAACTTGAAGAGCATTGGAAATTGACGCTGGACAAGTTTGAAAACATCATATAGATTAAGTTGCACATATTGTATATTATTATTCAGTAGTTAGACTTTAGAAGTTTATTATTAATATTACATGCCAGAATTAGGAGTGAACATGTTCCTGTGTGGAATGAAAGAAATCAAAGCCAATCGAGGGTAAGAACGAACGATCAAAGGACATCAGTGCACCAAGAAAAGGGGGGAGGCAAGTTCGTGTCGCAACACACCGAAGCCATGGCACAACGCGATTGTTTCAAAGTCAAATCCCTAGAAATCAGTCGTTGTGGCACAACATAGGACCTCTATGGTGTGACACGACATCCTCATAGCTAATATGGAAAATTTTAGTCGTCGTGTCACGTCGTGCACATGCTAAGGCATGACACACTGACGATTTTCAGTAGGGTTAGACCCATCATTTGGCTAAAATCCTGTTCGAAGCTCTATTTATACCCACCTCCTTAAACCCTAAAGACACACCATTCAGATGCCCTAAATGAGTTATAACGTCCTTCAGCCACTCATTCATCTTGCATAGCAGCTTTGTTCTTTCGTATTCCCGATCCTCAAACACTATAAGTGATTCATCCTCCATTCTCCTCTTCCTCGAGCCGTCCTTTACTTGTCTTCATTTTTTCTGAACATATAATCTACACCAGTGGAAGATCGATCTTCATTAGCAAAAACCCAAGGTTTTGTACTCTAACTCTGTTTTCAATTAATTTTAACTACTTGAATTGTCACAATTTTTTCAATGGCATCAAGAAAACAACAACGCACTATCCAGGCACCGATCAACTTTGATGATAATCCATTCACCAATTTAGGAGTGGAGAGATTCTATCTCAAATTGAGTGGTCGTTAGTTCATTTAAGAATGTGCATTCAACCCTACCATGTCTGCCTGTGACGAGATCTAGGATTTGGTGCAATGTCACCGCTAGAATAACTTTTGCGCCACATCAACCAAACCAACGTTCAACACAATAGTTTATGAGTTTTATACCGCTTTGAAGGATCAAAAAAATCATATACAACAGGGTGTGACGATTACCGGAGTCACCATTCAGAGAAAAGAAATGTTGATTACGCAACGAGAAATATGCTAATTTTATGATGCCCCATATTATTCCCATGATTGTCTAGAAAATATAAATTTCTGCACATTTGAGAACCCATATATGAAGGGAATAATTAATTATTTGACGGAGGATCATGGGAAGTCGACTCGCAATCCCAACACTGGGGTGCCTTTAAAATTCAACCCAACCATCAATGGTAAAAATATGTATAAAATTTATTTCCACCTGCTACACACAATGCGTTTGACATCACTGCATACAAAACGGTTAGGCTTTTGCGATTGTAAATAAAGTACAAATTAGTATTGGCCATTAGAGCTACGAAGAGATGATGAAATGTTTACGGAGTCACAAACAAAGTATGTATTTCTCGCACTTGAACATAGCATTATGCAGAAGAGCTAAAGTTCCCATGTCTTCTGTCGAACCATTCACGCGATCGACAAGGAGTGTAATTGGGGATAACATGTACGGACAGTTCGTTGAACTCCAAAGGAAGCAAAAATAAGAAGTTGAACAACAAACAGTACACAAGAGGGATCCCCAAAGGCCAAGTAAGAGGAAGACCGAAGCACAGTCATCACGAATGATGGAATTAACAGACATGCCAATCTTTGAATGGAAAACGCGTTGGATGCAAAACATGAGAAATATCCTGATTCGCATTGCGCAAAAAATGGATGGCCGACGGCAATGCCACTACCAGACATGTTTGTGTGATTTCCACCGCCGGAAGAAGAAGACAATGAGGATGAGTTGAAGCGTGATTTTGACTAATTTTGAACAATTTTTAATTTATTTTTAATTTGGGCATTGTACTTAAGTTTTTATTTTTTTGGGTATGATGGTTATTGGTTTATTTTGATTTTTTTAAAAAAACTTTGGTATTTTATATATATTGCATTTTTCTTAGTAGGAACCCCAAGACCAAAAAGAGGAGTAGTCCCAACAATTGAGTTACACATATCACGCCAACCGGGTAACCTCTTTTCTTTATATTTTTATTGCGCAATAGGGACAATGTGCAGAATAAAGTGTGAGGGGGTTACATAGGAAAATTTTAAAATTTTTATTTATTTCTTATAGATTTTTAGTTGTCAATTTTTTTATTGTGTGTTTTGTTTGTGCTTGAGCTTGTAGAAATACAAGTGATTGGCTAGGAGCATATACCTAGGTTGTTTGTTTAAATTGTAAATTTAGCACGAAATCAAATAATTTAGATTGTTTATATTGACTAATTAATTCAGTTTATTAAACGTAAATAGGATAAATAAATGAAATATACCAAGTGATAAATGTAGATAAGAATAGGTAATTATATTTGTAGAAGTATAGGATGTTCAATTAAAAAACAAAACTCAGTAAAATCCATGGTTATTGAAACAGAGGCAAGTATGGCTAATATAACCTTTACAAAAAAAAAGTGACTGAGAAAAATCTCAATTTGGCACAAATAAAAATAAAAAAATCATAAAAGGATTATACAGGAAATATTCTTGCATTAGAGTTTAAAGCATGAACAAAAATAAATTGAGTAGGAAAAGATATATGACTTGTATATACCCTACAAAAATAAATACTATATTCGTATATATATTTTGATGGACACATATTTAATTTTCTTTAACTTGTTTACTCTGTAATTTATTGAACTAATCTATTTAGGTGTAAATAACTGTGATTTGTTTAAATTTCTAGCTAGAGTTACATAATTAGGCAAATTTTCCTAGTGTCGATGTCCCGATCTAATCTTGTGTATCAAGTCGGCTTAAGTACATTGTTTGACTATAGTTTTTATTTTATTTTTGTTTAGTTTGCTTGAGGAAAAGCAAAGACTTAAGTGTGGGGTATTTGACCTGTCGTCAAATGTAGTAGTCAATTTAGGTTATTTCCGCACTTAAAGAGCTTATTTTCTATGCAATTCAGTATTTTATATTACGTTTTCGATATTTAGGACTTAGGATTAAATATTAATAAAATAAGTGTTTTTAGCACATTTTGTAAGTGTTGTGACCCAATAGACCGACACGAACCTTAGGTAGTACTAATTTATATAATTGGGTGTGTAGGATGAAGATTTATAGGCTCAATTGACGTGGAAGCAATGGACGAGTAATGCACAAGCTTCCCGTGATGTCAAAGTATGAAATGAAGGATAAAAGGAAAATTTTGCGTGTCATGTCGTGGCATAGACATTGCATGGCGTGACATAGGTCGATGTGATGCCCAAGAATATCAAGGATATTTTTGTCCACGCAATCAACTTTATACAAAGATGTTGAATGTGCCGAAGACCTAATTTGAGTTGCCAACACTTCTATAAATAAGAAATTAGAGGTTTGATGTAACTAAGTTGTCCTAGATGCACTCAAAAACCCTAATAGTTTAGGAGTAAGATTAGATTAATTTTCTTTCGGCTTTTCATAACTATTTATTTTTTCCTCTTGGAATCAGTTTCAATCCAAGAGTTTATTTATATTAGCCAAGTATTTTAGTTTAATTTCTCTTTTGATTTGATATATTTCTTTATTCCAATCAATTGATTTGCTACTCTATTCTCCATTCTATATCAAATCCACGATTATTCAAATTTATTTTCTTTTTCGATTCAATCGTGTTCTTCACATGATTTATTCAATTGACATCGAGATTATGAATAACATAAGTGGATAAATACCTTGGGGAAGATTAGTGAGTGGATGCGGATGTGATTAATGGAAGATTTAGGATTTCTTGAAAGGGTTAGTTGGTATGATTAAGTGTTCTTAAATCATTAGGATTGACAACCGAAGGAAGTAATCATATGCTAAACGAGGTCAGGAGATAAGTCAAACCGAGTAAATCGTAATTTATCTTGGTTGAGAAAATGAGGTCTAAAAATATGCAAGTATCAACCAATCAATTAGTTAATTAGAGGTTGGGAGGTAATAATTGGTTAATAGGTACCTAATCCACCTTAAAACCCTAACCTGAAGTTAATTACAAACCCTGCAGCCAGTTAATCTTCCTGATTAGTTTTGTGATTTTAGTCTTTTGTTATTTTCCTATTTATTTATTTATTTTAATTATTTAATTTTTCTCAATTATATATTTTTTGATATTTCATAATATAGGAATTATTTAGTACTATTTAGACTTATTATTGTAAAAAGGTTTTCATAGATTTATTCCATCCTCTCTTGGGTATGACTCTCAGAATACTTTTAAGTGTTTTGTTGTACTAAACTATATTACAATTTGACTCATGCAATTTGACTCGAGCTTGAGAAATCAGTAGACTTGTGATGAGTTTTTGGATAGGATCCTGACATTTCTGGGTTGAGATATCTTCATGGTGTTCGAAGATCTATCTCTTAGCTTCAAAACTCACTTTGAATCACTTGATTTTGGGTTCAGGAGCTCAAGTTATGACTGTTTTAGGGAAGACTGCGTGAGTGGAATTTTTGAACGGGATTATGACGAGAATTACGAGTTTCAGGCTTTTAATTCGAGTTTAAATCATATTGGGTTCGGGTTTTGGGCTTAATTTTTATTATTTATGATTCCAATATTGTATCTATCAGTTCTTATTGTTTTATTATTTCGACTTTTTAATAATTATTAAGTAGTTTAAGTTATTCAAGAGTTTTATGTCAACAAGAAAGTTTAGTTTAAAACTACTTATTGTTTAGATTAATTAGAGTTCTAGTATACTTAAGAGTTTTATTTAGATTTATTTAGCTAGCCTATATATAGGCCTTTGCATTGTACACAGTTCATTCAATTGATTATTATTTAAATTCTCTTTGAGTTTTTCTTTTCAAGAATTGTTCTTGAGTTTTCTTTTAGAAGAGTTTTAACAATCTTTTTAGACTATGGGGATCATCTTCAAACTTTTTTTTTGCCAAGTTTTCTTTCTTGGAGGGGAAATTAGAGCCACTTGAAGGGAGTTGTAGATTCTTCTTATTTCCAAGGCTTTTTAGGACTTTTACACTCCATGTTATATATTTTCCATCTATCTTCTTTATTTTCTTCTTTATTGTTCTTTTTGAAGACTAGGTTTGGCAACTTGCATAATAAGGCATTTTCTTACACACACACACGGGCAAGTGGCACGGCAATGTGATCACTATTATTTAAGAAAATTTTGGTCAACATGGCTACAACTTGTCACACGAGTTGGCCACATGCTCATGTGGTACTACAGATTTGGTCATTGGATTTTCCAAATGATCTTAGTCTCTGACATGGCCCAGCCACACGGCCGTGTGAACGTTTATAAGTTTTTGCATTTATGTCCACACGGCTTCAGTGAGATACACGGCCTTGATACAAAACCATGTGACTCCAGCTTTACACGGTTTGATTTTTTCACATGGCCATGGGACCCTGTTTAGTGATTTTTACCTAGTTGTTTAAAAGTTTGCAATTTAGTCCTTATTTGTAATCGAGTCAACATAAGAGCTTTCGTAAGCTCGATTAAAACATGAGATTGTTTGTAAATCATGATGAACATGGATTGTGAATGGTTTTTGTTAATTTATTAATTATTAAAGTTAGAAATACATGTGATTTGTTCTGTTAACCATTGTAGCATCATGTAGCTCAAGTCTAGCGACCAGATTGGGTGAAGGGTGTTACATTTAGTGGTTTTAGAGCTATAGGTTTAGTTGATTCTTGGATTAAATTAAGCTCACAAATGGGTCTAGAAGGTACATGCCAAGGTTGAGTCAAGTCTTGGTCAGAAAATTGGATGCTAATTACTTAATGTTTTTGCTTGTAGCTAAACATGTTTAGTGAATCGAGAAATGATGCTGCGCATGATGCTAATAGTAGCAGTCGCTCTGTTAAAAATGATAATCGAATCAAAATAGAGTCTTGAAATGTGGGTTCATCTAGTACTCGACAGCCTAGTATTGTTAAAAATAGACTTGAAGATTAAGGAGATGAAATTTTATTACGTAATATTGCACATGCTTTTCAACGATTGGTTAGGGCTACTCCCTCGAATACACAAACAACTGTAGTTCGATGAGCTCCAATAAAAAAAACTATGGAAATATGGTGCCACTGAGTTCAAAGAAGTAAAATGAGTTGATCCTTCAACAATCGAGATGTGGTTGGAAGCAACGAATTAAATCTTATGACAACTTGAATGCACTTATTTATGGATTGGGTTTTTTTTTCGTTTGAATTTAAGAAAAAGTATGTAGGTGAACTATACTTGGAAGATCAGAAACAAGAAGTAATGTTATTAAAGTAAGAAAAGCTAAATGTAGTTGATTACAAAAGAGAATTTCTAAGGCTTAGTAAATATGCCTTGAAATTAATTTCGATAGAAGAAGAAAGTTGTAAACGGTTTCTTCGAGGACTATGTGACGAGCTCAAGATTTCGTTGGTTCCATTCATGATAAAAGAATTCTTAGATTTGACGGATCAAACAAAGATGACTAAGCAAGCGATGAGACTTGATAAGAAATTTAAAAATCCCTGGGCTTCTAGAAAAAGGGTCAGAAACTCTAGCTCGCTTCCACTATCTAAACAGGTTAGAGAATCTCGAGAATATTGGAGGCTAGCTTTAAGATATGTAAGACTAGAAAAGAGCCAAGATAGACATTTGACAGTCTCTATGGGTAGTGCGAAAGGCCCTAGCAGAGATGATTATGTTCCGATTTGCATATTATGTGAAAAAAGACAAAAGGTGAACATTGGAAGAAAACGGGGCTTACTTTATATGTGGGTCACTGAACTATTTTGCAAGAGATAGTCCGAGAAATGATATTGATCCACCTGCTTCTACCCAAAGATTTACTCCATTTGTTAGGGGTTGAGAGATTAATCGTGGTGGTTTTAATTGAGAAGAAGACATGAATCATCTGTTCATCAACCAGAGGCCAACGAAACGGGCTTGTGTTGTTCGCACCCATGAGGAGAGCGATGCTACCGATGTTGTAGCATGTATACTTATTTTATTCTCTGCATTAGTTCATGCTTTAATAGACCTTGGTTCTTCTCATTCCTACACAAATCCTGAAATGGTTAAATCTGAGAGTTTGTGACCTGAAATGTCAAAAGTAGCTATGTCAGTATCAAGTCCATTAGGATAGACAATATTAGTTGATCAAGTGTGCAAGTGGTGTCCTTTATAAATTAAGAACGTACTTTTCCCTGTGGATTTGTTGATTATATTATTCGGTGACTTCAATTTGATTCTGGGTATGGATTGGCTGGCTGAGCATGGAGTGATTTTGGACTGCCGAAAGAAGCAATTTTCTGTTCAGAAATAAAATGGCGATATTATGGACGTGAAGGGTGTCGAAACAAATAGTACAACTCAGATTATTTTTTTAGTCAGGGCTAATAAGCTCCCGCATCAAGGTCGTGAAACTTTTCTAGCCTACGTTATTAACTCGAGCTTAAGTGAAGGTCAGATAAATAAAATCTGAATTGTGTGTGAATTTCCTAATAAATTGTCGGGATTGCCACCTGATCAGAAAGTTGAGTTCACAATTGAAGTCTTTTTGGGTATGACTTCGGTATCGACTGCCCCGTATTGAATGGTGCTATCTAAGCTGAAAGAATTAAAAGTGTAGTTGCAAGATTTGCTGGACCGCGACTTTATACATCCTAGTATATCGCCTTGGAGAGCTCTGATTTTATTTGTTAAAAAGAAAGATGGTTTGATATTACCAGATATTATCAGCAAATGTCTTAGAGATTCGTAGCTTCCGTGGTTTGGATGGATATTACTGGAGGTTTGTGAATGACTTTTCAAGGATAGTTGTACCGATGACGAAACTACTAAAAAGGGCATACAATATATCTTGAATGCATAATGTTAGAAGAGTTTCAAAAAGCTGAAAAAGATGTTGATCGAAGCACTAATTTCAATATTGCCAGAATCTAGAAAGAAATTTTTGGTTTTCAATGACGTCTCATTGTATGGTTTGGGTTGTGTTTTGATGCAATATTAAAAAGTGATTGTGTATGCGTCACAACAGTTGAACACACACGAACGCAACTATCCTATGCATGACTTAGAGCTTGTAGTTGTAATTTTTGGTTTAAAGATTTGGGGGCACTACTTATATGGTGAGAGGTGTCATATCTATACCGGTCATAAAAGTCTCAAACACCTCCTGACCCAAAGGGATTTTAATTTGAGACAACGTCTCTAGGCCAAGTTGTTGAAGGATTACGACTGTGTTATTGACTATCACTTTGGAAAAGCTAACTTAGTAGATGACGTGTTGAGCAGGAAAGTTGCAGTTGATCTACGAGCAATGTTTGCTCGGCTCAGTATTAGTAAAGGTAAAATTTTTTTAGCTGATTTGAGAATCAAACCGGTGTTATTTGATCAAATAGTTGAAGCACAACTTGTTGATACCAAGTTATCTAAGAAAAAAGGGAATGATATGATGGGGCTCGATTGAGAATTTTAGCTGAGATGATCATGGTTGTTTGAGATTTTATAATCGAATCTGTGTTTCCAATAATTCTGATTTAAGAGAGTTGATACTTCGTGAGGCTCATGATAACCCATTTCCTGGTGGTATGAAAATGTACCATGATCTATGAGAAACATTCTAGTGGCCTAGTATGAAGAGAGAGATTGTTGAATATGTTGCTAGATATCTGACCAGTTAGTTAGTTAAAGTGGGACATCGGGTTCCTACTGGGTTGGTACAGCCTATCTCGAATTGCGAATGAAAATGGGAGTGGATTACGATGGATTTTGTGTTTGGTCTTTCGTTATCTCTAAGTAAAAATAATATTATTTGGGTGATAGTTGATTGGTTGACTAGTCGGTCCATTTTCTGGCAGTAAAGATGGATTGGTCGCTTCAGATTCTATCTAAAGTTTATATTAATGAGATATTCAGACATCATGGCATTCCTTTATCTATCATCCCTGATAGAGATCCCCATTTAACCTTGAGATTTTGGAAACAATTGCACGAAACTAAATTTCAACACCGCATTCCATCCCCAGTCTGATGGACAATCTAAGCTAGTAATTCAAATTTTAGAAGATATGCTTTGTCACACCCAGTTTTATCTAAGTCAAGAATTTAGGAATAATTAAGGGCTAAATTGAAAGAATTCATAAGTTGGTGACTTCTATTAAAAAATAATGAATAAATTAGTATTTGATTTGGACATCGTTGACTTCTAATTTCATCTCGATTGGATTAAGACCAACTAGTTCTTTAATGGGAGACAATATGATTACCAATTAACAGTTTTTATATGGTTGATAACCGGGAGTGAAGGGTTATAAATAACAGAGAAATGAATTCTCGAGATGAATTCTTCTGAACCCTATTTTGATCTCTTTGTCATCTTCAGTTACTCTGAATAAGAAAAAGATAAGAGAGCTCTGCATGGGGCAATATTCATAGATCGAGTTAAGAGGATAGATAAGCAAGGGTACTAGCAAAATTCTAAGTCTTTTGGTGTTCATAAATTTGAGAAAATGGAGTTAAGAATTTGTATAAATTTTGAGAGGGTTTTTCAACTGGAATATTGAGTTTAACTTATGACCTTGGTTGTAATGCTTAGTTGCCAGGAGAACAGAAGCTCTGGCGTTCGAAAAAGATAAGCTGAGGAGGTAAAGAAGCATCATGTGAGTTTCTATACTCAATTCTTGGAATGTTGTATGGTTGGCATGTATCTTTGTTGATTTCAGAGAGAGTTTTGTGATGTATATTTTTGCTGATTTAGAATGTTATACATGTATACAGTTTTGTAGGTATACGAGTATTCACAAATGTATTTCGATATGCATGAAATGGTTATGATTCTATGCCTAAAAATTAGCGTACTCCATGATAACATGTTTAAGAAACACATGTATTGCATGTTTATAACGGTGGAGTACAGAGGGAAAATTATTGACGGGTTAGATAAAGTTAGGGTTTGACGATGTGGATGATTGGGCGAATGGTTTGGGAAATGAAGTTTCTGTTTACTATAATCCAAAATTTGCTCGGTGAAAACCGTGATATGCGAAGCTCTAGGCCTTACGGAGGGGACGCTATGGTGTTCAAGCATTAATTTTAGAAGTAAGGCTTATTGGATGGACTATAATGGGGTATAATTTGTAAAACCATAGCTCGGCTATGGAAACATAGAGAGTCCGCCAAGACATTAAGCATGGGTATAATGTATAAGACCATAACTTGACTATGGCAACATAGAGAGTTCGTCAGGACATTAAGCATGTGGTATAATGTGTAAGACCATAGCTCGACTATGAAAACATAGAGAGTACACCAGGACATTAAACATGGGGTATAATGTGTAAGACCATAGCGCAACTATGGCAACATAGAGAGTCCGTCAGGACATTAAACCTGGGGTATAACGTGTAAGACTATAGCTCAGCTATGGCAACCTGAAGAGTCTGCTAGGAAATTAAACATGGGGTATGTGTGTAAGACCTTGGCTCGACTATGAAAACATAGAGAGTTTTTCAGGACATTAAACGCTGGGTAGTTCGTCAAGACATTAAATGCTAGGTATTTCGTTGGGACATTAAATGCGGGGTAGCCTGTTGAGACATTAAATGCGGGGTAGCCCACCGAGATAATAAAAATGGGGTACTTTTCTAGGACAATAATCATGAAAAATCACACAAATGAGGAAAAATGGTTAGAAGAAAAATGCAAGTGTTGGTAGGCAATATCTAGCCATCAGGCTTTAGGAATCTGCTGAAAAAGGAAATAGTAATAGAAATGGGAAAAGTCTGTCAAAACGGTAAATATGAAAGCGGGTAAGGCATATTGTGGTAACCTAAAAAGAATCAAATATGGGAATGGCGGGACTGTAATGCCTTGTATATAGGCAAGTGAAAGAGGATTTATCCGAGGATCGCAGATAAAGATCCACCGTTAAGAACCATCAGAAATTGCTTAAATAAACTCTGTATGTTAGAGAGGTCTTGGAAGAGTAACGAGAGATTCACTCACAGTATAAGGCTTCGTTGAAGTAGTAGTTCATTCTGCGAGGTTCAATCGTATGTACTCTGTATAGGGTAATTTTTAAAGAGGGGTTAGCTAGAAAGAGGTACTAATAAGGATTATCCAATTGACAATTAAGTCTGTCAAGACTATTCCTCTTTGAGGAGAATCTATTACGAATATACCCTCTATAGAGTTATAGGAAACCATCATAAAAGGGAGATCGTAAAATCGAATGGTCACTTAGATAACAGTTTGTTGAATATTATAAGCCAAAACGATCTACTATAGATGGACATGTTACAACTTAAAAGCAAGGTATCGCAAATAAGGCGGATTACAAGAGAGTAATCCAAACAACATTTCAACCTGAGCGTACGGTAGAAGTAGAAAAGATGAAATATAGTTAAGCTTGCCCATGTGGCGTGGGTTTTTATGAGTGGCCTTATGAGTGGAATGCCAGTAAATACGATAGAATTAGTATGACATAAGAGAATCAGCTAAAAGGTACCATGTAATGGGAGTTCTATTAAGGATAAAGCGTATCATCAAACTTACATTCAAGGATGATGAAGTGGGTAACAACTCGTCAAGTTTTGAAATTATGGGTTTATGAGTCAAGGTAAGGGTAAACGATTTCAAGACTAGAAATGTATGGGAAAAGGGAAAGAATGTAAAATTGTGCAAGGTAGACGTAAGAATCCGTTAATATGACGAATTATCTAGAAATTGTTAAACCAACTGACTAGTTTTAAGCTTGACCAGGTAACGATCGTTTAGCTATCTATTCACCAATAAAGACATATGGAAGTCGTATCAGATTTTGCCACTCTAGATAGAATGCGAATATCTATGTAAATTAGGGAGTTAGCATGTTTATTTTTTATTTAGTTAATACCTCAACAAGATGATGGCTTAGTTATATATATTAGCAAAGAAACTCACAAATTTCTTTTGAACTTATGGGATTTTGGCCTATGTTTGCAAGACTCGTTGGGTGAATAAGGAACTTGAGGAGAGGCCAAGCCAGACCTTGTAGAACCAATGAACATTGTCAGTAAGATGTCATGCACATAAAAGGGGTACCTTCAAAGGCTTCACCTCGGGGTTAGATTTATTGTATCTAAGTAGTTTACTTATAACTTGAATTATCATGGTAGTCAAATTATGTTTGGTTTAAAGATCCTATTGTAAGAAATATTCGTAATAAAGTATTTTGGTGAATATTCTGATTAAAGTTTGATGTTAGACCAAACCGGTTCAATTGTGACACTCTATACCCGAACTTGACGATCGAGGCGAGTAATGGCATTACAATTTTAGTGGTATCAGAATACAATTTAGTTGGTCCTCTGGACGTCAGAATTGGAAAGAATACCCATTATATGCATGATGTTCTATCTGACTGGGTCCCTTGAGTCCTTATTTTTATTAACTTATTATGTGATATGTGTAAATATATTCACCTAAATTGGCGGACAGAGACGAAAGTAAAAACAAACGATTCAGGAAAACCTACAAATAAAAGATAAGTAAAGTGATTAAAAGGACAAGTAATGAAAAGAAAAAAAATTCATTAAAGAAAAGATACAAAAAATTTAAATATTGTTATCCGCCAAGTGACTTGCCGCCTCAATTAGGGGTGAGCGTTCGATCAAATCGAATGAAAAAATTTCGAGTTAATCGAGTTGACGAATCATATTTTATCATCCTAATTTGATTTGAAATTTTCTCGAATCGAGTCGAGTGAAATGAAATTTCAATCAAATTGAATCGAATATATTTGTTCGAGTTAAATTTTAAAAAATAATTTGGGTCCTTGTAACCACTATTACCCACCGTAATAAAATTTGTCCACTAATTTATTTATTTTATTAACTTTCATCACCTCATAATTTATTTATTAATCTTTTATATACTGGGTTAGCTTCTTTGCTTGTTTAGTTGTTTTAATTATCTTGATTCTTGTCACTATGTATTTTGGAATTAAAAAAAAATATTAAATGTAAAAATGTGATTTTTTAATAAAAATTATTTTAAAGATAAAATGTGAAATTGATACCAATATAAAATTTTAATATAATATTTTATGGCGTCATTAATAATTCAATTTTAATATAAATATCAATATTGGGTATCTATCGTATATTTTTCAAGGGTTTAGAGACTCCCCATTTTGCAACTGTGCCTTTTCATTAGGGCAACCTTCTGAAAGCCAATACCATATTCTAACCTTTTTTTTTTCGTAAACCTTTAAGGGTTTGAATTTAGACTTTCATGCGAGGAGGGAAAATGTAAACCCTTAACTCTGGCGAATAGATTTTCCGGAAGTCTTAGAAGTCGGACACACCATTGTCCGCTAGAATAATTG
Organism: Gossypium raimondii; assembly: GCF_025698545.1. NCBI lineage: Eukaryota > Viridiplantae > Streptophyta > Magnoliopsida > Malvales > Malvaceae > Gossypium > Gossypium raimondii. The sequence goes on from NC_068577.1 coordinate 46,161,839, forward strand.
ATCCTCTCAAATTCAACCCTCTTAGCTTCACTTCCATTTTGAAGGTCTCATCCAAGGATTTCCACACCACCCCCATTAAAGATTGAGAGGAAACTGTCGATTTTTTCAATAGAGGGCGGATAAATTGGGAATATAAGGGAGTTTGGGTTGAATCGTGGAATATTATTGACTAGCTTGCTAGAGCGATACCGTGAGGACGGTCTATCGACTGTATGGAGCGGAATCGTTACGATAATATATAGGTCTTTCGAGGCAACACCGTGGAAATATGTATATAGGTGTTTCGAGGTAACACCTAGGTGGAAAGGTTTATTGATTCCTCGAAATCGGGAGTATTGAGGGAACTGCACTCCAGTAGCATAATCGGAAAAAAAGAAAGAGGAAAGATAGGATGAAGAAAATGATAGGAGAAAAAAGTGAAGGATAATAGGTGAGCTGGTCAAGCAAAAGGTCTGTGGAATTATGAACTTCCCTTTTAGAGTTCTGGTTTATTTATAACCAAAAGCGTGCATGGGAAGTTGTGGAAATTTAAAGTATGGTAAGGAATCGTTTAGGTCCACCAATTCATGAAGGACACCTATTGACATTGGATGAAAAAAATCCTTTTAATATTCCTGAGGTGGAGGTATCTATCATCTGTTACCCATTAGCGTACATCCCTAAAGTAAGTAGAGCAAGTTCTTAGTCCATCCAACAACAACCCTTTTCTAGCATGGTTATTAAGCCATTGTTACCATTGGAGTGGAACTCCGGAATCAGAGTGGTAGCTCTAATACTTCGTCTAGGTAGTAGTAAAATACTTCATCAGTGAGCTTAGTCGCCTTGTGACAAGAAAGAATTGACCCACTAGATAGGCAGAGTTAATACATGAACAAGTCTAGGATTTGTGGGAATATCCACCAGAATTAGAATTAAGAAGATGCCACTCAAGTGATGTTCACCTAGAAACTCTATGGATTGGAGTGTATCCAACAACGGAGTGGTTTGATACCTGCAAATGAGCCAATACTTATATTTCGTTAAGTTATGATGGATCCACAAAGCAAACAGAGTGGGTATAAAGTGAATGTATGAAATGATAAACCATGTTGAAGGTTTCGATAAGAATGAAATGTGATTACTTCTGTGAACCATATAATGGTAGAGATGGGGAAGAGTTTCTTTAAGTCCGCCTCTGAGGTTGAGTGTGAAAGAAAATTTTGAGGATGGAAATTTTCTTTTAGGATGGGAGAGTTGTCACACCCAGTTTTCTGTAAGTTTAGAATTTAGGAATAATTGGGGGTTAAATTGAAAAAAGCTATAAGTTGGAGGCTTTTATTGAAAAATTAGGAAAAATTTAATGGTTGATTTGGACATCTTTGAGTTCCAGTTCTGGTTCAATTGGATTAAGGGCAATTGGTTCCTTAGTGGGAGACAAAATTATTACCAATGGCTCATTTTTATAGGGTTGATAACCGGACATGAAGGGCTATAAATAGTAGGGAAATGAATTCATGAGATGAATTTTTCTCAACCCTATTTTGTTCTCTCCGTCATCTTCTTCAGTTACTCTGAAGAATAAGAAGATAAGAGAGCTTTGTATGGGGAAATATTCATGAAGATCGAGTCAAGATAATAGATAAGCAAAGGGACTGGTAAGCTTTTAAGTCTTTCAGTGTTCGTAAATTTGAGAAAATAGAGTTAAGAATTTTCAGAACCTTTGAGGGGGTTCTGCATATTCTGGAAATAGAGTTTTTCAACTGGAATATTGAGCTTAACTTATGACTTTGGTTGTAATGCTTAGCTGCTAGGGGAATGGAAGCTCTAGCGTTTGGAAAAGCTAAGCTGATTGTTAATGCAAATTCTAGACAAAGCATTGATTGTTGATTTTCTTGGTTAAGTTCTAATTTAAGTATGATAGAGTAAGATTGTGCTAGGGGGGAGCTACAATTGATTTTGATGATTAGTTTCCTATGTTGTTTAATTTTGTTAAAAAAATTGCCAAAGAGGGAGATTTTTGAGTCAAGTTGTAATGGAACATTTTGAGTGGCATTCAATTATGGCCACTACCATCCAGCCTTACGATAGTGCAATAAAACTTGCTATATTTGGTGTTGACAATTTATTGAAATAAAATCTTTAGGCTATTAAGTGAGTTGATATTTTGAAGATATGGGAGACTATCTATGGAAACCAATCTGTTGCCTTATAAAGATTGGATTAGAGTAGATTGACTAATTACAACCCTTGAATTATAGAGAACCATTTAGGATTGAGTTAATAATTACATTGAAGTTCGAATCTCCATTGGATCATGTTTATTGGACTTTATTAACTTTTGCTATTTTGTAGTTGCTAAATTTAAGGATTGCATTGTATTCAATCACTAGTATGTTAGCAAACCGAAAATGGTATATATTGCGAGGGTTGTATAGGTTATGTATGAGAGCATATTGAGAGTACTTTATTTGTTCGGTAAGGAATTGATTGTGCGAGTGCAATTGAAGTGTAAACATTTACTGTTTACAATTTAGATTTTCAAGGGAAGAATTTAGAGGTGAGTGTTTCAGTGTTTAGGCACAAATGCGAGTTCCCTATACTTGGGGAATGATAGAGCATGATTTTCTTGTTGTATTGGTGAATAAAGATAACAGAATTACTCAATGAGTTAGGCTTTGCAGACGTAGAGAAACCGAATTGCATAAACAAACCTCGATGTTCTTTGTTTATTTTGTTTACACAATTATCGTAGTGCCAACGATAGTGGCCACCTCAGTTAGGTACTTCCATTCAACTTAGACAATTCAAGCAATTATCAACTTTAGGTTCCAACACATTTAAATACAACATTGAACATAATGGTTTAATTGCTTGAGATTTAATCCGCCGACCTCTGCTTTCTTTTTTTGACACGATGAAATCATGGGAGGCTTATCAAATGCCTTTGATACTGGCTCAAAAATTGTGGGTGAACCAAAAGGTTATTTTCTTCTTTTTTTCTTCAAAGTTCGAAAATAAAATAAAAAGTTGTAAATGCTTTTTCTTTTGTTACATTTTTATAGAAATAGTTAAATATCAATTTTAGTCCCTTTAGTATATTTAATTTTGAAATTTAATTTTTAACATAATTTGGTCTCTATATTTTTATAATATTTTAATTAGTCCAAATAGTTAATATCGTTAACTTTTGGTTAAAACATTACGTGATTATATATAATTTGAATATTCTAATAGTTTTAGAGATTGACACGTAGCTTCCAATTTCATTAGGTTTGCATCACTTTTTTTTACATTATTAGACAATGGTCAATTTTAATTTTGGCCTCTAAACTATGTTGAAACTTGAGATTTAATCTATAGACTTTAATTTTTTACATAATTTAGTTCATCTATTTTGTAATATCATTAGTTAGTTTGAATAGTTAATATTGTTGACTATTTCAATCAAAATGCCAACGTCAATTTTCTCAAGAACACTATTCTAATAGAAAAAATATTTTTATCGTAATGATTTTGAATAAGTTTTTTAAGAAAAATAATAAGTATTTTAACAACATTTTATTGTTATATAACTATCAAGTGAATATTTTTAAAAACATTTCCCACCAAAGAATTTAATTGAAGAATTTTAAAAAGTGATAGCAATTATATCTAATTTTTTAAAATTCAAAAAATAAAAATTATATTCCTAAAAATAAAAATATGAAACTAAACTAATATACGAAGTGTATAGAGATTTAAAGTATATTTTAACCTTAAAATTTTTACTACTAATATCAAACAAAAGATGAGATGAAAATGTTGGTTTGATAATTGACCAAAGGGCTCCATCAAGTGTCACTTCTTGTAGTCCATTTTATTGTAATCAAAGTGGTAAAACCCCAACATTAATCACCAAAGTCACGATCTCAACATCTCCCAATTTTCCTACAGGACCTACACCTAATCTTTCACATTATGACCTATTTAGAAACCATAAGGTGCGAAATAGTAAATAAATAAATAAATAAATAATTTTTATTATAGTAAAAATGTGCTTTTACTATTTTAATTAATTTATATCTTTATAATTTTAAAAAATTAAATCAAAATTTATTAATTTTACTTTTATTAATTAAAATTTTAAAATCTTTCATCATTAGTAACCTTTTTTTCCTTTAAAAAGTGTAAATGCCTGAGTAGTCCGTCCAATTAGCTCATTTTATTGTTTAAAGAAATATTAATTATGTCATTTTATGTTAACATTTATCTATTTTTAAATATATTTAAAAATTATTTTAAATTTAAGTCAAGATTAAAAACCGTCGTCCAAGCCTTCTGGTGGATAAATCCACGTTCATACTTATATATGTATTTTGTTTCATAATTTGTGGTGTGAGATGTTATTTTTAAACAACAAACTTTTAATGCGATATGCGATATACATGATTTTATACATTTATTTTTTTAATTCATTATATATTATATATTTATATAATTTACAAAAAAATATTTTTATTGATTAAATGAGGATTAGTCTAATTAATAATAAAAATAGATTAATTTTGAAAAATAATGGAGAGAATAAAATAATATTTTAAAAGTAATAGGAATTAAAAAATAAGAAAAATTGATAATAAAATAAATAAAACATAAGCATATAAAATACTAATTTACCTATCAATCACAATTATAATTTCTTTCTTCATATTATACTTTCATTTCATTTTCATTTAAAGTAAAAGATAATATATAATAATATCAAGTAAAATAAAATATATTGTTGATATAATTATAATTAATACCAACAATATACTATTTGATAATAATTAATTATATATGTCATATCTATATATAATTTATCTAAGGTATTTTCTTTATTATTTTAATTTATCAAAATACATTTCAATCCATTAATAGTATTGATATTACTTTTGTTACCATCTCATAATAATTCGTAATATATTAATAGAATTATTATTATTATAATGTCAATTTAATCAGTTCAAAATGTTTTCAAATTTTTGCTATTATTATTATTATTATTATTATTATTATTATTATTATTATTATTATTGTTATAGATAAGTTGGCCATACTTTCTATTTTGTGTTAATTATTATTAAGGTTAAAATATGTCATAAGTTTATGTACTCTTTATAAATTTAGAATTTAGTCCCTATATTTTTATATCCAAGAATTTAGTCTTTTATTTTTAGATTTCAAAATTTAGGTCTAGTTGTTAGCACTATTAAATTGTATTATTAAATATGTTTATGTGATATTTTTAAATAAAAACGAGCTTGGTAGCCATATAAATAATAAAATGATGTTGTAATGAACTTGAATTTAACAAAATAATTTTAACAATGTTAACAATTGAACTTAAATTTTAAAATTTAAAAATAAAGTAATTAAATTATTAAAAATAAAAATACAAAGATTAAATTCTAAATTTACAAAAATATAAAACTTATGGTATAATGATTCTTAGGGTATTGAAATTGTATCCACTTAGATAATTTTTCCAATAACATTATTTTTCATCTTATCCTGTTAAAAGTGATTAACCAAGAAAACAGAAACTCATACGTCTTAAACTCATCAATTCCTTATCCCAAAACCCTACAAAATTTTTGGTACATCAAAACCTACACTCTTTCTATATATAGCCTACATTATATATATAGGAATCTAGTTTAATGAAATATGTATGCATTTCTTGATGTATCTAATACGCTTAACTACATATTGCTAGTTACGTATAAATATATTATATACGTTAACTAGTTACGTATAAATATAATATGCGTATTTAATTGTTGAATGAGTTTTAGTTTGATTGGTATCGACATTATTTCCAATGCAAGAGGATGTAGGTTTGAGTGCATTAAAGCACATTGTTCTCCTATTTGAGGGTTATGGAGAAGTTGAGTAGTTCTAGGTATTATATAAAAAAAGAGTAGATATGATAAGTACATATAATGAAATTATTAATGTTAAAAAATATGTATATATATACATATCTAATTCAATTTGTTTCAGCTCAAATTTTTATTTATAAATTTAAATCTATAATTTATTTACAATAGATAAAAAGCATGAATTTGGAAAAACTTTTAAAACTATTTATTTTCCTATCATATTACTAAATTCATATTTAAAAATAATTATAATATTTAGGCCTTCTTTGATAAATTGCTGAAAAATTAAATACAACATTTTCATCGATTTAATTTTTTACATATGTTTGATAATAAAAATAAAAAATTGATGGAATTTTTCTACAAAAAAATATGGAGAATGATAAGTAGATAAAAGCTAATAATCACTTAAATAGAGAATACTTTCAATTAAGTCTATTTTATTTTAATATTATATTATCCTATAAAAACTTAACGTTTAAAAATTTGATTTTTGTTTAGAATAAGATGAAATATTTGTAACGCTCTGAATAATTTAATCTTGTTTCTGTGAATCTTGATAAAATGTGTATTTGCTTTAGTGGCTAAGTGTTTTAGGTATGTGTATGAGGTCTTGGGCTTAAGTCCCACTTTTAGCAAATCTTGTTCTTTTAGACCCTAGCCTTATCTTTGGTGGATTGGGCTATATTTTCTTATTAGTAAACTTATATTAGAATGAGCTTGCTGGTTTGAGTGGTAAGAAGTTAGCTTGCTGGGGGTTTTCCGTTCGAATCCCTGCGTGAATAAGGATGATAATTTTTGTTTCGATTAGCTGAGAGAGTTTGGATGGACTTGAAATTCTGAGTTGGTTGGGTTGTTAGTGGATGTAGTGGGATTGTGTCCAAATTAATCAATTTTATTTTTATCTTTTTATTTTTTTTATTTTTCTCTCTTCCCAAATACCTTTTGACGTTTCTTCTCCAAATTCCTCTTCCAAACGTTTTCTTTTTGACTTCTTCTTTATTTGATTTCTGTTTGCTATACTGTCATTCAATCACTGTGTTTTGGGTCCCCTAATCCCTGTTCGGACTGTGGTAGGTAAGTATTCTTGAAGTTTTGTGCAATTGGGAATCGTTTTCGAGTGTGTTAATGTGGTGAATTCTTGTATAGGTGTTAATCAAAGGGATCGAAACTCATCTTCTATCGTGTAGTGTGTTTGGGCTATCCTAACTGTTTTGGTAAGTGATTGAGCCTTTCGATTGAGTAAAATTTTCAAGTATGTCGATTAGGGTTTTGATAGATTGTTGTTTCGGTACTTGGAATTGATCGATTGAATGGTGTTCTTTTTAGGTTTGAAGGGCTCGGGATTGCTTACACGTAAAAAACAAACCAGGTGTGTACCCCTAACACAAGAAAATAAGGTTTGGCGAAAGTCAAAAATTGGGTCTGTTGACGCCATACGGACGTGTAGCCGACCGTGTGAATGTTGTAGGTGTGGTCGTGCGCGAGACATGACCGTGTAACAGCGATGGTGTGATCGTTTGGGCCACACGGGCTAGGCCAAATTAGGCATATAGGCCACACGGGCGTGTGGGTATTGAGCCAAGCCGTGTGGGCCACACGGGTGTGTGGGCCCAAAATTTTAAAAATTTTACTAAAGTCACACGGGTTGATTCGTTCGATTGTAGGCCTACCGTAGGGTCGGTAAGGGCTAACCAAACCCTTTTTCATGTGATCTGATATTCTGATAGTCTGATCTGTATAGGAAATTGATATGTATGTTTGACTATTTTGTTTAAATATATATGTTATCTGTATACGAGCATGATAAGCATGATAATTCTGTAATCTGTATCTGTGTTTGGGGTGGGATTTACGTATGTAGAGGAAGTGATCTATACGGCGACCTTTCGCCTATTATCTGGCAGCTCGGCTGCATATTATTCTGTTATGTGTCGCATTGACACTATCTGGTGTGTAGGGATGGGTGGGTATTTTTAACCCCACATGGGGTGATGAGATGGTTGAAGATGGTGTGTAGAGGATGGGAGGTAGGATTCCATATATCTATTCTATACATCTGATTCTGATATCGTATCTGTTAAAGACTTAGGTCCGACTCTATTTCTATCTGCATATGGGATTCTGTGAATGTTGCATGACTATCTCTGTTGGGTTGTACACTGAGTTTACGAAAACTCACATCTAATTGTCTGATTTGTACAGGTAACCCTCAGTCATAGGTGGGTCGGTGCGACAGAGGCTCGGCGGTGAGCACTCGTTGGGAAACTGTTTCCTCATTACCATTAGTTTCGGTATTTTAAATTCTAGATTTATTTGAGAGTTTGTAATTTTTGAGTCTCTCAGGACTGTACGATTTTAATTGTGTAATTTTTTAGTCTCTCAGGACTGTACGATTTTAATTGTTAGTTTTGGTTTGGTTGCGTTTAAGTTTTTAAAATTATGGTGATTGACAAATAGCAGTTTTATGTGAATAAATGTTTTGAAAACACGAGCCAATGATTTTGTTTTAAATGATTTTCAAACTTCCGCTGCGAAATAATTAACTAACTTTAAAGAACAACATGTAATGATTTCAGTAATATATATATGAATATTTTTTATAAAGCTTAGACTTTTTATCAAATAACTAAACATTGGTTTATCGAAGTTGCATCCGTTTAAAAATCCTTTTTTGTAACACTCCAGGATTCGGCCATAACGTCTAAGCCGAGTTTAGGGTGTTACAATATTTAAAAAATAAGGATAAAATGTAGAATATAATTTTTTATAATTTAAACTCTATATTTATCAAACAATTTAATTATATTTCTCAAGTGATTTTAAATAATATATCAAACAAATTTTATAACTTAAACTCAATATTTAAATTTTCAATACTTAATTTTTTAATGCTTATTTTTTCAGCACTTAATTTTTTAGTTCTTCAAATAACACCTTAATTTAGAATTATTACCTTGTAACGCCCCAAAATTTGAATATTTGACCGTTGAATTTTATTGTAATTAAATCATTGTACCAGTGGCTACGTGCTTTCTGTATGTGTTTGAGGTTAGGGTTTTGAGTAGTGTTTTTAGGAAGTTTTGTCACTTTATTTTAAATTAACCTCTAATCTTGAGCCATTGACTTAAGTTTAATTCTTTGTGAATTTGTGTCAACGATGAGCCTAATGGTTCAATGGCTAAGCTTCTATATTCTCTTTGGTCTTCTGTTTGAGTTTCAGCGTATGCATTACAAATATTTTGCTAAATGTTAGAAGTCTAATAGGTGGTTAAAATAAAAGTTAATGTATTCCTTTCTTTCTTCATTTCTTTTTCGTATTAACCGTCACTTGAATTATGTATCTGCATTGGTTGTGAATTGTATATTGAAGGTAGTAATCTAATTTGAATCAGTGGCTATGCCACAAAGACTGTAATTGAATTCAACGTCTAACGCGATCTGTACAGCAACTAGGCAGCAAGTCTTCTGGAATGTGTCATACTGACACTCTATTGTGTGCAGGGATGGATGGGTATTAAATACCTATTGTGGTGTGTTGGGTCAGACGGAGACGGTGTGTAACGAATGGGGGTAGGAAACTGTATTTGAATCTGAAAGTGATAATTCTTCTAAACATCTGTTCTATTAAATTGAACTGTACCTTCTCTGTTCTAATTATGTATATGGTTGAGAAGTTATTTCCGAGAATATAATTTTATTGATTGTATTTTGAATCTGTTTGTTGAATTAGTACTCACTTTGACCGTTGATTGAACTGTAGGTAACCCACAAGAATGATCGGGTCAGCGCATCGGGAGCTCGGTCATTCTACTTATTATCTTTTAGGCTGCTAGTATGTTTAGTATATTTATTGTAAATTCAAATTTATCATACGATAAACCCCGGATAGAATTTGTGCTTGAAAACTCTTTTTATTTTCTGGTTAATTTTTTAAAAAAACTAAGCTTTGGAATTTGTGTTTCGAGAAATAGTCGATGTAGCTTTCTAGGCCTGGTCTTGTCGTGTAGGCTTGGTATAGGGTGCTAGATTTAGTGGTATCAGAGCCAAGTTAGTTAACACTTGGGCTGTGATTTGGGCTCTTATTTTGTGTCAAAAAGGTGTTTAAATGAAAATAACCTATCTGAGTCATTTTTAAAACCGATTTTATAAATGACTGAGCCTTCGACGCTAAACTTGAAAGTATTTTTGTTCCATTATCGTGATTAGTTGAGACACTGTAGTGATTGAATTGTTGTTTGGTTAAACATTCTTATATGAGCTGGTAAGAGAATTGTGATAAAGCCTTTGAACTGATCTATACACTTCTAATCTTGTAGATAAACTGATATTATGAGTTCAAACGGTAGTCGTGGACGTGGTTCTCATGGGTGTTGTGGACGCCGATGAGGAGCTCGAACAGAGTCATCCTCTATTGGCAGCATGCTTAATTTGGAGACCATTGAGATTATTGGTACTCCTACTACTGAGACGAGGTCCTAGACTCTAACGGTTGGGGACAACGCATTGCCTCAGGCCATGATTTGAGCGTTAAAGAGGGTTACAGGGACCTATTCTGGATCTGAAAGGCGAGGTTCAGTTACTGAACGACTCCGATCGAACGATGCTGAACTGTTCAAGGGAGTCATTAGAGTCTCCCCTACGGTGGCTCAGTATTGGCTAGAGGCCACCGAGCGTATTATGATCGACATAGACTGCACTTCTACTCAGAAATTGAGGGGTGCTATATCTCTACTCCAAGACAAAGCTTATCAGTGGTGGCTAACGGTTGAGAAAGGTGCTCAACCTGAACAGGTTAATTAAGGCTATTTTAAGAATGTCTTTCAGACTAAGTATGTAGGGGCGAGTTACGTGGAAGCTCGTCAATGCGAGCTCATGAATCTGGTTCAGGGTGAGAGATCTGTGGCTGAGTACGAGGTAGAGTTTTTGAAATTGAGCAGGTATGCTTGGGCTCTAGTAGCATCTGACTACGACAGGTGTGTGAGGTTTAAAGAAGGGTTTCGTTATGCTCTGTGAGTTCTGATAGCTCCTCAGAGGGAGTGGGGTTTTGCAGTATTGGTTTATAAAATAAAGATAGCGGAGGTGAAGTGCAATAAGCACGAGATGAGAGACCAATAGCATGGCCATTGTATGTTCAAGAGGGATTCGGGTCCTTTTAGTTCTGGACAGCGCCCTAAGAAATGGACGAAGTTTGACAGGCCTCCGAGGACTAAGGCACCAGCTGTAGTGACTAAGATTCAACTCTGTAGTGACTATAGGAGGCGTCACCCGGGAGATTACTGAGAGAAAGTTAGGAGCTTGCCTCTGTTGTAGGTCGGTGGAGCACCGGGTTCAAGATTATCCTCGTCTACCAGATCAGGTGCCTGTTGTGGCACAAACTCTAACTCAAGGTCTCATTCAGCCTCTGAGAGTAGCTCAACAACCACCTGGGGGCCGTGGTATGGTCAAGGGTGGTAATGGTTTTGGTAGAGGTCAGAGAGCATCGGGTAGAGGTGCGGGTCAGACTGAGGCACTGTAGCCTGCGTTAGTCTATGTGATGAGACATTGTGAGGCCAGTGATGACACCGACAGTATAACATGTACGTTCTTTATATATTCTGTTTCGTATTTTACTTTGATTGATATTGGATCTACTCACTCGTATGTAGCTAGTACGTTTTTTATAAATATGGGTATATCTATTAAGAGTACTGCTAGGGTGTTTTCTATGATTAGTCCTCTGGGTGAATCGGTTCGAGTTGATAAAGTATATAAATAGGTTCTGTTAGAAATTCAGGGTGTGGTATTTCTGACAGATTTAAAGGAAATGCTTTTTGGTGAATTTGACCTAATTTTAGGAATGGAATGGCTCATGGAACATTGGAGCAGTCTAGATTGTGCCTCTAAAAAGGTTACTTTGAAAACTAGTGAGAATAGTGAGATTGTTAAGATTAGTAAGTTTCAAGATTACCTCTCTAACGTAATCTCTGCCTTGGTAGCTGAAATGCTAGTTTGAAAAAGGGGCTAGACATATCTTGCTTTTGTGTCCAATTCTGTACCTGCGAAGTTTTCTTATAAAGGATATTCGTATTTTGAGTGATTTTCTAGATATTTTTCTTGATTTGCTGGGACTACCTCCGAATAGGGAGGTTGAGTTCGGTATTGATCTATTACCAGGTACTACCCCTGTGTTCATTGCACCTTATCGCATGGAATCAAAGGAGCTTGTGGAGCTGAAAGCTCAGCTCCAAGAACTTCTCGATCGATGGTTCATTAGACCGACTGTGTCTCCATGGGGAGCACCGGTCCTGTTTGTTAAGAAGATAGACGGATTGATGAGAATGTGTATAGATTACGTCAGCTAAATAAGCTGATAGTAAAGAATAAGTATCTGCTATCGAGGATTGATGATTTACTCGATTAATTCTGAGAGGGATCTATTTTCTCCAAGATTGACCTCCGTTCGGGTTATCATCAACTCAAGGTTAAAGAGACTGATGTGTATAAGACTACCTTTAGGACCCGTTATGGACATTACGAGTTCCTGGTTATGCATTTTGGGTTGACAAATGCTCTGGCCGCATTTATAGATTTAATGAATCAAGTGTTCCAATCGTATCTAGATCAGTTTGCTGTTGTCTTTATTGATGACATATTGATTTATTCCAAGAACGAATCTGAGCACGACAAGTACCTTCATGCTATTCTTCAGATAATTTGAGAGAAATAGTTGTATGCTTAGTTTAACAAGTGTGAATTTTTGTTGTAGGAGGTTTCCTTTCTAGGGCACGTGGTGACTGTTGAGGGGATTCGAGTCGATCCCAAGAAAATTAAGGTTGTAGTCAAGTGGAAATAGTCAAAAAATGTGTTTGGACTTTAGAGTTTCCTGGGTTTGGTAGGTTATTATTGAAGGTTTGTTGAGGGATTCTCCCTGATTGCATCACCTTTGATGAAGCTACTGCAAAAGAATACCTCGTTTGTGTAGTCTGATGAGCAGCAGTCTAATTTCAAAAACCTCAAGTCTATTTTGACACAAGATTTTGTTTTGGTTCAGCTCGAATTGAGTTGAGAATTTATGGTTTACAGTAACGCGTCACACGTTAGTCTAAGATGTTTTTTGACGCAGGATGGTAAAGTGGTAGCGTACGCGTCACGACAACTTAAGTCACATAAGGGTAACTATCCTACCCACGATCTTGAGTTGGCTGCATTCGTATTTACTCTGATAATCTGAAAGCACTACTTGTATGGTGAGAGGTGTATCAATTACACCGACCACAAGAGCATCAAATATCTATTAATTCAAAAAGAGTTAAATCTTAAGCAGCGTAGATGGGTGAAGTTGCTTAAGGATTATGATTACATGATAGAGTATCATCTCGGTAAGGCTAATATGATAGCCGACGCCTTTAGTCGTAGAACAGTGATCGATCTGAGAGCAATGTTCACTCATTTGAGTTTGTGCAAGGATGGGAGTCTGCTAGTTGAACTACAAGTTAAACAAAATTGGGTTGATCATATTCGAGCTAAATAACTAAGTGATGAGTCTCTAGTTCAGTGTCTGCGTCAGATAGATTCGGGTGAAACTTCTGATTTTAGTTTGAATGGCAACAAGGTTTTGTGTTTCAAGGGTTGAATTTGTGTGCCTAACAACAAAGAATTGAGGTGATCGATTCTACAGGAGGCGCATAGTAGCCCTTATGCTATACATCCTGGTGGAAATAAAATGTATCGAGAGCTCCGAGAACTTTATTGGTTGTCTGGTTTGAAATAAGAAGTGGCTACATTTGTGTCTCACTGTCTGACATGTCAAAAGGTTAAGGCCGAACATTAGTTGCCTTCTGGGTTGCTTCAGTCGGTTATGATCCCTCTGTGGAAGTGGAAGCAGGTAAAGATGGATTTTGTTAGTGGGTCTCCTTTAACACCCACTAAGAAGGATTCAGTTTGGGTCACCATTGATCAATTGACCAAATCAATTCATTTTCTTCCTATCATGACAGATTACTCACTATAGAAGCTCATAAAGTTATATGTTTCTGAAATCATAAGACTGCACGAAGTTTCAATCTCAATCATCTCTAATTGGGATCGTACTTTATGTTCTATTTTTGGAAGAAACTTCATGAGGCATTAGGCACTCGACTTCATTTCAGTACTGCGTATCACCTTCAGACTGATTGACAATCTGAGTAGGTTAGTCAAATTATAGAGGAAATGCTTCAGGGTTGTCATTGATTTTTGGGGCAGTTGGGAGAATTATTTATCATTGGCTGAGTTTGCGTACAATAACAACTTCCAGTCTAGTATTCAAATGACACCTTACAAGGATTTGTATGGTCGTAAGTGTCGTACTTCTCAGTGTTGGACCAAGTTTGGTAAATGTCGTGTTTTAGGTCCTGAGCTAGTTTTTAAGACTAAGAATACTATCAAGTTGGTTCAAGACCATCTTAAAGTCACTTTTGATCGATAGAAATCCCATACAGATTTACAAAGAAAAGATATTAAGTTTTCTGTAAGTGATCAGATGTTTCTGAAGGTGTCTAAGTGATCAGGTGTTTCTGAAGGTGTCTCCGTGGAAAAATATTTTTTGATTTGGATGTAAGAGCAAGTTGAACCCGAGGTTCATTGGACCTTACCATATCCTGCAAAGTGTTGGACCTGTTGCATATCAACTTGAATTACCCCCTGAATTGGATCGAATCCATGATGTGTTCCACGTCTCGATGTTGAGGCGGTATCGGTCTGATCCGTCACACATTGTCCCTATTGATGAGGTTGAGTTATGATTAAGTTTGACTTTTGAGGAGAAACCTATTCAGGTTCTGGACTGAGATGTCAAGGTACTGAGAAAGAAATCTGTTCCTCTGGTTAAGGTGTTGTGGCTGAATTATGACACTGAGAAAGCCACCTGGGAACTCGAAGAGTCCATTTGTTAGTAATTTCCTTCCCTGTTTGAGTTAAGTAAATTTTCAGGCTGAAATTTCTTTTAGGGGGAGAGAGTTGTAATGCCCAAAAATTTGAATGCCTAACCGTTGAATTCCGTCGTAATTAAATGCCTATATTAGTGGCTATATGCTCTGTGTATGTGTTTGAGGTCAAGGGTTTGAGTAGTATTTTTAGGAAGTTTTACTAATTTATTTTAAATTAACCTCTAATCTTGAGCCGTTGACTTAAGTTTAATTCTGTGCAAATCTATGTCCATGATGAGCCTAGTGGTTCAATAGTTAAGCTTCTATATTCTCTCTGGTCTTGTGTTCGAGTCTCGGCGTATTCGTTACAAATATTTTGCTAAATGTTAGAAGTTTGATTGATGGTTAAAATAAAAGATAGTGTATTCCTTTCTTTCTTCATTTCTTTTTTCTTTTTGTTTCTTCTTTCTTTTTGTTTCTTTTTCTTTTTGATTGCATTCGTGAAGTGGCTTTTAGAACTAATTGAGGGTTTGAGTTGTTAATTGTGTCATTGGAAGATCTCTGTGCAAGTTTTGTAGTAAATTCTTGTGTTTTCGCAAAGTTTTTGTTGATTTTTCGTTTGTGTAGAAATGGGGTTTCTAGGATTCTTTCACTTCAATTCTCTGCTAAATGTTGTTGATCTTTTTCTTTTGGCGAGAATACTATGGGAAGTGATCCTCCTCGTGTTGTTTCGAGTTAGTTACGTCGAGTTTTCGGTAAGCATTGGTTTTGTTGGAAGTTCGCGTCGAAGTTTCAACATAATTGGTTGAGTATTATTTTGTGCCATTTTTTTTGTCATTTTTGTCGTGTGATTGGTTATTGAATGTTTGTTTTAGGTCTCAAGAGTCCTCTATGTTGATCCTACTTCAAAATTACTTCAGGTGCGGATCGAAAACCCGACTTTCTAAGAATTTTGGAAGCTAAAAAACATGACTGTCGACACCACACGATCATTTGCCAGGCCGTGTGGTAGGCCGAATGAACCACACGACTATGTGTTAAGCCGTGTGGCAGATCATGTAACCTACTGTTCATGAATAAGAGACACACGGGCTAAGGACACCGGCGTATGTCCAGGTCGTGTAACTCACTGATTAGGACTTATAGACACACGGGCCAGAGACACAAGTGTGTGACTCGACCGTGTAACTCACTGTTTGCTTATTAAGACTACATGAGCAGAGGACATTGGCGTGTGTTAGGCTATGTGAGACGTAAGGGTAGGCACACGGGCATATGCTAGGCCATGTGAAGCCACACGGGCCAACTTCTAGGCTGTGTGAAACCACACAGACATGTAGATCAGGAACTGAATTTTCTCTTACCCCACGTCCGTTGTTTGAAACGAATGCCGACCTTTCGTAGGGTTCTTATGAATTGCATTGAATTGTTTAAACTGCTATTCTGTGATCTTAGACTGAGTACTGAAAATCTGTATGCGTAATGCGTGTGAAATTGTTATGATATTGATGTATATTTTGTACGATTTTGATCTGTATATCAATAGTTGTATAACCTTCCGTATTAACCATCACTTGAATTATGTATCTGCATTGAGCTGGGAACTGTATATTGACGGTAGTGATCTAATCTGAATCAGTGGCTATACCATAAATATTGTAATTGAATTCAGCGTTTAATGCGATCTGTACAACAGTTAGGCAGCAAATCTTCTGAAACGTGTCATACTAACACTCTATGGTGTGTAGGGCTGGATAGGAATTAAATACCTATTGTGGTGTGTTGAGTTGGATGGAAACGGTGCATAGCAGATGGGGGTAGGAAACTGCATTTGAATATGATATGTTTTGAATCTAAAAGTGATCATTCTTCTAAAAATCTATTTTGTTAAACTGAACTGTACCTTCTCTATTCTGATTATGCATATGGTTGAGAAGTTATTTTTGTGAATATAATTCTATTGATTGTATTTTGAATCTGTTCATTGAACTAGTACTCACTTTGACTATTGATTGAACTGTAGGTAATCCACAAGAATGATTAGTTCGACACATCAGGAGCTCGGTCGTTCTACTTATTATCATTTAGGCTGCTAGTATGTTTAGTATATTTATCGTAAATTCAACTTTATCATATGATAAAACCCGGATAGGATTTGTTCGTGTGAACTCCTTTTATTTTCTGGTTAATTTAAAAAAAAAACTAAGCTATGGATTTTGTGTTTCGAGAAATAGTCGATGTAGCTCTCTAGGCTTGGCCTTGTCGTCTAGGCCGAGTATGGGGTGCTACATACTTTTAAAATTTGAAATAAAATAGAAGATTGATAATTATACATTTAGAAATAATTATAATTTAATAGAAGTTGTGATAATTACACATTTAAAAATAATTAAAATTTAAGTTACAATTGTGCAAATTTTAAACAAAAATTATGCTAATTTTATTGATGTAAAGTAGAGTTATTATTTGAATAGAATTCTAAGTATCTTACTTATCGCTTAAGTAATATTAAAGTTAATTAGTTATTATTTTGAATAATGTTACATTGCTTGTATGTAGAATATGTTTAAAATGTTTTAATTATTATTTGCAAACTTTCTATTATAATATTTGAATTGACAAGTTAATATATTTTAATTACATTTAATAATTCAAATGAGAAATATTATTTCACGTTAATTACTACAATTAAAATACAATATTTAAAAATTGATTAAATATTAAATGCATAAAATCACATGATGATCTCTTTTTTCTCAATAAAAGCATATTTTATTTAACGATTCAAAGATCAAAGAGCTTATATTTCAAGATTCATTCTTTTATTTCTTTTCATATCCAAACATTGTACATGAACACTTGTTGGGTAGAGTTTCATTTTATTTTCATTCAAGTCCTTAATTTTATTTAAGAGACATTATATTTGTAACCACCCACTTTAAAGAGGTATTTCTTGTTTACACTAAATCACATTCGTAAAAGGGAGTGAGTTTTTAGTTGAGTCAAAAAAATTATAGTATTTTTATCTTAGCCATTGTAAAAGATATAGACTTGCATGTCACATCCCAAAAATCAGGTTAGAAGAAATCGAGTTTGATTACTTTTGCTAGTATTTTTTTTATTTTCATTTAAGCCAGTGTCATCCATATACTTAGTTAGCTGTCAAATTCCAGTCCAACTCAAACACTGAAAAAAATTGATTATCTTGAATAAAATAATTGACTTTTACAAATTATTTGAAAGCCTTATCAGTTTTTCTTTTTCAAAGTGTAATTTTTTTAATTTTTTTTATCTTTTCTTTCTTTCAATTTTCCTCTTTTCTCTTCCTTTTGCCATCCCTTTTTCCCTTTTCCTCTCATCTCACAATTTTTCTCTCCACTTTCTCACTTGTGTCGCCCTTACAATCTAGTTTTCTCCATTGTTTTGCTCCCCTTTCTCCTCCATTCTTATTGTTTTATTCCTTTTGTTTGCTAGCATTTTTACACCTTTTTAGGCTGAATCTTTTACTGCCATTTCAGCATCATTGTAGCCCTTTTTGTTACTGATTTTTCTCTCGCGCTACTGCCCGAAAATTCTTCACTTTACATCTATTTCCTTCTTCGACTTTTGTCGTTTTCAAACATTTTTCTAGCCTTTTTAGTTTCTATTTTGGTCGCGAAAATTGCCCCTTTTGTTGTCCATTTAACCTCCTTATCGTTGCAACAAAACAACCCCATTTGCTGCCAACTTTTGTGGTGTTGCTGCCCTTTAAAAACACCAAAAGAGCCTGTTGTTTTTCTTTCCATTTGTTGCACATTTGTATTGCCATTTTCTTCACTTTTCCCATGTTAAAACAACCCCTAATGTTGCCATTTTAGTTTGCATCCGATTTCGTTTGAATCATTATCTCAGATCTAGAAATAGTGAAGCATAAGTATTGTTTCAGTAGTGATCTAAGGCCTTAACCAATTATTTCTTTTAGCTGCTGATTTTTTATGATTTTTATGTTGAAGGATCGAATCTAAACTCCTCAAATCAATAGTGACGACAAACCTAATTTACATTTCCGTTTAGTAGCGAAATAATGTAAGTTGATTTACCAAAGTTGGATCTGAAGTGTCGCTTATGTTGTGCTGATTGACCAAACCCCATAAAGGTGTTTTAGGCTGATTTTAACCTTATTTTGTCCGTGTTGTATGATTAGATTCGTTCGGTTTTGAGTTGGGTAAAATTGTGGTTTAACAATTGGGCTGTGAACTTGCGTAATTCAAGTGTGGGACTTAGTTAAATGTGAATTGTGTATGTGTGTACTTCTTGTTAAATTTATTTGAATAATGATGTGTCTTTGAGAGTTGTCTGAATGATGCTTATTTTTTGTGTTTGGTCAAATTGTGTGTGCACCCTTTAAGGGGGAAATCGAATGCACATATCTTTCTTTTTTGTGCATGCTGAATGTGAAGTGTGGATCTTACCTTTGTGTGCACTATTTGTAATTGATATTATGTGTTAATAATGAATAAATTAAGCTTGCTGGTTTGGGCATGGCCGAATAGCCTAAACTCAAATTAGGGAAATGCCGAGCAAGGTACGTATCAAGTAATTTGGCCGAATGTTAAAGGTATGCATGATTGTGACGTGCACTGTATTGTATATTATGAAAATTGTTATTGTTCACTGGTTGCATGTATAATATGTGACTCTCTGTGACAATACTCGAATTGCATATTAAGTATGCCCTGACTGTATTATACATTGTTTGTTTGTACATACCATTGGTGCCATTGATCGATTGACTGAAAGTGTGCAAGTCATACACTGAAGCTGTTACCGATAGCATGTTAAACATGTCATTGTTCTGCACTATAATTATTTCTGTCATGCATGATTATGTTTCATTCATGGCATATCATATTACATTGCATGAGAATTGGGATTGATGGGTGATGGAGGAGTTCCGTGGAGTTTTAAAGGTATTTAAATCTGCAATATTGTTGTCAGTGCACTGCATCGGAGTATTGTAGGAGGTATTGGATATTGGTGGCTTGACCATGACAGTGGCAGCACCATCTGTATCTTATTGGCAGCTTGTCTGCATTATTGGCGGTTTATTGCAATTTACTGGCAGTTTATCAGTATTTCTGGTGGCTCGTCCACATTGTTCTGCACTATAATTATTTCTGTCATGCATGATTGTGTTTCATTCATGGCATATCATATTACATTGCATGAGAATTGGGATTGATGGGTGATGGAGGAGTTCCGTGGAGTTTTAAAGGTATTTAAATCTGCAATATTGTTGTCAGTGCACTGCATCGGAGTATTGTAGGAGGTATTGGATATTGGTGGCTTGACCATGACAGTGGCAGCACCATCTGTATCTTATTGGCAGCTTGTTTGCATTATTGGCGGTTTATTGCAATTTACTGGCAGTTTATCAGTATTTCTGGTGGCTCGTCCACATTACTGGCAGCTTTTCTGCAAACTGTTATTGGTGGTTTATCCATGCTTGGCTGTGGCTCCCAATTGTTTTGGTGATTCAGTAGACCTAGTTCTAGGGAACTCGTGGTGTGTAATAGATGGATGGGTAGGACTTTTTTGAATTGTCATTCTCGAGCATGCATATGCATAACTGTTGGAAGCACCATGATTCTGTGAATTTTGTGTACTACTATAATTACCATAATCTGTTAGCTTTTGTGCTCAATTATTAAACGGGTTTCTTGCATGATTTGTACGCTTTGCATATTTTGTTTACCTTTGATTAAGATTTACACTGGGCTTTTTAAGCTCATCCCATTAGTTTAATATTTTTCAGGTAGTTCGCAAGGTTAGGGTTCGGATTCGGCAATTTGGAGGTCTCGCTCAGTTTTTATTAAATAAATTATTTAATTGTATATTTCATTTATTTGGTTTGTAATAATTTATTTTACGAAATGTGACATGGAATTAATTTTTGGGATATATTTAGTTATTGCATGCATGAACCTTAAGAATTGGATAAGTTAAATAATTGACTGAATTAATAATTGATCATTAAAGTTAGTAATTATGGTTTTATTAACAAATTTTGAACACTGATTTTTCCGTTGCAAAACTGGATTTTTTTTTAGAAACTCTAAATAACAATTAATGGTCAAATATGTAATATGTTTTTAAATTTAATGAGAATCTTTCTAATTGTAATTTTAATTAAACTTAGCAAAAAGAGATGTCCACTACAGTTTTCCAAAAAATAAGTGAATACTTTGAAAATAAACTTTTGAGAGTCCGTTTGATTTTTCTAGACCATTTCGGTAGCCAATGTGACCTTCAAAATCCGGTTATAATTTTTGGATCGAGTTGGAAAAGTTACATTGTAAATATTACACATTGTCCTTGAAATATATCAATTTTAAAACAGATAATTGTGAAATGGAAGTAGGCAATTGACACTATAAATCATTTTGTTGATTTATTTTCAAAATTTTGTATTTCATTTGGAGATTATTTTTTAAACACCGATTCACCCTTTTAATAAATTTGAGCTGTGAACAATTTTTGTATAGCACGTCATCAAGCTTCGTACTCATATTCTCAATCTCATTAGCCTAGCTAGAACCTGTGGAGATTGTTCATATTTGGGTTGTATGACCTGCTCCAGTAAAATTTGGCCTCCACATCAATTTCCAAATCATGAGAGATTTTAGAAAGGGGATTAGCTCTAGAATTGGTGGATACAAATCTTCAAAATGTTTCACTAATTGTCTCAAAATCTTGAGACACTTGGCTAATATTATCTCCTTTTCTTCCTACTGTCTGTTGAGTTAGCTAAGAATCCATAAAGATTTAACCTTCTTGGCACTAAGGGATAAAAGCCTCCTATTTTGCAGCATTATTTGATGCGAGAAAGGAAAAAGTCAAATAATAATAATAATAATGTCACTCACACCCTTGAGGATCTATAAGTAATACACCTGCTGTTGCCCTTTCCCTGGTTAAAGAGCCATCAGTATACAATGTCCGCACGTTAAGAGTGGCTAACAACAATTTCCGTTGTTGCAGTGAATGTGGAATACGAAAGTGGTTACAGAAGCAAGACACCGGGTTATTTTGACATTATTGTTGCAGTTAAGAAGTGTTTTTAATTAGTTTGATTTGAAAAATTCGCTTTTAGAAAGCAGGGTAGGAAAGTGCAGCCAGAAAATGTGATTTGTTAATATCAATTGTTTAACATTGTTATAAAAAATTGTGGTTGAAAGTTAAAATGTTCATTTTAAACATGATATTAAAAATTAAAAAATAAATTAATTTAGATAATATTTAAACAATTTAATATAATTATACCTAAAATATACATTTTAAATATAATTTAAGTAATTAATAAATTATTTTAAATTTAATGATACATTAAATATTTTAAAAATTAAAATAAAATATTGAATTATATTTAAATAATTTACTATAATGATATTTGTAAATAATATTTAAATAATTTAATATAAATTAATCTAAATTTTAAATACATTTAATAGTTAATATAAATAAGATTGTTTTGATAATTTGTACATTTTTCATTCAGCCTAGAACAATGCCAACTGCCTCTAGCATTGATAATCTAGAAAATTACCATGTTTGGATTGGTAAATTTTGGCAACAAATATAATTGGACTATGATTTACTTGGCTGATTGTGATTCTTGCTAGCTCATTCGTGATATTCAATTTACCCATGCACAATATCTTGAAGATTTGTTGGGATTGGATCTAACTCAATTGACATTCATAAAATTAAGGAACAAATCCAGTCGATTAATGGGAAGATATCCTTAGATGATTGGAAGACTTATCATTTGTGATTTATGTCACATTTATCTTGCTTATGTTAAGGGATAATTGTTTGTATGGATGAGATTATGGTAGCAAGTCCATACTCATATTTAAAGTATGCAACATGAGTTGAGAGCATTTATTTTGTTTAGTAAGGAACCTAATTTGAGAGTGCATTATTTTGTAATAATCAAGTGTGTTATTTGGTTAAGAGTCTTAAGTTATCAAGGGGAAAACTTAGAGGGGAGATATTTAGATCTTAGGTACTAAAGTGAGAAGTCTACATTGGTGAGTGTTAGAGCTTGGATTCACTTGTTGTACAAGGTACTAAGTGAATATTCTCTCTGGGTAAGGCCCCGCTTATATAGGGAAATTGAACAATATAAACACCTCTTATGTTATTTATTTTTTCGCACTTAACATTTATTGTGCCTAAAGTAGTTGGAACTAGCCTTGACACTACTTTTGGCACTGCTTGTGTTGTTTGTCATATATCAATTTGAACCCAACAAATAGTTAAACATAAAATAAAGAATAATTAGTACAAATTTAAGCATGCAATTAGAAAGAAAAGCTCTTGTTAAAAAAAAAAAACCTCTTCAAAATAAGCAAAAAGTTCTCATCTACTTTACCACAAACAAATCATGCGAGGGACTAAAAATGATGAATTTTGATTAATTTAAAAATTAATACTCTAACCAAACATAGAATAAATTCAGTAACTTTAACCCATGGAATTACAACATAACAATTAAACAAGAAAATTGACCATCGAACACCTCAAGTTGAGCTATTTGCCGTTGTTTTTTTTTCTATATTCTTGGATGTAGTTATCAAGCCTTGCTTTTGCTTTAAGATGGAAGAATACCTTAGAAAAATGTCCTTACTTGTTAGGTATTTTAACACATTATCTTTCTCAATTTGGATAGGAAAATTATGCATTTCAATGCTTTTGGCATATAAGCTTTTTCTTTATAAAATTTTCTTTGCTACCATCCGTTCCTTTCCGACAGTTGGCATTTGGTGCCAAGCAAGTTATTGTACATCCACACTATCACCCTGCATTACGCCACAAGAAAGGCCTAGTTTTCCTACTCACTTTTCCAACAGATTTCGACAATGTCACAATTTGCATGATTATTAGTTGGCATGCATATTATATTTATGATCCATCTGATACCCATACAAAAATTTTAATTTTATATATTAAAAATTTAAA
This sequence comes from Gossypium raimondii, assembly GCF_025698545.1. Lineage (NCBI taxonomy): Eukaryota > Viridiplantae > Streptophyta > Magnoliopsida > Malvales > Malvaceae > Gossypium > Gossypium raimondii. The sequence continues at coordinate 46,185,612 of NC_068577.1, forward strand.
TATAACACTTCTTTTTAGGTAAACTATCAAAATAGTCATTTTTGTTTGTCTCAAGTTACATTTTAGTCACTTACGTTATCATGTTATAACATTTTAGTTACTGAGCGTTAATTGTCGTTGACGATGTAACAGTAAGCTGACGTGTCATGTTAAATCATCATTTCAAACGGAAATTTTAGGTTAAAATATACAATTGGTCCCTATATCTTTTTCATTTTGAGCAATTTAAGTTTTTTTCTTTTATGTTATTTGAATTTTCCTTTTTTTCTTTTTCTTTTCATTCTCTTCTCCTTCTCCTCTATTTTCCTCTATTCTCCATTTCTTTTAACGTAATTTTTCTATGTTTTCCATTTGTTAAAACTAGTCCCTATACTTTTATTTTTTGAACAATTTAATTTTTTATTTCTTTATTTTCCTTTTCTTCTTCCCCATTATTTTCTCTCTTCTCATATTCTTCAATACGAAACATAATTTTGCCCACCAAAAAACTAAGCCATTGTTTCTTTCACATAATTCCTAAATTGAATTTTACTCAAAACCGAATATCATTCATTCTTAATAAAATCTCAATTAGAATATAACCTAATTTTGAAACTAAAATTGGATCTAACTAATCAATATAAAAACCATATCCTTAATCAAATGTAAACATAAATTGAATTCTTTATATTCAAAACAAATTTTTTTTCCAAACTTTTAGAGAATGGTGTAGATTATTCATTTCCTTCTTCTTTTTCTTCTTTTTCTTCTTTTTATGAATAAAATTAAGCAAACGATAAAATTAATCTAAACCTTCTTGGATATTCCCAGGCAAGCTTAATTGGAAGCCGAGCATGGATGAACCAAAGAGAGAAAGGGAACATGGAACCAAACTGGGTTTGGGCAAGTTTCGTATAGTGGTCATTTTAGTCATTGAGAGTGTAGAGCTCGTTTGAAGAATTTGTGAAACAATGTCAACTTACCATGGGGACCAATTATATAATTTAACCTAAAATTTTTGTTTGAAATGATGATTTAACGTGCCACGTCAGCTTACCATTACACTGTTAACAACAATTAATGACTTAGTGACTAAAATGTTACAACACGTTAACGTAACATTTCAAACGTAAGTGACTAAAATGTAACCTGAGGTAAACAAAAGTGAATATTTTAATAGTTTGCCCCTTCTTTTTAATCATATCAATGATTTTGAGTTGGAATGTTGAAAACTACTTTTTCTTTCGATATTTCTTTACCTAAGTTCTATTGTGGACAAGTGACCCGACTCTCTAAAATTTGTAAAAAAAAAAAAGGGGCTAATTTGAGTTTTGAAAATTTTATTTTAATATTATAATTAATGTTAAAATTTGTGTTTGGTCTTCTAAAATTTTTCAAAGTTCTTTTTAAAAAATTGATTTCTTTTATAGGATTTATAATTTTAATGATAAATGTGGTAACATTTTAGTTTAATTTGGTAAACTAATATAAAGTAGTATCTAAATATTAATTAGGTAAGAAATAAACTTAAATAGTTGTAATATCTAATACAAATTCAATATTTTATATAAATATCCGGACCTTTCCTTATCAAGGATTCTGATTTTACCTCTACTATTGTGCATTGAACTGAGTTGTTGCCTTTATCCTTCTTCAAACGTTTAATCAATGATTTAATCCATTAAACCAAATTCAACAAAGAAAATTTTGTATGTAAAACCATGAAATTTAACTTAATTGATTTATACAGCAAACATATTTAGGGTTTAATATCGACATTCTAACTTTTTTACTGTTCTCAATAATTGCTTAATATCATACATGTAGTACTATCATTGAAGATGGTTTTTGATTGAAATATTCATTTGTCACGGTGAAAAATACCAAAACAAAAGCATCCACAACAGCTTAGGGCTGTATGATGAAAACCTGAAAAAATATGATCAGGGTTGGTTTGATTTTTTTTCCTAAGGTTCCATCAACTTGCGACATAATATTACAAATACATGGATGACTTGAATTGAACAAATCTCAAACACTTTTCCACAAAAGCGAAATGAAGTCCCCATGGAGCAATTCCCTTTTTCCTTTTTCTTGCTATTCACATGATAGGGAATGTGGATGTTACATACACACATGCAAGGTAGCTATATGTTTATATGCATATCATACCCAATTTTTTGAATGTCTATATCTCATACATATTTAGATATAATAATCAAATATAATTCTTTAAAAATATAAAGAAAAAAAGTCTAAAGTATACACGTACGCATATCCCTACTTACCTTCAAATTCAAACTTGGTCGCAATTATTAAAGCAAATAAGTATGAGGCTTAATCTAAAGCCGTAAATTGATTCTTACACGCCTAACATGTTATCAAATCCTAATATTTTTGGGTAAACTTCCTTTTGCATCCTTCTTACCTCTGAGTTAGTGTTACAAAATAAATATATATATATATATATATATATATATATGCTAAGACTTAAAACCATTCCGATTACATTAAATTTACAATTCAACCAAGGTTTCATTTCAATATATGTTATACATTTTAATTTATTATATCCACTAGTTGTATATATTAATAATGTTGTTAATTAAGTTGGTGCCACAACTCAACTTGACACTAACTCACAATTGATGACAACACCAAGATAAATAATTGTAATACATTTAGTATTATTAATATAATGCATTTATTCCTATAAACTTTGTTTTACTAAAAGAATTATTTTAATATCGTACATATTTCATTTGTTATTATGATTAATTACTTTTGAACCACATACATTTCATTGTTTATTTTATGTTGTCTATATTCTAAATTTGTAATTTTCACACGCATACGCGCGTGATAAAATTTTTAATTTAAATAATTGAATTTTAAAGAGGAAATTTTATGAGAGACGGCTTAGTTTGGATGGGCGTTGTGTTTAGCTCCGGTGAGATTAAAAACAGCGGTGGCGGTGAGATTAGTTACTGTAGCGGTGAGATTGAATACTGTAGCAGTGAGATTAGAAACAGCGGTGGAGTGTGTGTTTGGATTCAAACGCAGCTGTAGCGGTGAGGTGAAAATAGAAAATGACTTTTAAGGACATTTGATTAAAAATGATATATAATAGAAGTTTTTAAAATTATTTAACAATTACAAAATTAATAAATGATTAAAAATCATTACAATTATATTTATTTTAATAATAAATAATTAAAATGAATTAAAACTAGAGAAAATTCAAAAATTTATTTTATTTAATATTTCAAAATTAATCATATATTTAATTATAGGGCTCAATTCATTATTGAAAGACTATTGTAATTATTGAGCCTTTAGAAAAATAAAACATTATTGAAAGATAAAATAATAAAGCAACACTAGAATAAGGGTCTTAATGCATGTTATTTCAAATGTTTGTTATTAGTAACTCAACATTGCTAGCATCAAATAACTTTAAAACTAAAATCAACCGTTGGCTAGTAACTGAAATAGCCTATGGCCACCATGTAGAACGTGCAATGTCGAGCCTTGAGCTGGTCATCAATGCTAAAGGGAAGAATTAAAAATCACATCTGTTGGGGTTTTGGCAGCGGAGGAAGAAAACAGAAGCAAGTAACCCGGATGATGTAAAGATTAACTTCATTACTTGAATAAGCAATATGCCATATACATAAGTAGTCCGGATTACATGTGTTGGTTTTTTTAGCAGAAAACTAAGGAGAAAAAGAAAAACGAATGCAAAGAAGTTTGAACAATAAGAAAACTGAATTTGATTTCCAAAATTCAGATCTTTTTCATTGACTTGAGAAGCATTTATGTTACAATGAAATATGGCAGTTAACTAATGTATAGCTGCTCCCACTAATACATGACTAAAGCCTAGATAGAATTACAAACAAAATGTAGCTGACATACCAGCTATAACATCAAACATAAATCCAACCCTATCGAAATGTATTATAACAAGAGATAGATGTCTAAGGTGTCATGCTACTAAAGACATCTAAAATTGGACGCCCAAGTAAAGAAGCACAAATCTATGAATGTTTATTTAGGTACAAAAAAATTCCTGAAAAATGCAGGCACAAAAGATGAAAAGATATTATCTTTGCATATTGCATGCCAAACTAGTCTAAAACCTTCTGTCCAAAAATACCAAACCTTTTAAGGAAGCAGTTTTCAACTGATCTTAACAATGGAAATCGAGTCGTAGCAAAGTAAGTTCATAATAAATGGTGGATAACACGAAAGCAAAAATAACCATGAAGAAATAAATCTATCAAGTGAACCTCTTCAATTGCCGAGGTATGTTCCTCTAGGCGCAAATCATGTACTTTTGGAAGAGCACTAGCTGGACATTTTCTAACATAGACAGATGGATCTCTAGCACACTTGCCCATAGCCACCAGAACAAGAGGTGCAATAACATGAAGACGAATTCCAGCCATGGTGCGAAGTGCCCATGCTCTCACCAAGGGATTAGGGTCCCCCAAATCCTTCTGGAAACAATTAATTGACAACAATGCTTCGTTGGGACGCCTACAAAATTAAACACAGAAACATTAACAATAAGTTCAATCTACCTGCTTAAATACAAGAAATACAATTCAGGTCACTCATCACCTCTCCTTTGAGCCACTATTATTTTAAACTAATGAGTTTCTACCATCTCAAGCACTGTTTTTATTAAGAAAAAGAACAGTTCTTCAAAATGAATTGTAATTAATTAAACTTGAAAAGTGCTTAAAAACCATGATCTAATAACTACTCTTATCTAATAACTAGTTAAACTTGATACCGTTTCTATCCGGTGCAATTAGAGATAGATTTCAAGCAAGCATGTTCTTTGTTCATACTAATAATTCCCTCATTTACTAATATTGCTTCTGAACATATGGAAGCAACCATAGGAAAATAAAAAGAATATTGTAAGAGAAGTTTGCGAAACATACTTTTCAGCATAATGCAGTAGATACAAATAAACAAGTTTCTTTACTTCCAAAGATTGAGATGCCATGTTTTAAACAACCTGTAATTCAAGCAACCAGAGAGATGAAAAACATATATACACCTCAATTAACAAACAAATATAAGATTTAAAAGTATCCATTACCAAACCCTGATTTCATATCATGAATGCAATTATGAACAACTATCTGTATTTTATCTACAGTCCTAGACCCGATTCAACCATTTCTTCACTAATCAGAGTACAACTATCAATAAAGATCCAATGAATTATAACTACAACACTCGATAGCTTAATTTTCTTTCTCAATTATCCTGTGATAAGTTCACTACACCTATTAAACAATGATATTTAAACTTTTAGACACTTAAATTTATTTACACTTTCCAGAAACCTTATCAGCAGTCAAAACGGTGCTTTGAATGAAATTACAAAATCCAGATCACTTCAATATTAAATTTTAAGTAAATTTTTCAGAGTTCATTCAATAAAAAGAAATCAAAAATGAAAAGCGAAATTACCTGAGGGAAGTAATTGGAGACGTCGAAGCCTTGAGCGATGAGAGCAAGGAGTCGCTTGAGAGCCTCACACTTCTCCGAATCGAATTTACTATCTAAAAGCGGAGCTATGCTGGCATCATTCGGATCGTCGTAGGGGTGAGCATCGGTTCGATCCGGAACACCATCGTCGACGCCTTGCTCAACATCTCCGCCATCGCTCCGAACTGTGGAAACATTTCCGATTAGTTTTTCCTATTTCTTCTTTACAGAAATTAAGAATTCATCAAAATTGAATTTGAAAAATTAATTTCAAGGGGGAAATTGAGAAGACTTTGTGATCTCTTGATTTACTAATGGAAGCATTCATGGTAGATTTGCCTGAGAAAGAGAGAAAGAGAGGAAACAAAACAGAATATGCTGAGAAGAGAAGATGAAGAACGGAAGAAGAAAAAGGAATGAAGAACGGAAGAAGGAGAAGGAGCCCTACCTGGATGAAGGAGGAACCGGAAGAAGTCCTTGACCAAACTGATTTGCAACCCAAGGGGAAGGGGAAAGGGAAGGGGAAGGGGAAAGGGGAGAAGAAGGTAACAGACATCAGAAAAGCCTGAAGAATGCAATTAAAGAACATATGGGTAAAAGAGGAAAACAAAAAGCAATTGAAGTTGCTAAATTTTTACTGGAACAAAAGGCTCCAGTGTGGAATTGAGACTCCAGTGAGATGAAATGCATTTTCAACGCACTGAAGAAAGCTTTCCTAACATTTTAGTTGCAATTTTTTTTAGCCTTAAAAAACCAACGTACTGAGATGTAGTTGCATCCAAAGGAAGCCGAAATTAGTCTTAATTAATTAGTTATCAGCCGTTAAGTAGATGTTAAGTTTAACCAATTTTCCCATCATAAAAACAAATTAAATATTTTAGTTCAAATCTCAAATTCATGCAAATTAATGTCCATATTTGAGCACTGACTGTACAAAATAAAATTAATTGAAAATTGAAACAAAAGTTTAAGACTTTTAATTAAAACAAAATTTTTAAAATGTGATAACAGTTTTCGAAAAGTTAATTACTTTTTGGAAAATTTGATTTTTAATATTTTGATGATTTTGTGTAAAATAATTTTTATTTAATAAATTTTCTTGAAACTTTTTTAAATTTGTTCTTAATGAAACAAATGCACCATAAATTATATTTGTTATGAAATATCAAATAGAAGCATTTCATTGACAACTGAAATTTATTTTATAATAATTAATATCTTATATAAACTTAACAATAAATAATGTCTAATTAAAACTTTATTTAAAGTTACATATATGAGAGTGGATAGTGGCACGTTGGATCTCAAAGAGATAAATTAAGCTCAACATAATTTAAACAAGCACACATATTTATATTATTAAATATTCATATTTAAACTACAAAAATATTATTAAATATTTATAAATTGTAGAATATATGTATTATTAAGATATTAATATAAATATATCTTTTAAAAAATTAATAAGATTATTTAAAATAAATACTAAAATTTATTATTAAATTGAAATTGTAAAATTAAATAATTTATTAAAATAACAAATTGTATTAATAATTTTTATAGAATTAAATATAAATAGCTAAATGTGTACATTTGATAATATTAAAATTATAGTATTTGAGATCAATATTTTAATATTTTAAAATATTTTAGTTCATTTTTATATAAAAATCAAATTATTGATAAATGAGTGTTTTTTTGAAAAATGAACTATGCTTATTAAAAGGAAAGTAAATTTCAAGGAAAGAAAGACTTATTTTTCATTGGCGGTAACACATTTTATATACCAAGCTATTTTCTATTAAACAAATCCACAAAAATACAAAAAAATTGGTAATATTTTTTTATTGTGAAACAAACACAACTTAATGTATCAATAATTTTTGAAAGATTAAATTGTAAGGATAGTCCATGTACTTATCGAATTTTACAGATTTATTCCCTTTATAAATGCAGGTCCCTCTAATTAATTTATTTGCTCATTTCAGTCCTTCCGATACTTTCTCTGCTATATCTTTTTAAAAATGTTGTTGGGAAATAATTGTCATATGTGATTTGGAGAGGTGTAAGGTAAGTCTACATACGATTCATTGCACATCACCATTTATCAATAATTCAATTGACAAAATTAGCGGATTTCGTTTTCATATTGGAAAGCTATTGATGAACAAAATAGAGGGTGTGGGTTAACAAGTAAAAAGCTTAAGAAAGCTAAACAACGCAGCATTGGTGGCTAGGTTTTGCTATACCCTTTTAAAGAATTTTGGATGCTGAAATTTAACGGTTGCTTTCCCTTCTTCTGCTTTGGATCGCTTTGTAATAATTTTTGCAAAGACATTTAAAAACAAGGGCATTATTTTATTATTAATTATTTTTTTTGTTTAATAATTAATTGTGCTAAATGCAAAAAAAAAAAAGAGTTTTAGCTACAGTTTTCAATCAATGATACCGTTGAAAAAGGAAGAAAGAAAAAGAAATTAGATATTCGAGCACAAAAGCTTTAAGCATGTCAAACACTGTCTTTATAAATAATTCCTCTATAATGTATCCCTTAATATCTAATCAACTTTTCTATTACAATGAATAAGATGACCAAAATAAATTAATAGTCAACTGATAGTGCAAGAGGAAGAGGAGGAGTTTTCATATTTCATATTTTTTTTCTTTTTTAGTGAATTATAATAGTAAAGCCAAGTCCTAACAGTAACGTCTATGATCATTAAACTAATACAAAAGAATTAAAGTGTTTTACTAATTTTTTATAAGTAATTTGATTAAGCAAATGACATTTAGATAGCATAGCTTCTCCCAAATATTTTCAAGTTCATTAAAATTAAAAAGCATATAATCAAAGTGTTAGATGGAATATTTTGAAATTTGGGTTTACTCGAATTTTAATTAAATACTAATTTAATTTTATTATAAATATATAAGACTATAGCACATTCATGATGTGAGTAAACAAATTATGTAATAAATATATTTCTTAAAATTTTGTACATAAAGAACTTAAATTGTGGCGGAATAATCTTTGTATGAATCATCATTATACTAAAAAAAGTATATAAAAATTAAATGAATTTTTGGTTGAAATAGTAAACTTAAATGTTTAATATTCATTAAGTCAGAAGTTCAAATAAAAACACACACTATCATAATAGTAAAACTTTCTATATAATGATTTATCAATTAAATTAGAGTCACCAACACAATCAAATAAATATAGATAAGTAATAATATAAATTTATTTTTAAAATGTTTTATAATATACAAAGTAAATGGCGAAGAAGTTGTCTTTTTCCTTTTCTTTCACAAGTCATCCATGGTGCGGCCCAGAAATATGCCAGCCATCATATAATTCTGCCCCAAAAAGATTCTCATACAATTCTGAGTTTAACCAAGATCTGATTTTTTTGGTCACCTCAATTCTGATTTCTTTTCATTTCAACCATGCAATGCAATACTTTCCATCATCACCAACCACCACAACAAAATGGGGTACGTTTCATTTGGTTTGTATTGAAATCCCAGGAGGAGTTTACAAGTGTAATCTGTGACCGAAACGTATTTGATCCACGATATGAACCGCGGCGTACAAGAAAACTGTCGCCAACACTGAACTGAGAGTGGTGGCTGTTTCAAGGTCCATTACCATTTACCAGTGAACCAAAGGCTAACGAAAAGGAGGAATCCAATCTGCATGTTCCCAAAATAATATTATTTTTATTTAGATTTAGTTCATAACCCAACACTTTGTTTTCTTCAAATTATCCATTCTATATGATTAATTATGGATGTGATTGCCACAATTTCAATGTTGTACCTTGAGGTGTTAAGAGAAAGCTTTAAAGATGTGTTTGGTTGAATGGAAAAGTAGAAATAAAATAAATATGTTTGGTAGAAAAAACATAAGAGGAAAAGAAAATAGTAGGGATAATCATTTTCATCCTAATGCATAAAAATCAATACTTTCATTTGTATGAAGACACATGGCAAACCAGAAGAACATCACAAACAATAAGCCAGTTACCGAAAAATCGGAAGGTCTCCCTTAAACTTCCCACTCGAAATGACCATCTGGACAAGCGCGAACCAACAAACATCTAGGTAATTGAGCTTTCATTGGGAACATAAAGTTGTTGGTTATTAAACACCACGTAGCTCAACTGCCCTATATTATCCAGTCAAAACAAACATAGAATTTGTCCCATCATAGACATCTTCATCCCATCGAAGACACACATCCCATGCGTCCGATAATGATGGCTAAAATGCAAGTCCAACATGTTAACACCATCTTACATGGGAATCTCGCCATTAAATACCCTAGAAACAATGAAGAAAAGAACAACTCACTAAGAATACCAAACCTAGATTGTCAACTTATCCTCAGCTCTCAATCTTAACACTCTCATCACCTTTACAGTTTGTAATCTTCAGCTCTCCACCCTATCTAGGTGAACCAGCCTTCACAGCTATCACCACTCTTTCCTTTGTACCTTCTCTTTGTTGTACCATTGTATCAAAACTTCCAAATTAATGATGAGATGAATGAAAATGAGAGGAAATTTTTTAATTTCTAGCAGCTATAAAATCTTTAGAATCCTTAATAAGTTGAAACTAGATAACAGATACAAGGTCTTCAAATATCTGCAGCTGCAAATCCATGCCAATAGCCTTCTTTGCTATAATATCTGCAACTATATTTGATGACCGAGAAATATGTGATATCCACACCTACCAGCACCGACAAACAAGCTCATTAATGTTTCGAAGCTACGCAATAGAATTTGAAACATAAGCTCCATTATTGAAGACCTCAATTGTTATGGAACCATCGCACTCCACCTAAACTTTCTTGAAGTCTCGATCCCAAGCAATTGAAAGTCCATGAAAGATCCCCCACAGTTCTGCGTCCATAACAGACGCTACTCCTATCTGACGCCGAAAGCCAACAATCCAATTTTCATACGCATCCTTTAGAACTCCACCCGCTGCTGCTCTTGAGCCATCAAATTATCGCTCAATCGGAGTTGATTTTAATATAACATGGTGTTGGTAGCTTTCATATATCCTCTCTATAGGCACAGAACTTCGTATTTTGACTTCAGCATCACATTTAATAACTGCCAACGCTCAGCCCCAACATTTTGCGATAGTGCTATCAACATCGCAATGTTCCTCTCTAGAAATTACAGCATTACGTTGTTTCCAAATACGCCAGCAAACAATACCAAACAATGTTCCCCACTGAATACTATAGAACTCAAAATTCACCGTCGAAGATCCATTCCAAAGAATATTCCTTGCATTCTCGAAGGGACCGAACGTACCCATATAGCGTGTACACAATAACAATCTCTCAGCGAATGAATGGTTGTTTCCTCAGCATTACCATAGATTGCGCAAGTAGCTGCATCAACGAGTCCCCTTCGACTTCTCTTAAAGTTAGTAAGAAGACGATCCCTTAGAACGAGACACAAGAATTGTCTAACTCGTTGTGGAGCTGCTAGCTTCCAAATTAGACCCCAAGAAGTATCTTTTGGTTCAAAATACTCAACAACCAGGCTCTTGTAAGCTACTCAAACCGTAAACTTACCAAAAATACACTTGTCCGAACCCAAAATATCGTTTGGTGGGGAATCAATGCAATTTTAAGAAACACCAAATTATCAAAAAGATGTGCAAAACAACCCCAATTCCAATTACCATCAACATTCACCATATCCTGAACACTTGGTTATCACAAACATGATTAAACGCAACCTGATTTCACAGAGGTCCCACATCAGGCACCCAAACATAATACCAAAATTTCACCATTCCACCATTAACCAAAGACCAATAGATGTTCATCCGAAGCAAATCCCAAACTTTTGATAGAGACCTCCAAAGATAAGAGCAATTTGCTTCGGAAATGCTTTGAGGACATCCAACCGAGAATTTATTGCAATCTGCTCAATTTTACTGCAAATTCCAACCGGAAGGAAAGCAATTTGCATAAAGCAGTTGGGAATTGCAAACAAAATTGATTTGGCGATTGTAACATGGCCCGCGAAAAAGATGAGCTTTGTATCATAACCATAAAACTGGTAAGTGCTCCTAGTGACCCATCTGTGGAACAGTGGCATTCCAAGATAACTACCCAAGTCATCTACAACCTGGAATCCCATGAGATTGCTACTTGCAGAAGCGTCATCGGCCTTGACATTCGAAGAAAAAAAAATAATTTCGTTTTCTGTGCATTAATTTTACGCCAAGAAAAAAACAAAAGTGATCTAGTCGTTAAAGCTGCTTGATCAAGGTTAGTCTTCTAAATTAATACAAGATCATCCGCAAAAAATAAGTGAGAGATTGGGGCTATCTCTTGATAAGGGAAATGATTCTATAATACAAGGATGCTATGTGTATCTTTTTTAATAGTTCTATGTCACATCAGTATTTTCATTTTGAGTTTCAACATTTTCATCTTGAAAAAAATCAATTTCAAATTAAAATTCTTAAATTCAAGATAAAATTACTGATGTGTCATAAAACTATTAAAAATGATAATATCCATATTTCATAGAATCTTTTCTCTCATGGATAGAAGGAAAATTATTTTTCAGGTTTTTTTCTATTTTTTGTCCTTATAATTTTTTTTTACTCTACCAAATAAAATTTAAGATTTTAGTAAAAGATGTTGGTAAGTATAATATATCTATATATATTTTATGTTATCTGTCTAGAACTAAGAGCACTCTATCAACAGGTCATAAGATTGTCAAGTGAAAGAGTAGCACATCATCTTAAGCTTCATTGAATTGGAGAAAGACTTGCAGTTGTAAGTTATGATTTTATTGAGTAAACTATCTATTAAGCTACTATTCATGTTGTTAATAATGTAGACATCTAATTTTGTTTAGATTTATAAATTTTAAAATTAGGGTTCAAAATTACCAAAAGGTTAAGTTTTGTCTTCGGACACGATTAATTAGATTTTAAGGCATTGAGTTAAATTAGATTTTGGTTTAAATTTCGACTTTAACCAAATTAAAAACAATTTTAAGTTGTTTTTAATTTAATTTTCTGTTTTAATTGAATTAAAGTCAATTTTAATATTATTTTAATTTAATTTTGGCATGAGGTGGGTGGATATTGGGACATCACATGTTTTTTTTTTTGAGAAAATAATAAAATCAATTTGGGGAAATTTAATAAACTTTTGTCCAAAAATAAATAAATTTATTTATCTAAATGCACCTTTATTTTTTTATTTTCCTAAAGGACCTTGCTCAAAAAACAAAATTACAATTATGTTTTTTCTCCTCCACTTCTTTTACTCTTATTTTCAATCAATAAGTTTCCTTGATTAGTTAATTTTTAAAATCATATATCTTTGAAAAAAATTAAAATATTTTTAAAAATAATTCTAACTTTCATTTTTTTCAAATATATTATTCCTATAAAGTTACATGCAAAGTTTTATTTTTTAATTTTATGAAACATTTTATAAAATGTTTAAAAATATTTTCAAATTAAATTAATTTCATAGGCACATAAAAATTTATAAAACCTCAGCATAAAATTTTATAAAGTTAATGTGCTTGGTAAACAAAATATTTTGAAAAAAAAAGTGACTGCATTTATAATATAAATTTTAAAATTATTTTATCATGAAAATATTTGAGTTATTAGGGTTTTTCTCATTTAAGGAAAAAGCCACATTTTATACATAGACATATTTTTACTTAAAAATATGCTAATATTGATTTTTTGTTAAGAAATATTTTAATACAAATATTTTTTTAAGAAAATTAAAGAGAGAATTTCTTTTATGAGAAAGTTACAAAGGCAAGTAAATAGATGATACGATTACTAAACTCGAGATAACAGGCCCACTTCATACACCCGGACCTATCATCCTCAATCCTCAATCATACTAACATTAGGTACAAACAGAACATTCTTATTAAACAAAGTGATAGGAAGGACATCTCATTCCATATGGTTTGCATATAACAAGACCACTCGTGCTAATGAATATGTTGCACACTCACGAGTCCAAAAAAAGTACAGGTGCTGGAAATAATTTCTCATTAGCAAACAATCATATAACAAGACACTTAAGTCAGAAAACATCATATAATGGATGGAATAAAGAAGATATAACAAACAAACAATCCGACTCAATAAGTTTATGACAGTGGCGGAGCCAAGGGAGGCTGGTAGGGGCCTTGGCCTCCTTAAAATGGAAAAAATTTCATTTAGCCCTTTATAATTTATCAAATTTTAAATTAATAATGATAAAATTATACTTTAGACTCAAAAAATAATAAAAATTTGATTGAATCATTTAAAAATTATAAAAATATAAGCCATTAAAATAATAAAATAATATTTTTACTATCGTAAAAATATAAAATTTAATTTCAACTCTTTTAAATAAATTTTCTGACTTCACTATTTACCTAACAACATTTTTAACCATTAAAACGCCTTTCAAATTACTCAAATCCTAACAAACACTTTAATCACAAGAACTGTACAGTCTCGTACTACTGCCGTATAACCTGTTGCACCATCTTGCTCGAACCAAGCAGCGTCAACATTGCATTTCAATACACCTGCAGCCGGGGGTTTCCATCCAACACTCCAACAGCTCGTGTCACATCAACATTCCCACCAGCCTCGGTAGCAGCAAAAACCCTCGTAACTTGCAGCCAATTAAACAGAAAATTATCCGTAGCTCGAATAATAGATGCAGCTATTGTGCCTTGGCCCTTCCAAACCAAATAATTACAATGTACCCATATCATCCATAACAGAAAAAGGCTCCGCTGCAATTTCTTAAACTCAGTCGAATCAAAGAGCACACTGATCAACTCCACTAATGTCGCATAGCCATGAGAATAACCAACCGCACTCCAAACAGACTGAGCATAAGGGCAAAGCAATAAGACATGATCCAAGCATTCGGGTTCCCCATACCGTATACACGAGGGAGTCACATGAATACCTTTCTCAACCAAGCGGACATGCGTTGGCAAAAACAGTCAGATACATCGCCAAACGAAATCCTTAACCTTTTGGCGGGAGTTTGCGGCGCCACAAATTATTACACTACCTAATCAAACGAAATGGAAATATTGTTAAAGTTAAAATATGTCACATAAGTAATTTACAAAAAAACCTACTCGCATTACAATTAAAAAAAAAGTAGTGACTTATTTAATTTTTTAACTTTAAAAAAATTTATTTTAGCCATTCATTTAATTTTTCATCTCTTTTAGTCATCTTTGAATTTATATTGTTTGTCAAGTCGTCTCAAAATGAATGGAAAAAGTTAACATATGTTAACTTTGCTAACGAGGCACTCGCGTTTATGCTACGTTAGCAATTAACTAATTTTTTAAAAATTAAAAAATATTTTTTAATCTTTATAATTTTTAAATGCTTTTTTATAATTTTTTTAAATTTTTAAAATTAAAAAAATTAATTAATTCCTAACGTGGCATCTATATGGAAATCCACATGTATGTCACATTAGTAAAATGAATAGATGTTCACTTTTCCATCCTTTTTGAGGTAATTTGACAAACAATACCAATTTAATGGCTAAAAAAGACGAAAATTTAAATGGAGGGTTGTAGAATTGAAAGGTAAAATAAGTCATTATGCCTTTTTTCGATTGCAGTGCTACCAAGTGAGTAGTTTTTTTATCATTTTAAAATGACACACCAATAAATTTAATAAAGAAAAATTAAAAGGTTTAATAATTAGGCCTAAATTTTTAAATCTAAAAAGTAGACTAACTAAATTCTTGAAAATAAAAATATATTGACCTATGAAAAATTTTAATCAATTTTATATTATGTATAAAAATCTAATAAATCTCACAAATTGTTCGACCTTAGGCAGAAACTTAACTTCAAATCCGCCTAAGTGAACCTAACTCTTGAAAGATAAGAATTCTCAACAGAAATTCTCTAAGGTATCAAAATAAAGCAGAAGCAAACTCTCAAACGAAGAAGCAAAAAGCGAACAAAAAAACTACAAGAAAACTAAGTACACCAAGTGTTTGAGTAAATTCTGTTAAAGTGTTTCTATTATTTTGAAGAATTACAATTGAATGATTACAAATAAAGGGGAAGACCTCTATTCATAATTGAGCACCCCCGCAACAGTAAAGTTTAATTTACATCGACAATCAAGATGAAAGCCTTTCTACAAGTTGAGAGTCCTATGGGATTTAAAATTTATACAATCTTATGTTAGAAAAATGGGTTTGGAAAAACGCAGCGAAAAATAAATTTAAAGAAAAATCAGAGTTTTAAAAATTTTCCAAAATAAGATCTTGGTTGTGATATCTAAAGTAATAAACACTTAATCAAAATTGTACCTTTTCGATTCGTCTAGGGCAAACGCTTCAACCGAGTAGTCTTCTCCGATATCCTCAAGCTCATTTCTGCCAAGTGTGGGCTTGCTTCGAATTAGAAAATTTTTCACAAAAATTACCAATGGGGTCCTTTTATAATTTCTCTAAACTTTTGGGTCAAGTTGTAAATCATAAAAATATCTCTAGGAATTTTTTGGAATAATCTCTTCATAGAATTTTCTCTCTACAATTTTCTCTTAAATTCAAGTGTGTGTAAATAACAACCCAAGGCTTTCTTTATATAGGAAAAGTTTAGAGAGTTCAACTATGATTAAACTTAACCACTTTAATATTAAATTAATATAGTATTAGATTAAATTTAATATTAAATCTTATTAAAATAATAGAATATTTATCTTGTAGATAAACATTAAATTAAATTTAATATTAAGATAATCACTTTAATATTAAATTAGAAAAATACTATTAAGATAAGTAATAAATTTAAAGTAATATTAAACTATTAAAATAATATTATTTTTGGAATAATTAATCTGAAATCAAATTCTCTGGTAGAGTCCCAGTAAAAGTGTAACTCTTCCACTACTCAACCACCAATTTCCAACTGTTGCTGGCCACCGATACCGTTGTATCCAATGATGCAAAACGACACTTTTTACGGCACTTTGTTTGAGCGGTTTGACTACTACTGGTTCGGTTCGGGTCAATGACGACTCTGCCGGTCCGGTCTAGCCATCGGTTGGACCATTAGTCCTGTTTAACATACCGAGTTCGGTTCTACCAATTTTTGGGTCTTGGTCTCGGTTTTGGGCTCCCGGGCCCAATTTACGATCTTAGGTCCACTTTCAAGTTCAATTACCCATTGGGCCAAATGTCTGACTTGAAAATTAACTTCCAAAAATATTATATTAATTTTAAATGATTTGATTAATTTAATTTTAGTTGACCAAAATTAATTTTTCCAAAAAATCACTTAGATTTTCTAAATTATTTTTTTAAGAAAATTCTTAATCAAATTCTCTAGTTCAACAATTCTTACGACCACTTAATTTAATTCCACATCGAATAAATTGACTCAATTAAATTATTCCCAAAGTCGTAGAATTTTCTTTTAATTCAAATGTAGTCCGATCAAGCTTTTGTTGAGCTAGCTGAGGGACCAATCGGGCATATACAATTAGGCTCTAGTGATTGCAATTATGTCCAGAAGCATCATTACGATAATTCACAATTACTTAATCATGGATTCAGTCCACAAGAAGTACCATTATTGAAAGCTACTTATTGTATACTATTTACGAAAGCAATTCATTCAACTGCTTTGTCTAATAACCTCGTCATGTATGTGTTACCCTCATATGATATTCTTGATTCCTTTGAGCTAAATCCGTTCATTCAATACAATCCTATTTTATCTCATTGTTACAATTGTGTCTTCTTAATGATTAATATGATCACTGTTAACAAATGACTATGATAAATTGCTAGTTCGAAAACAAGCAACTCGTGGTCATGTTCCATATTTATCAATCCACACAATGCCAATGAGAGAATATCATTAACTCTTTAATTGAACTATGAATTCCACTGTTGCTAGTAAAGCCATGCCATACACAATTCATATACCCAACATACTGGCTACGGGCTTGATCATCTTTAGAGTATAAGCCTCCGCTTATATTAAAACACATGAGTTGCATACGCATGGTCAGTGACTAACTCAGGATTTAGGTAAATCACACAATGAACGTCACAAGTGAATTAATTCATAAACGGATTCAGAATTAATTAATCTTGGGTCTAGTCTAAGATTTGCTATTTGGCTTTGTTGTTATTGGTTTTGAGGTGAATACTCTAATGGTGCCCCCTTCCTATGTACATAACTCTAAACTTCCTACGATCTTTAATCTCTGTTCATCTGGCTTGGTCCCTCATCGAAGTCCTCAATCATTATTGCAAGTCCTACGAACACTAGCACCCTGCTGTAAATTTATATGAACTTAATGAGTTCCCTTATTACAACATAGTTAAACCTTGTCACATGAGGGCAAAAGTATAAAATAAACTAACATAAATAATATACTCCCTGCTTGCTCATGGCAAGTTTACTTCGTTAGAGTGACGTACTCCACCCAACCCTTTTAGTCAATCGGCTCCCTTTGTAACACCTCAAACCCAACAGAGAAGATCCAATTCGAATCTGGCGTGCCACATTAGCCACCAAAGTGACTCTCCGTTAACTTTCAACCTAACCTCTAACACACGACTTATACATATCATGCAAACATAGTTTTAATCTTTAGCAAAGCAGTGGAAAACACCCTTACACAAAACACAAGGGTTTGCATGCACAAAACATCAGAGTATATAATAATACAAAGAAGTACTTCTAAACAGTTAAACATATCAATAGGTTCACACTACACTTAAACACCATACCAAACATTTGAACATAGCTAGCATACTGTTAACAACATAAGAGGCCGCAGATTAGCAAACAAACACAAGTTTGTATATTACCATAGACTCGCACAAAAACATAAGTTTACAATATCCGACAATTCGCATGCAAAGAAATCAAACTTTAGGAACACTATAGCTCACTAAACACCTAAATTATACATACATCCTAGTTCACCAAGTGACAAGCTTCACAAACCAAATAAACATGCATGTAGAAGATTATCCTATTTAAGCATAGTTTGCATAAAAACATGAGTTCGCAAAGCTAAAGGTATGCTTGTAATTATGCTAAACATACCTAGGGTTTCGTATGTAATAAAACTAACATAATAGGGGTACGCAAGTAAACATAGTTTGTAATAACCAATGGCTCGCATGTAAATAATAAAATACTTACAGGAGTATGTAAGTAATTTATACAAGGATTGCAATCAACAAACTAGTCATGCATGAATAACATTGATTTATTAATTAAGAAACAAAAGGCAAAATCCATAACATGGTTCGTAGAAATAGAGTAAACTTAATGACATGGTATAGTGTACTTTTATACTTAAAGAAAATTATTCGATAATCAATTTAATATTGTAACTGTTTTTTAAAACAACATAGCATAAACCCATCACCCAACTCTATGGTCCGCCCATATCAGTCAGGTGCCTTGCCAAATCATCGACCTCGCCTATGTCATCCGCGATCTACTTACCTGAGAAGTAAGAGAGGAATGGGTGAGTTTGGGGAGAACTCAGTGAATAATCAGAAACCATTAGGTTATGCTTCAAAATAGTATTTACAAATAGTAGAAAACTTAGTTTGAAAATGTTTTGCATGTTGTGTTCACAGGTGAGGATGCGAGACCCAGTTCATATCTAAAAAACATATTTTCCTGAAAATAGTTTAAAAACAATGCTTACAAATTTCTTAAAAACTTGCTTTAAAAAAATAGGTCTCGCATTAAACTTGCGAGGCCATATTTCTTTCAAAAACATTTAACAACCCGAGATTGGGTTCGACTTTGGTCGTGAAACCAACGCGTACATGATTTTCAAAGAACTTTCCTTTGAATAGGGTCTGGCTTAAGTCGTAAGACCAATTCACACTTACGAACAGAGTCGACTTTAGGTCGCACGATTGGTTCCTCAATCAAAGTTTTTGTCTCATTGAGTATATAATACTCAATCAAACTTACAGAGGGGCACGCACTTTGAGACATATCACATTAGCTCATATACAGAGCTAGGCTCACTGAGTAGCAAACTTTGTCTCGTTAAATATATAATTACCCAATCGAACTTACAAAGGAGCACACACTTTGAGACATAACATGGGTGAGTACTCACACTATTAGTATACCAATCATAAGGCTCACTAAGGAGCTCACAGAATAGAAGCTCGCACTAAGGCAAAGCTAAACAGAGAGCTCGCACAAAGCAGAGCTTAAAACGTTTGCTTATAAAAATCTCGCATGTTAAGTACCTTTTAAAAACGCAGTTTAGAACTGTTCTTTCAAAAAATTCTAATAATCAAAGGCTTGCATAGGAGCTCGCATAAAATTTTTCTTTAAAAAACATCTTTTCAAAATGAAAATTTTGAAAACAGAGTTCTGTAGCTTAAACCAAAACTTTTCAGAAAACTTACTTTTGGGTTTCAGAAACAAGGTTTCTTTTAGAAAACTATAGCCATTAGCAAACATAATTAGAGTACCTTTTAAAATCCATAAGCTAACGGTTACCGATTACTCACCGGAAATAGAGAACTTGAATGATTTTGGCTTTGCCTTTATCCTTGCTAGAAGACGGTCCGGTTGGTTCACAACAAACAAATATATTACTAACAAAACATTCAGAATTCACACATGTATGAGAAATTAGCTCTAAGGACGATCAATCCTAGCAAGACAAGAACTTACCCGGATTACTACGAACAAAATTTTAGAATAGAGACTTGGCAACAGAATATTCAGTGAAGATTGCCACCGAATCAATGGGCTTATTTATAGACCTAAGAGTTCTAAATATCGTTGT
This sequence comes from Gossypium raimondii, assembly GCF_025698545.1. Lineage (NCBI taxonomy): Eukaryota > Viridiplantae > Streptophyta > Magnoliopsida > Malvales > Malvaceae > Gossypium > Gossypium raimondii. The sequence goes on from NC_068577.1 coordinate 46,205,967, forward strand.
ACACTTTACTAATTTAGGAAAGACATTACTTGCACGTAAAGTATTCTTAGATACGCTAAATCACTTTTTCCTAATTTGAGTCTGACTATATCGTTGACCGGTGAACCCAGTGCATACTTTGAATGGTGAACCCCAGCTTGCCAAAAGGACTGGTGAACCCTTAGCTCGCTAACACATTAATGAACCTATCTCGTAGTAAAACTAACGAACCCCTTACCATTTTATTTGGCGTACACTGTAGCTTAACGAACACCCTTGCTGAAACTTCATTGGCGAACACCTAGCTCGCCTGAATCTTGGAATACTCGGTTCACCAGAACACTAGCGAACCTTACTTCGCATGGCCAAAACTTTCGGCCTCGATCTCGAGTTCTGAAAATTCTCTCCCACTTAAGACATTTCTTTCCCGAAACGTTCACCTTCGAACAATTACAGGTACTATTACCTCATGGCTTTCTTAGTTTCCCATGTTTGAAAGATGCTTGTAAGAGTTCTTGGAGAGAGAAGAGTTGAAAGATGACTGTGGTATGGGGCTAAGGCACTAAGTTGGAGGATTTAGAGATTTTAAACCGTGATAGGGTTTAAAAACCTTTAAAAATAAGCGGGTCACGAAAATAGGACCCGTTTTTGACATGACCTGACTTGGGTATCGCAATACCGAAAAATTTTAAAAACCCTCTTCACTGACCTGCCAATGATATTGCGATATCCTGTGATGGATATCGTGATTATATTGTTTCAAATCTCATGTATTTACTCTTTTTAGATTCAAGGGTCGTGTAAGGTGAGCTTCGGGTTGAAACACTGATTATTCACAAAACGAGAGTTAAATATGCAGAAACGGGTTCAAACATTATTTTTGGACATTCTGTCATTCCACTGAAATGAAATTTCCACAAAGTCCTAGAGACTTTAACCCTTCGCTTGTTCATCATTGGGTTAATCAGGGCCCTTTTCAGCAAACCTACAAATCGGTCCTGTCTTGACTTAAGTCGTTTTAATTCGTTCATTTTGAGATATTTTTCATCAAAATCTAACCCATTCCATTCTATTTCCCAAGGAATCATCAACAATGGAATTACAAAATCAACTTATTCTGAGTTTTCTATCTTTATTTTCATGTTCTTTTGATGGGGCACATCTTCGATCAGCTTAGAGTGTGGGATCTTCTATACGATGTTCAAAAATGTGGTGGCTCTCCCACAATTATTTTATTACAATTGGGGGTCTTTTTTATATCGCCTAATGCTTCATTAGAGTCTCTAACCTCTAAATCTTGTTGACAATTACCTTCACGATTTCTTTTTCAATAATAGCATAGGAGGTCTCCTCCTCAATATAGGTAGTGTTTGGTTTGACACACTTGTCCTCTAAAGCTTTCTCCCTAATTCGACATTTGATGGCATCTAACACCAAGTCTAGCTGATTCCGTATGACTTGTATGTTTTCCTTGTATTTAACATGTTATCCTCAAAAGAGCTCTCCCAAGTGAGTTGGTAGTGGTGCCTTTTAGGTTCTTTCCAATATGCATTCTCGTCGTCGTATGAAATTGAAGGATAAGGGTTGTATGGGTCATATATCGGGCAACTACTTTCCCATTCCTTATTTTCACTCTCCACTAAACATTTGTAACTATACGAATCATAACAAGAATCATATCATTGTCTCCCACAAGGGCCATAATCATCCCAGTTAACCGATCTAAAACCATCCGCATTAGACATAAACGGTCCTTTGGACCACCTATATTCAGCATTAAACATGACTTCCAATCAATCATCAATAAGAGAAAGTCAAAAAGTTCATTAAAATAGAAATACGAAGTTGTATCTATTAATCCTACTTTGGCTACTTATCTCTACTTAAGATGTACACTAAGAATTACTCAATCTTACACCGTCTCCCCGACAACGACTCCAACAACTTTGATCATGTTTGCATGTGCACATAAAACAAATGATTTTATAAAACAGCTTTATAAGTGCGGCTTTACTACAAGTCTATAGGTCAGTTGTAATATTTGTAGTGTTACAATAGAACACCTGCATATTCCAATGATTGAACCCAAAGGAGATGGAAATTGAGCAATAAATAGCATACACAATAGAGTCTAAGTGGCTACTAATACAATTTTATAGTATGACAAACCATAACAAGAAAGTTTTGCAAGAAAATTAAATATGCTAATCTATGGACTAAATGAAAAAGATTATAAAACTAAGAAGTTAACTAAAAAAATTACTAGCGGTGGTTGGTCGATTTTGATGTGGTTCACCTATCTTCGAATAAGGGACTTAAATCACTTAGATTACTAATTGACTCCATTTTATCTTTTGATCTTAATTTTACAGACTTAGAGGAATTAATTTGATTTATTTGTCGATCTCACTGATCAATACGAGACTAATGAATGAGTTCGCAACAAGATTACCTCTTAGTCTCACTTGCCTAGATATTTCCTTAGGGGCGTGTAACACCCCAAACCCGACTTAGACATTACAACTAGATCTTTGAATGTTACAATAATTTCTCAAAAATTAGTTTGTTACTTTCTGAAACTTCTACTTGTTTTTTGGTGAAAGAGACTTTTGAAAACTCATTTTCACTTATTAGTTGTAAAAATAAACCATTCTACAATAAGGATTTCTTTAAAACATTTGTTATTCATTACCGAATAGACATAAAAGATATACTAATAACTCATTTATTTTTCAGAAAACTCGATTTCTCATCTTGTTTTGTAGCGGAAAATCTTTTGACTTATTTAACTTTGAAAATTGAACGTTTAATTTTAATTATCAAAAATCATGCAGAATTTTTAAAATAATTAACTAAAATCCAACAAACTCGAAGCCAAAATTAAAAGTCCGAAAATCAGTCCAAAGGTCCATAAATTTCAATTAAGAATTACTAAAATAATTTTATGTGAGAGGCGCACTTGACAGCTGTCCAGATAGAAACAAAAATACGTGAGTTGTCCAATCTGGTACAACTAACTTGTACGTACAGAGGTAGCATGATTCTGATGAAAAGAACACCTATGCTATTTAGGAAAAAGATATAAATATTCACATAAAAAAGAAAAAAAATGAGCTTTTTGGATTATCTTCTTCAACTTATCTCTTAAAGCTTTTGGCTATGGCGGCTTAAGCTCTAACGGGTGAACTGACATGAAAAGGATGCAGACCAGCTCTTGACGAGGAGCCCTGAGTGTGACACAAGGAGGAATAGACAGATTCAAGTTGAGTTGTCTAGGAATAGTATTCTCCACTTGTTTCTTTTATTTTTCTTTTCTAAACGCTAGCGATTACTTCCTATTTCATGTTATTACAGAAGTACACATGATTTACGGGTTAAATGTTATTTTATTCAATCTTGCTTCTATTGTTTAATCTTTGGGTTTGAATTTTTTTGCGTGGAAGTATTATTGCGGAAACTGACACTGAAAGGTGCAGTGACGTTCAAACTAACAAGCAAGACAATAGAAGTTGCTTGAGGATTAGAGGAATTTAACCCACTTGCTCTTAATAGTGTTCTATTGCCATCATTTGGAGGTGTGCCATCATTTTAGGTGTTGTATGACCTGAAGCAATTTGGAGTTTATTACCGGTTTTGATCTAAAAATTGAAAGAAATGTTCGGAGGAGACTTCGAGAACAAAGGAATATGGCTTTGCCAAGAAACAATGCAGTTATACCCGCAATGCTAAAACAAAATGCTAATGACCCACTGTTGCAGCAAGATGGTCAAATACAGAACAGGACTATACGAGATTTTATAGTACCTGTCTTGGATGACTTACAATCGGGAGTTGTTAGGCCAGCAATCCAAGCTGGAAATTTTGAACTCAAGCCAATAATGTTCCAAATGTTGAATTCTAATGGGTAATATGTTGGGCTGCCACATGAAGATGCACGAGAACATCTAAATCATTTTTATTAATTTGTGCTTCCTTCAGTTAATAAGGTGTTCATGATGACGCTTTGAAGATGCAATTATTTCCTTATTGCTTGTAGGGAAGAGCTCGTACATGGTTCTTTGGGTTACCTGCTGGATCAATTACTTCTTGGAATGCATTAGCAACATAGTTTGTTTTGCGATTTAACCCGCGGACAATGAATGCTCATCTCCGAAATGATATTACAGCTTATCATCTATTGGACGATGAGAATCTTCACACTACATGGAAACATTATAAATCTTTGCTTTAACGTTGTCCTATGCATGACATTCAACAGGAAACACACATTAAGATTTTTTATAATGGGCTGAATTCACACACGAGGAATCTTCTCGACGTATCAGCCAATGGACCTTTACCGGATTGTACTTATAATGATGCGATTGGAATTCTTGAGAGAATTACTCAAAATGATTACCAATACCCTATTTTTAGAGCTGCACAAGCAAAAGTTACTACGGGAGTTATTAAACTGGACTCAATACCCGCATTTAGTGCTCAAGTTTCTTCTCTTGAAAATATGATAAAAAATATACAAAGGACTAGTGAGGTTAAACCTATACATGTCGCTCAACAAGTTGATGTTCCTACCTTTTGTTGTGAGATTTGCAATGACAATCACAACTATGAAGGTTGTCCACAACATGCAGAGAATTCCTTTTATGTTAGTAACATCTACAATAATTCTTTTAGCAACTCTTATAATAATTTTACACGCAATCAATATCCTTAGGGAACTCAGTATGCTAGACAAAATGCTGCAACATTCTGATATTGGAATATATCCACTTAAGGCAATTATAATTCAAGACAAGGGAATTACAATCAACAATAGTAGAACTACAATCAGCACACTGATATGCATCCACACCAGACCCAGACTTAGCCACAACATTCTTCAATTTTGAATCAGCATGGTCAAGAACATCGACGATAACAATACACGCAAGCTTCTCCTTCTGACCTGTTAGCAGTTCTTAAAGCTTTAATACGAGAGCATATAACTCACACAGAAGCTATTGTGCAAGGGAATTCATCTTCTATTCGGGCGTTGGAGGCACAATTAGGACAACTTACTTTTAATACGAATACTCGACCACCATGCACACTATCTAGTGACACGAAAAATCCCAGTCCGAGGGGAAAAGAACACTGCAAGGCTATCACTCTCTAGAGTGGTAAACAAACTAGCAAGCCGACTACAGACTCTACTGTAGCACCTCAAGATACTGGTGAAGTGATCCTAGTGAGAAGGTTGAATCTGAAGAGCTTGTCGATATACCAGACATAGAAGTCCTACAAATTGTCACTCATATGCCTAATGTCTGACCCTTACCTTTTCTACAAAGATTCAAGGAGAATAAGTAGGATAAGTAGTACCAACAGTTCTTAGACACACTAAAGCAACTTCAGGTCAATATTCCTTTAGTAGACGCTCTTGTGCAAATTTTGAATTATGAGAAATTTATAAAGGAACTCTTGTCCAAGAAGAAGAAGGTTAGTGATATGGAAACTATTGCACTCATAGAGAGCTGTAGTGCTCTTTTGACAAATAAGTTGCCCCCCAAAATGAAAGATCTTCGGAGCTTTACTATCCCATGTTCAATTGGAAACCATTATTTGGGCAAGACTTTATGCGACTTGGGAGCTAGCATCAACCTAATGAAGCTATCAACTTTCAGAAAGTTAGGAATTGGTCACATGAAACCTACTGCAATGACATTGTAACTAGCTGATCGATTTTTAGCTCAACCTGAAGGGAAAATTAAAGATATCTTAGTTGATGTGGATAAATTTGTTTTTCCAGATGATTTTATCATACTTGAATGTGAGGCAGACAAGGAGGTTCCCATAATCTTGGGACGAGCATTTTTAGCCACCAGACGAACTCTTATTGATGTTTGCAAAGGTGAACTAACCATGTGACTTAATGATGAACACATTACCTTCGATTTTTTTGAATCTACTCAAGGCAAGGACAAAGAAAAATGCCATACTATCGATGTGCTAGATGATCTGATTGAGGCAAAATTCAATGACCAACGCACAATAGTTTCTAAAGTGGTCACAATAACATCTGACGATGAATTTGTAGATGATTGTGACAGCATGGTTGAAGCTAATAATATTGAACTCAAGCATGGATGACAGATCGAATCATTAGTCTTAGCTAACAGAACAACTCCAATTTTCAAACCATCTATCGACGAAGCTCCTACTCTAGAATTGAAACCACTACCTATTCATCTTAAATACGTCTTTCTTGGTGAAAACAATACTCTCCTAGTTATTTCTTAGAGTATTGTCGATATCCGAGGCATTAGTCTATCTTTTTGCATGCACAAGATCAAGTTGGAAGATAAAAGCAAGTAAGTGATTGAGCAACTAAGAAAATTAAATGAAGAGATGAAGGAAGTTGTTAAGAAAGAAATTATTAAATGGCTTGATGCTAGAATTATTTACCCTATTACTGATAGCACTTGGGTAAGTCCAATGCAATGTGTTCCTAGGAAGAGTGGAATCACTGTGGTTAGCAACGACAAAGACAAATTAATTCCTACACACATTCCTACAGGATGGCGAGTCTATATGGATTATCGCAAACTTAATGCAGCCACAAGGAAGAACCACTTTTCACTTCCTTTCATTGACCAAATGTTGGATAGGCTTGCTGGAAAAGCCTATTACTGCTTCTTAGACGGCTATTCTGGATACAATCAGATTGCTATTGCACCAGAGGATCAAGGAAAAACTACCTTCACTTGTCCCTTTAGTACTTTCATTTTTTGCTGAATGCCTTTCAATGTTTGCAACCCACCAGCCACATTTCAAAGCTACATTTCAAACGCACCAACCACATTTCAAGAAGATTTATTAGAGATTTCTCAAAAATTGCAAAACTTTTATGCTCATTGCTAGAACAGAATTGAAAATTCTTCTTTGAGGATGCATGTCTAGATGCATTCATTCAATTGAAGATGCATCTAGTAAATGCACCCATTATCGTTGCAACCGATTAGTCTCAACATTTTGAAGTTATATGCGACGCAAGCGACTTTGCTGTGGGTGTTATTTTAGGATAACGTAAGGGAAAAATATTTCGCGTCATCTATTATACTAGCAAAACTCTGACAGAGGCTCAAATCAACTATACCACTACCGAGAAAGAATTGTTGGTTGTAGTCTTTGCTTTCGAAAAGTTTCGTTCTTACCTTATTAGCATAAAGGTTACCGTATTTAATGATCACTCGGCGTTGAGATATCTTTTTGCGAAGAAGGATACAAAACCAAGATCGATATGCTGGATCTTACTGTTGCAAGAATTCGACATCGATATAAAAGATCGTAAGGGTTTAAAAAATCAAGTTTCAGACCATCTATCTCAATTAGAAGTTGGCAGCAAAGATGAAAACATACTTTAAATTGTCTACGCATTCCTAGATGAGAAGTTATTTGTTGGAGATGCAACCCTTTGGTATGCAGATCTAGTTAATTATTTAGTATGTGGAAAACTCCCATTGGGTGTCACAGGCCATAAAAAAGAAAGATTTCTTCGTAAAGTTGTGAAGTATCATTGGAACGAACCATATTTATTCAAGGTATGCAATGACAACATTATTTGGTGTTGTGTTCTAGAAGAGGAGATGCTTTCAATCCTGAAGCACTGTCATGATGCTTATTGTGGAGATCATTTTGGTGGCGTGTGAACTATTGCTAAGGTTCTCCAATCAGGATTCTACTGACCTTCATTATTCAAAGACGCCCACAATTTTGTGAATCAATGCGACAGGTGTCAGCGCACAGGTTCTCTATCCCGACACAATGAAATGTTACAGCAGCCAATTATGGAGGTTGAATTGTTCGATGTTTGAGGTATAAATTTTATGGGACCATTTCCAAGTTCATTTGGAAATCTTTATATATTAGTAGCTGTTGACTATGTCTCGAAGTGGGTTGAAGCTGTTACAGTCCCAAAGGATGATGCAAAGACAGTGCTTAAATTTTTTCACAAGCACATACTCACCCGCTTCGGCACACAAAAGGCATTGATTAGTGATTAGGGTACACACTTTCATTGCAACCAAGTGGCAACTGCATTGAAAAGAAATGGAGCCAATCATAGAATGACTACTACTTATCATCCGCAAACTAATGGACAAGCCGAAGTGTCGAATCGATAACTTAAAAACATTCTTGAGAAGGTTTGAGGAAATATTGGTCTTCCAGACTGGATGACGCTTTCTGGGCTTTACGGATAGCATACAAAACTCCATTAGTGATGTTGTCGTATCAATTGGTTTTTGGTAAGGCATGTCACTTGCTAGTTGAAATGGAACACAAAGTAATATGGGCAATTAAACAAGTGAACATGAGCTATGAAGCTACTGGAAAGAAAAGGCTATTGGATATCACTAAACTAGAGGAGATTAGATGAAATGCCTATGAAAACACTGCAATTTACAAGGAAAATACCAAACGATGGCATGACAGAATTATTTTGTAGTGACAATTTATCGCGGGTCAACAAGTTTTATTTTTCAATTCTAGACTGAAATTACACCCAGGAAAATTGTGCTCTCGTTGGTCTGGGCCTTTTGAAGCTGTCGAAGTATTTCCTCATAGTGCAGTCACAATCAGATATTTAAATGATGGAAACCAATTCAAAGTGAATGGTTCACAATTGAAACACTATCTTAGAAATATTGTTCAAAAGAAGGCATAGACCATTAAATTGGTCGAACCATTTTAATCTTTTCTTTCTTTCCACAATTTATCACTAAGTAATTTAATTTTGTTCAATATTGTTTTATTATTTTTATTGTTATTTTTGCAGAATAATTAGGAACCATTGTTGATGCACTTGGGCTTTATTGTTAATGCAGTTCATACTATTGTATTTTCACTTTTGACTCAGCAAGAATGAGGGCAGCTCAGGAAATTCAGATCCTGCCGTTTGATCAAAAGTCACTTAGCCGCCTGATTTGTCTGAGCGAACGTAATTCTCATTGGACGTAATTATTCCTACCAGCTTTATTTTTCTTCAGAAAGTCACGTCTTTCCATCTTATTCTTTCACTCATTATAAAACCCTCTTCACTGTGCCGAAGGTGAAACACCCAAGCAAAAATTTTTATTCACTTTCTCTTTTCCAAGTTCGTACCTTTACACCTTTAAACCATCTTCACTCCACAAAACAAGCAAAATATGGAAAAGACAAGAGGATTAGTCAAGAAAGCCACCAAACCTGTTGAAGAAAGCTCATCGTCTGTAACTGCAGTTCGTGAGTCGAAATCTTACATGCCAACAGAAAAAAAGGTGTCGGTGATCTTTTTAATGAAAGCGGCCAAAAATTGATTTCAAAACAACATCTTAAAGTGAAACTTCTACCCAGAATAGGACATTCTCTTTTCAAAACAACAAGATTTGGGCAAACAAGTCTTCAGAACCATCTCTGTGTTGAAGTGGGCGACTTTCTGCACGCATCTTGGAAGCTATTCTCCTTTATTGGTACGCCAGTTTTATGCTAACCTTTATGACCATGAGTTGGAGTTTATCTTTGTTTGAGAAAGTTTAATCTCATGGGATGCTACAAAAATCAATGAGTTGTACAACAATAAGATGGATGTCGATGAACACTCCAAATTTATTGAAGATATCACAGACGAAAAAAGGGACTTATTGATGAAGAATTTATGTATCGAATGAGCATTGTAGACGGGTTCACGTCAAAAGAATTATACGATGCACCGCTGCTTCTTGACACTACAAAAAAAAATATTTGGTTTCATTTTGTCAACTGTAGGCTACTGGCCTCTACTCACAGCACCAAAGTCAACCTTGATAGAATATGCATGATACATTTAATTTTCAAGGGCAGAAAGATTGATGTTGGTGCAATACTCCACCAGGAAATTGCTAATTACGCTGCGAGGTAAAATGGAATTTTGGTTTTCCTGTCGTTGGTGATGCTACTGTGCCAGCAGAAAAGGATCGTGCCCTGTGATGATGAAGAGATATTGGAAACTAAGGGCCCGATCAATTAAGTGTCTATTGAAAGGATGACTCGTGGCAGATATACACCGACAATGAAGGAGGCAGAGACCAGCAACACAAGGAAGGACAAAACCAAAGTAGAAAGCAAAGAAACAAAGTTGACTGCAGAGACATCATTACTGTACAAAATGAATGATACTGAGAAGTTGGCCAATTTTACCAACAATAATCAAATCAGGCTTGTCGCTACAATAGAGGATATTGACAGATCACAAAATTTTTTCTACGCTTATACTAAGGCCTATAACAACTCTATTGTAGCTACATTACGTTAGTTAAGCCCAACCCCACTCTCAGAATTTCCGGTGTTCCCGCTGATTATATGACAGTATGAACCCTCCTCCGAGGAAGATGACTTAAGGGACCAAGACAGATCGGTGGAATCCCCTCCCATTGTGCACATCTCTGATGTTGAGAAAGAAGAGGAATCAAGAGATGTTGAGGAGTGCATACGAAGGGTTGATAGCCTGGTCAATGGTGAAGTCATTACTGGTAAAGAGACGCCTACTGTTGAGGAGGAAGGTTCTGTAGAAGAGGAGGATATCCTTGTTGAAGTTGTGAACGAGAAGGTCGAGAAAGAAAATACTGTGACAAAAGCTGCTGAGAAAGAATCTGTTAAGGACATTGTCAATGCATCTGAGTTTGTGGATGCAACTAAAGATAATCTGAAACAAGATGGAGCTAAACTGGCAGAAGCTACAGAGGTAACAAGTAAGGAGCACCATAATTCGTTGGCTATAGTGGTCTATACTGAACCACTCAAGGTGACCCCTCTTACACAAAAATCAGCTGATGATGCCGGCACAGGGCCGGAACTTGAGGAACGATTCAAGAATCGTGCAAAGCCCAAAGAAAAGGAGAGAAAATGCTCTGAAGATAAAAAGTACAAGAAGGAGGAGAAAAAGAGGAGGAAGAAGAAACATCATGCAGCCACATTGATAGCGGAGGAAAACTGAGTTATTTTATTTCAAGTTTTTGTTGTAGTATTCATGCATTGCATGTAACTGTAATTTTCATTTTGTTAGTAAACATTGTCATTGCATTGTTATTGTTATCGCATCCTAATCTTAGTGCATTGGGGACAATACAAACTTTAAGTTTGGGGTAATGCATATGGGGATTGGAAATACACCTACATTTCAAAAAAAAATTTAATGAAGCATTCAAGGTTTATTTTTGGTTAATGCAAATGTCTTGAAATTTTTTTTGTTACATTCAATGCTTAATTCTTGAATTATGTGAACCATCAATGAATGAGTTGGATAAATTTGACTTAATGTTATATATTCAATTCTATGATGAATAATTTAGGCTGCATTAGTAATGGATGACTAGTAGCATTCCTTGAATCTTGAATGAATCTTCCTTTTAGAGCTACTCATATATATGTATACTTATGAATAAGTGACACTCTAAAATGGGTACATGAAATGTTCAAAAGGGAACACTCCAATGCAAACATTAGAAAAATGAATTAGCCAAAGGCTGTCGCGGCATAAGTTTGTGTCGGCATAATTACGTATTTCCTGGCGGTCATCGTTATTTCTCAGGAACTATGGTACAGTAATACAACAATATCCTTTATTCACACAATATATATACAATAAATGTTGTATTGGTAGATAGAATTTAAGATTTGAAGCATGATGTTGGTTTTGATGAAGTTGCAATCTTAGTCATTCATACTTATGTATTGTCGATGCAATATTCTGTCATTTGAATGTGAATCATTCATTTGGATTTTAGGTGATTCAAGTTGCTACAATGATCATTTGCCTTAGTGAATTCTTGTCTAGCCTTGCCAGTTTCTATTTTACTTGAGGACAAGTAAAAACTCAAGTTTGGGGGTGTGATAGTACTAGACAGAACCTATGTTTTCTCCCGACTTATTGGTTAATTTGTTCCCATTTAGTTATCTTTAGCACAAATTTTAGCATTTTCAGTTTAGTAATTTACATTTTATAACTCAGTGGATCTCAGCTTATTTATCCTTAATTCTGTCATATTTTGGTACTGATGTCGCTGCATGAGTAATTTCAGATTGTGCCCAGAATTGTCGATGCACCTGACAGCTGGCCGGATAGGAACAAAAATGCGTGAGCTTGCCAGTCTGGTACAACTAACTTGTACATTCAGAGGTAGCATGATTCTGATGAAAAGAACACCTGGGATATTTGGGAAAAAGATATAAATATTTACATAAAAAAGAAAAAAATGAGCTTTTTGGATTATCTTCTTCAACTTACCTCTTGAAGCTTTCGGCTATGGCGACTTAAGCTCCAACGAGTGAACCAACTTGAAAAGGATGTAGACCAGCTCTTGACGAGGAGCCCTAAATGCGACACAAGGAGGAATAGACAGATTCAAGTTGAGTTGTCTAGGAATATGATTCTCCACTTGTTTCTTTTATTTTTCTTTTCTAAACGCTGGTGATTACTTCCTATTTCATGTTAGTATGAAAGTACACATGATTTATGGGTTAAATGTTATTTTATTCAATCTTGCTTCTACTGTTTAATCTTTGGGTTTGAATTTTTTTGCATGGAAGTGTTATTGCAGTCACTGACACTAGAAGGTGCAGTGACAATTCAAGCTAACAAGCATGACAAGGGAAGTTGCTTGAGGATTAGAGGAATTTAACCCACTTGCTGTAATAGTGTTCCATTGCCATCATCGGAAGGTGTGGCTAATGTGCATGTTTGAGTCTTTGATTAAATATAGAAGTTAAGCTGGGTAAGATATTCATTGCAATTTAATGCATCGATGATCCCCTATCATTTTATACCTTGTGAGCACTAACCATTCTGATGAATATTGATATTGGAAATCTCAGTTTATCAGTATCATATTTTATCTTATTATTTTCTAGTTATTTCTTCGACAACTACATTCACAAATTTATCTAATTGCTATCTAATTATTTCACTGCCATTGATAGACAAAAGACAGCCATCCCTGTGGGATCGATATCCGACGGACTCAGATCTGCCTACTATACTTGCACCAACAGTGTACGCTTGCACATTACTGCTGTGACGTTAAACAACCGATCATTAATATTTATTTTTGAATTTTTCTTTTTGCACTTTTAGGCTAACCTATAATCACTATACTCTACTAATGTTTCCTATCACTCTTTTTTTTTTCAAAATCACCGTAATGTATCTACTTAACCCTCAATATGTATGGCCAGATGTATATAACCATGTAGTTCAAGACCAAAAAAAAAAGTAAGTACAAATCATCATTTTTAGCGCTGGTTTTGTATAGAGGTTCATAAAAAAGGGTTTTCTGGCTCAAAGTAGGTATTAAGGATAAATCAATAAAGGGTAGCATTTTAGCTCTAGGTGTATACCAAATAATTCCTCAGGTCATCCCTAGGTATCTCAATATTCACAACTCTAATCAACCAAACAATCACAAATTCAACAATTTATCATTCATATCAGCATGTTCGTTTCTTTGTATTCTCTATATCATTTGATACATTCAATTGTTTAATGTCTATTTACAATGTAATATATAGAACTTAGTAGTCTAATAATCAAAAATTTAAAATCACCTTTCATCATGCCGAATTTATCGTAAATACAATCAACCTATGTACAAGCTCCTAACTAATCACTTTTATTTATACAAGCTCAAGCACACAATTGACAAGAAAAATCAAAGAAAAGCATACAAATTTAAACAAATTTTCTACGTTACCCCCACACTTTAGAAAACACATTGTCCTCAATGTGTAGCCCTAAAAAGATAAAGAATGAAGTTACCTGATTGATCGTGATAGTTGACCAATTTATTCTTGAGGAAAATAATAACATATTCAAGAGATATAATTTAATCCTACTTAGTAAAGGGTTAAAGAATTATAAATCTAATGGAACTAAACTACACAAACGTCAGTGGTTAGTTTCAATTCAGATGGCAAAGTTACGCAGAGGTGGCGCGACATCTTCTAGTGGTGCCACGACATCAAGGACAATTTACCTGCTTTGAGTGTTGTCTGATGTCACGACATAAGGTTCTGGTATCGCAACATGTGGGCTAGGTTTTACTATGTTCCTTTTGTGCTTCGAAGTCATCAATTTTATCACTTTCTTCATCATTGTCCCTTTCATTTACCCACATCTGTTCGATTCCCGCGGAACTCCAAATAGTTTTACATTGCAAGAACTACGTGTTGACAACTGTGTTCATCATTCCTCCAAACTAATGTTTTACACGTTGTCCATTTAAAAGAAAATATTGTCCCCCTTTTCCGATGAGTTCTATTACTCCATGAGGCATTACTTGGTTTATAATATACGAACCTGTCCATCTTGATTTAAGTTTGCCAGGAAATAATTTTAACCTTGAATTGAACAACATAACTTTTTTCCTAGGTAAGAATTCTCATTTTCGGATTTTTGCATCAAGTTAGAGTCTGCTCCTTTCCTTGTACATATCGGTCTTCTCATAAGCCATAAAACGGAACTCTTCCAATTCATGTAATTGGAATAATCTTTCCTTTTTTTTCCAATTCTGGATCTAAGTTTAGTTCTTTGATTGCCAACTTTGCTTTTTTTTTTTCTAATTCAATTGGTAAATGGTAATATTTCCATAAACTAACGTCTAGGGAGACATACCTAATGGAGTGTTATATGTTGTTCTGTAAGCCCATAATGCATCGTCCAATCGTGCTGCCCAATCTTTCCTATTTGGATTCACTATTTTCTTAAGAATTTGTTTGATTTCTAAAATGTGTGGTTTATGTAAGTGTACGCAGTCGTTATCAAGTAATAAGTAAGTAAAGAGTTACCGTCTCCACAGGGACTATGTATGTTAATCAATTAATTGTAAAATTAGTATTAACAATTCGGTAAGAAAAACAAAATATTTTTAAGAGGGTTGATGATTAAGTTAAGTTAAATTATCTAAATGAAAGATGATCCCTAATTACAATGGATGCAATAAAATGTATGAGATGGATTTAGCAGCAGAATTCATAAGATTTCAACAATGATAACATGAATAGGCTAGAATAATCGCATCAATTAACTTAGTTCATTTTAATTATGTTTAATAATGCTCCTGAAAACATTCAATGACAACTCAATCTTTCATAAGCTTGAAACCAAATTATGTCCTTTTGAAATCTTTTACTTAGTAAAATATGCATTTTATTGATCATATTAAACTAAGGGTTTCTTAGAATTCATGTGAAGTAACAGGGACGGGTTAGGTTTGAAGGAATTTAATCACATATACCTAAAACCTATGCAATATAATAGAGCTTGTTAAAGTTATTATGAGCCTTTAATATAGTAGGGTTAGGATCTAAATTAAGCATGCACTTTTCAACTATTGTGTCCAATAGTCGTCGTCTGCTTAGGATCACTCAGCTAATTCCAATGCATCCAATCATGTATGAATAAAATACATGCTTGAGTTTAATTGGAAACATGAATAACTGAGGCACAGACACTATAAACATGATATAAACAAACTTCATCGAATTGATGCAATCATTCTAGCTAAACAAATTTAAGCTACCATTATTAATGAAAAAAATAAAGCAAATTGCAAACATGATGAATAATAAGAAAAAAATAAATATTAAGGTAGAAAATTTCTAAATAATTTCGGTAGTCCTTTGAAATTGATCGTGGTGGCTTCCTTTGATCCTCGTAGTTGCTCCTTTGCAAGATGCTCCTTAAGGTGGCCAACCAAGAAAGAATTTTCTCAAGGAATCTCTAACTAAATGAAGGGCAAAATGGAAGGTTTATGAATGAGAGAAATGAGAGATTAGTGAATGAGAAAGGAAATGAAGGATGAATGTTAAGTGAGGGATGAGGTATGATTTGAAATAGGGAATGGAGGTGGGTATTTGTAGTGAAGGTTGGTGGATGGGTTTACTAAAAATAGTGTGAAAAATCCACCCATTTACTCCTTTTCTTGGCAGGCCATATATTGTGGAAGAGGTAGTTTTTTGGTTACTTGATTCATGCATGATATCATCCTTGAATCAAGAAAGAGGAGGATGGTTTCTTGGACAAATTTGGTGGGTCATTTCCTAATTAGTTTGCAAGTGCAGGGACCTCCAGTAAATCTCCCAAAAATGAATTTCTGAGTAGTCCAAATGCCTTTACCGAAGTTGGGCTTGTTCTCCCTTGTTTGTACGGTTTGGTGGCCCAATTACTTAAAAAAATTGTCCATCAGTTGATTCATTTTCAATTGGATCAAAAACAACCTCTTCATGACCCATTTTACATGTGTTTGTCGTCCATGTAGAGTGAATTTAGGCATGTCCGTGTAACTTTATTTTTGATGAATAAATCATGTATAATTTCCTTGGTCCAACTTCATTAAATAATGTCAAGATCAATAAGTGGCCAAAAACAATTAAATTATGCATAAATTTAATACAAAATAACATAAAATCACTTTCTTCATTAAATTATGCTCATTATTAAATATAAAAAAATTCATTCAATTAGTGATCAAATACTAAGGATTTATATTATTTTTAAGTTAAAGGTGCCAAAAACAATCATAAAAACCTTATATAAATTAGTGTTTACAATTTCTCGGTTTGATACCTCTACTTGACCATTAGCCTAGGGGTGGTATGTTGTTGCCATTCGATGTCTTGCACTGTATTTTGCCAAAGCGATCTCAAATTGTTTGCTACAAAAATGGGATTCTTCATCACTTACCAATGCACGCGGTGTTCCAAATTTGGGAAAATTATTTTTTCTCAAAAACTTAACTACATATTTGGTGTCATTGGTAGGTAAGGCCATAGCCTCGACCCATTTTGAGACATAATCAATAGCTAATAAAATGTATTGATTCTCAAAAGAACTTGGGAATGGTCCTATGAAGTCAATCCCCCAAACATCAAATACATCTACCTCAAGTATCCTTGTTTGTGGCATTTCATCCCTTTTTTTTTTGTACTCTCAGTTCTTTGACATCTGTCACATCCTTATACAAATTCATATGTATTTTTGTTTATGGTTGGCCAATAAAATCCTAATTTGAGTACTTTTTAGGTCATTCTTTTTCCGCCAAAATGTCCCCCTACATGGCGATGTATGACATCCTTGTAGAATATCAGCTACTTCCTCCTCTATTACACATCTTCTTACCAATTGATCTGCACACTGCCAGAAAAAATACGGATCTTCCCAGATAATTGGGGTGGAAAGACGTATTTAGCGATATAGTTTACATAATCAGCATACCACAGAGTGGCATTATTTCTAAACCTTGCTTTTTGGATTTCTACTTGGAACAACTACTCGTCAACAAAAGTCTCTTTTATTTCTTTAAAATCTAGTTGTTCCGAGTCATTCTCTATTTTGAATAGATGGTCTGCAATTTGATTTTTTGTTCTTTTCCTATCCATTATTCATAAATCAAACTCTTGAAACAGTAATATCCATCTCATTAATCTAGATTTCGTCTCTTTTTTCTTCATGACATATTTTAATGTTGAATGATCAGTGTAAACATAAACTCTATTTGCCATCAAATACGACCAGAATTTTTCACAAGCACACACAAGAACAAGCATTTCCTTTTCAGTTGTAGTGTATTCGCATTGCGTCATATTGAGTGTCCTACTTGCATAATGAATGGCTCTGAATGGGTTTTTTTCATCCTAGCACTGCCCTTACAACATAATCACTAGCATCGCACATTATAATAAAATGTTCTAACCAGTTAGGAGTAATAATTATAGGAGCAGAAATAAGTTTTTCCTTTATTACCTCAAAAGCTTTGACGCATTCCTTGTCAAATAAAAATGATGTCTCTTTCTGCAATAGTTGATTCAGCGACTTAGAGATATAGGTGAAATCTTTTATAAACCGCCTGTAGAACCCAGCTTGACCCAAAAAATTTCTCACTCCCCGAACTATTGAAGGATTCAAAAGTTTCTTAATAACCTCAATATTAGCTTTCTCAATTTCCAAGTCTTTTCTTGATATTTGATGCCCTAAAACCAATCCTTCATTGACCATGAAATGACATTTTTCCCATTTTAGTACTAGGTTGGTTTCTTCGCATCTTTGCAGGAATTGTTCAAGATTGTCCAAACATTCTTGAAATTAATCTCCATATACCGAGAAATCGTCCATAAACACATCCAAGCCTTCCTTTAACATATTAGTTAAAATAGCAATCATACATCTCACAAAGGTTGTTGGAGCATTGCAAAGCCCAAATGGCATTCGTCTGAAAGCATAGGTACCAAAAGGACATGTGAAGGTAGGTTTTTCTTGGTCATCCAGATGTATTGGGATTTGACGGTATCCTGAGCATCTGTCAAAGAAACAATAATAATCCTTCTCTACCAACCTATCAAGCATTTGATCAATAAAAGGCAGTAGAAAATGATCTTTTTTTGTTGCATCATTTAATTTTTGATAATTGATGCATACTCTCCAACTAGTAACTATTCTTGTTGGAATTAATTCATTTTTCATTTTCAACCACTGCCAGCCCGCCTTTCTTTAAAACACACTACGTAGGACTAACCCATTCATTGTCGGAAATAGGAAAAACAATACATGCATCTAAACATTTAAGTAATTCTATTTTTACCACTTCTTTCATAGTTGGATTAAGCCGGCGTTGTGCATCCACTACAAGTTTTTTTCCTTCTTCTAATCTAATATTATGTTCACATAGCACAAGATTGATTCCCTTAATCTCAGCAATTATCCATCCTATGACGTTTTTGTGTGTTTTTAAAACACTGAATCAAACCTCTTCTTGTTCTAAATTTAGCCCGGTAGCTATAATTACTAGTAATGTATTTTGCTTCCCCAGATATTTGTATTTTAAGTGTTCTAGTAAAGGTTTTAGTTCTAACTTAGGAGGTTTAATCATGGACGATGTCATTTTGGTTATGCTTACAATAATTTGTTTTGATTGTCCCTTACTTTGACGCCACCAATCTAGCTGAATAATTGTCTGAGCATTTTCTTGTTGAGTATCATACAATTTTTCTTCTTCTGATTCATATTCATGATCAGCCAAATTTTCTATAATGGTCTCCAGTTTATTACATTTTTACTTCTCTATTTTACTTTCTTCCAATTCTCCTACCTCTAAGTCTTGATGTATTCCAGAGGAAAATTCATTTTCACCGGATCTTTCTACTATTTCCATTACCTTCTTCCCGATTTTCTTCAAGATGCTCCCTCCAGTTATGATGCGAAACTTTTGCCTACTCTGACTATTCAATCTGTAATAAAAATGTTGAATTTGAACCGTAAAATGTAAGCCTCCACCCAACACTGATATGATAATGTTTTAAATCTTTCCCAGGCTTGTCCTAATGCTTCAGAAATATATTGTTTTAATTGAAATAATTTATCATAAATACTAAGTACCTGAGTCATAGGAAGGACACGACAAATAAATAACTACACAAAATCAGCCCAGGTGGTAATAGTATCGGGTGATAGTGCATCTAACCAAGCTTTCGCTTTTCCATCCAACGCAAACAAGATTAGTAATAATTTGATAGTGTCTAGTGGTACTCCAATGTAAGCAGCAATGCTACATATATATTCAAATTGTCGTAGAAAGACTATAAGATCCTCTGTCTTAGGATAATTAAATGTGACATTGTTAGAAATCCACATTAGTGAAGAAGGATTTAGCTTAAAATGTGAATTATAAATAATGGGACGAGAAATACTACATCACAGCCAATCTGTATAAAAAATGTCCCTAGTGCTTGTATCATACTTCCTGGATTTTGAAGCTAAAAAGAAATAAAGGAATGTTAGTAACTTAGGGTTTAAATTTCGCATCTATAATGCGTAAATTTCCTAGTTATTCTATTAATATGCAAAAATTAAAATCAATAAAGTGACGTTGTCTCCCTAAACATGGAGCCAACAATTTAACTGCCTCCAGACATACCAATTCCAGAGTAGATTTCCTGCACAAAAGATATGAGAAGCGATATCTGCAAGTATACAAGTCAGGTTGTAATATAGTTACAATAGAGTAGGTAAGTACTCCAAGGATCGTACCCAAGGGAGGCGAGCACTAAATTAATTCTAATATAAACATGAATAGATCTAACTAGTACTTTGATTAGATTATATTACGAAGGATAAAAAGAAAGATTTTGGTGATCTATACTAATAACAATAATAAATGAAAGAAAAGAAATAAATAAAACACAAGAAATCAAAAAGTAAAATATATCAAATCTGATCATGGATGATTAGCTCGCTTCGGTAGTCATAATCAAATGTCACTTCAAGTATTTTTCTTCAATCAACTAGTCAATTTACTCTGTTAGAATAACAAGTCAATAAGAACTATTTATTTCTTGACCTTACAGTCTAGACCAATTTTGGGTTAAGGTGTTCACAAATAAGCCATACCAAATTTGGGTTAATTCCCACCTAAATGACTTCCTAAAATTGTCAGGCCTAGGGTTTAGGTTCTTCCTTTGCTGAATAGTTGATCCGCTAAGAAATCCTTACAAAATATTTAATTAATCATACCTCAACTGGGTAATCCCTACAGGAGGATTAGTTCCTCATGGATCTAATAAACAATATAAAATTGATAGAAAGAATAAACATGAAGAACAATTCAAGAGAATAGAGTTTAGAATAAATTTGATTTGTATTATATGTAACATCTCGGTTTAGACCCTAGCCGGATAGTGGTTTTGAGACCAAAAATCTGAGTTAGAATAAAATTTTAATATTATTTTCCGTGCTTATAGTATGTGAATTGACATGTGTGAAATTTTCGTGATTTAATTTATCCGTTTGTGTGCTTAATTTGTGAAAAGGGCTAAATTGCATAAAAAGTAAAAGTGGCATTCTCATTGTTAATACGCTAATTTGTTATGATTTGATTTATGGGAAGTCCTTAAAAGGTTAACATGCCATTATAAGGTTAGTGGACATTTATGTCCATGATTCAAGTAATTTATATTAAGCTTTCATTAAGGTTAAAATAGTAAAAATCAAATAACATGATATTAAATAAAATAAAACACAAAATGGCCATGCATTTAGCTTTGTTTTTGCCGAAACTTGAAGAACAAAGAAGCCATTTTTGTGTCTTAGGTTTGGCACTTTGAAGCTTTAAATTAGGTATGTTCTTTGTTCAGTTTTTGATAATTTTTACGTTTTTGAGATCGTTGCTTTGAATACTAGCTAGCCCATGCTTAAATTTTTGAATTGGATGTGGATTTTGTGATTTGCCATTGAAGAGAGCTTGTTGTTTTTGTTGTTTGATGATGAAAAATAAATATGTGTTGTTAGATTATTATGTTTAATTAAGTAATTTTTTTATAAAAATGTGTATTAAGGACTAAGTTATGAAATTTGTAAACTTAGGGGGTCAAAATGTGAAATAAATGGGCTGCTAGGGACCTAAGGAGAATTCGGCCTAACATGGGTTTAGTGAAATTTTGAGTATTTTTTGTTTTGTGAAATAGGTACTAAATTGTAAAAAATGTGAAATGTTAGGGGCTAAAATGCAATTTTCTCATTTATGTGTTTTTGAATAAATTTGAATGAAATGTGTTATTAAATAGCCAAATTTGAATTTATATAGATCAATAACAAAAGAAAATGGAATTAGATCGGGAAAAGTCAAAAGTGGTCGAGTAGTCGTTTCCATCCGTTCGTTTCCGTACGAGGTAAGTTTGTAAGTGAATAAATAATGTTAAATTGAATGTATTTATTTTATACATAGCCTAACTAAATTATATGCATGTATACTACAATTTTGAATTGAATTTAGCATAGGATAATTAATTACGAGCTTAATTCGATTGATTTACGACATTAGAAAGCCATATGTACCACAAGAATTTTGATACGTGATATCGTATAAGACCACATCTAGGACGTTAGCATCGATTTAAAATTTACGTGAAAGACCATGTCTGGGACATTTGTATCGTATATGATTTTGTGTAAGACCCTGTCTGGGATAGTGGCATCGTTATTTGAATACATGTAAGACCACGTCTGGGACGTTGGCATTGCACAAGCTTTTTGAGCCGTCCGAGTATCCTGTTTGATTCCAAATGGTTCAACGGGAAAAGACATGACAAGACCGAATGTGAGTTCAATTTAAACGATTAAGGTAAGTATTAAGTTTATACGAACTTTGAAAAAAAAGGTAAGTGTTGATGATGATAGTGATCGTGTGAACTTTATGAGAAATTGGATTATATATATGTACTGAGTTAGTTAGTTTTGGTTGTTTCGAAATGAAATATGGATGTTCTTATGTTAATTTATTTTTTATGGCTTACTAAGCTTTCCAAGCTTACTTTGTATGCTTATTCGTTGTTTTATAGGTTTTGAAAGCTAACTCGAGCTCAGGATCGTTGAGGAACATCATCACACTATCGATATCTATTTTGGTACCTTGAAAGAAAACTTGTATTTATGGCTTATGGCATGTATAGTCTAGCTTGGTATGATTGGTTTTGGAATTGTGTATATATATAGCCAAGCCATGTGAAAATGGCTTGCCCTTGTTGCTAATGGTTGTGAATTTCCAGTCATGATATATATATATGTGTGTGTAATGTATTTGTTTTATGATTCGGTTATGTGATGTTAATGTGGTGATGGTTGTGATTTAGACCATGATAAGTTTATATGAGCTAAGTTATATTTATATGATTGCCTGTATATTGGATTTTTAGGTACGTTATAAATGATACAATTAGCTTTGATTCGAGTTATGAAATTGGTTGGATTACCGGTAGATAAATTTTATGACCAAATATATGGATAAAAGGTCGATTGTGCATATGTATTTTGGAAATGGTAAAAGGGTGTGTATTTATATTTGGCTAATAATAGGTAAAATATACTTATTCATGCCTATGATATGTTTTGTTCGTGATTTTGGTAATTAATGGTTAAGTTGTTAAGTTAAATGCTTGAGTTTAAAATGTGTCATATATGTGATTTATGAATTTGGTAAATGATAGATAGGTATTTTGGATATTTATTAGTCAAGGGTATTGTAATTATTGTATGATTTGATTCGGCTCTTATATATATATATAATTGGTAGTTATTATTTTGGTAACATGTGCATAATATGGTAAACCAAATTTTATACTTGACCATTATGTGAAGTTGTTAATGCTGTATATATATAAATATATATTAATGTTTAATAAATCATGTGGTTTGGCTTGACTTAGTAAAATGTGAAAAGTGCACAATTATAAATAGCGTTTTAGGAAAGTAGTTAATGAAATAGATTTATATGAATAGATGGCTTAATATATGTTCGGTATATGAAATAAATCATACTTAGTTATAAGTAAAGTATTCGATTGCCATGATTCATTGGTTATAATGTTTAAATATTAATTTGGGTAGAGTATGAATTATAGAATCGAAGCATGTTAAAGTTGTGAAAAATTTTACTAGATGAATAGAATTGAAATGATTATATTATTTGGTACTTGAATTGAAATGAATGTCTGTTCTAAGTTGTACTTTGATCGGTAATGCCTTGCAACCCTAATCTGGCGATGGACACGGGCTTGAGGTGTTACGTTATAATTTAAACGTAGAATCCTCACAGAGTTTGATTGCACTTCAAAAATTCAATCCCTCCACAAAAACAAATAACAAGAACTAAAAATAAAATCTAAACCTAAAGAGAAAAAGAAAAATAAATGAAAACTAGATCTAAAGATAAAATAATACAATAAGAAAAAGTTTCTATCACATGTGTTAAATGAGCCTATTTATAGACTTTAGGGTGATCGTCGTCCTTAACCCTAAGTCAGTTGTCGTCCACATGCTTAATATTTGATTGGGCAGACCAAAATGCCGTTGTCTCTTAATTATTTCCTGTACAGAGGTGATATCACGACACATCAGGTCCCGTGTCGCGACACACTAGGTCCTTTGTCGCGACATCGAAGGTAGTATGCTTCATCTTCAATGCGTCTTCAGAGGTGTGTCGCGACAAACTCAAGCTGTGTCGCGACACCGAAAGGAGTCTTGGAAATCTTCTATTCTGCTTCATTTGTTATGACATTCAATGTTCCGTGTTGCAACACAACAACCGATATTGAATTAGCACGCCTTCTAGTGGTCTCCTGCACACTCACAAAGTATATTAGCTCTGTAACAACTCGTTTTCAGTGAAATCAGAATAGTGGTTTCGGGACCACAAATCCGAGTCTAAAAGAAAATTTATTTTAATATTATTGCATGGTTTGCATTATGGAAGAGAATTCATATGAAAATTTCGTTACAAAAATTTTACCGATTATATGTTTAATTAGATAAAAAGGACCAAATTGCATACAATGCAAAAGTTGAATTCTAGTCACTAAAAGGATCAAATAGCTATGGAATTCAAAACTTGAGGTCCTTATATAGCAAGTAGACCATTAAGAGAAGTTAGTAGATAAGTATGATGATTCATCCATGGAAAATTAAATAAAGAAAAGGACTAAATTGGAAATTTAAATAATTAAAGATGATAATAAACTAATTTCATCATCTTCCCCAAATTAAAAATACATGGAAACCCTATCTAAGAGAAAAGAATTCAAGCAAGCTAATTTGGCTTAATTAGGTAAGCAATCTTGTCCCGCTTTTAGTAATTTTATATTTCGAGATTGCAATAACCTAATCTTGCTATTTTGGGATTAATTTGTAAAGTTATTAAACTATTAAAGTTTTTCCATGGATGAATATGCATGAATTATGAAATTTATGATAGAAAATGAAAGGTTGTTGATAGATAAACAACTTTTGTAAAGTGAATTTTGATGAAATTATAATTTTAGGACTAAATTGGAAAGATGTAAAATACAAGGAAAATTTTGAATTTTGTGAAATACATAAGCTGTAAATGTTATATGAAAATTTTGGTTAGACTTGGGATAAGGATTAAATTGCATGAATTTCATTTTCCGAGCCTAGGGACGAAATTAGAATTAATCAAAAGTATAGGGGCAAAATGGTATTTTTGCCTAAAATGTGAATTGGATTGAATTGAATATGAAATGTATTAAATTGATGTTAAATTCATTTATATAGATCCGGAAAGATCAAATAAGGAGTTAGATCGAGGATAAAAAAAAGTGTCGGATTAGTAAATTTTTGTATACAAGTAAGTGTCGAGGTAAGTTCGTGTAACTAAATTTGTACACTTATATGTTTGAATTGAATGAATTTTATGTGTATTATTGCTATGTATATGGAATAAATCACATGTCTGACTATGTCCAATAAATGTTAAGTCCCGTTTGAATAAATAAAATTCAATGGATACAGGATTTCCCGTATTGGTTGTGGTCTTGCATATTTTGCGGACACACCATAGCTCAAAAGAGCGTCTCGTTATAAGCCCTCTCGATCTTCCCATTACATGGTTCCTGCAAGCATCCTGATCGGTATTGATCCTGCCTGTGTTGTGGATATACTGCAGCTCTTTGTGAGTGTCCTGTTATATAATCAGTATTGATCCTGCATGTATTGCGGACATACCACAGCTCTTTATGAGCGTCCCGATATATGTCTCTTCGTGAGCTACCCTTTATGGCTCACTTGAACTTCTCGATATATGGCTGTCTAGAGCTTTCTGATTAATGCCTTTTTGAAGCTACCCGTTATTGGCTCGCATGAGCTACCTAAATATGGCTTTTATGAGCTTTCTGTTATACCTTTGATAAGTTTCCTGTTACATGGCACACATGAGCTTCCTATTATATGGCTCAAGAGATTTCTTCCTAATTATGTGCTCTAATGAGTACCCCTGAATATGAATTGACAGATTACAGTTTTGTACACTTCAAGTGTACTATATGTGTATCCATCGATATTTCAAATAAATTCAACAGGTAAAGTTCTGACATGGGCTAAACTGAACTTGAAATGATTTGTTATGAAAATGTACATGTTATATGGAAATATGATATGGAAATCATATGTATATGAAAGTTATTACATGATGAGCTCATTTATGTTCTTGGTATTTATGTGAATTACTTGACTAACATGATTAGTGAAGTTTTGTGTTTTAGGCTTTTAGGCAAATTGCTTGGATGTCATTTATATGTTTATTTTAATGAAAATGAATGGTAAGTTAATTTCTAGTTATACGAACTTACTAAACATTATATGTTTACTTTGTTTTATTTCTTTGGTTTTATAGTACTCGGAAGCTCGTAAAGGTTGGAAGCTGGTCAAAACATCATCACACTATCCTTCGGCTCATTTTGGTACAACTAGAAAACTAAATTAAGTTATAATGGCATGTATAGGTTATTTAGCCAATGTTAGCATAATAATGTTTTGGTTTTAACTAGCCATTGGAATGACTAGTAGTAGACATATTTTTTTGTAATTATATAAGGCCTTATCATGCTTGATGTGTGTATTGAAATGGTTGAATAGTGGAAGTTACATAATAATGTTAAGTGTTGCATGAATTGGTAAAATATACTTATATGCTTATATGGCCAACTAGGTAAGATTGAATACTTGGAAATATAGGATGTTATGACATATATTGATTTTGAAATTGGCTTGAATTGAAGGTCTTATTTGTGACTTGTAATGGTGTAAAATTGGTTGGATAGGTTGATGTCAAGCCGGGTGAGAAATGTGGCCTTAGAAATGACCTATTTTCGTCCACACGGGTAGGGACACAGGCGTGTGTCTCAGCCGTGTGTGACACACGGCCATGTGCACGGACATGTGGTTTGGTCGTGTGTCCCCTGCATCTTAAAAATTGAGAAACAGAATGCTTCGAATTGGTCAAACGGGCAGAGACACGGGCGTGTGTCTCAGCCGTGTGTGTCACATGGGCGTGTGACTTGGCCGTGTGAACCCTACACCTTAAGTATGCAAGTCAGTATGCTCACACGAGCGTGTGGCTCAACCGCGTGACTAAGTCAGTATGCAACCTAAATTGGACACGAGCTGGAACACGACCGTGTGCCTCACATTGAATGCCCACACGGCCTAAGACACAAGTGTGTCACTTAGCCGTGTGAGCCACACGGCCTGGCACCTAGGAAAAATTTTAAATTTTTGCAAAAAATTCCCTGAGTTTTCGGTTTAGTCCTGACTTGTTTCTAACGCATAATTTGGTCCTTGAGGGTCCATTTGAAGGAAAATATGATTGAATATGTTTAATTTCGGATATGAATAGTAAATGATATGAATTAACTATATTTGATCTGTAAACTCCGGTAATGCTCTGTAACCCTGCTCCGGCGATGGATACGGGTTAGGGGTGTTACAAGCTCACCCTTAGGCCTCATTTGGCCCTAAGGTCAATAAAAGACTCAAATTACACACTTTATTAAATTTAACTAAATTTATGAAAACGTAATTAACACTTAACTAAAGTACTTATGTTCAAGCTCCTAAAGTGCAGAAACTAGTTTAATCTACTACACCAAATTACGGTAGATCAACTACACACAAAAAAGAGTTCCCCTGAACTCTTCCTTCCTAAACACACCAATAGATAAATGTGGAAAAGCCACCAGAATCGCATATAAACTGCCAGAACAGATATATGTGGTCAAGCCACCATAATCGCAGTCAAGTTGCCAAAAAAGATATGTGGTTAAACTAATAAATAGCGTAGATCATTAAACTACCAGAACTTCCTCCTTATCATATTATCCTAGCCCCATGCATTCTTATATTAAGCAAAAATTAATAGGCATGTGATTGCATGCTTTACAAAATAGATATGTTAAACTCAATAATAACAAATCAGATTCGCCATAATTTCACATGCCATGAGAATTACAATATGCCACACATTGTCAGTAATCAACATTTCAAATAGTACAGACTAAAATCAGACTCCATAATATATTATATAACAAGAAACATTGTTTAATAGTTTCAACAGTACCGCTAACCTCGAACCAATTACCCAAAATACCGTCTGAAGTATACTGATTGAAATGGGCCCACACGCCCAAACACACACTCATGTGGTTCATATGGCTAGACACACACTCATGTAGCGTCGACAGTTTTGGTTTTGCACAATTTTACGAGTTTTTGAGTTATAGACACACACTTGATTGTTCCTAAGATGTCGGTAGAACATCATCAACCAATTTCTATAAACAACATCCAACACTTAATCACTTTAACAATTGTTTACTAAGAATTGACCCTTGTTTCCTAAAACACTCAGCCAATAACAAAAGTCATTCAACCTTTACAAACAAAAGCTATCGCCAACTAGCCCCCAAACTTGGGCATTCGGTCCTTACCCTTAAAAGAATAGGTTTCCAATGCAGTTAAATTGATGAAGGAAAGTGCCCCTCACAATCATCACCTACAAGAACCATACAAAAGAACAATCAACATCCACAACCATAACTCTTTCAATAAAACTCGAAAACATCGCCCTCTACAAACTTATGAATATTAGTTAAATTAATTAAAGAAAAACACAATTGGAATCAAAACTCCCTCACCACACATGGCTAATGACAAATCCAGAAAAAAATAATAATACCGTAACTAGAAGTCTGAACGGCAATAAGACAGCAAATAGCAACAACAGAAGAGAAAGAAAGTTTAACACCCCAAAAGTTTGAATGTTGTTTATAAAATAATGATATAATTAAGTCTTTGTATATGTGGCAAAGTGCTCTGCTTGTATGTTAGAGGTCAGGGGTTCAAATTTCACTTTTGGGAATTTTTTTATTTTGTTTGATTTGACCCTTAATCTTGAACGTTGGACTTAAATTTATTTCTATGTGAATTTATGTTAAGAATGAGTCTGCTGGTTCTATGGTTAAACTTCTATATATCTTTTGGTCTTGTGTTCAAGTCCCTATGCATGCAATGAACATTTTTACACTTTTGAGTAAATCATTTAGTTTTCCTTATTTATTTATTTTATTTAGTTTTTATTTTTATTTAGTTAAAATTTGACGTTCTCTTCTCCTTTTTTCTTTTCTTTTTTTCCCGTTTTCTTCTTTCGCTTGATTGCTATTGTAATCTTATAATTTTGCTGTCGGTTATAATTGAGGGCTCTAGTTTATTCATTGTGTCAATTGAAAGGTTTTTTTGTGTAAGTTCGGTTGCAGTTCTTGTTGTTTTTACACGTTTCGCTTATTTTCGGTTAATTTTCGTCAAAATGGTTTTCTGCTTGAACTTTTTGTTTGATTGTTCAATTGATTTTCCTTCTAGGAAAAAAATTTATGGGAAACATTCCTCTGACACTTTAGTTCCGTAATTCCCTGCTACATACGAGGTAACGTGAGATTTCTCAAATGGGGGTTTTTGTTAAAGCTTTTGACATAAGTTTAGGTTGTACGCTAATCTTAGCTTTTTTTTGTGAATTTATTGTTGAATTGGTATTTGGTTGTGCATTATTACGTTTTGAAGTCATTCTTGTTGCTTCTATGTCTAAACCACATTATATGTGTACCAAAAATTATATTTTCTACGATTTTTAAACACCGAAAAACATGGTTGTCAACACCACACGATCGTATGGTAGGCCATGTGAGCCACGCGACCATGTCACAGGTCGCGTGGTAAGTTGAATAAGTCACTATTTATGAATTAGGTCACACAGGCTAGGGACATGAGCGGGTGTTCAGGCCATGTAACTCACTGCTTCTGATTTAGGGTCACACGGGCTAAGGACACGAGCTTGTGTCCAGGTCGTGTAAGGGGTTGTGAGTCACACGGGCATGTGCTTGGCCATGTACCAGATCGTGTAACTCATTGTTTTGAGCTACATGGTCGTCTGCCAGGCCGTGTGAACCACACAGGCCAAACACCACCGTGTGAATCCACACAGGTGTGTGGGCCAAAATACTAAAAATTTCTATAGGGTCATAAGCATCATTCGAATCGAACGTAGGCCTTCCGTAGGGTCTGTCGGATCTGAATTAGACTGTATAACTTGATATCCAATATTCTGATGCTGAATAATCGATTTTCTGTACGTATAATTGATGTGATAACTATTAAAATGATAATGATCTGTATTATCTAATTTTAAATTGTATTGGATAACTGTATGTACACCTTCGATATCTGATATCTATAATCTGTATCTACATTAGGTGGGAACAATATAAAGAAGGAAGTGCTAACAGTTTAATGATCTGCCGAACTGAGTGGCTAAGCCACAATTCTGTATCTGATTCTGGCGATTTATTGCTTATTGATCTGACATCTTATCTGTAATCACTCTAAAATGTGTCATACCAACACTAATTGGTGTGTAGGGATGGATGGGTATTTAATACCCTATATGGTGTGATGGGATGGTCGAAGATGGTGTGTAGCGAATGGGGGTAGGAAACTGCATCTGGTTCTAATCTGTTCTGCATCTTATCTGAACCATTACGATAGTACTGAGTATCATCTGTTTCTGATTATGTATTGGAATTTGGGCAAATATTGTTATATCTATATTGAAGTCTTGCCTATATATCGGTTACACACATTGAGCTATAAACTTATTCCATTTGTTGACTAAATTACAGGTAATCCACCGACTTAAGAGGCTCAGCGTATCAAGAGCTTGGTCATCTCTTTTTGTAGATATTATACTGTTTATTTAAATCTAAATAACCTATGTTTTATTTCGGACTACGGTTTATAAGCCTGGATTTCCATGTCGATTTAGTTGACTAAATGTTTTATGAAGGAAAAATATTAAAGTACTTAAATGTGGTTTTACCCTTAAACATTTTGATGTAACTTTCAGACTTGTTCCTAATGTCTAGACTGGGTATGGGGTGTTACAAAAAGAAAGAAAGAAGAAAGTTAGGACGAAAATTGGAAAAAATGAAACGAGAGGAATAAAAAAAAGAAAACGATAGAAAAAAATTAGGAAGAACAGAAAAACCAACGTGAAAACAAAGTGGGGGAAAATGTGAAAGTGGGAAACAACACTTTTGAAAAATTTTAGGAGATAATCCCTTAATTTTTTAAAACTACCCAAATCCCAAGTAACCATACTTAACTTTTAACCTTGTCTGACTAATTAGAGTTTGAAATTAACCCACATACTACAGCATGGGCGGCAAAGTAGGACAAGAACAAAAATAATTCTACTTTTGCACACAACAAGATTTTTGAACTTGAGACCTTAGGGTAAGCTATGGCCTTACCACTAAACCAATAAGCTCATTCTTATTGACAACTCACGAAAAATAAAAGAAAATCTAGATGTGGCAAGCTAGATATAGGGACAAAAATACTTAAAAATTAAAGCGAAATGAATCGAACTCAAAACCTAAAGTATACAACCAGAACACTTAACCACTGAACCAGATCACTTTTCTTGACACGATTCCTACAACATTTATTCAAAAACAAAACGTGACCACTCTTGGTTCACTAACACAATTTCTACTAACCCGGTTTTTGGGATGTGACAGGATGTCACTTTCTAAGATTTTAGGTCTATTCGATTTAGTTCAATTTATTACGATTTAGTCATTTATCCAAAAATCAGGTTATCCAAATCTCCATCAACCAGCCCCCTTTAGCTACTCATGCTGAAAATAAGGAGAATAGACATGGAGATGAAAAGTAAAGAAGTCATTAAAGTAAAACTTAAGAAAAATATAAAATTTTGGATTTTTATAAAAGCATTCAACAAAGAAATTTCAAGCAACAAACATAAAAGGAACTAACTTTAATAGATTTAAAGTAGAAAAATTGAAATACATTAAACTAAAACTAAAATGTCTTGCAACCAAGATATAGAGACTGAAAGTGTAAATAAACCTAAGTTATAGTGATAACTAATTTAAATAACACTAAGAACATCAATAACAAGAAGTGAATGTAGAACAATAAACTTTAAAACTAAGAAAGAAGAAGAGAAAATGAAAACCCTAGAAAAGAAAGTGCAGAAAAAACTAAGAGAAAACCTATAGAAAACTAAGGGTAAAATTAAGCTAATGTGTGTCTCTCCCCCTCAACCAACTTTTGTTTTTTTAGGATGAAAGTTGATGGATTTTCGTTGCCAAAATTTCCCCCTACACGGGCCTTGGGTGAATGTTGGACCAGGTGGACAAAGACTACCCTTTTTGTCCAATTTTGTCCACCTGACGATGTCGATGTCGTGAAATCGAAAAGAGGATATCGCGATACCTTGGACAATGTCGAGCCTTGAATTCTTCTTGGAAAGGTGGATATAACGATACCCAAAGTGGATATTGTGATACCACTAAAGGGTGTCTCCAATCTTCTATACTGTTGGAGGTATCACGACTCCAAGGTGTGAATATTGTGATACCCTTTCCTTTTGTATCATTCTCACTTGTTTTCAACCTCCAACATGTCGCTATACCACTCAATCACACATTAGGCCCCCAATGACACTGTTGGTCAAATTAGGTCACAAAATTAACAAAAACGCGACATTCAGTTATTAACTTAAAATTTAAAAATTACGAAAAAAATATACAAAAGACGTTATTTTGCTCAAGAATAAGCTCCTTAAATATACCAGGAAAGCCTAATTTGTAATATCAATTTGTGGCAGATTACTCCTCAATTCGTTCCTTCAAAGTAGACATCATAGTCTCGAGAGCATTATCCCTTATTGTCAGCTTATCCAAAGTGGAATTGAGCACCCCTTGCATCGCTTCCACATTGGAACCGAAAGGCTCCACCACCAATTCTTTGAGCTACTATTTCATTGAGTCTAACTCTATGGTGGTCCCTCAACTACCTCTAATGTTTCCTTGATGTCACCTAAGGATTCCTTGAGATTGGTCTCTTGACCTTCGAAAGTTGACAGCATATCCCTCGTTTTGCTAATTTTCTTACCCCTCCAATGGGTCTCCCTTTACTTAACATGCTCATCTACTCCTTTCGTCATCTCAATCAGTGCCTTACCGAGCACTAGCTCAAATACCAACTGTCACGGGGCTAGAACTTAAGCCTCGCAACCGCGCGACATTAGGCATAAACTTAGCTTCAAATCTGCCTAAGTCAGTCTAACTCCAAGAGATAAGAATTCTCAACAAAAATTCTCTGAGGCACCAAAATAAAGCGAAAGCAAACTCTCAATAGAATAAGCAAAAAACGAACAGAAAAGCCAAAAGAAAACTAAGCACACCAACTATTTGATTAAATGCTTTTAAAGTGTTTCTAGTACTTTGAAGAATTACACCTGAGTGATTACAAATGAAGGAGAATACATCTATTTATAGTTGAACTTCCAAAAACCCAACAGTACAGTTTAAATTACATTGACGGTTGAGATCAAAGTCTTTCTACAAGATGAGAGTCTTAAGGGATTTTAACTTTATACAATCTTATCTCTTAGGATTAAAAATATTCACCATGGTAACTCTAGTTTTACTGAAGTGTTCCACTAGATTACCAAGGGTTCAAGTAGATGGGTTTCTCCACATGTTCCAGAAATCGGGTCAGTTCAAATGGGTCAAATGAGCATCATTTAATCAGTTGACCTCCATGGGATGTTCTGTGTGCATTCGTCACAGATTTCAATCTGCGGCCCGTGACACTAGATGTTTGTGTCGAAATAAGAAATTTTGTTTTCCCAAAACCTTGATCGAGTCGTTGAATTCAAAAATATATATTTTGTTATTTAAAATAATTTTATGATAATATCGATATTAATATAATAATTAATTTAAATTGAACAATAGTAAATTATATGAATTTGATTATAATTAATTTATATATTTATATTTAAATAAAATATAATTCGAAATCCAAGAAGAAAATTATGGTATCCAAATCGTACCTAACCCTTGACTTACCAAATCAGGAGAGACACTAAAATAAACTAGACTGATTCTCAAATTCTTTTTAATCTAAACTAGGACATTGAGACTAAATGTAGTAATTGTATAGTCAATTTCATTATCATACTTTTTTAATAGATTGCCCCTTTCTTTCCAAATTCCGATCTTCACCCCACCAAAATTAAGGGCCCGTTCGGACTTTTTCAATAAAAAGTCCTTTTCTCTTAAAAGGAACGAAGAACGGCCTCAATTTCAGAAAAAAATTCGCCATCGGAGAAATGCTTTTCTCCAGATGAAAAAGTTAAAATTTTCTCCTTTTCTTCAGCCAAAAGTGCTTTTGGCTGGTAATTTCCATTTTTCTCCCCCAAAAACCGTTCTTCCCTCTGGTTTTTTGCCTGAGATATCAAGTTTTTTGCCTTTGTTTCTTTTCCTTTTAGTTATTTTCTGATTTTTAGAGTTTAGCAAAAATTTTACAGAAATTTTACATTCTTCGATTGTTCACCCTCTCTCTATTGAATTTGCTTCTGGGTTCCGAACCCCAACGCATGGATTCTGTTAAAACTGCTTTGTTTAATAGGCACAGTAATTACAGATGAGCCCCAATTGATTAGCATCATCGTTTACGACACCGACCAGGATAGAATGCAAAACACTGTCGCCAAGGTTGCCGTGGTGGGAAGCGGAAGTATCCATACTTACTATCTACTATAATATCCCACTTTCTCTTTCTCCACCCACTAATAAACAAAAATTAAAACCCCACTCCTCTGATCTTTTTTTTTAGATTTATTATTATCATTATTTTGTTAACTTTAAAAACTTGAAATTCACAGTTTCAGGGTCTGTTTGTGCCGCTACTTTGGCAAGGAATGGAATTTCAGTGACCCTTTTTGACTCTACCAGGGGTCCTGGTGGCCGCATGTCTCAAAGAAGGATCCTTTTTTGTTTCTCTCCACTTATTTTTTTATTAAAAATTCATTTTTTTGACAAATTTTGACTGCCCTTTTTTATATTCTATTATTTGCTGGTGTTTTGGGAAGCAGAAATAAAATTTTAAAGTGCATAGTTTAATGAATTTTTTGTTGTTTTTGGTAATATGTAACTTTGGGAATTTAGAGAGAAGTGAAGATGGGAGAGAGCTGTTATTCGATCATGGTGCTCCTTATTTCACAGTGACAAATCCCGATGTGTTGAGTGTTGTTACTGAGTGGGAATCAAGAGGCCTTGTTGCTGAATGGAAATCGAATTTTAGGTCTTTTGATTGTTTCACCAACAAAATTGTCAACATTGAACACCAGGTTCTTGTAACTATTATTATACTATTTGTTCTTCACTTCTTTTTGCTCCACCTAATGGTACTATTATTTGTTTATTTGCATGGTTTTATCTTAATTATATCTTAACTTGCTTATGAGGAGAGGGCAACGATGTTTTTGAATTGCTTATGTGCATGAATGATGCTTTTTTCTTGATTTCTTAGAAGCTTGGAACTACTATTTTTTTTTTTGAAGTTAATAGGATACTGTTAAACGTTAATGATCCTTGCTATAGTTGCTTCGTAAGTGCTTGCTTGCTATATTGTTCTTTTTTATGTTCATGCACTCTTCAGCTTGATTCACTTGTAGGGTTCTTTCATTTAACCCTTCATCAGCTTAGGCTGTTTATGATTGTATTATGTTTTCAATTAAAAGGTCAGCATATCTATGTAAAGTGTTGCATAGTTGGTCAACGTCCAGCTCCAATATTGATTCTGATGTTTATATTATATTATATATATATATATATATATTCTCACAGATGCCCATTTTTAGACAAATAAAAACTGGTGATATGTTTTAAACTCTACTGTTTGGTATTATTGCTTTAGTTCTCTGTTTGATACACTGGAAATTCTAAAATCTAGAGAAAGATTAGCTGCTTTAGAAGTGGGACTACTTGCTACAGTTGGTGTTACTATGGTGAAGGTACTACATTGCCTACTGTTTTCATTTTAATGACTTCTCAAAAGCTTGTTCAACTTCCTAAAACAAAATTTGTGTAAGGTTAAATTCTCTAATTAGGCTTGAAGGTTCTTCCTGAAGCACCTCCCTTCCTAAAGACGGATCCAGTTCGGCCAGAATTTTATCGTGCTACTATCAGATGGGAGGCTAATGATGGATCGGGGAGTGCAGGGTAAATTTAGAGTTATAGTTTCCTTGATCATAGGTCTCCTCACTTTTTCGATTTGTTGTTCAGTTAGATCCTTCTTGGACCTAATTTATCTGCAAGTGTCATGGTTTTTGCTATTTTATTCTACTTTGTAATGCTATTATAATTGTGTTAAGAAGCAATTTGTTTCTTTCGGATTTTAGATTTGTCGCTGAGAGCACTGGTCACCAAATGAGTAGTCGGCTTCTGAGTATGAAGTCAGCTAATGCTTTGAAGTTATGTTTGGTCATAATCCGTAAAGAAACTTTCTTGCTAAATGAGGAAAAAGTATGAAGCAGGGTATTTTTATTTCGCTGCATATGCAGTGGACTTGCCTTTCTAGGGGTGCCTGTTTGTATACATGTCATATGGGGGTTAAGGATGCCATAGTGAGGCGACACTACTATGCTGGCGAGTAAGATGAGAGCCACTGGCTGACAATTTCTTATTTCCTTTGGATGCTCAACACATATGACATGCTGCAAAATTGTTTCTTGCCAATGATTTATTTTATGTTCTTATGAGCAAAGTTCGACTCTGATCTTTGATGTAGTTTTATGTCATTATCATGAAATTTAGGTAGAACCTAAGAACTATTTCTTTGTTTATGAGGCTACTTTGTTAGTGGCTTATAGGCAATGATTTTTTCTAGATGTGTATTATTCAACCATCTATTTATACACTTTCTGTACTTTATTTACAAAAATAGCAGTATGTTACTCCACGGTAGACACTTTAGTTCCATTCTTGTTCATCTTAAAACAATATGCAATGTTAATGATGTGGACTGTCCACTAATTTGGCATATTGCTTGGTTCCTGAGACCCGTTATTTAAATGATTGGAATTGAAGAATTCATCCTAACAATCTTCTTTCCATGAAATATTCTTTTTTGCGTTCTTTATCAGACAGTCTCGACTTTGATTTTCATATGCTTATCAAATATAAGTATTGTATTAACCAAATCATTTTCATATGCTTATCAAATATAGCATCTAGTTTAATGAATTCACTTTAAATTGTAAATGCTATTGACAAATTTTTAGTATTTATATTTGGTATATAAATATTATCCCTTTTAAAACTTTAATCCAAATATATGTAATATTTTAATTGTTAGGTTTATGTTTTTATGTTATGTTAGTATATAATATGAGTTATATATTCCAATACATTTTAAAATAAAATAATAAAAATGTGTTAAAACATTAATTAAAAATAATAAAAAATAATTTTATAATAATACAATCGTGTCAATATTTAATTACAAATATTTAATTTTATATTTAAATATTTAAATATAGTTTATATATTCTAATTAAATTTTATAAATAATTAATATTAATTACTTAGAAATATTTAAAATTAATATTATATATTAAAATATTAACAATAAGTTATAATAAATTATTTCTTTATATTTTTGCTAAAATATCATAATATTAACTAATTTGAATATTATTTAAATACTTATTTGTTACTTTATAATCTCATGTCTAAAATAGATATTTTATTTTTTAAAAGTACTTTTTGACAGTAATGCCAAACATTCAAATTTTTGAAAAGCACTTCTCAAAAGCAATAAAGAACTGGCCCTAAATAAGAATACGAGTAGCTGTTGTCTGTTGATTGGCTCTACACAAGAAATTTGCAGTTCCAAATAAAGTTAAATAAACCAGATTAAATAATTTTATGATTTTCAGTTTAATTACTTCACTCCATTGATTCATTTAAACCAAATATTTAAATAAATATTAAATATAGCGAATAATTAACTTCAACAACACTAGTACAGAGCAGCAATTAGAGAATTATTTTAATAAGAAAAATTGGATTTTTTTAGATTAGGACAGGAACTGCTTCCGACCCTATACCAATAATACTAGTATAGAGGAGAAATTAGAGAATTATTTTAATAAGAAAATTTGGATTCTTTTACTACAAATAAAAGGCTTATGCGCATGGGCCACTTGTTTAGCAGTAATTGGAAATTTGCAAATTTGTGATTGTCCTTTTATGGTTATTGACCAATAATTCCAAAGTTTTGCTATAGATTTTGTTTCTGCTTTCTGCTGTTGTTGTTGTTTTCTCTCTAAGATGCCTGTTAATGACATAATCCATGTCTCTTTGATGTTTTTTGTTGTATATCTACTTGTTTCTTCTACTTCTAATGCTGAAGGTTTTGAGATTGAAAGCCAAGATGTTAGAAGATTTGAATTCCCAGATAACTTTCTGTTTGGTACAGCTGTTTCTTCATACCAGGCATGCTAAGCAAGCTTTGGATGTTCTTCAATGGCTGTTAGCAGTGTGTTTGTCTTTTTTTACTTCTTGGTTTTCGTGGTATAGGTTGAAGGGGGATATCTTGAAGATGGAAAAGGCCTAAGCAACTGGGATGTTTTCACTCACATTCCAGGTAAACAGGAAATTTGAGGTTGCAGATATCATGGAATTTAGCACACATGTTTGAAGCTTAACTATTTGATCAAATGTTTGTCAGGAAACATTAAAAACAATGAGAATGGAGATGATGCAGATGATGATTACCATCTGTTCTTGGTATTGTCTCACTGATAAATTCATTCTTTGTTACTGATTTCAGCCTTTAGATATATGAGAAGACAAAAGGTTTGATTGTTGCTTTGCTTTATGTATAATTTACCAGGAAGATGCTGAGATTGCACAATCACTTGGGGTGAATGCATATCGGTTTTCGATTTCATGGGCTAGAATTCTACCTAGTATGGCTTCCAAAACCCAGAAACTTACTTGATTTAGATTATAACAATTCTAACATCCCTCGATGGTGGAACAGGAGGAAGGTTTGGTGAAGTTAATCCAGGTGGAATCAAGTTTTATAACAAAATTATAGACAACCTCTTGCTCAGGGGTAAGAGGATAAAATTGTATCTTGAGGTTCTTGAGAATGATGTAATTTGATTAAGCAAGTGCCAAAAAGCAGGAATTGAACCATTTCTGACAATACACCATTTTGATCTTCCACAAGAACTGGAGGATAGATATGGGGCTTGGCTCAGTCCACTAATGCAGTAATTTCTCCTCTCATTCAAGTAGTTCCATATTAGCCAAATGTTTTTTCTGTGAAGTAATCATGCTGTTAAGTTGCCTAATTTTCAGTTCTTTTGTAGGGATGATTTTCTTCTTTTGGCTGAAACCTGTTTCAAGAGCTTTGGCGATAGAGTTAAGTACTGGACAACTATCAATGAGCCTAATGTGTTTGCAGAAATGTCATATGTTAGGGGACTTTATCCACCTGCTCATTGTTCTCCACCTTTCGGAAATTGTTCAGTTGGCAATGCCGACATTGAGCCTCTTATAGTTGTTCACAACATGTTATTAGCCCATGGCAAGGCTGTTAAGCTATACCGAGAACGATTTCAGGTTAAGGAATGAGATTACGTATATGTTTATAGCTTGACCCTTGCTTTATGATATCTTTTCTTACCCAAATTTGATGCTGCTGCAGTCAAAACAAGGTGGTTCGATAGGATTAGTTGTGCAGTCACATATGTATGAACCACTAAGAGATGTAGAATCCGATCGTCAAGCCGTGAATCGGGCTCTGGCTTTTACAGGTGGCTGGTAAGTAATCTCAACCTAAAGCTTTATTAATGCTAGAAGAAAATTCCTGACGAATGCACTTATATGTTTCCTCTTTATTTTATTGAACATTTAAGCAGCAAGGTCATGTTTAATGGTAGAACTTAACATTGGTTTGGGTCTTTCTTTTATGATGAACCAGATAAAACCATACGAGTTATATGAGCTGTCATTTTCAATGACCACTTGATCTTGCACGATTTCCTTGGTTTACTAGATAAGTAAAAAAATTGCAATTAATTGTTGGTTGGGCTCATGGATTCTGACATTAAATAAGTTGTGGACCAAAGCAAACCAATTAGAGTCCACTTGACTTGAAGGAGACAGACAGAAAATGCAAAATCCTGGAACCATTATGACAGTACAAGTGTCACATGGAAATGAAGATACTTAAATGAATTATGAAACTCAACAATAATGACCCTTCCCTTTCTGCCAGCTTTTTCCTTCCCCTTTTAACATTTCCTTTTCAGCTTTCATAATGTTACTTTGAATCACGTTTATATGTTAGGATATATGAATGTGTAGTGGCGGAGAAGGAAAATGTTTTAGGGTTTAAATTGTATATTTTTATGATTGTAAAAATATTATTTTATTATTTTAATAGTTTATATTTTATAAGTTTTAAAGGATTAAATTAAACTTTTAATATTTTTTAGGGTTAAAGTATAATTTTACTATTATTAATTTAAAATATTATAAATTATAAAAACCTAAATAGGAAATTTTCTATTTTAGAGGTCCGGGCCCTTCTGCCACTGGGCATGTATTTAAAGTAAATATTATCAAATATAGATTTGGAGGGTGATATTCTATATTCCTCAGTATATGCATTTAACACAATTACTTTGATATTTGGTTAATGAGATTCAAACATCAGACCTACTATATGAATCAACTGAATCAAAATCCGAGTGGAGTAAAGATATGTTCTGCAATATAACATGAGTAAGTGATGACTAAGCAGGGTTTTAGATCCTTTGGTATTTGGAGATTACCCTCCTGAAATGCGCCAGTACCACAGGAGTGAACTGCCAAGGTTTTCCAGTGAAGAAACTGAGTATATGAAAGGCAGTATTGATTTTATTGGTCTTAATCATTATTCAACATTATATGCCAAGGATTGCATCCATTCTCCTTGCGTCTTAGGTGGAGACCATTTCATCAGAGGCTTTACATTCACAACTGGAGAAAGAGATGGCACTCTAATCGGTGA
Organism: Gossypium raimondii; assembly: GCF_025698545.1. NCBI lineage: Eukaryota > Viridiplantae > Streptophyta > Magnoliopsida > Malvales > Malvaceae > Gossypium > Gossypium raimondii. Next base: position 46,246,771 of record NC_068577.1, read on the forward strand.
ACCAGTAATTCCTTTTCTTGCTCTTGCTTGCCTCCTTTCATATATTGCTCTTGGAAGTCCCTGTACTATATACAACTTAGTAATTTAATCATTGTATGTCTGATAACATTATCATTGAAAAGTTGTATACTTGCTGACGTTTACTTCTGAAATCTGTTGAAGTATATGAGTTGAAATCTATCAATGCATGCTTTTGCTCTATCTACAGGTCTGTATTGGTATATCAAACATAAAAAGAATTGAATTATTCAGTTGTACAGTATAGGGACTAAATTGCACTCCCGATTATAATATAAAGACTGCCTAGATACCTTCTGTTTTTTTTTTCCTGAAATCTTCCCATTCCTCTTCCACTTCTCTCAGTTTATTACAAGTTGCTGTTTTTTGGCAGACCGGTGTTGAAAGATTTTATGTTGTTCCGAGGGGCATGGAGAAGATTGTTGATCATGTTTCAAAAAGATACAATAACATGCCCATATATGTAACAGAGAATGGTAAGCTGCAGAGCTATATATTGTCCATGGCTGTTCCTTTAAATCTTGAAATTACTGTATTAAATTTAGGGTAAACTATTCGTAGGTTTTTGTTATAGGCACCAAAAAAAAAATTAAAAATTAAAAATTGGGCACTATCGTTAATAACTATTTTCGTTTTAATCACTCAACTTTAATAAATTTTATTTTGGTTAGTTCAATGTTATTGTACACTTATGTTAGTCACTCAATTTTAATTAGTTTTCATTTTGGTCACTCATTTACTTTTTAAAATTAATTTTTTTAAATATGAGCTTTTACAATAAATTGAGGCATTTAGCTATGGAGATAAAACTCAAGGTTTTTTTTTTTTGTTTCTGTAACTCAATTCTATAGGTTTTTCTATAAATTCCAAAATTTTATTTTTACTTAAAAATTAAAATTAATTCTTAAAAATAAATAATATTAAAAGGATAAAGTGGTTTTCTTAGGACAATTCCTATAAAATCCCATATTTTTCCTTGAAAAACAAAACAAAAGTTCTAAAAAATAAAATAAAACAAAACAAATAAAAAAAGATAAAATGGCTTTTTCATGTAAAAATCTAAAGTTTTGTTTCTATAAAAATCTAGGTAATTCTCTATAAAACCTCGAATTTTTTACTAGAAAAAATTAATATTAATTCTAAAAATAAAAAAATTATTATAATTAAGTGACTAAAATAAAATGATTATTAATAATATTTCTCAATTTATAATTTCTTTTTAATTTTCAATACTTAAAATAAAAAGTTATGATACTAAGTAATTTATGCAATTTTTACATTCTAAATAAGAACTTGAAGGCTGTGAGTCCTCTTTCAAAAGCTCCAAAGCAGCCTTTGTAGCAATAGGTTAAGGTGGTCCGACCATGTGTTTCTTTAAAAGCATTCCTGCGCCAAATATATTTTCAGATGTTACTACGAAGATATCTTCCTCCAAAAATTCTTTAATACATTAAAATTTTATGAACAAAATCAAATATACTTAGACCCTTATACACAGTAACATATGGTGCATGTCAGTATAGATATAGCATTTGAACTAGTAAATTAGTGTAGAATATACATTCCTTTTTGACTAGATATTCTTACAGGATATTGTCCCCCACTGACTGAAGCAGCTCCAAATTTGCTGCATGATGTCAACCGAGTCCATTTCTACAATGGTTATCTTGCTGCTTTGGCCCGAGCAATTAGGTAACTCACTTTATCTTCTTTATCTTATTGTTTCTTAGAAAGAAGAGCTCATGTCTACAATACACTATTCACAAGCTAAGTTTTCTCAAAAACAGCCAAACATGTGAATACGGTATAATCCTTCAAATATATATATATATATTTTTTTTCAAAAATAGGGTATAATCATGATTTATCAAATTCCTTGATGTGTCATTCTGAGTCGAGATAATATATAAGAAAAACATAAGTTATCCTAAGAGATAAATTATATGCTATTGATTTATTGGCAATGGGTAGAAGGTGATTTCTGTTCTCGCTTATTAGAACTTAATACAAAGGGTTAATATATTTTTTACCTTTGAATTTGGCCACTACTAGTTTTTTTATCTAACTGATAATTAAACTTCAATTCCGTTAACACTTTAGTACCTCAGCAGTGACACTCTTAAAATATACTGGCGTGGCATTAGCAACCAATAACATGGTGACACATGGTAGCCCCACATTTTGACATGTAACAAAAATAAAATTATAAATTTTACAAATAAAGAACGAATTTGGACAAATTGTTGTCCAAATACATTTCACCCTAGACAACCATTTGTCCAGATTCATTTAAAATATTTTTAAGTTTTAATAAAATATTAAAATTTTATATTATTATGAAATTAAAAAATTTATAAAATATGATATTTATAAAACACATTATTTCGCATTGTATTTTATAAAATATATAAAATACCATATTTTATAAAATATCAAAATTTTATGTATTTTAAATTTAATAAAATTATAAAAATATAATAATTGATGAAAAATTAAAAATATAAAAGAAATTACTTAAAAACATGTTTGTAATGAATGCGGAGAAATTATTGTCCAAATTTATTTCTTATGTGTAAAAATTATTTTTTATAATTTTATTTTTTCACGTGTCAAGCATATTTTAATGGTGGTTACTATTTAAGCACCAAATACCAATTAAGTCAAAAAATAATTAAATACAAAGTATAAAGTTGAAGTTATTAATCAAACTCAAAACAAAGTGGTGGTTATGGATATGTGTCCAACATTGGGATGCTTATTTTGTAAAAAGCTTTTGTAGATGGATCCAAAGTTATGGTATGTTAGTAATAATGGATTATCTTTTAATTATTAAAAGTATTGTCACCCTTTCTAGAGTTACGGTTATTTAATAAACATTTATTTGAATAGTAATTTTTTATAAATAAGGATTATATACCTTCTTCCATATTTGTAGATAATTAATCTAAGCTCGTTAAACTCTGTTTATATTTAATATTTAATAAGTATATACATCTTTTACCTGCATCATAAATATGTTTATTAAACTTTTAAGCTTAAACAATTTAATGTAATTTTTAAATATTTATATTGTGATATATTAAATGGGTTTAATGTTTTTGCCAAATTCATATTCAACATACAACGCTCACACCTCTTTATTAACATAGGATGGACTGCTGATTTGAAACAGGAAGGGTGCTGACGTACGAGGATACTTTGCATGGAGCTTGATGGATAACTTTGAATGGGCAGGAGGTTACAGTTCAACATTCGGACTTTACTACGTTGATCGTCTAACTATGAACCGAACTCCCAAGCTTTCTGCTAAATGGTTTCAACATTTTCTTGCAAACAGAAGCAGTGCAAGATTTAACAGACAAAGGTTCGTGAATCCAACACCCAAATCTCGACGTGTTCGAAAAAGCAAATATATCGTAATTGCTACAACTAATGCTAATGCAACAGATGTGTGAAGGAATGATAACGTTTCATTGTTATTGTATTGATCTTACAAACTTTGAAGGTTCCACCTTCAGTATTTTATGGATCAACCATTTATATTTTCATAATTATCTTAAATAAATATTGGTAATAACCTAAAATAGTGATTTGAGAAGAGAGAAATAAGAAAGAATTGAAGAGATTTTATTTTTAAAAATCATACTCCATCAAGTTACAACTTGAAGCTATTGTCATAACATCCTTCACAAGTTGGAGGGTGCGGTAAATATTTTTCACCCCCAACTAAGAAATAAGATCTTCATGTCGTTGTATCCCAACTGCTTTTGTCATAACATCTGCAAGTTGTTCTTTAGTAGAGACATGCCTTCTTTGAATCAAATGACAATCAATTTCTCTATGTTTTATTCCCTCATGATAAACCGAATTAGGAGTCATTTGTAACACAGCTTGACTGTCACAAAATAACATTGTTGGTTTGATACTACTAACACAAATTTCTTTCATTAATCCTAACAACCAGACTATCTTAACAACTGTGGATGTCATGCTCTTATATTTTGCTTCTGTTGATGAGTCTTTTTCTTGAAAATTAAGGTGATAAAATAAAATAAAATTACTAAAAAGAAATTGACAAACAACGAAATCTCAATCAATATTCGTAATTAACTACAAAACTCGAGTTTTAGTGAATTAGCCAGTAACTAACTCATTATTACCTTTCGATCTCTAACTGATTAATTAATCAGTAAAAACTCACTTATCTTTCGATCTCATAGTTTAAACTGGGATAAATTATGAGGTGCTCGGTAGACTTATCCTTTCGGACAATCTACCTAGATTACTTCCTAGGGTCGCCAATCCTAGGGCTTAAGCATACATAATTTAAGCCAACTAATTCTAAGACAAACCCTCAACTTTCTGTTAATTATTCTTACATTCGCTTGTTAATCTTCCTAAAGGAATTAGCCACACATAAATCTAAATGTCATTTTCCTTAGAAATAATTTAATCGTGCAAAACATACAAATTAAATTAAAACGAGAGGAAGATAGAAATTGATCCATTTGATAAGTTGGATGTCCTTTAACAGCTGGCAAGATATCGATGTTAACAAGTGAAAACTGAAAGAAAAATACTAAAATACTTAATAGCAAAGGTTTGGACTCAAATTGAATCCAAGTCGAAAAACAATAAATAAACGATTTTTGAAAATAAAATAAAAACCTAATTAAAATCCTAACTATAATTAAATTTACTAGCTAAAACCTAAAAACTGCTTTCCAATCAACCTCCAATAGTTTAGTCTAAGTGTAATACCCATAACCCGTTCCCGTCACCAGTATAGGGTTACGGAGTATTACCATACATAACGGAACATTTTATAGCCAATAACATTTTATACCCCACACACCTATATGTCCAACCATATGCTCACCCATGTAACTCACTGACTTGGCTCACACGCCCGTGTGAATCATGCACCTAACACGCTCAGGGCACACGACCATTTGGGCTGCCCGTGTGTGACACACGGCCGTGTGACAACCTGTGCCCCAGGCCGTGTATGCCCAAAAATAACCAAAATCATGTTATTTCCTCACCAAATTGCATAGGTACCTAAACCAATTCATAATACATGTTCACAAGTCTATAAACACACCTTTAAACAACCAAAACATGCCATTTTCAATCACCTAAAGCCATACCAAGCATCATATACCACAACTTTACAATAGCTAAATACACCTCAAAGCATCCAAAACTTGCCACATTCAACTACTTAAGATCACATTATAATGCTCATACCAAAACTGATCCTAGCTATCATTTACAAGTCTCAACATGAACACAACAAGCCACTCCAACCATTTTATACCAAGTTAGAATGACACATACCATTCCATGATCATTCATACAAGTTTAGCTTAATTTACAACAAACATACTCACTAAATTTCACATTCAAAACATCAAGCACCAAATACTATAACTCAAGGACTACAATTCAATCTCCAAGTACCTAACAAACTTATATATCTATGAGATATAACATAATAACCATTTCCCTAATACATGCCATATAAGTCACAATGTTTACAAAATCTACCAGATAGTGTGATTCTTCGAGTTTGATCTGATCTCCCAACCACAAAATGTAATCTACAAAACAGAGGACAAAGCAAGAGTAAGCCTACTTGAAGCTTAGTAAGTTCATTAAACCAAACGATAACCTTACCAAATTAAAGCATACAATAGCAAATTTCACGATTAAAATAACCAAGTTCCTGTCAGTCACAGCTCACAGCAAGTGGGTATTGAATAGTACATTAGTTTCAATCCATATTCCAAGCCATCATTTAATAAGTTCTCCACCGGCCCGAAGCCTGCTAAGCACTAAGCCCGATAAGTACACCGCATGAAGCCTGCTAGGCATTTAGCTCGATAGATACACAGGCACGAAGCCTGCTAGGCTCAAGGACCGACTTCAATACACTCAATACATTTCAATTTCACTATTGACCTTCGTTAAATCAAAATCTCAATAATTACGAAACACTACAATTACTAAAGTAAAATCAAGTAATAAAGAAATTATCTATAACATACTTATATAAACTAACTTATAGGACCGATTTGCAGTAATGGTTCAAATACAGGGACTACTCCGCAACCTATTCTTTTCCACGATCGTTAGCACATTCTTGATCTAAAATAATAATTTCACTCAATTAATCCAATCAACAGTGAAATAATTTCATTATGCAATTAGGCCTTTTTTTACATTTTACAAAATTGCCCTCAACTTTTCACTTTTGTTCAATTTAGTCTTTAAGCCCTAAACATGTAATTTAACCATTTTTCTTTTAAAACCCAAGCTTGTCGAATCTTCAAAGATTCCTCATCCAAACATTTTTTCAATTATTTCATACCAAACCCTTGTGATTTATCACTTAATCAATTTAGTCCTCAAACGTAAAAATCATCAAAAATTACTTTACAAAATAATCCTAACTAGCAGTCAACTCAATAATCTTTCACAAAACTTCAAGAATAACTCAAACTCACCAATGGTATAATCTAAAACGTTTGAAAGTTTTGCAAATTAGTCCTCGAGTTAGCTAAATCAAGCTAATACGAGCTCAAAAACATAAAAATTACAAGAAAATGACTAAATTAAGTTTACCATTCAAGGACCGAAAGTTTTGAAACTAAACCCTAGCTCCCCTTTTCTTTTCGTGAGAAGAATAAGATGAAGCAAGCTAAAATGAAAGTGGTTTTAGCTTTTGTTTCTTTATTTTATCTATTAAACATTATAATAATATTATCACTTATAAAATATCACATTTTCTTCTTCTTCTTTTTAACTAAAGAATCCCACTAACTGTCTAACATAAATAAAAATGGTCTAATCACCATTTAAAATCTTTATTCAATCCTCATTCTAACATTTGACACATCTAATTAATAAAAACCAACTTTTACAACTTTAACAATTTAGTCCTTTTACTTAATTAAATATCTAACCGTTAAAATTTCTAAACCAAATTTTAATACAACACTAATAACCTCGTAAATATTAAATAATTAATATTTACAAATCAACACATCAAAATTGTTGTCCTGAAATCACTGTTTCTGACACCACTGAAAAACGAGTTGTTACATTGTGTTGCGACACACAACTTTGGATCTCACATCTGGAGTTTGTTCCACTGTGTTGCGACCCGGTTGTCATTCTTGACACTTTTGGGCCTCAAAATAGGTGTCTTGCACACTCAATTAACTCGTTAAAACTACCTTAAGGGTCCGTATTTGTAACACCCCCTAACCCCAAACCGTCGCTGGAACAGGGTTACGAGGCATTACCAGACATATCAAACAATTTACAAATAATTCTTAAATAAATAACGAACATATATAAAAGAATCATAAATTCATATAAATTTATGCTAATTGGCTTCTTTTTTTATTATTTTAAAATTTTCGACAGTATTTTTGCTTATTTTTACTTAAAACCCCCTGCAAACTTAAAACCAAAAATAACCCAATACCAATATTTCAATCAATAATTTTATACTTTAAAACGCTACTAATCATACTTAATAAATTGATTCACTATTTTATTTATCATTCAAAAGATTATAACCATTTACTCACAACCAAGATCATTTAGCATATATATATTTATATATATACAACTCGTGTTCAATCACCTAGTACATGCCACTTAAACAAAAGGAAGAAATACATCACCAAAATTTTCTTGATGGAGTTGGGATCTTTCTGGATGTTGAACTGGACCTTGAACCCTAATGACCTGCGCACGGAAACAACCGTACGCTAAGTATTTCATACTCAGTGGTATTACTATAATTTAAATTATCTAAGTAAAATAACAAATAAACATGTCAAATTATATAACAATTAATTCATAAATAAACTAATTTATTCTTAACTTTCATTTCTAAACAATAACAACTCAATTTGGCTATTCATCAATTTAATATCATATAACATTTCATTTGAACATAAATCTCTTTATGAATCTTTGATTCATTCTTTTCATTCTCATTTCTCAATTTCAATTCACTTTTCATTTCATGAATAAAGTCGATCATTTTCATTCGATTTTTTTGCAATTCCATTTATTTGCCCCTATTAACAAGACTCGGACTTTGGCGGATACACGGATTCAACCAAACACACCAGAATGGCACCCAGTGCCTCATCGGATAGTTCGAAGCAAAGTTGACCCCCAATGTCCCATCGGCCAAGCCGAAGTAAGTTGGTACCCAGTACCTCATCGAATCTATCCGAAGAAATATAGTGACACCCAGTGTCTCATCGACTCGAGGTCAAAGTATCCCTGAACTCTTCAAATCCTATGGCATGCCAACTATATCCGACTTAGCTCGACTAGTTAATAGGGTATTCAAATCATTTTTCTATTTCAAATTCACTTTTGATTCAATCACAATTCAATTCAATTTCACTTTCCACTTTTAATCAATACACAGTTCAGATAATTTCACTTCGATTCAATTTATTTCATTCACTTTTATTCAATGCAATATTTTAATACTCACCTCAATTTCACTTACTAAGTACTTTAATTGAAATTTAACAATTGAAAATAAATAAATTCAAATTATAGTAATACAAACCGTAAATCTCCTGTTTTAGTCCTCGATAGCTTTCTCCTTTCCTTTTGATGCTAATGCCTCGGGTTCTTTGTTAGCTACGAAAATAATAATAATTTTCGCTATTAATTACAGCATTAAATTAAAATAAATAATTGAATTTCTAATCAATTCTTACCTTATTCTCAATTTAATCTTAACTAAGTTTACTTACTTTCCTAATTCAATTCACACTCTATTTCTATTCAAATTTCATCCAAACTCAAATTTAACTATTAAAATTTCAGCATATTTTCCTAATTTTGAATTTCCCTCAATTTAGTCCCTAAAACATAAAACTTATAACTTACTTCACAATTTAATCCTTTTATCAATTCTAACTTAAAATTCATTCAATTAAATCCCTAATTTAACAATTTGTCCAACATGAACCATGCTTAAAACCTATAAACTTCCAAAACCTCAACTTATTTTCAACAAAACTTTGTTTTAAAACTTCTAAAATATCAAAATTAAGTAAAAAGGGCTTAATTGACTTACCAATCAAAGCTTTAAGCTTTAAAACCCCACTTTTCCCTTTTCTTTTTCTTTTCTTCTTTCCTTTCCCCTGTTTCCAATTGCTCTCTGTTTCTTTTCTTTTCTTTTGTTTTATTTTTATTTCTTTACTTTATATTATAATAATATAATTTATTAATAATCATTTAATTAATAAATATCTTTTAATTATAACACAAGTGTATATACATACTTTTACTACATTTGTACAACTTTATCACCCTACATTTGGCACCATTTAATTTATTTATTTTATAATTAATTAATTAATATTTTAAATATCTTTATACTTAAATATTTATAAGTAATCATACATTTATTTTACAAGTGTAAAATATATGCATGTCTCATGTATAATTTTACACCTACATTTATCTTTTCTTAATTTATTACATAATAAGATAATAATAAAATAATTACAATAATAATTTAATAAAATATCTATTTAATAATTAATTATAAGTATTACAAATGTATGTATTTTATTAATACAGTTGTATTAAATCATCACCATACATTTGTCTTTATTTAATTTATTTCTTAATATAATATCTTAACTTTAATTAATATAATTTATAATGCTTTTAATTAAATAATATTTTTATAATATTAATCAAGAAAAAATCTAAGATTTTTTCGTGTATTGCCGCCTATTCTTAAGCCATTGGCTTATTTATTACCTATCTAGTCCCTCTTATTTTCTTTTGATCTATAATTAGACTTTTACCCTTTATTCAATTTAAATTTTTTTCCTAATTTCTCTTAATTAAGCTAAATTCACCTATCTAAAACCTAATTAATCACACAACTAGTCTCGTAAGTATTTCTAATAATTATTTTCGAACTCAATTTACTAAGACGGAGGCCCGATAATGTACTTTTCTGATGCTTGTGAATTTTGGGTCATTACAGTATTAGTCCAATAAGTCAACTAACTCAAATTTATTGAGTAAAAACGCTTATTTTACAAAAAATTAAATCTAAGCTACTAAAACTAAAAATGCAATAAGATAACATAAAATGACTTAAAAGCAATCTCGTTAAATGCCGAAAAGTACTTAATTTACAGATCAAATACCCTCACACTTAACCCGTTGCTTGTCCTCAAGCAAACAAGATAAAAGTAAAAGACAAAGAAAAGAAAACACATAAAACAACAATGTACTTCAGCACGCGTTGCACTCAAGATTGGTTTCGAAACATCTGAGATAGGGAAATTTGCTAAACAAGTAATTCTAGCTAGATGTCTAAACGATGCATGATTTTCACTTCAAACATGCTAGTTCAATAAGTTACAAGCTAAACTGGTTAAAGAAAGCTAAACACATAATTCTATCAATACACGAGCATAACATCTATGGTTGAATAACACAGGTGGTTCGTATTCTACTTACTCAGTTTCTTTTATCCATATTTTGAACTCTAATATAATATTTACAAGTATAAGCAATTCACAAGTATTTGTGCCAATATGAGTGAGATTTTCTCAAATTCTCATATTTTTTATTTGTTTCATTTTATTCACTCTTCACTCCCTTGACTTTGAATCGCTCTATGCTTTTCTCACAATTTTTTTTTGCTTTTAACCCTCACAATGCTTTTGTTCGCTCATTAATTTTCATTTCTAAGCACATAGTTGTAAGGTTTTTATACTTATTATACTATATTGTTTCAATAACCATGAATTCCATTAACTGAGTTATAAAATCCAAACAACCTATAGTTCAAACAAACATCTATGTCTACTCATGTATACCTTTATCATTGTGTAACAGCCCGTTTTCTAGTTGTGTTAGAAACAGTGGTTTCAGTACCACAATTTCGACGTGTGAGTATATAAATATTAATTATTGAATACTTATGAGTTCATTAGTGTCATATTTAAATTTGGTTCGGAAATTTTGACGTTTGGTTAGTTAATTAAAGAAAAAGAACTAAATCGTAAAAACTACAAAAGTGAATCACTATTAGTTTAAAAACGCTAATTGAGTGAAAAAGTGAAATTTAATGGTTTTATATGGAAATTTATCCATAGATGTGTTAGTGGACGGTTTGTAGTTAGTTTATAATGAATTTTAGTTAATTTAAAAGTTAAAAATAACCTAAATAAAACTTAAAACTTTTTAAAAAAATAAACATCATCTTTTTCATTTGGTTTTTACCACTGAAAGCACCATTTTTGAAAGGTTGAGAGATTGGTCAAGCTTTTCCAAGTTGCATGTAAGTGTTATCTTTGTTGATTTTTCATAAATTTTATGTTTTTGAAATTGTTGCAGCTTAAACTATTTAGCCCAGAGACTATTTTGAAATACTTTAAAAGTTTTTAAAACTTTTCATTGATGTTATTCAAGCTTTTTAGTTGATAATGGTTTAGTTTGAAGTTTAATGTTGAATTAGGACTATTTTGTAAATAGATTTTGTATAGTTTTTAAGTTTAAGGACTAAATTGAAAGTATATAAAATTTGGTAAGATTTTCTTAAAATTTTCAATATTAAAGGACTGTTTAGGGATGGATAAGAATTCGCACAATGAGTTTAAGGATTAATTGTGAAAATAAGGTTGTTTAAATTTTAGGGACTAAATTGAATAAAATGAACAAGTTTAAGGCAATTGTGAAAAATATCAATAAAGAATTCATATGCATTAAAATGGATTATTATAAAATGTTTGGGCTGATAATTGAAATAAATTATTATTTAGATCAAGAGCACATGAGATAATCGTAGAAAAGAAAACCATTTTATTAGTCCTTGACATTTCAAACGTTGATGTTTAGCCCTAGTAAGTTCATACGGTTTAATTTAGTATAATTTTTAATATTTTATTGAATTGTGAATTATGGATTTTTGAGTTATTATCAACTTATAAACATATTTTTCAGAATAATAATTTTATCGGTTTTTATTAAAGAAGAGAGAATTTCTGTTTTCACCCCAAAAGGAAAACTTTTTTCTAGTTCTATGTTTTGACTCAATTGGTTCAAGTCCACCCTCGAATCAGTTTATGGTACTAAAATAGCAAAGAAGATCATTTGGTTGAAAGCCGAAAAACATTAAGGATCCACTTATCCAAAAACACAAGTACGAATTCAGTTCAAGTTTATTGCTATAAATATCACAAATCGAGTCGATTTTCAAAATTTTAATTTTCCACTATGCAAGAAAATCGTTTTGAAACCGGATTTTTTCCAACACTGAGATGGTTGCACTCGAATTATCAAACGTTTTACCTTATCGTAGGGCAATATCATTTACCTTTTCTTTCCCATTTTTTTGAGGATTATTCTTCGTGTCACTAGGGATGTCTTGGCTAATTTGCTTTTGTAGCAAACTCATCATTTGACTCATTTGGTCATTGAGGCTATCTATTCGGGACTCAAGTTGGTTGCACTTGACATGGACTTGTCGAAGCTCTACTTTCATCGTTTGCATCTCCCCTTCTATTTTTTCTAGCCTTTGACCACATACAGTGGGTCATTCCCAATGGGTCTGTCCTGAAAGCTTTACACATATGGAGGTTGGTAGGGAGGATTCGGTCGATTTTGCATTGGGTTTCCACCTCTTTGATTACCTCCCCACTTCAAGTTCGAATGATCTTTGCAACCATGGTTATATGTGTTTGAATAAGGGTTTCCACCCTTATTATTCAAATATTTTACCTCATCGGGCTAGCTTTCAGAATGTAACACATAGCCTCGATCTGGCCCGTCATGGATGGTTTCATGATGGTTTCCAAGTGGTTCATCTTTTCCAGAATTTGCTGATACTTATCCTCCTTATGGATAGCTTTCATTGTTGTTGATTTTGGATTGCAGGCGAACCTCTCATTGGGCTACATATATGAGTTCATAGCCATGCTGTCAATTAATTGACAGGCTCGCTTGTATGTGTGGTTCATAAAGTCTCCTCCGAATGTGTTATCCAAACTGGATCTTAGATTACCATCCAATCCATTGTAGAAAATTTCCATTCAGAGCCACTCTTGCATCCCGTAATGAGGACACTTCCTCAATAGTAACTTAAATTGCTCTCACACCTCGTAAAGAGTTTTGTCCTCAATATGCTTGAATTTGCAATATTGCGTCTAAGCTGGATAGTTCTGCTGATGAGAAAGAACTTATATAAAAACTTTTCAACTAAATCATCCCATGTAGTGATCGAACCTGGTTCCTACGAATTAAGCCAATCATACGCATTATCACACAATGAAAAGGGGAACAACCGAAGACAAATAGCATCATCGATAACCCTGTTATATTGAAATGTGTCGCAAGTTAAAAGAACTGCTTCAAATGTTGGTTGGAATGTTCCATCATGTTGCATCGGAACAGTAAGGTCTTTTGGATTATCTGAATTGTTGTCGTCTTGATCTTAAAATTATTGGCGTCAATCGTCAGTCTCTCAATACTATCGCGCACGTCATCTAGAGTTGGTAGTACATATTTGCGCAACGTCCTTTAAGTCATCAGTAGCTCTACGCAAATTGTGCTTGTGGTTCAGGTGGATTGTCAAATAATGGTTTTTATCGAGGTAAATTAGCTACCACGAATGGATCGTTTTGCATCAGTTCACGGTTGCGTCTAAAAAATCACTCCGAGTTAGAATATGGCTTAATTGGAATGCTTCCACTTCAGGTCATACACTGAAATCAGAGACAAAGAATAAAAATTAGTAAATAAAAGTTAAAATTTAAAAACAAAAAAATAAAATAAATAAAAATCGTCTCTATAATTTTCAACTTTTCTATTTATCCTACAAATGGTAGAAAATAAAATAAAATTTAATGCCGAAACCTCCTCGACAACGGCGCCAACAACTTGACCGTCGCCAAACGTGTAAACGTTTGGACTGGAAATACTGAAAAATATATATAATAAAGCAGCAGTGTCTGCAAGTATACGGGTCAAATTGTAATATAGTATTGTACAACGAGGTATAGGAAATACTCCGAAGATCGTACCCTAGGGAGGATGGATTAAATATAAAAGTATCTTCTACACTAACAGGGCTAAACAATAATTATTGAAAATCATATTACTACAATTAATAATAAAAATTAAGGTGATAAAATAAAATAAAATTACTAAAAATATTAAAAAATAATGAAATCTCAATTAACAGACAGAAGATTAACTCGCTTCAATGTTCGTAATTAACTGCAAAACTCGAGTTTTAGTGAATTAACTAATATCTAACAAGTTATTACCTTTCGACCTCTAACTGATTAATTAATCCATAAAAACTCACTTATCTTTCGACCTCGTAGTTTAAATCAGGATAAATTATGAGGTGTTTGGTAGACTTATCCTTTCGGCCTATCTACCTAGATTACTTCTTAGGGTCATCAATCTTAGGGTTTAAGCATGCACAGTTTAAGCCAACTAATTCTAAGATAAACCCTTATTTTTTCGTTAATTACTCCCACAATCACTCGTTAATCTTCCTAAAGGAATTAGCCATACATAAATCTAAATGACATTTTCCTTAGAAATAATTTAATCATGCAAAACGCACAAATTAAACTAAAACAAGAGGAAGATAGAAATAGATCTGTTTGATAAGCTAGATGTTCTCGGTTCCGTAAATTCCTTTAATAGCTAGCGAGATATCGATGTTAACAAGTGATAACTGAAAGAAAAAAATACTAAAATACTTAATAACAAAGGTTTGGACTCAAACCAAATCCAAGTCGAAGAATAAGAAATAAACAATTTTTGAAAATTACTTCAAATAGGCATACACAAGTACCAACTTATCTATAATGTTTTCAACCATTCAAAACAACACATAACTATACCATTATCATGATCAAAATTTGTCATATCTCAATATGCACATATAAGGCCTATCACATTGCCAATATACACATATATGCAAATATGAACATAATTTTTCCAAATTCAAACATCAAACAAAATTTCAACCATTCACAAGTTATGACATATAAAAGCCCTTAAGTACAGGCCACAATATCGAGCTTAAAATGAGTAAAAGTCTACCGAGTTGATAGAGGGATAGTATGATCTTCGAGCTGATCCGACTGACGAGTTTCACAAACTGACAATCTACAGCGATGAGAAAACAACTAGGTAAGGATTTTGAATGCTTAGTAAGTCCAGAGGTAATAAATGAAAACTTACCTCAATTTATAAATAATCATAATAAACTAAATAGCGTGACTTAATATACCTGACATAGGACATTCACTACAAATAGGTGAGTTTATCATAAAATGAGTCACATAGTGATTCACAATTTAACACCATATACATTATCAAATCATCATATACCATTTAAGCATCAAACTCGTAATATATCATTTTCATTTCTATTTCCATTAATCATTTAGCCTAATGAACTCTAGTAAATAAACCCAGGTACACGGGTAACTACATCACACCAAAGAGTATCGTAGTGCTAAACAGATAGCACAAAAGTGCTGATTAGAGAGTACCGAAGTACTGAATAGAGAGCACAGAAGTGCTAAACCCCTACAAGTGCACAACTAACCCTATTGGCAGGCTAATCATATCCTAATCATTTACTAAGTTCATACGGGCATACATACTATATTTGTATCATTTAAATCATTGTAGGGTCATCATATACATATTATCCTATCAGAGAACATTTCTTTATAATTTAGTTCATGTTTCACTTTTTGTACCCAATCGTGACAAATTCAAAATTACATTTACATACAAACAATTTCATAATTCAATATATTTATATTACTATTACATATAAGTACACCATACGAACTTACCTGGCAGAAATTGCGATAACAAGAAGTCAGGGACTAATCTGTAATTTTTCATTTTCCTTAGTTATCTTCCGGTTGATTCAATTCCTGATCTTAAAAATTGAAGGACCAAAGCTTGGAAGTTGAAACCCTATTTTGATTCTCCTTAGAATCGATGGTGAAGAGAAGGATGAAGAGAAATGGCTTTTATTTTTCTTTTAATTTATTTTTATACTTAGATTAATAATTACTAACCGTAATTAATTTAGATTAAACTTTATTAACTTATCACTAATCATAATTAAGCAAATATAAGTGGATGATAACATCATCATCCACCATTAGATGTGTTCAAAAGGTTAACCGAATGGTTAACCGAACCAAACTAGTATTAATTGAATTAACCAAACTTTTTAATCCTTTAACCGGTAATCGAACTGAAATTTTTTCAAAAATAATTAACTTAACCGAAATTTATATTTTTTTTCTTGTTAAAACAAGTATAAAACATATCAAAAAAATAAATAAATTGATAATGTTCATTTGACCGAATTAATAGAATTAAAACTACATATAATTTGTATTGATAATTATTAAGTTTGGTTAATTTGGTTAGTTACCCAATTTTGAATCGAATTAATCGATAACCAAACTTCTAAAAAATCATTAACCAACCTTTGACTGAATTAGATCGGTTAACCGACTGATTAACCGAATTAGATTAGTTTAGTCAGTTAATTCAGTTTTAACCGAAATTTGAACACCCCTATCAACCATCCAACATTATATTAGGTTCGATTGCCCAATTGATCCTTTAACTAATTAAAAATCTATAATAATTAACTTTTACCACTTATTTAATTTAATCCTTGTACCATACTTAACTAACAATTCACCAAAAATTACTATACCAAAACTCAATATATTTTTGATTTAAACTCGTAAATATTAAATAATAATATTTACAGACTTACTCGTTGAAAATAGGGTTCCAAAACCACTATTTTCAATAACACTGAAAAACGAGTTGTTACAATGTCTCTATCTTCTGGGAGTCATCCGCTTCAATACCCAAGACAAAGCATCTCTCCAATTGGACTTGATAGACGGCATACTAGTTTTTAAATCAGTTTGCTTCTTTCCGATTAGACTAAGGACATGTTTAGATTCGTCTACTAATATAAGTTGTATTTCTGTATTACGATCCGACCACGTAATACTGTTTAGTATTAGTTAAACATTAGATAACTAGTGAGCTAATATTTGCTTCTATTTTGGTTTACGTGCAAAAACCACATGAGGACAATATACAAAGGGTATTAATGCAATTCATGAATAATTTTATTAACCAATCTGTTCAAAAAAATTATAAGTTTACAAACGAATATACTACACTTAGGGTACCAGAACCAACAATTTGCTACACTCAAATCATTACTCGAATCAGTAAAAGTGTCTACAATGATAACACTATTGGCCAAGGAAGAGGATTTCTTCTTCGTAAACTTAAAGTCTGATGGGAAACCAATCTACCTGTAATAGTTTTGTCTCTTGTGTCCTTTGATCTTACAATGATCGCACACACCAATGAATTTTTTTTTCTTATGAATCACACTTGAAGAATATAAAAAAGTTGGTTCAGACAAAACAATAAAACCTGAAAAATGTTGCCTCTGTGATTCTTCTTGCTTAATTCAAAGATGGCAAGGGTTGCATCAACAATATTTGACTTTGAAAAACATTATAATAATCATTTAAATCCATCAAAAATTGAAATAAACATTTCTAAGCAATATGTTCACTATTTTTCCTTGGTTGCTCACATAATAAGAAAAATGCACCAAAGCAATATACTCATCCCAAAAAAAGTCTTTAACTCGATAAAATAAACAAAAACAACACCTTGAACATGTGATTTAATCTCACTGATGTGGTTGTTGAAAGCACCAAAAATATCTTATCCTTAATAAATAATGAAAAACAATAGCAAAAGGGAAGTAGGGTCAAATTCTCAGGGACTGGATTTGCACAATATCTTGTTCCGTGAAATCCCGGTAGAATCTTGCCCAAGAAAACCTGCGTTCCTCGAAAAAAATAAGAAAATAACAGAATTAAAGGTTTGGATCTAGAAACAAAAAATAAAATAAAACAAAATTAAGAATATTGAATCGAAAATTTGAGAAATTAAAAATAGAGTTGAAAGAAAGGAAATTCTTATGGGAGATTCCAGCCTCCAGTTGTCTCGTTCCGCATTGGGTTCAATCCTCAGCTTTTAGATGATCCTTCCCAAACCGAAAAAGCCAGTTATAGTGGAAGAGGACACCTACGACCACCAGCTCTAATGATTTAGACTTACGATTTAGTGGAACCTGACTCTAGCCAACAATCGTTTCTGTGGGATCGTCTTATGCTAGATCAACACTTCTCAATGGCGAATCCCACGCCATTTTGTCTCTTAGGCTCGCCAACCTCTAACACAGTAAGCTAACGAACCGACTGTGCAACCTTCCCAAAACATACAAAGCGCCAGCCTCATAGTGCGGAGAAATGATGAAAACTTGACGAGGAGGCTAAGTACGGACTCTAAGCATCAAGAACCCTTTTTGGGGAATATCGAAAACTTTCGGCTAGATGGGTTTAGTGGCTCATGTAGGGGTGAGCATTCGATCTAATCGAATAGAATCGAATCGAAATTTTCGAGTTAATCGAGTTTTCGAATCTCATTTTATCATCCTAACTTTATTTTGAAGTTTTGTCGAATCGAGTCGAGTGAGATGGAATTCGAATCGAATCGAATATATTTGTTCGAGTTAAATTTTAAAAAATAATTTTGGGTCCTTGTAACCATTGTCACCCATCGTAATAAAATTTATCCACCTTAATCAAATTTTTATTAACTTTCAAAGACTTCATAATTTATTTATTAATTTTTATATATTGGTTAGCTTCTTTGCTTGCTTAGTTGTTTCAATTATCTTGATTCTTGTCACTATGTATTTTAGAATTAAAAATATATTAAATGTAAAAATATGATTTTTAATAAAAGTTATTTTAAAAATAAAATGTGAAATTGATACCAATATAAAATTTTAACACGAATATTTTATGGCATAATTAATAATTCAATTTTAATATAAATATTCAATATGACTAAACAATTCAATAATATAAATAATATAGAATGTGAAATTTAATTTAATAATATAAATAGTAGATATAAATAAAATTATTACTATTTATGTTTAGTGATTTTTTTTGGATAATTTTGATTTTTTATTTGAGAGTAAAGGGTGAGAAGTAAAAGTTTAGGGGAAAAATAAAAAGTTTTGGGAAATAAAAGTTGGAGGGGGAGGGTTTGGGATAGATGGGAGGTGGGATAGGAAGGGAATAAAAGTTTTAGGGGAAAAGTGGGAGGGAGTAAAAATTTTAGGGGAAAATAAAAGGTTTTGAGGGTTTTTAGGAGTAAAATTTTGAGAAAAAAATAAATGGGAGAGTAAAATTTTGGTGGGAAATGGATTTTGGGTAGATTGGGGGTTGGGAGGGGAAGGGAGTAAAAGTTTTGGGGGGAAAGTGGGAAGGAGCAAAAGTTTTGAGGGAAAAGTAAAAAGGTTTGGGAGTTTGAGGTAAAAATGTAAAATATTATAGTTTGATATTCGAATTTTTCGAATTATTCGAGTTATTCGAATTCGAAAACTCAACTCGATTCGAACTCGAAATTCGAAAAAAATTCGAGTTGATTTGAATAACTCGATTAACTCGAATAACTCGATTCGTTTAACTCGAAATTTGAATTTTTTTTCGATTTTTTCTAGTCGAATCTAGTTTTGCTCACCATTAGGCTCATGGTTGTGGTGGAAAAGAAAATAAATAAAATAAAAATGGAGGTTTTATTGAAAAAAAATATGAGAAGAACAAAAGCCTAAACTTTTGGGGAGAGAGTGTTTATAGAAAAAGATTCATCTCTTTTGAGTCACTTCACCCCCTATTTATAGTGCTAAGGGAGATAGTCTAATCTTACTTAAATTCCCAAAAGATAAATACATTTAATTGAAGATAAATAAAAATAAATAAAATTAAATCCTAAAATTAAATAATCCTTAACAATTATCTTAATATTATTTATCCTAATATAATTAAAATAGAGTCTGATAGAATAGAATCACTTCTTTTTGCATTTCAACCCTTGTGTCCTCCATGCTTGCACTTTTGTCACCAACTTTTCCTTGTGTCGCATATTGGCCAATTTTATCTCTAAATTCACGCTTTTGGCCCTTAATTTTGCTTTTGCCTCAAATTTAGTCCCTATGAGATAAAATATCATAAATAGCTAAAATTAGCAGGATTATACTCAGAATAAATACATAATTAATACATAAAAATACGTTATTCGAGAGTGCTATCAAATTCCCCCTACTTAGCCCATACTTGCCCTCAAGTATGGTTCTTATCTACTGTGAAAGTTAGATTCTGCCATAAAAGAAATACCACTCCAAAATTTTATAAAAATCAATCAAAAATGCATATGAAAAATAAAGAGAACCCTAAGCTTGCTTTAAGTAAAATAGAAAAAGTTTTCCAATTAATACACACAAAAATTAGAATCGACTTGAATTATTTAATGAAAATTAGGTAAATTACCAAACCTACCAAGACGCTCTATTTGTTTCCTCTTTTAGTCCCCAAATTATATATTTTTTTCTTTTTTTATTTATTTTGATTTTTATTTATTTATTATTTATATTTTTTATACTTTAAGACTATACTGAACCTTTCGGCGAGAAGAGAGATGACAGCCAAGCACCCCACCCCGGTTACTTAGCCCAATAGACTCCTAATTATAATTTTTTCTTAAAAACACATCGAACATTTTGACGCGAAAAGAGATAATAGCCAAGCACCTCATCCCGATTACTCAGCCCAACATGTTCTTAAAAATTAATTCCAGTTAGTGGAGTTTTACCTAACACGTCACACAACCTTTTGACGCGAAATAGGATGACAACCCAAGCACCCTATCCCTGTTACTCAGTCAATCACGTTTTTAAGCTGCACTCATAACCACGGAAACATTAAATGATATTTTATTAATAACTTTTTTATGATGACTTTAGAGAAAAACAATCAGGTGTCAAAAATAAATTTCAGTAATTACCTTAATAGTCATGAACATATTTTAGAATGCAAACAGTGTCCACTTTGTATTAAACTTGATCAATTTTACGAAAACAAAGATAAAGTTAACTCTATGAATCACAATTATTTTTAGCCTAATAAGAATAAAACAGTGGAGATGGCATCAATTATGGAAAATCCGTAATTTCCTCAGAAAACAAGAATCATGCTTGTAGGTCAAACAGTAGGCAATTCTTGGTAAAAATATTGGGCATGAAAAGAGGTAGGAGATTCTAAATAAATATGGGCAAAATGGAGCCTTAAGCCAAAAATAATCACAGCAACAGCAACAACAACCAAAATCACAGCAGAAATTTATAGTAATAATGAAGAGTACCTCCCCCTACTAAAAGCATATTGTCCTAAATGTGGATGAAAAGAAATAAATAGGTAGAAAAGTTTAGAAAAACTCCCCATGTTGTTACTGTCGATCACATATGATGGCAATGAGCTCGGTCAATTGTTGGCCAAAGGTTTCAAGTCGGGCCACAATGCGCTCTAAGTGTTGCTCAACGGTTTTCTTCGTATTTTCACTCTATTTTATCTAAGCAAAAGAAGAAAAATTTATTAATATCCAAATAAGTAATAAATAATAAAATAAAGTAAAGTAATAAATAAAGAAAATAAAATAAAATAAAATAAATAAATAAATAATAAAAATTGGGTTACCTCCTAACAAGCGCTTGTTTAACGTCGTTAGCTCGACGCCGTTATTGGTTCTATGGTGGTTCCAAATGGATTTTCTCAACCGTGTGGGCTTGAAAATTCTCATAAAATGGCTTCAACCGCTGGCCATTGACTACGAACCGCTTTTCAGATTCTTCACTCTCTATTTCAATCGCTCTATGTGTGAACACTTCAATAACAATAAAAGGTCATTGCCATCGTGATCGAAGCTTACCTAGGAATAACTTTAACACGGAGTTATAAAGTAAAATTTTTGTCCTACCAAAAAATGCTTCTGAGCTATTTTCTTATCGTGAAACAACTGTATCTTGTCTTTATAAATGCGAGCATTCTCGTAGGCATCATTGCGAATTTCTTCTAACTCTTGGATATCTAATTTCTTGCCTTTCCTGCAGGTTCTAACTCCATGTTACATTGTCGAATGGCCCAATAGGCTTTATGTTCCAATTCGACAAGAAGGTGACAAGCTTTGCCAAAAATAAGTAGATACGGGGTCATGCCAATCGGTCCCTTATACGCAGTCCGATGGGCCCAAAGTGCATCATTTCGCCGAAGGCTCCAATCCTTTCGGTTGGGACGAACTGTTTTCTCTAAAATAGTCTTGATTTCCCTGTTCGAGACCTCAGCTTGATCGTTCATTTAGGGATGGTAAGTCGTAGCTTTATGGTGGTGGACTCCATATTTGGCCAACAGTGCCTCAATGACCTTATTGCAAAAGTGGGTGTCATGATCACTGATTAGGGCTCGAGGTGTACCAAACCTAGAAAAAATATTTCGTTTTAGAAACTCCACAGCAGTTTTGGCATTATTATTATGAGTAGCCTTTGCTTCTATCCACTTAGAAACATAGTCTACTGCAAGAATTATATATACATTGCTAAATGAAGAAATGAATGGGCCTATGAAATCAATGCCCCATACATCAAAGATTTCACATACATGAATCAGGGAAAGGGGCATTTGATTTTGTTTAGTGGTGTTACTTGTATGTTGGAACCTATTGCAAGACTTACAGAAGCTATATGAGTCTTAGAAAATTGTGGGCCAATATAGCCCACATTCTAACACCTTATAAGCGGTCCGCTTAGGGCCAAAGTGACCTCGGCAAGCTTTAGCATGACAAAAATTAAAGATGGAAGTTACCTCAGTTTCTAGAACATATCTTCGTATTATTTGGACTGAACAGTGTTTCCACAAGTATGGGTCATCTCAAATGTAATATCGAGCGTCGCGTCTAAGCTTGTCCCTCACAAAACGTGCTAACTCAGTGGGCAATGACCATATGGCTAGAAAGTTTACTATGTTTGCATACCATGAGAGATGTGCATCGGTCTAGAATAGGCTCTCATCAGGGTATTCTTCCTTAATAGGGATGTCGTCAAAAGGTACTTTTATTCTGCTTAAGTGGTCAGCCACTAAATTCTTACATCCCCTTTTGTCTCGAATCTCGATGTCAAATTCTTGGAGCAGTAAAATCCACCTAATGAGCCTCGGTTTTGCTTCTTTCTTTGCGATCAAGTACCTGAGGGCTGCATGATCAGAAAAAATAATTACTTTAGATCCCAATAAATAAGGTCGAAATTTATCTAAAGCAAATATAACTGCTAAGAGTTCTTTTTCTGTAGTGGTGTAGTTGTTCTGCGCAGCATCTAGGGTTTTTGAGGCATAACATATGACATGTGGTTCTTTGTCTATCCTTTTCCCCAACACGGCTCTTACACTGCGCTCACTGGCATCACACATAATTTCAAACGGGTATTTCCAATCTGGCGGTTGCACTATAGGAGCGGAAACTAACTTTTGCTTAAGTATATCAAATGCCTCCTTCCATTTTGAGCCAAACTCAAATTTTTTATCCTTCTGCAACAACTCACACAGTGGTTCAGCTACCTTCGAGAAGTTCTTTATGAAGTGCTTGTAGAACCTTGCATGGCCAAGGAAAGAACGAATTTCCCTCACAGTGAAGGGATAAGGTAAAGAATTTATAATATCAATTTTTGCCTGATCGACCTCAATTCCTTTAGATGAAACAACATGACCTAGAATTAAACCATTGTCACCATAAAATGACACTTTTCATAATAAGACAAGATTAAATTCTATGCACCTCCTTAAAATTATAGTTAGGTTTTTAAGGCATTCATCAAAACAATTCTCATATACAGTAAAATCATCCATAAAAACTTCGATAATTTTTTCCACATATTCAGAAAATATACTTATCATGCATCTCAGGAAGGTGGCCGGCGCATTGCAAAGACTAAATGGCATTTTTCTGTACGCAAATGTACCGAATGGGCATGTAAAAGTGGTTTTTTCCTGGTCCTCCGGTGCGACTGGAATTTGAAAGAAACCGAAGTATCCGTTAAGACAACAAAAGTGAGTTTTTCCGACTAATCTTTCAAGCATTTGATCTATAAAAGGAAGGGGGAAATGATCTTTTCTAGTGTGAGTTCAACTTCTTGTGATCAATGCAGACACGCCACCCATTTTGTACTTGGGTAGGTACCAAGTCACCTTCAGCATTTTTCTTTACTGTCACGCCCATTTTCTTAGGCACGACTTGTACCGGACTTACCCACCTACTGTCAGAAATAGGGTAAATTACGTCAGTGCCCAGAAGCTTGATTATTTTTTTTTTACTACCTCCATCATATTCGAATTTAGTCGTCTTTGCGCCTCTCGCCTCAGTTTCGTGTCTTTCTCCAAGTAGATCCTGTGTGTGCACGTCAAAGGGCCTATCCCTTTTAAGTCTACAATGGTCCAGCCAATCGCCTCCTTATGACTTTTTAGTATATGAACCAAACTTTCCTCTTCATGTGTGGAGAGTCTATTGGAGATTATGACTGGTAAGGTATTACCCTTCCCCAAAAATGCATATTTCAGGTACTCAGAAAGCGGTTTCAACTCCAACTCTGGTGCCTGTATAACAGAAGGTAACAGTTTAGTATTTGGAGATAATAACTCATTAACAAATTCAAATTCATCAAGTTCAGAATTATCTCCATAAATTGACTCAAAAGACTATTCCGCCAAAGATCCAATTATGTCGATACGATTTACGCTCAAGATTTCGCTTGGATGGCTAATGGCGTCATAGACATTAAACTTTACGATCTCCCCATCAAACTCAATCGTGAGAGTTCCACTTCGAACGTCGATTTTAGTAATAGCCGTACTAAGAAACGGTCGACCCAGCAGGAGATCTGAAGATCCAGGAGTGCTATCCTCCTCCATTTTGATCACATAAAAATCTGCAGGGAAAATAAGCTCGTTAGCTTTTACTAAAACATCCTCAAGGACTCTTTTTGGATGCACAATAGACCTATCCGCCAATTGAATAATAACACCTATTTTTTGTAAAAAAACCCACGTAAGTGATTCATAAATAGAATACGACATTACATTTATAAAAGCCCCTAGATTACACGTAGCCTTCTTAATTCCCAGATGTCCTATTTTGCATGGTATTGTAAACATGCCCTTATCCTTGCATTTTGCCGGCATCTTTCGCTATAACACTGCAGATACATTCTCACCAACATTCACCCTTTCATTACCTGTTAATTTTCGCTTGTTGGTGCAAAGCTCTTTAAGAAATTTAGCATACTGCGGTATTTGCTTGATGGCGTCCAACAGCAGAATGTTGATTTCAACATTCCTAAATGTCTCAAGGATTTCTTTGTCCTCTTTACCTCTTCGACACTGGTTGAATCATTCTAGAAATAGAGGTTGAATTTTAGGCAATGAAGGCTTCGGTCGGACCTGTTCGTCTTTCTCGGGTTTTTCCTAGGCAATTTCTTTTCCAAGAATCTTGTCAGGAATCGGTTCCAGTACCTTTCCGCTTCACAACGTCACTGCATTTGCATTTTGTCTAGGGTTTGGTTCTATTTGTGACGGCAGCTTCCCTTGAGAGGTCAATTTCTCGATCAATGTGGTTAACTCTCTGATGGACGCCTCGATTTTCTGTTGAAAATCCTTTGTCTCTTTTTGGAAATTAAGAGTTTGCTGTTGGATTTGCTGTTGAAAATCAAGAACATTAGCTGCTAACTTATTGACCATGGTTTCTTGAGAATTACCTGAACCTTGCGGCTGTTGCGGAAACCGATTTTGGTATGGCTGGTTATCTCGTAGATTGGCTCCATAACTTAAGTTAGGGTGGTCCTTCCACCCTAGATTGTAGGTATTAGCGTAGGGGGTGTATCGCCTTTGTGGCAGCCCAGGGAAATTTCCCATAGTATCTAGATGGGCCATGGTATCATCATACAAACTAGGACATGTATCAGTTGCATGATTAGGTGTAACACATATTCCGCATAACTGGGCTTTTTTCGATTTTTCTGTAATAAGAGAGTTCATCATATTAGTAAGTCTATCAACTTTATCCTCTAAGGTTGAATTACTTAGCTAGTGAACCATTTTAGGGGGTTTAGTATTGGCTCAGAACTGTTGAGAATTTGTAGCCATCGTGGAGATCAAGTCTCTCGCTTGTTAGGGAGTCATGTTGACCAATGCTCCTCCACTAGCAGCGTCTACCATATTCATCTCCATTGGCTTCAAACCTTCGTAAAAGTATTGGAGGAGAGATTGATCTCTTATACCATGTTGTGGGTAGCTTGCACACAACTTTTTAAACTGCTCCCAATAATTGTAAAGGGACTCAGCTTCTTTTTGCCTTATTCCAACAATCTCTCTTCTTAGCTCAGCTGCTCGAGACGCTGGAAAAAACTTGTTCAGAAACAAACGAGATAGATCAGCCCAAGTTGTAATAGATTCAGGGGGTAAATAAAATAACCATTCCTTAGCGGAATCTACTAGGGAGAAAGGGAAAGCACGCAATTTAATCTGATCCTCAGTTACCCCATGGGGTTTCATGCTAATACAAACCATATGAAACTCTTTCAGATGCTTGTGGGGATTTTCATTTTACAACCCACAAAAAGTTGGCAGTAACTGGATTAGACTTGACTTCAACTCAAAATCGGTATCCACAGTAGGATATGCTATGCACAATGGCGGTTGTTCTGTCGAAGCTTCGGCCAGTTGCCGAATTATTTAAGCCATTGGTTGGTGTACTAGATTCGGGTTTTCATTAACCCTAGCGTTAAGCACTTCTTCTGGTGAGTCGACTTCTACTTTTTCGCTTTTAAGTGTTCGAGTAAGGTTTTCATTAACCCTAGACTCAGCTTCGTTGTCGACTTCGATTTCTGGCGGTGGGTTACTTTGAGTTCCAACCACCACTGACTGCTTTTTTTTTAACTTTGTCTCCTTGCGATTGACTGTAGCAATCTTCTTAATTTCTGAATCGAATGTAAGAGTACCTGAAGTAGATCTAGTCATAAGAAACAAAAAAAAAACAAGATTAGTACGCTGTCAGTCCCCGGCAACGGCGCCAAAATTTGATGCGATCATTGAAAGCACCAAAAATATCCTATCCCTAATAAATAATGAAAAAGAATAGTAAAAGGGAAGTAGGGTCAAATCCTTAGAGACTAGATTTGCACAATATCTTGTTCCGTGAAATTCTGGTAGAATCTTGCCCAAGAAAACCTGCGTTCCTGGAAAAAAAAATAAGAAAATAACAGAATTAAAGGTTTGGATCTAGAAACAAAAAATAAAATAAAACAGAATTAAGAATATTGAATCGAAAATTCAAGAAATTAAAAATAGAGTTGAGAGAAAGGAAATTCTTATGGGAGATTCCAGCCTCCAGTTGTCTCGTTCCGCATTGGTTTCAATCCTCGGCTTTTAGATGATCCTTTCTAAACCGAAGAAGCCAGTTATAGTGGAAGAGGACGCCTATAACCACCAGCTCCAATGATTTAGACTTACGATTTAGTTGAACCTGACTCTAGCCAACAATCGTTTCTGTGGGATCGTCTTATGCTAGATCAACACTTCTCAATGGTGAATCTCACGCCATTTTGTCTCTTAGGCTCGCCTACCTCTGACGCAGAAAGCTAACGAATCGACTGTGCAACCTTCCC
This sequence comes from Gossypium raimondii, assembly GCF_025698545.1. Taxonomy (NCBI): domain Eukaryota; kingdom Viridiplantae; phylum Streptophyta; class Magnoliopsida; order Malvales; family Malvaceae; genus Gossypium; species Gossypium raimondii. Next base: position 46,274,516 of record NC_068577.1, read on the forward strand.
AAAACATACAAAGTGGCCGCCTTTGCATACGTTGAAAAGCTTACTTCTTAAGGGACATGGACGGAAGCGTCAGCCCCATAGTGCGGAGAAATGATGAATACTCGATGAGGAGGCTAAGTACGGACTCTAAGCCTCAAGAACCCTTTTTGAGGAATATCGACAACTTTCGGCTAGATGGGTTTAGTGGCTCATGGTTGTGGTGGAAAAGAAAATAAATAAAATAAAAATTGAGGTTTTATTGAAAGAAAATAAGAGAAGAACAAAAGCCTAGACTTTTGGGGAGAGAGTGTTTACAGAAAAAGATTCATCTCTTTTGAGTTACTTCACCCCCTATTTATAGTGCTAAGGGAGTAGTCTAATCCTACTTAAATTCCCAAAAGATAAATACATTTAATTGAAGATAAATAAAGATAAATAAAATAAAATCCTAAAATTAAATAATTCTTAATAATTATCTTAATATTAATTATCCTAATATAATTAAAATAGAGTCTGATAGAATAAAATCTTTTCTTTTTTCATTTCAACCCTTGTGTCCTCCATGCTTGTACTTTTGGCACCAAATTTTTCTTCTGTCGCATATTGGCCATTTTATCTCTAAATTCACACTTTTGGCCCTTAATTTTGCTTTTGCCTCAAATTTAGTCCCTATTAAGAATGAAGTGCAATGTAGTTGAATCTTTAGTACATTTACCATCAACAAAGCCAAGTTTATTCTTGGCCAACAATGCAATATGCATAGAACAACTTCAAATATTGTAATTTTTAATTCCAAGAAGTTGATAAGAGACTAACAACCCTCCTGGTGTGTCTGATGAATGAAAATAAAGAGGATAATCGAAATAAATGGATGAAAGGACATGTTGTGGCATAGACTCCAATTGTATACTCACCATGAATCTTTGTGTAAAAAACAATTCAAGAAAACAAGTCTTGAAAACAAAACTGATGAACAACAGAGAGAAAAAAAACGCTAAAAAATAGAAACAAGAATAGAAAGTTCAGCAAAACTACAATGGGCAACAAAATCACGATGGCTGAAAAGATCAGATCGGCGACGAACTTAACTCTGATACCATATTAAAATACTAATAATGACCTGAAATAGTGATTTGAGAAGAAAGAAACAATAAATATTTGAAGAGATTTTATTGATATTTATTTCTAAAAATCATACTCCAAAAAATTATAACCAAGAGCTATTTATACTAAAGCTACGAACAACTAATTCTTAACTAATTAGCAATTAGATAACAACTAACTACTAACTAACATCCTTTAGTTCTCCACAAATTTTTATTATTTAAATTAAATAGTAATTTGTTTCCATTACCAAAGTCCCATAATGATACATGGGAAAGATAACAGAAGAAATTTAGGTGGATTTGGTCCAAATCCATGAACTTTTGCTCGAGGTTTAACAAGTTTAAATCAACTCTCTTTTTTCTTTTTAGCAAAATCGTACTGGGCTTTTATAAAAATAAAATCAAAATGAATAGAGAAACAGACCTCATGTCCAAGGGCCACTTCACAGCCTACTACAGAAGCCTAACAAGTTTTCGATAACAACATTGAAAAATAGATAAAGAGAAAACAAAATTAAAGAAAAAACAAAGCATTAAAAACCCACTTTCTCGAGAAAGCCATCATACGTCCTATCATCTGTCCAGCCATAATTACCTGACGGTTTAACTTTCCCAAAACCCTTTTGCCGTCCAAAATGCTCCCCTTGTTTCCAGATATTCATTTCCTCCAAAAAAACATTTCTTCACCGATGTTTTGAATCCCAGGGAGCAAACATTGCCTTTCTTCAAAGACTTCAGTCTGGTTCTCTGATCCAATCGTCTTCCAGTGCTTTAACTGCATATATTGGCACTAATCCTTCCAGGTAAAACTCTTCCCTTTTCTTCAAGCTTTTAGTTGCTATAGTGTCTGCCAGATTGTTTGCTTTACGACGAACATGTTGGAATTTGAGTAATCTAAACTTGCTCTGCAAAGGCTTTATGTCTTGGATAATAGAACATATTTTTTATTTGTCTCTAAAGTCTGAAATGCATTTCTTAATGACTGACATCGAGTCCCTTTCAATATGGATTTTATGGTCTTTTAGTTGTAACCCTAGTTTTACTACCTCTAAACATGCATGTACTTTTGCTGCGAAAGTCGAACCTACGTTCTCATGGATGGTTGCTTTTGAGGCGATCACTTTGCCCCTTCCATCTTGAGCAACCACTCCCAATCCTACTCTGAAGAAATCCTTATTAAAGTCGGCATCAAAATTGATTTTTATATCCTCTCTAGAAGAAGGAACCAACGTTTCTTTGATTATCGCCTTGGTAAGTCATTTATCCTCTAAGCAGTCCAACTCTTTGAGTAAATTTATCCTCGCCTTGGTAAATTTCTTTTTCATCCGATCTTTTAAGATTTAAGAAAAGGCTTTTTTTTCCTTCTACAGACCACATTAGGAAGACCCAAGTACTTCTTTGGATTATTTAAATATCTCGCTCCCGGCTCATAGATAATTATACTCGTACATTTTTAGGAGTATTCATACTGAAAAAATCGTAGATTTGTCAAAATTCACACATTGTCCCAAGCAATCTTCGTATTTTTTCAGTACTTTTTTCAAAACAGTTGCACCTCTTGTAGTAGCTTACCTAAAAAAGAATGCAGTCATCTGCAAAGAGTAGGTGCGACACTGTAGGTCCACTTTGACTTGCCTTAACCCCCTTTAATTTCCCCTCACTACCAGGAAGACGCATTAGAGTGGATAGACCCTCACTGCAAATCAAAAAAAGAAATGGGCTTAAGGGGTCTCCTTGCCTTAGCCCCCTTCTAGGGTGAAAAAGGTCTTCTCTCGGTCCATTTCTGCTTATTGAATAAGAAACAGTTGATATACACTTAATCACCATATCCACTCAGGCCTTTGCAAAACCCATTTTAGTCATCATTTCTTTTATAAAACCCCATTTCGCAAGTTTTACTTATGTCTAATTTTAGGGCCATCAGACCTTTACTTCCTCCTCTTTTTTGACCAAAAGTGTGCAATATCTCAAATGCCAGTAAGATATTATTCGATATTAGCCTGCTCGGCACAAAAGTGCTTTGAAAACTATCAATACAAAAGTCAAACTTTTTAAAAACGGTTGGCGATCATTTTTGCCACCAATTTCTAGATGACATTACACAAGCTAATCGGTATGAACTTATTCATGTTTGTTGGGTTTTGGAGCTTTGGTATGAAAAAAATATTAGTAACGTTCATATTTTCTATGCTCATTTATCTTTAAGGACACTTAAACAAAAAAGACTAACCTCCTTTCCTATAATATGCCAGCATCGTTGGAAAAAGATGGCCAGAAAACCATCAATACCTGGTGCCTTAATTGGTCTCATTCCTTTCAAAACAACATAAACCTCTTCTTCTGAATAAGACTTCGTTAGCTAAGAGATCATCTAATCAGAAATACATTTCTCAACCCCTCATAAAATATGCTGCATGTTAGGCATCCCTTGTTTTGATGTGAAAAGACCTTCAAAAAAAACTTTAGTGATATGTGCTGTAGGGCCCAATTTTTGCCCAGCCCGCTAAAGAGAAAACAGAAACAAACAAAAATAAAAGACCCAATACAGTGGCCCAAAAATTAATTAATTACAGGCCCAAAATAATGTCAGCCCAACAAACCCAAACATTGACCCATTTCTAGTCAAATCAGAAACCCTAGGGTGACTTAGCGCCTTGACAGAAGTCGGGCGCCAAGAACCGCCTCTCAGAACGCCCAAGACATCGCTCACAAGACGTCAAGACACTCCTCAATAGCCTCCGAGCCTGCGAAAAATGAGGCATACAGTGCAGCAATAACAATAAACACAAATATTGTTGGGAAAATAGATTTTTTTTGCTATTAGTTTTTTATTTTCGGCTATTTAAGGCCGTTATCAAATCAGAATGGGGAATTGAGGTAAAAACCAAAAATAGAGGGAAAATAGAAAAGAACATTAAAAGTACATGATCTTTTGTTTTCAAGGTGAAATCGGATTCTTTGTTTTTTCCTCGCTATTTTCATTCTTTTGTTTCTATTTTTATTATTTTTATTAAAAAAGGAAAAGAAATAGCATAAAAAAGAAAAGGGAAGCGCTTACCTGGTGGCCGGCTCCATCGTGATCAGAGCGCTGGCCAAGCGAATGGCGGCGCGACGGGGTTTGGGCGCGAAACCCTAGCAGAGCAAAAAGGGGGGAACCTTGTTTTTTTTTCTTTTCAATCTGCTGAAATGTTTTTTTTTAAATCTCTTTTAATAACAGATCAAAACGGCACCGTTTTCCCAGGCCTGACCCGCGCGCTCTGACGTCAGGTGGGAAATTTGCGCAATTGATCCCTCCTTTTTGCAGCGCGCTTCGATTAAACCTGTTTTGCTTTTTTTTAAATTGGGCCGCATATTTTATTTTTGGTTCAAATTGGTCCCTATTGCTGCGCACCGCTTCGGGGAAGGGATTATTTCCATTTGGGCCCCCTCATATAATGCGTGCGTTTCAAATTGGTCCTCGTTCAATTTTAATTTCATTTTTTTTTGGTTTTTGCAATTTTTTAATTTTGAATTTTAAAATTATCACTATATAATTTATTATCATTTATTATTATTTCTCTATGTATGCAAGCATTTTTAATATATAGTATATATACATATTTCTTTATAATATATATATTCTTAAAACTTATATAAATACATGCATTTTACATACGTTTTATATTTTTTATTTTATCTCTCTTAATTTTTATATATTTTATATTATATATATATTTATACATTTGTTTTATTCTGTAAATATATACATATCCTCATACTTTCATATTTTTTTTACATTATTTTATTCCTATAGTTTTTGCATTCACATATGTACATATATACATATACATATTTTAATACATGCATAATTTATATATATATATATATATATATTCCCTTTTTTGTTTTCATAGCCTTTATAAATAAGTATATATGTATGTACACTTATATTTTACAATACATATGTATTTTCCTTATTTTTGCACATATACGCACTTTCTTTGAAATTTACATGCATATTGTTGGAGATTATTATAAGTTCATTGTACATGTTTTTTTACATGCATACACTTGTATATGTATGTTAAATATATGCATACACATTTTTCAAATTTACTTGTATATTGTGCTTGTGTTTACATATTTTGTAAGTACATGTATATATATTTTTAAATTAAAATATTTGTTTCATATTGTACATTAATTTTAACATACCCTTTCGAAAATAAATCTTGGTTTTTTTCGATATACCAAAATCATTTTTTTTCTTGATTTAAAGGTTTTTTTTTGAATAAAAGCATTATTTGAGGTTTGGGATTTTCGAGGGAAATTGAGCCCTAACGTATTGGGTTCTGATTTTCTTTGTTAATCTTAAATGACCGAGAATATTCTTTATTCAAAATGCATGAGCATAAAAATCATTTTTGGGAACTTAACTTGTTGTGCCCTAACGTATTGGGTGTGGCCTGTTACTTTCTCGAAATGAAGATTTTCGCATAAAATAAAAGTGATATTCAAAGTTCGGGGATTATGAGGAATCGTACCCTAACGCATTGGGACTCGATTTCTTTACATGACTTGAACAATTGGTTATCCTTTTGCAAATTTCATCATTCAAGCTTATTTTAAAATCTTTTTTAACTTTCGACACTAAGACATCAAATAATCAATTTGGTATCGATTTTGGGCGTTACGAGGTGCTAACCCTTCCTCGCTCAGAATCGACTCCGGACTCGTTTTCTCAAAATTCGTAGGCCAAAATATTTTTTTAAGGTGGGCCGATCACACCTTAATAAAAGGATCGGTGGCGACTCCAGTTTTATTTTTAAAAGTCGACAACTAGAATTTTTGTTTTCAAAAAAACGGTTTCGACAGCTTGGCGACTCCACTGGGGACTTTTAGAGAGTCGAGCCATGAATTGGTTATGTTTTGTCTTCTTGTCGAAAATCAACAGTTTTTTAAAAAGAACGTGATTTCTCTTCGCATTCATTGATTTTTATCATGGGGTTTGCATGATTGGATCAAGTCGGTTACTTTGTATTTGCATTTTGCATTACATGGTTCGTTTTACCCCTTTAAGTGGGAGCGAGAAACTAGTCCTTCGTGAGGTTTTCACCTCCGTGCAGGGTAGTGGACCGCTTCCAGGATACATCCGTACCTATGTCTTCGTGAGTTTTTCATCGCCGTGCAGCCATAGGGAAATGTATCCCCCTGAACTGAACTCGATCCACATGAGCCTATGATGGGTGAGAATCGAGGAATCTGCTGGTTCGGGTACCCTTACTCTAGAAAATAACCCTCATATAGTAAACGTTAGGAACTTACCCTAGGTAAAGCTACACTAAACCTTAGTAGATATCCGAATAGGAGTTTTACTATTTTTTGGTTATATTTTATGTTTATATGATAATGACCTTTTTGTGTTTTGTTTTGATTGCATGACATGGCATTACATTTTCATCTTAAAAAAAGAGGTGTTGATTCACGTTCAATTGCTAAATAGAGAGTTTGTCATAAGAAAATGGGTTTCTTGATAAAGTGGATGACAATATGGTTGTCCGAATATGGTCCAAGAACTCGTGATAAGAGAAAGTTGATAATTTAATGGAGGACTACACGACTATGGTTCCGTTGCCCAAGGATTCAAGATGACAGATTATTCGAGAGCTGCTGAACCTTCTTAAAGAGAGGCCAATGAGCATCACGAGGATGAGTGAGCAACGAGTTGTGACCCGGATCGAGCAAAAAGAGATAGAAGAGACATCTTTTTTGAAGAGTTCGTGAGATTTATCTTAACGCTCGAATGAAGAAGAGGATTGAATGTCTCCGCCTATGAGGGCAATGCCATATAAATATCCATTTTATGTAAAGATTTTTGTTTTTTAGTAAAGTTTTCTAAATGGAATTGAATCAGAATCAATGTCTCTTTATGCATTTATTGCATGCATTTGCATCACATGACATCATACGCATTAAAGTCCATTAAAAGATCCTAATTGATTAAAATTATTGCTCAGTTAACCTGGAAACCAACCAACTAACCAAGCACCGTTACGGCACCCGAGCAAAGATTAAAGATATGGATCAGAGGTTGGAAAAGCTCGAACAGTATCAGAAGGAGATGCAGGACCGACTTCAGCTACAGGTGCAGGAGCGGTTAGACAAGATGAAACAAGAGATGTCTGAGAAGATCCGAGAATCCCAAGAAGATATAGTGACAGTTAACCCAACTAATAACTAAGGGAAGTGATAAAGGAAAGGGCCCTATGGCAAATGTCGAAGAGAAATGATGATGAACCTCTCTATCCTTCAGGCTTCACCCCTCCACATGTTCGAACCCAAGTTGAATACCTGCACAAACCCACTGTTACAATCAGGCCTCAGCAGTCCCAGGCCAGTGCTTCGAACTTTCAAGCTAGATTGGGCTCTAACCCCAAAAACTACCCTGTTAACTCTGCCATTATTGACTTCGATGAAGTGGCTGAAAAGGAAAGAATAAAGGAGGAGTTAGCGAAACAGTTAAAGGAAAGGTTCAAGTGGCTCGAGGAGAAATTTAAGGCGATGGAGGTCACTGAAGGCTATAGTGGGATTGACGCTAAAGAGCTGAGTTTAGTTCCAGATTTGGTACTCCCCCATAAGTTTAAGATGCCAGAATTCGAGAAGTATAATGGGGCAAGTTGCCCAGAAGCACATATCACCATGTTTTGCAGGAGAATGGCTGGATATGTTAACAATGACCAGCTACTGATTCATTGTTTCCAGAATAGCCTCACAGGGGCAGCATCTAAGTGGTACAATCAATTGAGTCGTACCACGATTAGTTCATGGAGGGATTTGGCCCAAGCATTCATGAAACAGTATAGTCATGTGACGGACATGGCTCCTGATAGAATCACCCTTCAAAACAAGGAGAAGAAGTCGAGTGAAAACTTTAGGCAGTACGCACAGAGATGGAGGGAAGTCGCAGTCCAAGTTCAGCTACCGCTCTTAGAAAAAGAAACGACCATGCTGTTCATTAACACACTGAAAGCCCCATTCATTACGCATATGTTAGGAAATGCTACAAAAAGCTTTTTTGACATAATTATGAATGGTGAAATGATCGAAAATGCTATAAAAAGCAGGAAAATTGAGGCGGAAGAGAGTAACAAGCGGTCAGCCTCAAGGAGAAGAGAAAATGAGGTGAACAACACAGGTTATTCTAAATCAATTGCTGTAAGTCATCCAGGAAAGGGGGTTGCTAGTCAACAAAGTTCAATGAGACAGGAATCTGGAGTGAAACCAGGTACTGAGAAGCTCCAGTTCATGCCAATTCCGATGTCGTATAAGGAGCTGTACCAAAGCTTATTTGATGCGCACGTTTCCCCTTCCTACTTAAAACCCCCACAACCTCCGTATCCCAAGTGGTATGATGCGAACGCACAGTGTGACTACCATGCGGGAATTATAGGGCACTCAATCGAGAATTGCATTACCTTAAAAAAGCTAGTTGAAAAACTCATCAACATGGGTGTTGTCAAGTTGGGTGACTCATCAAGTGTAGAAAATCTGTTACCCAATCATGATTGAGAATGGAAGGACTGCAATTTATGAAGAAGTGGTGAGAAATTTGCACATCGATGCCATATATGCAGACACATTTAAAAGGATCCTTGTTAGATATTCGCCTTAAAGGTGTTCTAAATAATGGGACTGTAGAGGAAACCCCTAAAGTATTTAGAGTCTGTTAGAGTAATGTTCAGAACACACTTGTTGCTTTTAGCCTAGAAGCAATAAGAATTTCTTTGTGAAATAGGCTCACGTCTGAATATTATTATTTTAATGAATACATTATTGCAATCATCTTTGAGCAAATATTCTTTCATTCTTTACGTTTTTTTCATTCTTTCAGATTTTTTCTGCCAAATTATTCATTCATTTATTCATATTACTCATACATTCTTTTGTATACTCTTCGGTACCCACCATGGGGCCCCAAATATCATTGACATGAGTGACGCTGCTACAGACTTAAAATCGCCTTTTGAGTGAGACATAGATTGTAGCTTATCTCCTGACTTGTTGAGGATGGTAAAGCAATAAGAGAAACAAGTGAGACAGTAGAGACTGCGATCTTGAGAGAACAGGCATGACCAAAAAATAAAGCAAGACGTTGCTGAGTTACTTCAAGCATTTAAAGATGCCTTCGCATGGTCATACCAGGATGTACCCAGTTTAAGCGCTATCATTGCAATCTGAACAACCCGATATCAGAAATTTGCAGTATGTTCAAGAAAACTCTATCGGAGTAGTGCCTCTCTCTTTAAGTTCATCATTGAAGTTGAAATTCTTTCTCTCCGGGTATTGGCTGAGCAAGTTGAATGAAGCAGAACGGATCCAATTGCAATGTGATCAATTGAACTTGATAGAAGGAAGAAGACTAAAAGCTATTCGTCACGGTCAGATGTACCAGAAATGAATGATGCGAGCTTATAACAAAATGTTCATCCCAGAGAATTCCACGAAGGTGACCAAATGTTGAAGATCTTCCTTCTACAAAAGAAAATGTTTTGGAGGGAAGCAGATGCCAAATTGGGAAGAACTTTATGATTATAGAGAAGGTTTTTTTTTCCCCAAAAGAGCTTTGATTTTGAGGGAGATGGATGATAAACCTGCAAAGTCCTGTAAACACAGATTCAGTCAGGAAATACTCCGCTTAAAGAAGGAAAGGACCAAGGTAAAAACCCGTAAAGGGAAGTTTGGGTCCAAAAAAAAGTGATGTGAAAAAATGAAAAGATGAAAATGAAAAATGAAAAAATGGAGAGGCTAAGGTGAAAACCCGCAAAGGGTGCCTTAGACCAAAGGGGATTTGAGTTGAAAACCCCAAAAGGGCGGCTCAAATGTTGATCAAAATGGCGTTTGAAATTTTCAGAGCAGCTCAAATACTGATCAGAGTGGGGGCATGCAGTGGTCTTGCTATACCGGAATCAACAGGAAAGGGTAGGTGACATCTTGGGGCATCGACAAAGTACTCCTAAACACATGTTATACTCAGAATGGTCTTAAAAAATCTGTACAGAGAAGTTCAAGCTGTGATATCTGAGGCACCTAATCCTTATATTATTTTTTGTTATTCTTGGAACACTTCATTCATCTCCAAGATATGCATTCCTAAATCAATTTCTTTGTTATCCATCTTTATTATCTTTGAAAACTTATTCATTTCGAGCTATGCTCAGAACCAACTCAATTCTTATTCATGATCTTTTTTGCAAGCATGTTGCATTAGAATAATGATTAATGGACTAATAAAACTTTCACAAGGGAAGTTTTGCATATTACTCTAGAAGTTTCTGAATAATATAGGAACCTCAAACAGGACTATTGTTTAGAACGCACCAGGTTGGAAATATGATAAAGAAGAGTTTAAATTAAGACTATCCCTTTGAATTTTCTTGTCTAAAGTATTAATTGAACAAAATGGCAAGATGTCGTGTTGGTGACAAAGCTTCAATGAACAAGCAATCAATGATCACCGAGTAATAAGAAGTTCTTGGAGAAGAATATTCTTCATTTGTGCATGAGCATTTGGTATGACTCCCTAGAAATGGTGAAAATGACAAAAGAGCTTTAGATTCTACATCCTTAAATTAGTGGAGGATTGAGAAAAGACCAAATCTTTTACTCTTGGGTTACAACGGGAGAAAGATGGTACAAATTTTGCATCCCAGTGGATCAAACTTGAAGGTTTATAGTGAAGGGCAATCTGGTCAAGTGTTTCTTTAGAGACACCAGCCGAGCAAAAGGTGTTATAGCACATTAGTGATGAAACCTTAATAAACTTGGAGTAATAATAACTCAAGTGTTAAAATATCATTTTCATGACATTCTGCATTTATTCAAATGCCATTAATACATATCTAGTTAGGAGCATTTGATTCATTCTGATCATGACATCCTAATCACTAGGCATAATTAGGTTCATAAAGTTCATTATACAGGTCATGTTCCCCAGAGAACAGATCAGTGATGATAACAGATCTTGCCTTCCTGCATCGACAGTGAAGCAGATCGAAGACACCAACCTCGTCTCCCTCGGAGACAGTGGAGCAGGTTGAAGATAACAGATCTGGCCTTCCTGCATAGACAGCGGAGCAGATCAAAGATGGTGAATTTTACCTCCCTGTGGTTACAGTGGAGTACATTGAAGCCAGTAATTCTATCTCCCTGGGCAGCAGTGGAATAGACTGAAGATTTTAGATCTTGCCTTCCTGCATAGACAGCGAAGAAGATCAAAGACGGCAGATTTTACCTCCCTGTAGTTACAGTGGAGTACATTGAAGCCAATAATTCTATCTCCCTGGGCAGCAGTGGAATAGACTGAAGATTTTAGATCTTGCCTTCCTGCATAGACAGCAAAGCAGGTCGAAGACGGCAGATTTTACCTCCCTGTGGTTACAGTGGAGTACATTGAAGCCAATAATTCTACTTCCCTGGGCATCAATGGAATAGATTGAAGATTTCAGATCTTGTCTCTCTAAGCAGTGGTGGAGCAGACTAAAGATAGTAAATTTTGTTTTTTTGAGAAGTTACAAGGTACAAATCCTATCTCCCTGACGTTGCAGTGGAGTGGATCGAAGCACTGGTTCCTATACCTCTGAAGATGCAATAGGAATGAACGAGGCTACCTGAAGAAGAGAAGTATTGAAGAAATCGATGCTCAGTAAGACTGGGCACAATTAGGCTTATAGTCTTTGCTCTGTTCCCGTTACACGACAACGAGCAAAGAGGGGCAGTTGTAGGGCCCAATTTTTGCCCAGCCCGCTAAAGAGAAAACAGAAACAAACAAAATAAAAGACCCAATACAATGGCCCAAAATTAATTAATTACAGCCCAAAATAATGTCACCAACAAGCCCAAACATTGACCCATTTCAATCAAATCGAAACCCTAGGCGACTTAGCGCAAGAAGAAGTGGGCCAGAACCGCTCTCATAAGCGCCGCACATCGCATTTATAGCTTACAAGACGTCACAAGACACTCCTCAACAGCCTCCGAGCCTGCGAAAAATGAGGCATACAGTGCAGCAATAACAATGAACACAAATATTGTTGGGAAAATAGATTTTTTTTGCTATTATTTTTTTATTTTCGGCTATTTAAGGCCGTTATCAAATCTATAAAGGGAATTGAGGGTAAAAAACCAAAAAATAGAGGGGAAAATAGAAAAAGAACATTAAAAGTACAGATCTTTTGTTTTTCAAGGTGAAATCGGGATTCTTTGTTTTTTCCTCGCTATTTTCTGTTCTTATTGTTTCTATTTTTATTATTTTTTTATTAAAAAAGAAAATGAAATAGCATAAAAAAGAAAAGGGAAGCGCTTACCTGGTGGCCGGCTCCGTCGTGATCGGAACCTTGTTTTTTTTTTCTTTTCAATTTGCTGAAATGTTTTTTTTTAAATCTCTTTTAATAACAGATCAAAACGGCACCGTTTTCCCAGGCTTGACCCGCGCGGTGACCCAACCCGAAGGGGAGGATCCGCGTGCTCTGACGTCAGGTGGGAAATTTGCGCAATTGATCCCTCCTTTTTGCAGCGCGCTTCGATTAAACCTGTTTTGCTTTTTTTTAAAAATTGGGCCGCATATTTTATTTTTGGTTCAAATTGGTCCCTATTGCTGTGCACCGCTTCAGGGAAGGGATTATTTCCATTTGGGCCCCCTCATATAATGCGTGCGTTTCAAATTGGTCCTCGTTCAATTTTAATTTCATTTTTTTTGTTTTTTGCAATTTTTTTTAATTTTTGAATTTTTAAAATTATCACTATATAATTTATTATCATTTATTATTATTTCTCTATGTATGCAAGCATTTTTAATATATAGTATATATACATATTTCTTTATAATATATATTCTTAAAACTTATATAAATACATGCATTTTACATACGTTGTATATTTTTATTTTATCTCTCTTAACTTTTATATATTTTATATTATATATATATTTATACATTTGTTTTATTCTGTAAATATATACATATCCTCATACTTTCATATTTTTTTTACATTATTTTATTCCTATAGTTTTTGCATTCATATATGTACATATATACATATACATATTTTAATACATGCATAATTTTTATATATATATATATATTCCCTTTTTTGTTTTCATAGCCTTTATAAATAAGTATATATGTATGTACACTTATATTTTACAATACATATGTATTTTCCTTATTTTTGTACATATATGCATTTCTTTGAAATCTACATGCATATTGTTGGAGATTATTATAAGTTCATTGTACATGTTTTTTTTACATGCATACACTTGTATATGTATGTTAAATATATGCATCCACATTTTTCAAATTTACTTGTATATTGTGCTTGTGCTTACATATTTTGTAAGTACATGTATATATATTTTTTAAATTAAAGGTTTTTTTTTAATAAAAGCATTATTTGAGGTTTGGGATTTTTGAGGGAAATTGAGCCCTAACGTATTGGGTTCTAATTTTCTTTGTTAATCTTAAATGACCGAGAATATTCTTTATTCAAAATGCATGAGCATAAAAATCATTTTTGGGAACTTAACTTGTTGTGCCTTAATGTATTGGGTGTGGCCTGTTACTTTCTCGAAATGAAGATTTTCGCATAAAATAAAAGTGATATTCAAAGTTCGGGGATTATGAGGAATCGTACCCTAACGTATTGGGACTCGATTTCTTTACATGACTTGAACCATTGGTTATCCTTTTGCAAATTTCATCATTCAAGCTTATTTTAAAATCTTTTTTAACTTTCGACACTAAGACATCAAATAATCAATTTGGTACCGATTTTGGGCGTTACGAGGGTGCTAACCCTTCCTCGTGCGTGACTGACTCCCGGACTCGTTTTCTCAAAATTCGTAGGCCAAAATATTTTTTTAAGGTGGGCCGATCACACCTTAATAAAAGGATCGGTGGCAACTCCAGTTTTATTTTTAAAAGTCGACAACTAGAATTTTTGTTTTCAAAAAAACGGTTTCGACATGTGCCATCTTGCTTTGTTCCCTTGTGTACCTAATTCTAGAGAATTGATTGTATTTCTTTTTTCCGTTGAGAAGCAAAGGTATAGAAGAATTTCGTGTTTTTATCATCGGCCTTAACCCAATTTATCCTCACCCTTTGTTCCCAGTACAGTTCCTCCTTATCAATCTCCCAGTTTAATTGAATTTTTGTATCAATTAAATAATCTAATATTTAATTTTGTCGATCTGTATTCATTAAATCCTCCAGTTTTCAGTTTTTTTCCACTGATTGCATCAGCCCTATCCCATTAAACCACTACCAAGGTTGTCAAGTTTGTTTAAAAAATCCCCACTAGTCAAACTCCATATTCTTTGGACTTCTCCTTCAAAGGTCTCCTACATCATCCACCAAGCTTCAAAATAAAAGGGTTTTTTAATCCTCTCTTTACCCCTATTCTCTAATTGAATTAAAAGAGGACAATGGTCGGAGAAAGAATGGGGTAAATGTCAAACTAAAGCATGTGGAAATCGCTTTAACCAGCTTGTATTCGCCACTCCCCTATCGAGTGACTCTTTAATATTTGTTTCCGACAGATTCCTCCTTTCCCATATAAACCATAGATCCGAAAAACCCATACCAAAAAGACCACAATCAGAAAGAGTTTCCCAAAATTGCTCCATTCTTTTTTCTTCTCTTAGAAATCCACCATTTTCTCAGAAGAAAATAAAATTTTATCAAAATCTCCACAAACTAGCCGTAGAAGATCAGTAGTCGTCCTTATCTTCTTAACTCATTCCATGAATCACTTCTACTGTTTGCAAACAGATATCCATAAAACCTCGTGACACGCTATTCCAACTTCATCTTCTTTGATTTAACCATCACATCGATAAAATTTCTAGAGAAACTTCTTAGTGTAATATCCACCTCCTCTTTTCAGGCTAAACATAAACCACCTTTACTCCGATCCGCCCTCACCTCAATCCCATTTATGAAACCATGACGCCTCTGAACTGATTCCATCTTATGATTATCAAGTTTCATCTCCATAAAGAAGACAAATTGAAGTTTATACAACTTCAGTACATGCCGAAGTCAAAGCACCGCTCGTGGATTCCCAAAATTACGAACATTCTAGTATAGGATTTTCATTCTGCTCGGTCGGCAAGCCAACTGGCTGCTGTCGATCCTAATTAAGGTGATGCTTAAACTTCTCGTGTAGAATTACCCATTGGAACTATGTTTTCACCAATTCCAGATTCCCCTTCTACTACTTTTGCCCTTTTTCCCCTATTGTTAGTTTCGGAGAGTGTTTATAAATCTTCCAGACCCTCCCAATCCCCTTTCCTTTTTCAATAAGCGAATCCCCTTCACTTTGATCCATTAGGTTTGTTTTCCCAATTCGTCTCCATCCTTTTCTTGATCCATTGGGTCCATCTATGTTATTGTAAGATGAATCAACTTGGCCCATTTCCCTAGCTGAAGGAGAGCTGGCCCAAATTAAAGGCTCACTGTGTTCCATTTTATTACAATCTGGATTTTTAGAATAGAGGACTTTATCTTTGTATTCATCCTTATCACCACCTCTAAATTTATCGTCAAACCAAATTCTATCCTTATCTTTTTCCTTAAGATTCGGTCGTGACAAGGGAGAGTCCTTATTGGTCTCTACCTCCCTGATTCCCGAATTGTCCTTCATTGCCATCAACCTTTTGTACTGAACTTTATCCGAATTTGTGTTTTCCCCCATTTTCTCATTAGATCTCCCCAAGTAGAAACATTGTGTCATCGATTTCTTCATGTTTGCTCCTAGCTGCATACTTACCTTCCCCATCAAGTTTGACTCTGCTTTCAGGGCTAGAGAGAAAGGTAAATCGTCTTCTGGTAATTCCTTAGAATCTGCTGGAGTGTCATTGCATTCCTTTATTACATGTCTCATACACCTACATACAAAGCAAAAGCCAGGCAAATTTTCAGGCTTAAAAGAGACCCAAAATTTTTTTTGCGAACCAGCCAGAATGAAAATCCCTCTACGTAGAGGCTTTTGCACGTCTAACTCCACTTTAATACGGTAAAAATTCTCAATTATTTTCGAACTAATGATTCCTCCAAAAGTGGATCCAATCGCATGTGTAAGATCTTCAAAAGATGTCGCCCCTCTCCATAGACACCTTCATCACCGCCCTACTCGAAACCCAACCACAACAAACCTGTTACTTTGGGAGACTACAAGAGAGCACTCTTGACGTTGTTATGCTTTTTAAATCAACTCTCTTTAGTTCTATAAATGACGGTAAAAAAATGTGAATATATTTTCTTCTAGAAAATAGGAGCTTCATAAATAGCTAAGCATAAATAAAGCCTTCATAGTTCATAGTCTCCCCTCCCCCCTGGGGGTTGATAAAATAACCCATCAAAGCTTTAATTTATATTGAAGGGTTCTTAAGAAAAAAAAATTAACAAAACTCAAAATGTCAACTCTGCTATCGTTTGTTGCAAAGTTGAGAGAAAAAACAAAAACAAAGCAATTAATAACTTGTTAGGTACCATTTCATAAGTAATATATCAAACCTCATTCATTCAATTTTGTTTCCACCACAACTCACTACAAGTATTATTATAATAATATTTCAGTTAAAACTCAAATATGATTCGTAAAATAGAAATTAAAAATAATAATTCGGGAAGCTATATTTTTCGTAATGCACATTTAAATGTTAATATTAATATAAATTATAATTTTTCAAATATACATATCACAAAAGAAAATGAGGGAAAAGTGAGTGGCAAGTTTGTTGATAAGCAAGAAAGACACTCCAAATTTAAGTTTTGGTGGAAATCTTTCATAATCAGACAATTAATGGCATTTATATATTATTATTTGAAAGCTAGATTTGAACCACAATTATAGAAAGCCACATTGGTGATTAATTAATTAATTATGAACCCTAATTAGATTCATTGTGAGAACCATTATTGATATATAATGATAATGCTATCTAAAAGATGTTTCTAAAGAAAGCAGAGACCCATGATTCTATTCTAGAAGAATAGGATAGGATTTAAATTATGCTTATTAATCATATGATATAAAATATTGTATTATCTTTTTATTTTATAAAGTAGAGAATAGTATTATTTGTTATATTTCTATATACAACATTTATAAACTAATTTTATTATTTCAAATAAAACTAAATTTAATTTTTATTTGAACTTTTTATAAATGAGCTCATTTTATAGTTCACAAAATTGCATATTTGACCATAACTATAAAACAGCAAGAAAGAAGAAAAGAAAGTAAAGATTTGACTTCTCAACTAATAACTTTGCAAAATCAGAACCAGACATCCATGGAATTCATCTTCTCATATCAAAACTTTTATATATAAAATAGAAAATGGAGACAATACTGTCGGTCAATGGGACCCAACTTCCATTAAAATATCATAAAATCTCGTTTTCCTTCTGATCTTCATAACTTTCCCATGTGATACAGCTCTATGCCTTTTCATCAACTCTTTGCTGGCAAAAACTGCCATTTTCTTTTTCTTTTCTCTTAAATGTTTGGTTTTTAGTGTCTATAGTTTGTAACATTCTTTCAAGCCAAACACAAACCAAAGTACTAAATACCCTGCAAAAGATGAAACAGCACAACATCCAATGAAATAGAAAAAAAAACCCTTGCCAACTTTTATGGTGCAAGTAAATCACCTGAAAAACCCCATGAGTTTCTAAAGCTTTTTAGCATAACACAACATGTTGCTGTTACAAGTTCCAACAATGGATCATGAACTCATTTTATGAGACTCAGTGTTTGTTTCTTTGTCTTGTCTTAAAATTATGGACTTGAGGACACGTCTTGATTATGTTTTGTTCCAACTCACTCCAACTAGAACCAGCTATCTTTTTCTTTTTTTCGTGTGAATTGAGGTTCTTTCATTGTGTCATTTCATCTGATTTGGTTTATCAGAAATTGAAGATGTGAACTGGTGATTTTTGCTAGAAAAGAGAGTGAGAAATTGGCATCTGGATTATTAGATCCCTTCATTTCGCATCTCAAAACTACTAAAGATCAAATATCAAAAAGAGGCTACTCTATAACTCTTCGTCCAGTTGGCTTAACTCCTTGGTTCACTAAAGCCACTCTGCAAAGGTAAAATGTTACGGATATCGAGATTCGAATCTTAATTGTATTGAATGTCTCTTTCTAAGGGTGTCTGTCTTTGAACCAACTGAACTAAAACTTGGGTTTTAACAGGTTTGTGAGGTTTGTTAGCACACCGGAAGTTCTTGATAGATTTGTGACAGTGGAAAGAGAAATTGAGTAGATTGAGAATTCAATTCAATCAAATGAAGCAGCAAATGCAGCTGGTGCCACAGAGACAGATGGTATGTTTTGTCTGAACTTGTTCTTTTCATGTTATGATGATTTGTTGATGTTTTGGTGGATTTTGGTTTATGAAGTTCATCAGTTTTATTGAGTTCTATGTTTTAGAATTCAATCTTGTTATGGTATTATCAATTATGTTACTCATGATTCATCCAATTTGAAACTGACAGGAACTGAATCAGTTATTTTCGGGAATTTCCAGAAAACATTTCTTCATCAAAGGTATGTTGTGTCTGATCTGCTAAAACATTTGTTTGGTTTCATTCCCTTGATATCTCACAATCTTAATTCACGTGTTCTCCATGCTTTGTTCAGTCAAATGGTGAATTCAATGGAACTGGGGATGTTGTTCAAGAAGAAAATTCAAAGTAAATTACTTTCTTCTTTGCAATTTATTCGCATTAGCTCTGATTTTACATTTCTGTCATTACTATGTAGCCATTGCTCACCTGCAGGGTTTGACTTCAACGAGTTCTCGAAACTAGGAAGAAAGTACTTTCTAAAGAACAAGCAATGGCTTATGCTCGTGCCTTGGTTGCCGGTTATGAACCCGATCATATCGAAGATCTCTTATCTTTTGCGGATGCTTTCGGTGCTTCACGGTTAAGGTAAACCAATGATTTCCATCAGTTAGGAGTTAGGTCTGCATTTTATAGATATAATGAGAGTTTAATGGAGTTTCGGTTTGAAAATTGCAGCATTACTTGAGGCCATGAAAGCTTTGTCTTAATGCAGATTGTATGCAATTTTTTTACATTACTTTATGCCATTTGGTTTTTTTCATTCAAACATTAAATCATTATTCATGTATGTGTGTGTGAGTTTAATGTTATACATCAAAAATTAAGGACCATTTATCTTCGATATTCGAAAATATAGTTGATTTCATTTTATATGTCAGGGAAGCCTGCTTGAATTTCATGGAGCTGTGCAAGAGAAAGAATGAAGATAGGCTTTGGATGGCTGAAGTAGCAACAATGCAAGCATGTCCAAGACCAGACTTGTCTTACCTTAGAACATCCGGGACCGTACTTGCGGGGGAAGAAAATGATCCAAATCAAAATCTTATGATGAGTTTGTCTAGCACGAAGCAAAACGGTTCAGCTGATGCATCTGATGCTAGGAGTTCAGATATTAACCCCGTTAAGGATGGATCCTTGAATTTCTCAGGTCTCATATGATGAACTGTACATGTTCTGAAATCTTTAACATCTTCCACAGATGGGAAAGCTCAAGTACAGATGCCATGGCCACCCCATGCTCCTCAATTCATGCACAATTTTTAGGGTCCTGGATTTCAACAAATGTCTCTATATCAAGGTTACTTTTTCTCCGGAATGCATGCTACGCCTCCGTATTATCCGGGGAATATGCATTGGCCTCCGAATGTAGAGGATTCGAGTCTTGCACGTGGTTGGGAACCAGAGGATCATAGAAGTCATAAATCATCTTCTAGGAGCAGGAAAAAATCTTCACGTAGTAAGGCAGATGAAACATCAAAGCAAGATGAATCGACTGAGCCTAGTGATTCAAGCTCCGAGAGTGAACCAGAAGAGCAAGTTCGAAAGAAAAAGCACAAAAAGAGAGCCTCAAGAAAGGTAGTTATTCGTAACATTAATTACATTTCTTCCGAGAGGAATGGGGAAAAGGATAGTGACTCTGAAGAAACTTCAGATGAGGATGAGTTCATTGATGGAGATTCTCTTAAACAGCAAGTGGAGGAGGCTGTTGAATCATTGGAGAAACAACATAAATCTACCTCGCGACATCATAAGCAACACAATCGAAGCAAGCATCGAAACACTGTTTCATATGATTATGAACATGAAACTAAGGCTGCCACTGCAAACAATCCCTGGGATGCTTTCCAAAACCTTCTGTTGCAGGAAAAGGATTTGGATTCTTCCGAGCGTACAAGGTTGCAAGGTAAATATTTTGCAGGCAATGGTTCCAAGAATAGAATCGGGAGGTCATCTGTATTTAATCCGAACTCCGAGACAGTAAGAAATCAGCCTGCAGTATCTAGTGATCCCTTTCCGGCCACACAGATGGATAGCAGCTATGAGGGTGAAACTCGAGGCATAAACTTCGGAACTAATGAATTCTTTGGACCAGTTGTTAAGAGAAGAGAGAACACAAATGAGGAATTGGTGATGCTACAAGGCAATGGTTCTCGGATCAGTTCTCGAACTGATATATCAGATTTCGCCACAGAATCTACAATGACCAGAAGTCAAAAAGAAGGAGAATGGTTTATGAACAACCAACTGGATAAATCAGCAAACCAGGATGAGATCATAGGCCTCAAAATGTTCAACGGTGATAATGCTTCTTCATTAGCCGCAGGATGTTTCGACACTGAGAAAAACAAGAAAGATGCTCTCATTGATGATTCTTTAATGATTCAAGGTCCACCATTAGGAGAAGATCAACATGATTCTCAGTTACGGATCGGTATAGGCATGGTTACCGAAATCGAAGCTACTCAACATGAAAATGACAATGCAGAAAATGTTCCAAAGGCTGTTTCTGTTTCATATGAACCAGATGACCTTTACATGATGCTTGGACGTGATTCATCTTAGGTAAATGCCATCTCTTCTCGGACTCCAGAAATCGACTATGAAATGAACATGTTATCTGCTAAAGTGAATAGGAAACATTCGGATGTTGAAGCAACCAGTGCTGATGACAAGGATACTAATGGTAGAAAACATAGAAGTTCTGAAAGGAAACTTTCGAATAAAGAATCTCGATCTAGAGTTCTGAACAGATCAGAAGTCAAAAGCAAATCAGACATGGAATCAAAGATTAGGAAAACGCCGGCCGGAACCAGAATCGCAGTCCGAAAATCCAAATTTGATCAGGTATTTATCAACCCTTTAGGCTCTAAACTGCAATGCTCAATGTGGCTAAAAATTTTAATGCATTGCCTGTGTCATTTTTCACGGTCTTAACATATGAAAACTTCCAATTGTGTGTCCATTAACATGTTTCTGATTTCATGTCCTCGGTCTTTTCTATTTTCAAATAGGAAGAGGAGATTCGGAAGAGAATCGAGGAATTACGGATTCAGCGCCACAAGAGGATTGCTGAGAGAAGTGCAGCTAAGGGTCTTAACCTAGTTACTTCCAGGAAAAACTCCATTGGAACTAAAACTTCAACAACTTCTTTGAAGAATCAACCCTTGAATCAGGACACTAAGAAAGTACCAAAGCCAGCTCTAAGAAGTTCTACTATAGAACGCCTTGCGACTGCTCAGAACACTTCGAAGGTCTTATCAGCCGAATTGAAATCAAACCAACCGAAAAAGTCTGCATCGAAGGAAAACAGTTCATCGACAACTGGATCTTAGAAGGTTAAATCAAGCACAAACACAGTAAAAGCTTCAGATAAGAAAAGTGGCACAAACAAAGTACTTTCCTGTGACACAGATGCACAAGAAAAGGGCTCAGAAGAGGTCACATTCGAATCTGAAGCAACTCAACAAACTGCCATTGTTGATGATTTCAAAGACATTCAAGAGTTGCAGAGCACTACTTCAATAATGAAACCTGAAGAATGTGAAATTCCTCAAAGAAACACATCATCAGAATAAAAAAACTCCAATGCAAATATGCTTATTGAGGATAATAAGCCACTGCAATCAGATCATTTAAAAGCAGAAGATTTTGATGAAGATGTTCCTGAGATGATTACAGTTGATCCCATGCCACCATCGCCTGACAAGACTGTTAAGTTTTCGACTGTAAATGTCGAAACAAACAGCGAGGTGAATGGAAAAGATACGTCAGGTAGGGTGATTACTGAAATAGAGATCTCAACACCACCACCAAATGAAGCAATAGAGATGGAACCTCCAGTTCACTCCAGGAAGAAATGGAACAATGGTGAAAACTCTTCCAAAGCATCCAAAGGGTTTAGAAAGCTCCTTTTCTTTGGAAAAAGAACTAGAAACTCTACTACTTAAACTGATTTCATAGCCATAGTTAATTCTTGCTAGCAGCTTGGTGTCTGCTTGCCATCCCATAATGCTTCTGCTTCAGGTTCTTGGTTCTATAAGTTATGCCACTTGGATTTCAATTTGAGTGTTGGATGACAAAATACGTCCAATACAGGTATGTTAAAATTTTCAAATACTTTCTCATTTGTTTGGAGGATCTTTGAAAGATAGTATACTCAAGATATGCTTTGGACAGAAATATTTCAACAAAAATGAAAAGTCGAACTTAGATAGTGTTATAGAGCTTCAGGTAGAAGGTACCAATAAGGCCATTGATGTCGGAGCCATTCAAGGATTCATGAAATTTGGAAAGAAAAATGAGAAAAGATTCATAATTTAATTTGTCTTTGTTTGATATATCATGTTGTCAGATTCAAACACATTTTTTTTTGTTTGGTTTTGCCTTTGTAATCTGCATGTGTATACAAATTTGGTCCATTTGTTTGAATCATTTGTAATTGTTATCCAAATCTTTGATTTTATGTTACATACGAAGATCTTTAATTTTACTTTTTACTTTCTTCTTTACTCCTCTACGTACTGATTTGAATAACTTTGTCCTATACATACGAATTTTAAGATTATGAGTCATGCTGCTACACTATCTTTCCCTTCACTCATCTTCCTATGGATGAAACAAAATAAGAGAACAACAAAGGAAAATTACCTGAAGCCACCTCCTCTGAAAATCAAAAGTTGATTTTGAGTGTGTTTAATTGAACAGAAAAGTAGAAGAGAAAGAAAGAGTAAAATAGTAGGAAAAAATAATTTTGGGCATGTTTGATAGGGAAGAAATATAAAAAGAAAGAGGATAGAATAGGCAAGCATTTACCTCCTAATGTATTAAAACATATCATTCTAAAGTGGAATAATAAGATGAGAAAACTAAAAGAATGATGTATAATCAAACCCGAACTGCGTATCAAGCTTTGAATTTCAATTTCGGCTCGACTCGGTTACACCTCTAGTTCTGACTAAGAATAACCTATTATCTTAACCCCTTTTAAAGAAGTCAAAGTGATCAACATAATAAAATTATGTGTACCAACTCTATATAAAGGAATATTTTGTTTTCAAGAAGATATCTAAGTAAACATAAAATAATTCATTGAAGGAAACATTTCTTGACTGTATAAGCACTTTAGACCATTTGTAAATAGAAGGCTAATATATAAGAGGAAACCTTATAAGTTGCTCGTTAGATAGATTATGTGGCTTGATATGATAAAATGATAAAATATGTCGATAATATAATATTTGACAATACTTACTAGACTTCAATTGAATGGAATATATATATATATAATAAATATAAATTTTAACACATTCATACTTCGTGTTATATAAATTTTATTAGAATTCTCAAACTCGAGTTCTTAGTAATTTCCACATATTGTATTTGTTGGTGTCCAAAACTGCTAGGAGTAAATGTTGGTACATTGTGCTTAAAATTTGTACTTCAGGACTTTCCTTTTGAGTTTAAAAGGCAGTTAATTATATTATTTATTTATAGATTTGAAAGTTAAAATATATTTTATTTTTATTTTAACTTTTAAATTATCTATTTTTATTTAAAAATTTAAATCTAATTGTTACTACTATTAAAATTTTTTATTAAATTCATTCGTGTAATATTTTGAAATTAAAAAAATCATTTGATAGTCATGTAATAATAAAATAACATTGAAAATAATTATATAGATTTTAAAAATATTCATTCGAACTTATCATGATAAAATAATTTTTATTGGAATAGTGTTTCTAAGAAAATTAATGTTAACATTTTGACTGAAATAATTAACAATATTAAATATTTAGACTAATTAATGACATTATAAAATAAAAGGCTCAAATTATGTCAAAAATAAGGTATAGAGATTAAATCTCAAGTTTCAACATAATATAAAGGTTAAAATTGATCATTATTTTATAACATATTAAAAAAAAGTAAGGCAAAACCAAAACAAATAAAAGTCACATATCCTTCTTTGGCCCTTGGAGTATTCAATTTATTATAATCACATAATGTATTAATTGATAAATTAATGATACTAATTATTTGGACTAATTAATAACATTATAAAACTACAGGATCGAATTACATTAGAAATTAAAGTATGGAAGTTAAATATCAAATTTAAGCATAATACTTAAATTTAATTATTTTTCTAAAACTGTCAAAAAAGGTAAGAACCGACGTAAACTTTAAAAAAATAGGAAGCACGTGTTAGTCTTTAAGACTCTTAAAATGCTCAAATTATATATAACCCCATAATGTTTTAATCGAAAATTTCATATTAACTATTTGCACTAATTAATAACATTATAAAAATATGTAAAAATAAATTATATCAAAATTAAAATATATGAATTAAATCTCAAATTAAGTATATTAGAGGGATCAAAGATGAAATTTAACCATTTTATAAAATTAAAAAAAGAGAATAAATGAAATTGTATATTTTACAATAGTAAAAATGTAATTTTACCATTTTAATAGTCTATATCTTTATAATTTTTAAAGAATTAAATCAAATTTTTATCATTTTTAAAGGTCTAAAGTGTAATTTTACATTTGAGGGAACCGAGCACTGGCTTCGCGACTGTTTATCACCATGTTGAATCTCATTTCTTGACTTGTTGCATCAGAACCATGGATTAGAAATGGTTGGTTGGTGTTCTTCTGTTCAATATTCGCAATGGGGCTATTGCACGATGTACTATCATATCTATCTTCAAAACAATTTTCTCCATCAGTTTCAGAAAAATATCACAATCTAATCTCTTTTATGTTATTAACCCTTCTTCTCTTCTACCCATGAAACCCTTTCTTCCCACTTGTTTTTGACTCACTCTGAGTTAACTCACTTATCAACCGCCTTCCACCACCATCAATTCATCCTCATCGAGTTATCAAAGTTGCAGCATTCCACAGTGACTATTTATCCAAAAAGAGTAGCAACAATGACCACAATGTGAAACTCACCAAGGATTAGAAGATTATTAACGTAACGTCTCTAAAATCAATATACTATAAAAGACTTTATTTGAGAGGGATTCGATCAAATTAGTCTCTTTATGATTCAATAGATCAATTTTGTCTTTGTAGTATTAAAAGAATAAAAAAGACCAAATTAGAATTGAGTTAGTATTTACTGTTTAATAGAACTAATATTTTCAAAGTTTTATGGTTTTGCAAATGAAATTTGTTGTTAAGAATTGACTGCAATTGAAAATAATAATTTTCAAAATGATTTTTATACAATAAATGTTAACTCATTTACAATTTGAACTTATTTGATTCTTTTTAATAGTATATGACCAAATTAATCTATCTAATAATAGAGGGACTAATTTAATTCAGTTTCTATAATACAAAACCTCTATTTTGTGTGTGTGTAAAAAAACAAACCTAAAATGACCTACCCATAACAAACACTCAAACTCCCTAACATTCCAATAATATCCTAAAAGACATTAAAATTCTAAACTACTACCTCTAAAGAATGCCCAATTTGTTAATTGCACTGTATTGTTTTGCCCAATTTATTGACACTTTAATAGTTTCTTAAAGGCTCCAGAACAATCCTTGAAATACGAAGAGATTCCTATTTTTCCATATACAGCAGGCAATCAAATCAAAAAGCATTGGCCAAGAGACCTCAGACCTCGGTAACCATCCAAAATTTCCTAGATTTGTCTTGATTTATTCTAAGAGAGTAACAGAGAAAAACTAGGTTTGGGGATCTCCTAACACTATATGCCTCCAAACTTCTTTAGCCACCGGACAATCCTTAAGGACATGCAAAATGTCTTCTGTGTCATGCTGCCATACTGGGCAAACCTCATTTTGTTCAATATCTCTTTGAGTACGCTCAAGATTAGTGAGTAACCGTTCATTGCATACAAACCATAAAAAGAATCAGACTCGGTGTGGTCCCTAATATTTCCAAACAGCCTTCCACCTAGCATCTTGCTCATTCCATGTGTTCCTTTTTAATTTTTATCATTCGATAAGCACTTATAACCGTAAAGCCCCAACCTCCAAAGTACTTTAATCTCTTTAATAATTAATCATAATTTAACAAAAAAATAAAAATATTAATAGTTTAACCAAAATTTTGAAATTTTAAAATAAAAAAAATTAAATTTTTAAAAATAAAAATAGAAAGATAACATATTTTAACTTTTTTTTTTCTTATTGCGCCAAATTCAATAGGAGAGCAATGCATTTGTAAAGGAGTAAATCGGAAGGCAAATTGAAGGCCCATTTAGTCTCAAATTATACCTTACAGGCCCATTTTAAAGATATAAGAAGCACCCTGAGTGAGGTTATGTTTTAAACAAGCAAGGTTGAGCATTTCATCTCAACTTGATTACACCTTACAGATAGCACGCAGTCACACATCCCTGATATTGCGGTACCATGTTGTCTCTGTTTCGGCCATTATACAACTACCAAGAAAGCTTCATGGTTTTAGGCAGACAGCAAAAGCCTGCATTCGAAAGACCATTTAGTCAGAGACATCATCGTCGATGAAATTTTAGGTCTTTCTTTTTTCACTCTCCAACCATTGAATTCTGGCATCCTAGCTAGTATCTTCAAGGCATGCCATAACTGTCCACCAATTGTTTGTCATTTTATTACAAGACACATTACTATATAAAGAAAATTTAAATCTGGATACTTTTTGCTTGGGCAATCACAAACCTTAAATATAAATTATAAAACAGACATGAATAATGTCAAAAACTCAAAACAACTACCATACATCAATTTGCATAAAACTCTAAACCTAGGGTTTAAATTATATTACTCATGCAACAAACTCTTAAAATGTGACATTCAATAAATTAGAGATTCGAACTTAATATCTACCATTCTTTCTTTATTCTTAAACTGCTACGTTGAAAATGTATTGATTTTCAATTTAAAAAGCTACGATTCATACCATGGGCTGGCAAGGGCCTTAGTCTCTCCTAAAATGAAATTTTTTTTATTTAAGCCTTTTATAATTTATAAAATTTTAAAGTAGTAATGATAAAAGTGTATTTTTACTATCATAAAAATATATAATTTAATTTCGCCCATGATATATTTAAAAGATAAAAAGATTTAAATCGAAAACAATTTGAAATATAAGACTATTCATTTTCCCAGCTTTTGGAATCTGATCCTTGCAACTATATTTGGAAGCACAGTTTTAATGATGTGGGGGTTCCAAGCATGAGCCTTCAAGTTATTTTCCATTTTCAACCATGGTAAAATAATAACATAAGATATAGAAAGTTTTGGTATCAAATCTAAAATTATTTGACATGCTGATTGCTACATTATTATTGAAAGACACCAAATATTGAGTATGGGATTTTAATAATTCTAATTAGATGCTAAAGCATGTTATATATTGAAAAATAATAATTTTAATGTTTATTTAAGAGATGAAAATGGAATCCATTTTAAAGCTTAAACAGGCTGTTGAGAATCAAGACACATGCTATGTCTGCGTCTGCTACAATATATATATATATATATATATATATATATATATATATATATTTATAACTTATTAATCATTTAATTGATTGATAATGGTGGGAAAAGAGCATGTCTTGATTCTTAACTCAGTTTTCCATTCATTTATAAATATGTAATGCTACCCCATATTAATGTCTCAATGGATTTAGGTAAAAATCTGTGCTTATGGTTGAAATTCACATTATATATGCAATTAAATCATTCTTCACTAAATGAACAAAAAGAAGACCAGCCCCATGCATGGTTTTCCTTTGTCATTAATTTCAATACATTTTTTTCCCCACAAATAATTATTAGCTCGATATTTGTCTCAAAATATGAGGTGGATTTAGGCTGAATCCACCTATTTTGTTTTATTTATTTCTCTCTTATAGCTTCTGGGATTCTTCCCTTCTTTCTACTTTTTGGTATAAAAATGATGCACAAGTCGTCATAATTCATGTGCAAGAATGAGTTGTAATTATACCTTTTTTGGCTGGATACTTTGGAAAATCGAAAACACTCTTTTCAATTTCCCCCCAGGTTAAATAAATGTGATTTAGGTAACCTGAAATCAAATTTATTGGATAATCCTCCCACATTTAAACTCTTCATACTTCTATCTTACTTTAATTTGTATTAAATAAATCCGTTGAAGAGAAAGGATTCGAGTTCGAATTTTGGAGAAAAATATGTTGTTGAAAGAAACTGTCACGGACCCAAAAAGAATTATTTTTTATGAATTGGATGTGGAAAATAATTTAGTTCCACCAAATAAAAATAATAAATTGATGAAATATTGATTTATGATAATATTTAGTTCCACCAAATAAGAGTTTTTTAAATATAAATTCACCATTTTAAATAGGAGGAAAATTATTTGATACACTGTACTAATGGACAATCAGAGGTAGAGGTAGGGGTTGACAATTGTTTTATAAAGGTATTTTATATACTAAATACTAACCCTAAATATAAATTTGTAAATTAAATATGAAAATTGATCTCGATTCAAATTAAATGTTTAGAACTTATTTAATAGAAATTAAAGGTTAAAATTTGTTTGAATTTTAAAAAATATATAGAAGGATAAAATTCATAGAGTATTTTTATTATTTTATTTTAGATAATCAGAGTTAGAATTCGTAGAGTATTGATAACCTTGTATTGTTGAATTAATTAGGTTTCAAAAGTCAATTCCATTCAAAGGAAGAAGAAAGAATGATGGAAAACAATTGGAATGCATGATTTGCGGATTCAAGTTGAAATTTTAATGTGTTTTCACTATTTATATATATATATATATATATATATATATATATATATATATATTCTCTCTTTGATGAAATTAAGAATTAAAACATCAACTTAAATTGATTATTGCCATTAAAACCTAAAAGTTCAAGAAATGTGAAGTTATATACAAATCAATTTATTATAATTTTAGTTCTGGTGTTTTATTGATTGTTTTTAAAACACGAGATTTAATGAATTTGAAGTTTGAATTAATGGGATGAATGTCTAAATATATATATTTTTACCTTCTCATATTCGTTATATGATTTATGTTCAGGGTTTGTGACCGTTCTTTTTGATAATATCGTCTCCGAAATTTAAACTTTATTCTCCTCCTTGCTACTGTTATAACTATAAGCAGTTAACTAGTTAGTTAATAAACAAACTATTACGTCTGTTGTTAAAATTAGTTAGTGCAGTTTAACCTTCCTGCTCTATAAATAAACAGCAACTTTGTACTAAAGAATTCAAGAGTTTAATAAAAGATTGTTCATGTTATATCTTGACATGGTATCAGAGGTTTATAACTTCTTGTAGTTTTTTCTTCTTCTTTTCTTGTTTTTGTGTTTGATGGATCTGCCTTCCAGTCCTTCTGGTGTGCAATCCGCTGCTTATACAATGGCATCTAATCTTGCTGATGGAATTGTTGATAGTCGTTTTTTTGCAACCAAGAAAATCAGCGTATTGCTTGATGATAATAACTATTTGCTATGGCGACAGCAGATTCTTTTGGCGCTCAAAACCCATCGTCTACAGCATTTTCTTGACTTGAGCACGACTGCTCCGCCTCAACAGGTTATGGATCAAAGTGGGGTCCCTCAGGAGAATCCGGAGTTTGCCAGGTTTGAGCAACAAGACTGCGCTCTAGCCTCCTGGCTGTTATCTTCTGTAAGTCCAGGTGTATTGCCACATCTTATTGGTATGGATTCCAGTGCTCAAATCTGGAATGCCATTGTTACTTTGTATGGTAGCAAGACAACATCTAGGTTGATGTCGTATAGGAGAGCCTTACATGCACAAAGGAAAGGAGATCTCTCTATGAAAGAATTTCTTGTGAAAATCAAAACCTATTGTGATAGTCTTGCGAGTTGTGGGGAAATTATTAGTGATCATGAGCACATCACTGCCATTCTTAATGGCTTGCCACCTGAGTATGAGTCTGTCATCACGATTGTCACCTCCAGCCAGGTTCCGTATACGCTCCAAGGAGTTACAACCATTCTTCTTGATGCTGAGACACGACAACAGGTTATCGTATGTGAGGTTCCTAGTTCGGCAAATCTAGTATCTAGTCAGGTTCCGAATGTTGTGAATGAGAATGTATCCACACCAGATTATCGACCTTCTTCTAATAACCGAGGACGTGGGCGTGGTCGTTCGTATGGGTCAAGAGTGCAATGTCAGTTGTGTGGGAAGACCGGGCATCTCGTTGACCGGTGTTACCATCGCTTCGATGCGTCATATAAAAGTATAGGTTACAGACCTTCTTCAGCTCCTCAAGCAAATCTCAGTATGTTTGGAGCAGGTTATTCGCCTCCATCTTGGGTCGCCCCTACACCTGTAGTGAATCCGAATGTTTCCCCAGGTTGGTATTGTCCACCTACTCAAATCTCTAACTGGTCTAATCCGTTTCTTCCTGCCTCTCTACAGCATGGTAACGTGTCTCAGGTCTCTGCATCTCCTCCAACTCTACAGTCTCAAGCTTTTCTTACAACTCCTGGAACGGTGGCGGATAATGCCTGGTACCCCGACTCTGGAGCCACTCATCATCTGACCAATTCAATGGCATCAATCAGTGAAACTATACCGTACAATGGTCCAGGTAAAGTTTATGTGGGTAATGGATCCACTCTTCCTGTTATGTCAATGGGTCAATCATCCTTAATTACTTGGTCACAACCTTTGCTTATGAAGTCATTGCTGCATGTTCCCGGCATAACAAAGAATCTGTTTTCTGTTTCCAAATTTACCAAGGATAATAATATGATGTTGAGTTTTATCCCACACAGTGCCAAGTACGTGATCTACAGACGAGAAAGGTTCTTCTTGCTGGTTCTGTAAGTGACGGATTATACAAGCTACACTTGACCGCTTCTGACTCAAAGATAAACTTTGCTCACTGTTTAACTGCCAGCACTATGGTTCCACTTGATTTTTGGCATTATAGACTAGGGCATCCCTGTAATGCCACGCTTAAAAAAGCGTTGACTCAATGTAATATCCTCGGTTGTTGAAAATAAAAATACTGCTTGTTGTGTTGCTTGTCATTTAGGGAAGGAACGCAAGCAACCTTTTGCACACTCTAATTCTGAATACACTGCCCCATTACAACTAGTAGCTGCTGATGTTTGGGAACCTGCTCCAGTCACATCAAATGGCTTTCGCTACTATGTTGCCTTCACAGATGCCTATTCAAGATATACGTGGATATATTTTCTTAAAAGAAAGTCTGATGTTCTGAGTGTGTTTCCTCTTTTTCATAAACAAGCTGAACGGCTTCTTGGGTGCAAGTTGAAAGCTTTGCAAACTGATGGTGGTGGAGAGTTTCAAGCTTTGGCTGGTTATCTGTTACATCATGGTATTATTCGACGTGTCACATGCCCATATACGTCTCAACAGAATGGTCTGGTAGAGCGCAAACACAGGCAAGTTGTTGAAACCGGTCTCTCTATGATGGCTCACGCAAGTCTACCCATCACCTACTGGAATGATGGGTTTTCTAGTGCTGTTTTCTTGGTGAACAGGTTGCCTACTTCTCCCTTAGGGGTATCCCCTTATGAAAAGTTGTTTCATGAGCGTCCCAACTATTGTTTTCTACGGGTATTTGGTTGCTTGTGTTTTCCTAATCTACGGCCATTTAATACCTCCAAGTTGCAGTTTAGATCCAGTCCATGTACATTTCTAGGGTATTCCCCTAGTCATAAAGGTTATCATTGTCAGGCAGCTGATGGTCGGGTGTATATCTCTCGCCATGTTTCTTTTCATGAATGAGAGTTTCCGTTCAAACAGTCTCCCTCCCAGACAACAGTCGCTCAACCTCCTGTTTCTGGTTCTAACTCCAAGTTGCTGGTTCTTCATTCCAGCCCAACTGTTTTAGCTCCATCCACTGCATCAGTTTCACCTGAGCCTTGTAATACTTCAGCTCGACAGCACAGTCCAATGGTCTCCTTCAGTAATAATTTACTTTCTGACAGCACTAATTCAGATCATGGTTCTCGGTTACGTACCAGCTTGCACCAGTCTTCAGTTGGCCCTTCTATTCCTACTGAACCTAGTTCGTTGCCTGTAAACTCACATGCGATGACTACCAGAAGCAAAGCGGGTATTTATAAACCAAAGGTAGTAGTGTTAGTCATGAGGTTCCAGAGACTCCTACTAATATTCATGATGCTATGCAACATGGCTGCTGGCAAACTGCTGGCCCTACTTCGCAACAAGACGTGGGATCTCTGCCCTCTCCCTGACAATCGAAAGATTATCGGCTGTAAATGGCTTTTTAAGGTCAAAAAGCGGGCTGATGGCACTGTGGAGCGGTATAAGGCGCGGTTGGTGGCCAAAGGGTTTTCTCAGCACCCGGGTTTTGATTTTCGAGACATATTTAGCCCCGTTGTTAAAGCAGCAACAATTAGAACTGTTCTATCTATTGCAGTCATGCATGGCTGGGTTTTAAGGCAAGTTGACGTGAATAACGCTTTTCTTAATGGCGATCTGACAGAGGAGATATATATGGCTCAACCTCCTGGATTTGAAGTAAAATGAGCTAATGGGCAGACACTTGTGTGCAGACTGACCAAAGCACTTTATGGGCTGAAACAAGCCCCTCGTGCATGGTTTCAGACACTCAAACAACATCTTGTTTCCCATCTTGGTTTTCGGGCTTCAAAAGCAGATCCATCTTTGTTCATTCGCTCATCTGGTGGACATCTATTACTGCTTATGGCATATGTTGATGATATTGTAATCACAGGGAGTTCTGATGAGGAGATAGACACTGTTGTTCGCCATCGCATCTAAAAATTTGCACTCAAAGATATGGGGCAACCGAACTACTTAGGGATTGAGGTTCATCACACAACTCAGGGACTGTTCCCCAGCCAAAGAAAGTATGTTTCAGAGATTCTTCAGAAAACGGAGATGACAGGAGCTGCACCCACTCCAACACCCATGGTGAGTAACCAAAAACTTGTTGCATCTGATGGTCATTCATTGTTTGCTAATGGTCAGCTATATCGAAGCATAGTTGGCATGCTTCAATATCTGTGTGTTACACGCCCCGACTTGGCCTTTTGCGTCAACAAGTTAAGTCAATATATGAACTCTCCCAATGATGATCATTGGAAAGCAGTAAAACGTGTTCTGAGATACCTCATTGGGACTATGGACCATGGTTTGTTTTTTTCCAAAAGGCAGTGCGAGTTAGTGGGTTACTCGGATGCAGATTGGGCTGCCTCGGTTGAAGATAGGCGTTCCACCACGGGGTATGTAATTTACCTTGGCCCCAATCCAGTTGCATGGTGCTCGAAAAAGCAATCAGTTGTATCCCGGTCAACTTCTGAGGCTGAGAATCGCAGTTTGGCTAATTGCGTTGCTGAGTTATTATGGATTAAACAGTTACTAGACGAGGTCGGGGTCTCTTTGTGTCAAACACCAGTTGTCTGGTGTGACAACACGTCTACTGTCTCCATGGCCGCCAATCCAACCCACCATGCACGCATGAAGCATGTCGAGATTGACCATCATTTCATACGAGAAAAAGTTAATGCAGGAGCTCTCCAAGTCAATTTTGTTCCCTCTGCAAGACAGATAGCTGATGTTCTCACAAAACCCATACCTCCAAAGCAGTTTGCTGGTTTTCGACAGGATTTACAAGTTCAACTGTGTGATCAAAGTGAAAAGTTCAAACGGAACCAGGAGAATGTTATAACTATAAGCAGTTAACTAGTTAGTTAATAAACAAACTATTACGCTCATTGTTAAAATTAGTTAGTGCGCTTTAACCTTCCCGCTCTATAAATAAACAAAGAACTTTGTAATCAAGAATTCAAGAGTTTAATAAAAGATTGTTCATGTTATATCTTAATGACTACTACACCTAATATTTGTTGATCGTACATATATAAAATAAAATATAATGAAATATATAGCTCTTGAAAATAATGTTTAAAAGAAAAAGGTTATCACAACATGCATAGATAATGACATTTCATACTTCTTTAGTGTTTGTACCACATCAATCTATTATAAACTTCCACCTAATTTCTTCATCTCAGCCTACCATAAAAGAGAAGAAATTTTAAAAAAATTATTAGATATAATATGATTAGACTATAGAATAATTAAAATATGTCATTGTATAGGAAAAAAATATAAAATCTATAAAGATGAAATGGTAGGGGAATTAAAATGGTCCCAAAAGAGGGTACAAGAATTAAAAGCCGTAGGATGTCACATTCACTGAACAGTAGTGGGCTGGAAAACATGTGTGAGGATTAAAGACGAACAGTTGGCAGGCATCTGCCAAACACCGCATTATATGTTTGGGCTTTGAATGCCTCAACTCTAAGCCCATTTATTTATTAATTCTTACTTTCTTAAAATTATTCCAAAAGCCATAAAATCAACTTTAAAACGAACCCAAACCATCTCTCCAATTCTAAATTGATTTATAGGCTTTCATTGACCTAATTCTCCATTTACTCTTAACATGAAGTCTTTATTTTAAAACACATTTATTGATTTACACAACTTGAATTAGAACATCGAACATAGTTGAAGGATGATTGAAGCTATTAACCCAAAATAAATTAATATAATTGGAGAATTTTAATTCCTAAATTTAATTGAATATTTCAAAACCCAACAGATAACTTTCACTTTTGTATTAATCACTCTTATTTTCTCTATAATGAATTTTTTCCTTATTATTTCATTTTAAGTCGTGCTCAAAATAGGATGCTTTGGTATAGAAACATTAATTCAATTAAGCCGGCTTCTGTTTGTCATTGATATTTATTTACACTATTTTCTTTATTTTGAAAGAAAAGGTATTTTTTAATTATATTTGAGGTTTGTGATTGTTTTCTTTATAATGTCGAGTGCAATATAGATTACTCACATTTATTGATAAATTAGAGATATTTATCACTTTGTAATTGTAAGACATAGAAATAAATAAATGATCAAAAATAACTTTTGGAGTTTCAAAATAAATTATAGTGGAAGGTTATTGATTTATTTAAATTTAATGACGGTTACTAAATGAAAATTTTGAAAATTAAAATTTTCATTATTGATAAAAAATTCAAAATAGAATTCATTATATTCTACCACGAGGATGGAAAAATATATTTTAGATAAAACGTTTTCAAGGAAAAAGTTAAACTAAAAAGTATTTTTCAATATAACATCTATTGTTATAATAATAAAATAATTTTATCTATATAATTTTAAATTTCACTCATAAATGCTTTTCTAATTATAAATATTATTTTATTTTATATTCTATTTGAGTAAAATTATAAAAATATGGAATTAATCGAAAAAAAATTGCTAAAAAGATAGAAAACTAAATTAAAATTAAAAATGGTAATTATTGGTTAATGAAGAATAATTTAATTGGAAAGCAATGGGGGCTTAGATCCTCCACTCCACCTTTCACCTTTCACCTTTCACCTTTCAATTACCCAAACCCCAAAAACCAAAAAACCAACAAAAACTCGAATCAATCTCCCCTTCATTCCTATTCTCCCACACAAACCCAACCTTTGCTTTGCTTCCCTCTTTTTCCCCAAACCCATCTCTCCTTTTTCCCTCCTTCCTTTGCCTTTGGATCTGATTTTCTCTCTCTTTTTCTTTCCCTCCAAAAACTGTTTTCCCTTGCATTCCTTTGATCCAACCAAAACCCAGAGTTGTTTTTTTCTAATGATTGTATGTTTGAAATTGAAATAGGAATGCTCATAAAGAAAGCATGAGCAAGAACCCAATTCGTAGCAACAGCAGCAAGTTAAACGACCACGATTGGACTCAAGTAGTTGAAGTAAACCAAGAAGCAGAAGAAGAGTACTTCTACGATTCCCTTGACCGCATTGCTTCTTCTAATTCTTGTTCCTGTTCCAACTCTGCTTCTCCTTCTTCTGACTCGGATTCTGACCCAATTACCCCTTCTAATAATGCCCACCACCCATTTCCCGTCCCTAAATTCCCTAAGGTTGTTTCCCAGTTCGACATCTGGATCTCTGAACCCTCCTCCGTCTCGGAAAGACGAACCCGTCTGCACCGCGAAATGGGGCTGAGCCGCCACCTGGGTCTTTGCCGGATAAGACCCGGGTCAGAAACGGAGGTCGGCGACGGACGGGAAATGGGTAGTGGTGGTGGCGGTGGAGGTGAGTTGGGAAGAAGATCAGTTTTGTCGAATAGGTTGGTAAAAGAAGAGTTGGAAGATCAAGATCGTGGAGGAGAAAAGGAATCCAGTTCTTCTGGAATTGTAAGATCGAAATCGGATGGTGATTGTAGTGCTGCTGCTGTTCCTTCTTCGCCTTTATCTCTTCGTTCCAATTCATCTTCTTCCATTCTTTCTGTGGGTTTATGTACTGTAAATAATAATAACATCAGTGAATGTGATCAAAGTAATGCGGCGGCTGCTAACTTGAGACGCTGCGGAAGTAATGGATCTAAGCCACCCAAGGGGCGTATTAGCAAGTGTTTGAATGGGGAACTTAGCTTTAAATCATTTGGTGATGGGGAGGCTGTTGTGGTGGACGATGAGATGGATTGTAGTGAACAAGTGTGTACCATTAAGAACCTTGATAATGGGGAAGAGTTTGTGGTGAATGAGATTAGAGAAGATGGGATGTGGAACAAGTTGAAGGAAGTTGGGACAGGGAGACAGTTGACAATGGAGGAGTTCGAGGTTTGCGTTGGCCATTCTCCGATCGTTCAAGAGTTAATGAGAAGGCAGAATGTAGAAGAGGGTAATAAAGATAATGCTGATTTGATTGTCAGTGGTGGGGGTGTTGGTGTTTCAAAGTCGAAGAAGAAAGGGAGTTGGTTCAAGAGTATAAAGAGCGTTGCAAATAGCGTGAAGGGTAATAAGGAAAGGCGAAGCAGTGACGAGAGGGATACATCATCGGAGAAGGGTGGGAGGAGATCGAGTTCCGCCACTGATGATAGCCAGGATGTTTCGTTTCATGGGCCGGAGAGAGTGAGGGTAAAACAGTATGGGAAATCATGTAAGGAGCTCACTGCTCTTTACAAGAGTCAAGAGATACAAGCGCATACAGGGTCTATTTGGAGTATAAAATTCAGTTTAGATGGCAAATACCTTGCTAGTGCAGGTGAGGATTGTGTAATTCATATATGGAAGGTAGTTGGATCGGATAGGAAAGGGGAGTTGTTAATGGAAAAGCCTGAAGACGGGAATTTTAACCTTTTGCTCGGGGCTAATGGATCTCCCGAACCGATTCTGTCATCGCCGAGTACTGATTACCCTCCTGATAAGAGGAGAAGAGGAAGGTCATCAATA
The DNA here is from genome assembly GCF_025698545.1 of Gossypium raimondii. Classification (NCBI taxonomy): domain Eukaryota; kingdom Viridiplantae; phylum Streptophyta; class Magnoliopsida; order Malvales; family Malvaceae; genus Gossypium; species Gossypium raimondii. Next base: position 46,312,312 of record NC_068577.1, read on the forward strand.
AGCCGGAAATCGTTGAGCCTGGACAACATTATGGTGCCAGAGACTGTTTTTGCACTTTCAGATAAACCTGTTTGTTCTTTTCAAGGACATTTGGATGATGTTCTCGACCTCTCATGGTCCAAGTCTCAGGTTAGTAGAAACATATGCATGAATGTAGTGTGATTGGTTTGCTTTTCAGGTTTTCAATTAGTAATGTTAATGGGAAGAAGTTTATTTAGTGTTTCTTTGTTTAGACTTTAGAAGTCTTCTAATAAATTCGCCATGGTGGTTGTAGTTGTCTATTTAGTCTGATGTACTGAGCATTTATGGTATATTCTGTGCTGCTAAATAATCTGCATGCATTATTATGTCACAGGACAGAAATGAAGTAGAGCAACTTTTTTGCAAAGTGTTAGACTATCAAGTAAAACATAATTTTAGCAAGCTATATTTTGGCACACGAAGTAAATGATCTAACAAGTTCAATATGTGTTTATGTTGCCACAGACAACATGAATAGTAATGAAAACTTTACTTTCACATGGTTAGATCGGCTATCTGTTTGGTCAGATAGTGACTTATCTTGCAAGAGGCTTGATCTTTTTAGTGGAGATTGTTTTACCCCGTGTCTTGGTCTTGGTTATTTTCTTTGATGTTTCTGTGATGCCTTTTTTCCTTGTCATCGCTTCTGGTTAAGGTTCCTGGTGATACTGTATACCTTGTGGAAGTTCTGAGATAATTTTAGGACCACTTTTGAGTTTGCATGTCGTTAATAATTAACAGAGAGTTAAATGATTAGAAATGGTTTTGGTTTTACGACCACAAGTTTTTATAAACCAGTCCTGAATGTTAATGGGATGTAATTGTAATTGAATGCCTGAAAGCCCTTCAAATCTTTAACAATTCAGGAGTCATGTAAACAATTGGTCATGCCTCTATGTATTCCTTTATGTTTGTAGCAAGCTTTTCAAGAGGTCATTGTTTGACCTTTTCAATGAATTCTTTTCCCTGGATCACTGCATAGCCTCTTTTAGAATGAACCAATTTATTGCTGCAGGATATTCTGGTAAGATTTTTCTCTTTTCTCTTTTCAGCAATTGCTCTCATCTTCAATGGACAAAACAGTTAGGCTTTGGGACTTGACTAGCAAGACATGTTTGAGCATATTTTCACACAGTGATTATGGTAAGTAAATTGTGAGTTTCATGTCCTTTTTTGCTTAGGAGTTTAACTTCATAATGGCCCTGTTTAAGAACATCACTAAATTGTCGTTTTTTTTTAAATAAATAGTTACAGTACTTATAAGTGAATAATTTGAGATTTACTTATGTTCTCCATAGTTTTAATACCAAGCTTTGTACCAACTTAGAAAAACGTAAAAGATTCTTGAGTAGCTAAAACTTGAATGTAATTTTGTGGCTTAGAATGTGCATATAGTTCACTGAAGTTAGGTCTGCTTGGTGTACATTTGATGGAAATGGTAATTCAAAGATCCAACATAGAAGAAATGTATTGTTAATTTTTTTCTCATCACTTGAAATTGGCTTATATATTACTAATCACGCTTTATTCTTGTGGATCTCCCTTGACACAGTAACTTGCATCCAGTTTAATCCAGTTGATGATAAATACTTCATTAGTGGATCCTTAGATGCTAAAGTTCGCATATGGAGCATTCCTGACCGTAAAGTTGTTGATTGGAATGATCTGCACGAAATGGTCACTGCTGCTTGTTATACGCCTGATGGCCAGGTTGGGAATGGTCAATTACAACTTCATTCTATATGATTTATGAGTAAGTCTTTATAGCTTATGAAGCTTTTCAATGTTTTGAAGCGTGCACTGGTTGGCTCATACAAAGGAAGCTGCCATTTATACAATACTTCTGGTACACGTTTATGAATTCCTTCTCTGGTCTGCATACTTGTTCTTTATTTTATAGTTGACTTGTGATAGAAGTTTCTTAAACACTTGCATTTATGCATATTTTTTCAGAGAACAAGTTACAACCGAAAAGTCAAATCAATTTGCAGAATAAAAGGAAGAAGTCTCATCAAAAGAAAATTACAGGTTTCCAGGTAATCCTGTGCTCTTGCTGCTTGAAATTCTGTCTGTTTTGCCATATTTCTTGCCACCATGTTTTCACTTTATACTTCCGCCTATTGGGTAATTTCTCAAACAGTTTGCACCCGGAAGTTCATCGGAAGTTCTTGTCACCTCTGCAGATTCACGAATTCGTGTTGTTGATAGTTCTGATCTAATTCACAAGTTTAAAGGTAATTCTTCATATGGTATAAATATCTGCATGTGACTCTGGAATTATGCTTGATTCCACTGAAGTTGTTGACTATTGGACAGGATTTCGGAACACAAACAGTCAAATCTCAGCTTCTGTTACGGCAAATGGAAAATATGTTGTCTGTGCTAGTGAGGACTCTTATGTTTATGTGTGGAAACACGAAGCTGGATCAAGGCCTAGCAGAAATAAAGGAGTCACCGTGACACAATCTTATGAACATTTTCACTGTAAAGATGTATCAGTTGCCATCCCTTGGCCAGGCACATGGGGACTAAGAGATATTCAATTGGATGACAATATCGATGAAGTTTCAACTGCCAATCATCCTCCTACACCTGTTGAAGAGTATAGCGGAAATGAGGGTTCATTATCGGCATCTGGGTACACCAACAGCCCCCTCCACGGAACCATTTCTAGCGCAACCAATAGCTACTTCTTTGACAGAATCTCAGCTACATGGCCAGAGGAAGAACTTGTTCAGGTAACACGGACCTGGAGCAGCCCCAAGACAAGTGTGGACTTGTCTGGGGTTAAGAAAGACGCGGCCTGCGGTATGGTGATTGTAACCGCCGGCCTGCGTGGTGAGATTAGAACTTTCCAAAATTTTGGTGCCAGTTCGAATATAATTGGGTAGGGAGGGAACACCTCAAGGGTGAAGGGAAATGAGTTGATAATATGTCAATGCAATCCATTTCTCCCCACCTTTGTGTACAGTGAGATATTGGTTGAGGTTTGTAATATTTAGCCAGTTTCATTTCTTTGTTTGTGCCTATGCTCCTGAATGTAGGGGAATTGGAAAGCCACTGCATTTGAGCATCGAGGAAAATATAGATTCGTTCGAAAAAAAAAGAAAAGAAAAAGAGAACTACACCCTGAATTTAGATTCCGATGTGTTTCCGGTGTCGGAAATTGTAGAGTTTTAAGATTAGAGGTGGAAAGCCTATTGAATTGAAAATGAAATTCTTTTACTACATAATCTTCATTAGTCAAATCCAATGTTCCTGAACAACACTTTGGTGGTTTAGAGAGATTTAAGCTCTTCTTCTTATTTTCGTATTTCCTAAGACTAATGAAACAAGAATTGGTCGATATTTAGGCTGCGGTTGATGAGTTAAAACTTTGGAGTGTTTGGATGATTTTGTGTAAAATGTTTTTTTTTTTTTTTGTTTTACAATTATTTTTTACAATCATTTTCTAAAAGTTGGTTTTAGTGAAATAAATATAATATAAGTATGTTTCTTTAAAATATTGTAGTAGTATTTTTTAACAATCGTAATTTATTTTATAATAAAATAATTTTTGAAATAATTAATATCATAAATAAACTTAATAAAAAAGTGTCTAATTAAAATTAATTTAAACATATATGTAAGTGAATGGTAACACATTAGAGTTGAAAGAGAAATGAAACTAAGCATAATTCATATTTTACACTATAAACTATTAATTATTAAATATTTATAAATTATAATATATGTTTATTGTTAAAATATTCATATAAAATAAAATTTCAATATTACATAATTTATTTAATAATAAATTATCTTAATGATTTATTATATTACTTAATATAAATAATTAAATAGGTATGTTGAGCATTATAATATTTAATAATATTAAATTTTAATATTTTAAAAATAAAAATAAAAATAAGTATTAATATAATAATATTATATTTGATTAAATGTAAGTTTTACATAAAGAAAGTAAAATTACTCTGTAAGAATAATTTATTCTTTTTAAAATGATAAGTGAATTTATAAAAAAAATACACCCATGAAATTTGGTTCAGGAAAGCGTTAGTTTGGTTGATAAGACAAGAACCAAGGCTTGAGCAAAATTCCAATAATAGGAATAAATTAAAAAAGAAATTCCACATCACCAGTGTACCCCCACTCGAGAGACCACTCCCTGTCTCTTTCAATCCTCACCCATAGGGGAACAGGACCAAAATATCCCCCATATGTAGGAAATCCAAAACTCAAAGTCTCATTGGCGAATTGATATGGCAGATACATTGCCTTCTAATTTATCTTATCCTTCCATTGACTTCTCTTTTTATTTTTTAAAGGCTCCTTTCCCTCCCACCTTATATAGCCACAGCTCATTTAAGTGTCTTAAATAACCCATTTCAAAGTTGGTAATGGCTTTGCAGACTGCTGCTTTGGTTCCAGCTACTTTCACCCTACCCAAAGAGGTTTTCTTTTTAGCTTTTTACTGATGAAATGGTTCTGGGTTTCTTTTTTTCTGTTTTTAATGGTGGGGTTTTTTTTTTTTTTTTGCAGGGAAAATCAAGTCCATCTTTCAAGGATTCAACTTTCTTTGGGGTCTCACTTTCTGAACATGCCAAAGCTGATTTCAGCTCTTCTGCATTAAGATGCAAGGTTTCATTTATAGCTAGTTATTTTTCATGTTGTTCAATCGTGTAAGAACAAAACATTGAAGTTACATGTTTCAGTCATATTAAAACGAAAGTATGATTTAACAAGGTTTGTATTTGCTCTTCTTGTTGTTTAACTAGGACAAGCATTGTTGTTTCTACTGTTTTTTTTTTCCATTGTAGAGGGAATTCAACCCAAGAAATGGAGCTGTGAGAGCCGAAACAACAGCTACTGCAACTCCAGCAATCAGCAGATCTGCGGTGGATGGCAAGAAAACTCTAAGAAAGGGTAGTGTTATCATCACCGGTGCCTCCTCCGGATTGGGTTTAGCCACTGCTAAAGCCCTGGCTGAAACTGGGAAATGGCATATTATCATGGCTTGCAGGGACTTTCTCAAGGCTGAAAGAGCTGCAAAGTCTGCTGGCATGTCTAAACAAAACTACACCATCATGCACTTAGATCTCGCCTCATTGGACAGCGTCCGCCAATTCGTCGACCGTTACAAGCGATCGGGGAGGCCTCTTAATGTGCTTGTTTGCAATGCTGCTGTTTACCAGCCAACTGCCAAGGAACCCTCTTTCACAGCTGAAGGATTTGAGCTTAGTGTGGGAACTAACCATCTTGGTCACTTTCTTCTTTCCCGGTTGTTGCTTGATGACCTGAAGCAATCTGATTATCCTTCAAAGCGTCTCATTATCGTTGGTTCGATTACAGGTACATCACTACCATTGCATTTAAAATGATCATATTATAGAAGATTGTGATATTGATGTACTAACTTGGAGTTGTATCAAGGAAACACGAATACCTTGGCCGGAAACGTACCTCCCAAGGCCAACCTTGGGGATCTAAGGGGACTTGCAGGGGGACTAAATGGGCTTAATAGCTCAACCATGATTGATGGTGGGGAATTTGATGGTGCCAAGGCATACAAGGATAGCAAAGTCTGCAATATGCTCACGATGCAAGAGTTCCACAGGCGGTTCCATGAGGAAAGCGGCATCACATTCGCTTCCCTTTACCCGGGTTGCATAGCTACGACAGGCTTGTTCCGGGAGCACATTCCGTTGTTCCGACTCCTCTTCCCTCCATTCCAGAAGTACATCACCAAGGGCTTTGTCTCCGAAGACGAAGCTGGAAAAAGACTAGCTCAGGTATAAAACTTGTGTATTGAGTTCTGTTTTATGTCTTGTCCATTAACACTACCATTGCTTCTACGAAGGTTGTGAGCGATCCGAGCTTGACAAAATCGGGTGTATACTGGAGCTGGAACCAGAATTCGGCTTCATTCGAGAACCAGTTGTCTCCTGAAGCCAGTGATGAGGAGAAAGCACGCAAAATATGGGAGCTCAGTGAGAAACTTGTGGGGTTGGCCTAAAAATTTGGAGGCATGAGATGAGATGGTTGCCACTTGAATCTTTGCTTATATATTGCGCAGGGTCTGATCTAATTGATTGAGTGTAGAGCTTGGATTTGGATGGTGTGCTTGCTGTTGTTAAAATTTCTTCTTTTGTAGAATGCAGGTGATTGGCCTTTGTCAATATGGAATTTGTGCAATGCAAAAGTAATAAGTTGCCAAAATTTTAAGCCATTTTTGGAGTTTTCATCATTCAAGTAGAAAATGATACGCTTTGCATGAATTTAAATTGTCGTCAAATTCTGCTATTAAGTTGTAGATTTTGTCTTATTTTTATTTCTTTTACTTTTCAAATTTTAAAATTTCAATTGTGACTGAACCGATCAATTCATTGAGTTAAATTTTGATATTTTCAAGATCTTTTGCAACAAATTTATTATCATGTGTAAAACCATATCATTACTATTTTCATATAATATTCACAAAAAGTTTGGTATTTTAGTCCATGAATTTAACTGCTATCATTTGAACTAAGATTGAAATTTCAAAATTTGAAAACTATAAAGACTAAAAATGATCAAATTGAAGAAAGACTAATAGGGACATCCAGAAATTTTATTTTTGGGGTAAAGATAAATTTCTAAACATTTGAGGGGTCGAAGCCAAAAATTTTATTTTGAAAAGGACTTAGATTATATGATTAATTTCTAGGAGGGGTCAAAATTTTCATTTATTTGAATGATTAAAAGACTTAAAATGAATAATTAAGACTGAGAGGGACTACTAATGATATTTTTCCATTTGGCCAAGGCCCCTGCCAGTCCCCATTAGTTTCGTCTTAAAGGGTTAGTTCCACAACTTTCATATAGTACAATACTAATAGCAAAATTAGACTTCTATTATATTATTGAAATTTCAAAACTATAAAAATAGAGACTAAAATAAATCAAATTAAATTACAAGAATTAAATATACCATTTAGGCCTAATATAGAAACTAAAAACATAATGACTTCTTAATTCATGAACGCAATTAAAACGATTATTATGATCAATATTAATAAAAACCGTAAAATAACAATCTCAATATTATTTTTCATTTGTTAATTTATATCATTTGTGCCAGTTGTGATACGTTTGGTTACTAGTGTAATAATACGAGCAAAAACAACATATTTAGCACATGTTCTAAAATAGTTAGACATAAAATAAAAAATAGTTAGTGCAAATTTAAACATGCAATTAAAACTCAAGTAAAAAACAGGACATCTTCAAAATAAACGGAAAAAGTTCTCTTTTTTATACAAACAAATGAAATAAATGATTAAAAGTTACCATTTGTGATTAATTTATAACTAACCAAAACTAAAATATGTAGAAAAATAATAGTCAAATTAATACTTTACATGTCTTACATAGTTGCTTACATTTATATCTCAATACTAGTAGAATATAACTTCTTTCGGTAATGGTGTGATGTGATCACATATTGTAGAATAAAGAGTTACAGAAATACTCCTTATATCCAATAAGCAATAGTGTTAGCATTCTCTTGTTTGAAAAGTAATAATAGGGAAAACAAAATTCATATATTATACCCTCTTAATCCAAATATCGAGTTACAGAAAGATTGCTTCGGCAGCAAGAATGCTTTCCAAAGAAATCATCGGACTTTGCTAGAGAAGCAGCAGTAAAAATGGTAGCAAAAACGGAAATACGCCAAACATACGAACACCAAGAAAGGTGGGGTTACTGCAAACCAAGCAAATGAGAACAATCTCCTGTATAATGTATGTTTCAAACAATTAAACACTCAACCCTAACACTCTCCAAGCCAATAAAAGGGGATAGGGTTAAAACATACAAAGCATGAGGCTCCAGTACGTTCGTGTTTTACGGGTTTCGGCTCTCACTGCTACCAATGTGTACTGCATTTGACTGTAATAGTATCCATTACATCCACAGCCATGATGAATTAAATACGACAGAAAAGGAGCTTACGACCGCTATTTTTGTACTTATATTACATTCTCCCTGTCTCAGCTTAAATCAAGAAACTCAACAGCTTCACCACTTGAGATCAAGCTTTCAAACAAACATAAACGACAGAGTTGCATGCTGTCCTTATTGCTCCGGAAGTTTGTCTTTCAAATATTTCAAAACAGCTTTGGTTCCCCTGTCTAAAATTGGCCTCCTTATGCTGAAAAAAAGAAGAAAGGAACAGATAATGGCTAGAACCAAAACAGAAAACATGTTTTGAAAAAAAATGACCCCGAACTAAGTTCGGGTTTATAAAACTTTAATACTTTTTTCATTCACAGATTTTTAAGTTTTGGAATGAACCATAGCTTAAATGCAGTATACCTTCTCAATGGATTACCATCAAGTCTCAAAACCTGGAGACTTGGTTCAAGCAGACCCTGCCCAAAAAACCAATTATTAAAAACGACGTAATTATATAATCTGAATAAGGGCTGCAATAAAAGAAAACCAAAAAAACCAAACAAAATTAAAAAAAAAAAAATTGGGTAAAGGGATTAGTCTTACGGACCAGTTCTGGAGGAAGTGTGGAAATGTTATTGTCAGACAAGTCTAGCTCAGTGAGAGAAGTAAGGTTCTTAAATCCCTGCACAAGAAGCAACAAAAGGGATAAAGACTAAAGGATAGTCAAGCTGTCAAAGAGCCGAGGGAAAAGAATATATGATGCAGGCCAATAATAAGAACCAAGAACACAAACATATGGTACGTGTCTTAGTTCAACACCTCACATGTCTTAGTTCAACACCTCACATGTTAGGTAAATCCAATATTGAAACACAGGTCGATATTTAAAAACCGTGATTATATGAGAACCGTAGCAAAAACCTTAGGATTTATACAACAAGCCACTACACACTAGGGATGAAGGTACAGTAAATCAAGTTTCCGAAAAATTTCAACTTCACATTACTATAAGAACATTCGCATGTGATCAATGGAGAAAACAAGTGGCTATAACAACTATTTAGTGGATGTTCATAAAGTGTTACTAAGTCGGTTTACGCCAAATATTAATGACTTGCAATAGATGCCAGCTATAGTAAGAGAACATTTTACATCCGGGATTGATTGAAGGGAATTTTGACTCAAGCCTAGGATTTGCAGCTGCCATAAGCTCATTATTTCTGATGGGACTTCTCGTAGCTGCATTCGTCTGTCAAGTCAACATAGAAGTAAGATAAACAGCAAATGTTGCATAAAAGAACATAAACACAGACAATTGTTCATATGTTTGTACTTTTGCATGCAGACATATCTCATTAGTTTCAGCGAACTAACCTCAAATAAAGCTCCTTCAAGTGTGGTAAGTTGGAAAATGCTGGATTCTCAGGTAATGAAGTGGCATTACCACTTATATCTAGTATTTGGATCATAGAGATTGCTTGGAATCCATCAGATGGAATCTATGACCAAGTAGATAAGAAATAGTTCAGCTCAAACAGGTTAAAAGAGAAACATGCATGTGCTATGATAAAGAAACAACTGTTGACATCAGCATAGTATGTCCTATTGCACTGAAAATATATCATAAAACAAATCTAGCCTAGCATAAATGAATTGAAATATGCAACCTATTGCTGTTGTTTAAATATCTTGCTGCATGATCAATCTTGGATTTAAGTGCTTATTTAGACGTTCTTGGAGAGAAATTCCAAAGACTACCAATCCAATCATCTGTTGCATAAGCCACCTTTACATTGACGAGACATTTCTGACAAAACATAGTATCCAGCACGAACAAGGCATATTTTACTTGCTATATATCTAGGAGGCAATCATGATTTCAACTATTCCGTGTAGGTACAAGCATGCATTGCTCTTTCAACAGTTAAGAACAAAAATGAAGGTGGAAAAAAATATATCCTGGTCACCTGTCTTAGTGGATTACCATCCAACTTCAAACAAGAAAGATTGGGAAGTGACTTCAAAATTGCAACCGGCCAGTCCTTAATATTGTTCCTAGATAAAACCAAAGTCTGCACATTTAAACACCAGTTAATAACAATTTAAGTAGGACCAATCTGCTTCACACCCAAGCCAATCTGTCATTGGTTTAAAACTCCAGCAAAAGATCATCCATAATACATCAACAATGAGCTATAATCGTCATGCCTATAGAATTGATCTCTAAGCAAACCAACGGAAAATTCAAGCAACAATATATGTCTTTTATCCCAATTCGGAAACATTGATACACATATCATTTTACTTTATCATGATCAATGTCTATACTTCTAGAAGAAAATATAACTACAGAGCAAATACCTGAAGGGATGAACATGAGGAGAGTTCAACTGGCAGTTCTTGGATAGAATTTTTGGAAAGATTGAGTTTTATGATTTCACCTGATTCCCATGCCTCAGATGGGACAACGCTTAAGCCCATGCCTTCCAGCGAAAGTTCCTGAAAGCAGATGAACAAGAAATGTTAGTTGCTAAATTGCATACCAAGAACTTCAAGAGTGAATCAGGATATTATTGTTGAAAATAACTCGGACAATACATGAAACTTATATAAAGTTAGAGCTTATACGAATTTGATATTTCGAAAAACAAACTTCGATTAAGCAGTAATTCAAATTCACAATTTATATGATGGTCTATTTTTCTGGATTCATACATCTTGTAATGCAAACCATGTTCCAATGAAAAGTATGAGCCAATGTCCTCAAAAAAGGGGCAGAAGTAACAATTAGTTGAACTAACCTATTAGACTCACCATCCAGAATAATAGGATCAAACACAAAATACACGATATACTCCAATAGAAGATCAGACTGAAATCTCGAAATGAATCTTTAAGTTGATATGGTAAAGGAGATACCTTTGAAGTGAGGGACAATCGAGCTGCCATAGTGACTACTTCCTCTTTGGCAGGGGTTTTAGCTCCTGAATCTACAAGAAAAGCTTCATTATGATTCCTAGGAATAAGAAATGGTACAGAACCAAAAATCATTGGAATTTGAAATTTGGTCAAAAGCCTCCACCGGAAGCAAGGAGGAAGTAAGTGAGATATCAGATAACAGCTATAGACTAAAATGGTACAATGTAGAATGCATGTTGAAATGAATGTACCTTCAGCCTCGGAAAGTCGGCTTCTAAGATATCTCAATAAAGCTGGTGTAGGTCCTGAAACCAGTGAACTGCAGGGGCAAAAAAAAGATATCAGCTGATAAAACATGACTAAGAAGAGCACTGAACTTTATGAACAAATAAATCCCTCAATGCCTCAGACCTTCTTAGAGTTCGCAAAGGGTTGCCACTGAGCAAAAGTTTTCGTAACGTAGTCATCTTGCCTAGACAGAACAACATATTAGATCCGAGTAAAATATGTTCATCATGAATATCGAAGAGTCAAAACATGTTTATATTGTTTTTTCCACCGAATGTGAGCGGGAAAGGAATATATATATATATATATATATAGTCAGCCAAAACTGATGCTTTTGCCGCATCCTAAGAGTATCATGTGCTGCTACACATTCCAATTAAAGATGCATCAGAAGTGAATAACTAATGATCCGAAGTTTGCAAAGCTTACCAAGCTCAGCGGGCAATCCAGTCAACGAATTATTAGAAAGATCCAGAACTGATAGAGATAACTTGCATGCTCCTACCGGATATTCCTTCAACTGCATGCATTTGAAGTATTCAGTATGCAGTTCCATTTTAGTAAGATTCCGACTATTTCCAGGACCAAAGAAGATAAACACGAACATGGAAAAAAACAAGATGAAGTAACTGTATAAATCAAATGACCACATGCACACATTACATTTTCTCAGAAAATATATTACACTAACAAATGTGCCACAAGACCTAAAAATACTCATGGCTCAAAGAAACTACTAGCCTTATTACGGTTACATCTGATGTAGACATCCTAAAAATGCATTCAACACAGCTAAGAAATCAGAATGAAGCATAAACCAGATACTGGCTTGATGGTTGGTCAACTAAAAAGCAGATGTAAAGATGTTTAAAACAAAAGACAGCCATGACATCCGTGTGATGCTAAATTGTTGGTATAATATTTAGTTTTGGCAAGGATTAACATTGTGGTGGACATCTAATCATGCACAACAGTAGGATGGAATTTAATTGAATTCATTTTGCAATATCTGAATAACCTTTCATGTGTACTACTTGTAATAGATGGTGCGAACTAGAGTCAACTATGTAAAGCCATATAATGAAAATAAATCAAGTTTTGCTAAAAATAGACCATTTTCATGTACATTCAACTCATTACAGTGTTCCTATTAAACCATAACTGTCACAGAATCAGGTCACTAATCCAGCAGTATAACCTATGGTGAGCTCAAATACAATGATTTGGCAAAAGAGATTGAAATAGGTACCTGGTTTGAATGAAGATCCAATGTCCCTAAACGAGAAAGGGCACCTAATTCCTCAGTTAAAATTGACAGTGCATTATTCCTGAAAATTTGAGGTGGCAAATACCAGATGAATACGAAAAAGTACAAAACTTTCAGGTAACTAATTAAACATCTTTTGTAACCGGTGGACAAGAATATGACCCCATATAGAATTCCGCTAGAGAAGAGCAACCCGATATTGATGGTGGGATTGATGAAATTCCTGCATCATACAGTAACGGTATGACTTATCATGCAGTACAAAAGGATGATTTCTAGCATAACTCTGTATTTCACTCACTGTTCTGGTGAAGATCAAGACGGATGAGACGCATAAGGCATCCAATGTTCTCTGGTATACCACTCAGCACGTTCTTTGCTGCAGGGATGTCAAAAATTTCTTTTACAATTGGAGATTTAAACATAACTGATATAAACTAGAAAAGTCATATCACAATAAAATATTACATGCATTGAGTTCCGTAAGCATTGTACATGATGCAAACAAGTTCTCAGATAAAGCTGTTAACTTGTTCCCCTGACACAATTAGAACATAATGCATAAATTAGGCTCTGAAATACAACATTAATGATAATTAATTACAACAGCAACCCCATAATCAAAAAAAGAAAAAAAAATTACAACAGCAACTTCCAACAAGACTCTCCAAAGCAGTCACATTGTACAAAATAATTGTCTTTAAATACCTCCACATCTAGTTTTGTCAATTTCGAACAGTTTGTAAGATCTTCAGGCAAGCTTGTTATCAAATTATTCGATACCTGCCAGAACGAGAAAGAAAAAAAAAAGAAGCCTTTTATGGATCATATATAATATTAAATAAAATAAGATGAAACTCGTAGTTTTATGACAAGAAGATTTTAGCACATCATAAACTGGATTTCTTAGTTATCAGGTTAGCTGACCTCTAGAACCTAATTGTCAAATGACAACCAAATAAGCAAAGGTAAATATATTTACACTTTACAACATGAAAATGGTTGGAAAAGACAACTTAAAAGAGCAAGAAAACCTTCTTTGAAAATAACTCTAGCATCCATTCATAACAGAAGTTGGGGATATGGCTTTAAAATACAAATGACGCGCACGTTTGAGATTGAAACTAACCAACAATGATAAATTTCACAAAAAGATATTATATCCAAGGAAATGCAGAGGACATACACCAAAACTACTTGTGGCTTTGTAACAGAACTTAAACATTATTGTTGGGGGCAGTAACTGTGTTCAAAGATCAAGATGTTTCTATAGGTGAAGCAAAAAGTGGCAGAAGTCAAATCCGGAAAGCATATTCTTGAAGGGCATTAAAAAGATAAATAATAATAACGACGGTGATAGATAAAGAGAAAATACAAAACCTTTAGATCTGATAAATCTGAGCATTTTCCAAGTGAGGATGGAAGTTCCTTAATACGATTGCTTGAACAATCAAACCTGGAAGTCACAAAAGGGTAATCCAATAAGACGGTAAACTAAGGTTCTGATTCTTTTCTTCATTAAAAAAGAAACCACAATCTGATCCTCAAGCATAAGGAAACAGCATATAAAATGACCATAGATATTAAGCAAGAGAATCATTCCATTTTCTATGTTGAAAATATGCAGATGATCATCAAAATATAATGAATGCAATAACACAACTATACAAATGCAAAAATGCCATTAGCATCACAAAATTAATAGCACCACAACGACAAAGAAAGTAAGCGAGCTTTTATTTATTTGAAAGATGTGGGAGAGGTGCAGAGGAGCTTACTTGACCAAAGAAGTTGCCGAGCCAATCTCCTCTGGTATTGTCACTATAGAGTTAAAAGACACATCCAACAACTTCAGCATAGAAAGCCTATAAAGATAGCAGAAAGAATAAGATCATAAGATGAAATTTTTGAAGCATAACTAGAAAAATCCATAAAGAAAGTAACAAAGAACTCACTGTCCGATTGCAGCCGGAAGATCTGTAAGCTTATTGTGACTAACATTCAACACAGTCAATAAAGGTAAATTCCTCACTTCTTCCTTCAATGACTCGATATTGTTATGTGCCAAAATTAGCTTTTGTAGCTCCACAGCCTTATAGTAATAATAATAATAATAATAAAAGGAACTCAAATTAAGCTTAAAAAAAAGGAAGTTTGAAATTAAATTAAATGGAAAACGTAACGATAAATTTAAATTAAATTACCTCCCACCATTTTTCACCCTCCCCAACAGCATCCAAGCTTCTGTAGATCTCTTCTGGAACATCTCTGTAAAAAAATGAGATAAAAGAAACAATGAATTGAAATGTAGCAGTGAATTGGAAATGAAGAAAGGAAAGAAATAAAGGGACCTGAGAGATCGATTGGATAAGTTGAGAGAACCGGAAGCTCTTGCAGCTTTCAGTAATCGATCCATATTATTTGGGATGTGAAGACATGAATGAAATGGTTTTGAGATCTGCTCTCTGTTCGCCTCTTTACTTTTGTCTTACGCTGTAATACCTGCGTAACCGACTATACATTTGATCTCCTTCCCATGACATGTCGGATTCTTTTCCTTTCGGAATATATATTTAGGCGTTTAAAAAAATATTTCTGACTTTAAAAGTAATTTTAAAAAAAATGTTGCAAGTAACCAATTATTTTTGGCTGAAATTTTTAATTTTTAGAGAAGAATGAGTTAAAAATTTTAGCTTTTCTTCTAAAAATACTTTTAGTACTTAATTACTTTTTACCTCTCTAATAATATAGTATTTTTTCTTAGTGCATAATTACAATTGTGTTAAAATAATTAATTAAAAATATTTTTTAAATACTAATTATAATTATTTAATAGTTATATTTAAATATTTAAAATATAGTTTATATATTTTAATTAAATTTTATAAATAATTAATATTTATTGCTTAAAATATTTAAAATTTATATTTCATATATTAAAATATTAACAACAAGTTATAATAAATTTTTATATTCTTACTAAAATATAATAATATTAATTAATTTAAATATTATTTAAATGTATATTTGTTACTTGATAATAACATGTCTAAAATGGACATCTTATTTCTCAAAAGCATTTTTTGACAGCAATGCTAAACATTCAAATTTTAAACCAAACTTTTCAAAAGCACTTCTCAAAGCACTTTTCTACAACATTTTTTAAAAGTACTTTTCAAAAGTAATGAAGAACTGACCCTTAACTGCTTTTTTCCTAATATTATTAATAGGGTAAAGTTTAAAAATAGTCACTTTTATTTGCTTTAAGTTACATTCTAGTCACTTATGTTTGAAATGTTATGTTTTAGTCACTTTTATTATCGTTTTGTTACGAAATGGTCACTCTACCATTAAGCTTTGTTACCTCCCTAATCGCGATCCTACGTGGTAGTCCAAATGGGTTTTAAATGCCGCATGACAGTCCAAATTAAATTTATTTAATTAAAAACATATTTTCATCCCAGCAATTAGACATCTAAGTTAGCATTTAAAACTCATTTGAACTACCACATAAGACTGCCGTTAGGGAGGTAACAGAATTTAACAGTATGGTGACCACTTCGTAACAAAACGATAATATAAGTGACTAAAACTTAACATTTAAAACATAAGTGATTAAAATATAATCTAAATCAAACAAAAGTAACTATTTTTATAGTTTACCCTTACTAATATTATAATATTTAAATTTTTTTTATATTACATGCTTTATGTTCTGGTTCAAAACAATAATGTTTTCATATTTGTCTTTGAAGGTTTTATATAATGAAATAAATAATATTGTATATATGTAAATAAAAATAAAAATAAAATATGATTTCATACTTTTAATAATAAATATTTTCACTTTTATATATTTATATATGTATTAAACTTAAACATATATATTCAACCTTTGAACTTAGCAGGTTTTTATAGTTTGGTACTTATAAGGATTTTTTTGGTCCCAATTTATCATTTGAACGTTTTTCGATAATTATTTTAGTATTCTTGTAACATCGTTAAATCTGAACACGTGGCACTATAAAATTATGTCATGTGTCAATGATGATTTTACAATAATATCACCATTTGAAAGATTATTAAAAAATTTAAAATATATAAAAATAAAAAAATTATAAAACCTAAAAATCTAAATGTAATTTTGTTTAACTTTACCCTTCTAATTTTAGTAGAATTAAATAAAAAAAGTATATCTTTATCATCTTAATTTAAATAAAATTCAACTAAAGAATAAAAAAATGTTGAAATCCTAGTTCTTCTGTATAGAGGGCTAAACAAAACATAAAAATTGGAAAGGATATATATACTAGTTTTAGTTTATCTTATTCTTTTAGGTTTTTTTCATGAAATTTATTTCGCCACCATCTTTTAGGCCATACATTTCTACTTTATCATAATCATATTTCTCTTAAAATATCAAATTAAAACTTCAAAATCAGAAATTTTCTTCAATAAACCCTTAGCCAAAAGCAAAGAACAACATTGTTTTATATTATTTTGGTTGGATTACTATTTTGTAATTAGATTTTCTCTAACTTGTTTTAATTTTCATAAATTTTATTGATTAATAGGTTTCGATTATAGAACTTGGTATTTAGAGGATATTTAAAATAATAGAAAATTATCACTTCTAAAAATTTAATTGGTTGAAATGCGATTCCAATATTTGACAAGAAAAATATTTTACATTTGCTTGGCATTTCTTTCCATATAAATGGAAAGTAAAAAAAAAAATTTGTTAAGACAAAATTAATCATTTTCTTTTATTTTTATTTAGGGTATTAATTAATTTATTCAACATAAAGAAAAACATAGGTGTTGCTTGTTTTGTCTACAATTTTGATTATTATTTTTAAAAAATTACTTAGATAAATATCTATATTTATTTTGTTATAAGTAAAATTTGTTCCTAGTACAAAAACTTAAGACAACCTATAAATTTAAGTATTCTATGCAAAATAAATGATATCTCATTACTCCAGCAATAACATTACCAACACCTACTCTTATTCAAATTTTAAATTAGTTTAGTGTTCAATTTTCGTGTTAAGAAAGATATATGATATGTCCTAACAAAGCTTACATAAAATCTCTCTCTCTCTCTCTCTCTCTCTCTCTATATATATATATATATGAGCCTTAGAGTGTATTTGGTAAACTGAAAATTTAAGTGTTAAAAATAAATTGCTAAATTTTTACTGTTAAATTTTATAAGTGTTAAATTTATATTAGAAAATTGTTTGATAAATTAGTAAATATAAGTACTAAATATAATGATATTTGATAAAAGTAATTATTGATTTTTAAAAGATTATTGATTTTTTAAAATTTTAATCTTATTAGTATAATATTTTATATTATTTTAGATAAAAGATAAATATGATAATTTAAATACCTCATTTTATTAAAAATAATTTATTTTAAATTTTAAAAAAATAAAATTAACTTAATATTTTCAACATGATAAGTAGTTAGCTACCTACGTATCTTATTCAACCTTTTTATTGAAAATGTTATATTAAATAAAAATTAAAATGATTATCAAACACATTTAAAATACTAAATGTTAAAATTTTCAATGATTTATCAAACTCACCCCTGCTCTAAAAATATGAGAAAATCATACCTTGTGAATTAATTCAAGTATTTGTTAATAATAAAGATTAATGAAATTTATTATTAAATCTTTGATTCAAATATTTGGTAATAATACACATTATTGAGAAATGTTAAAATAAATTAATATTATTTTTATTTAATAAAAGATAATTTTGTACCGTAATCTTACAGGAAAGTGTTGAGTATACCAAACATTTTAATGCAATTTTCTTAGAATTTTAATAAATATTTTTCCGTATATACCAAACATTGAAAACTAACTTTTTTAGTAATGACATCCCCATCCATCACATTTCAAAGAATCATATTTCATTAAAATGTTAACATGTAAAAGCACCAAACACCTCTCACAATCAAATTTAACAACAAAATGTGAATAGAATAATATTTTGATAGTTTAAAAATAATAGTTAATATTAGTTTTAAGTTTTTAAAAAATTTAATTGCAACAAAATTAAATAACATCATGCTAAAGCCACACGATTTGAACTCATGTCAAACGGATATGAATGTCGACAAGAATTTTAACCATATTAAATCGATTCTTATAATAATTTACATAAAAATACAGGAATATGTAAAATAAATAATATAAAATAAAATAATCAACCCAAAATAAAGAACAGGGCAACAATTACCGTGCAGGCTACATTGTCCCGTATATCCTATTTTATTATATTTTATAGATTGTTAATTAAAATTATTTCAAATATTCTACAAAAGATAAAGCATTAAGTAAAATAAAAATTTTCTTAATATTTAATCTAAAATAATTGTTTTCACATCAAACCTTGTAATAAAATTGAGTAGGATAAGATAAATTTACCTTGAAAATAATTTCATGTTTTTTCTTATTATTTTAATAGGAATTCGATGGATTTTACCAGATCGTAGCATGTTGAAGGTTTTAGCAGAAATTTATATAACAAAGAAAATCATATATATTAGCATGTACATGCATTAATTACATATGGCTACAAAACAAGATTCAAGGAACTTCAGGATATTGTAAATCAAATATTGTTTTGAGCTATTTATTCTTCATAATTACTCTTTTTATCCAACAGGATTTTATAGCAAACCCTTCTGCAACATCATTACTTCTTATTTTGTATAATTAATACGACGACAACCAACTCTTCCTCATTATTTCATCTTAATATGGTATCATCTCCCTACTTTGGTGGACTGGGTTCACTTTCCATAACCTCTTCTATCCCTTTGCTCTTTACAGTTTCAGCCTGGCAACATCCTGATGCGCACCTGGGCTGACCACACTCAGCACAAGTCCCACCGCAACCCTGACGGCAACACTCCCCACTCTCACATCCCGACTGTCCTGGCATTAGTGGGATTTGTGGGAC
Organism: Gossypium raimondii; assembly: GCF_025698545.1. Taxonomy (NCBI): domain Eukaryota; kingdom Viridiplantae; phylum Streptophyta; class Magnoliopsida; order Malvales; family Malvaceae; genus Gossypium; species Gossypium raimondii. The sequence continues at coordinate 46,331,731 of NC_068577.1, forward strand.
TTGTGGGATTTGTGGGACTTGTGGGATCTGTGGGATTAGTGGAATTTGTGGGATTTGTGGGATCTGTGGGATCTGTGGGATCTGTGGAATTCTTGGGATTTCTGGAATTTGAGGAAATGGTAGAACGAAACCACCAGGATTACAATTACCGGAACATCCAGAAGAACAACATTTTTCAGGACCACCTTCAAAACCAAAACCAAGAGTACCAATTTCGGAACCTTTTGGGACAACATGATCTTCGTGAATGCCAACACCGGGTCCATTGAACTCGGTAGGGTTGAGTGCATCAATGGGAGGAATAGCGTCCATGTTTTTGGGGTCATCATTGGGCTGTTCCTGGAGCAACCTAACACCCGAACTGAAGCTTACAGATAAAAACACCGACAGAATTAAGATTGCAGATTTTATTACAGACGCCATCTTTTTTTTTTCTTTTTAAATCTTTCAATGATCCAATAAACGAAGGGATATGAGTAGTTTTATAGGGCCTAAAATGGGTGTGGATAGAAGAAGAAGTGGGGCAAAGAAAAGCGAGAAAAATGCTGAGTGTATTAGTTTGGTTTTGCTTTCTTGTAATCCGGGATCATGGATTGCATGAGTAGGGATATACTTGTTTTTCCTGCATAACCAATCTAAACATTAGCAATAAAACACACTGTCCCAGCCTGCCTTGCCTTCTTGTAGCTTTACACATTGTCCCGGAGGGATTCATTTACGTCAATTAAAACTAATTGGATTAATTTGGGAGATATAGAAAGTAATGGTGACGATCAGGTTAATTATTTTTGCAGTGAGATGGGTAGTGGTGAGATTAAAAATAGTGGTGAAATATGTGTTTGGATTCTGTTGAGGAGAGTCAACTTCTTCGAGAAAAGTCTTCAAAGTATTATCCTCCGAGCAATCGACAAAGCCCACAATAATTGTAGGCATTGTCTTGGGACCCAAGTTTTATCTCCCAACTCTGCGAAGAGCTTTAAGGATTCACGGAGTGTGAGTGCCTTGGTTGGTGGAGAGAATATATATGTACCTGAAGAACACGTAAATAATTAATCAATGAAGTCGTGCGTGATGTGGATTCGACAAAACTCGAATCATCTAGGGCCACGGACGATACCTTTGATTGTTGAGGGCTTAATCAACTACCCAGTGAACGACATTTTAAGGATTTTTCCCGAATAAATCGACCCCTCTCAACAGATTCAATCACAACGATGATAATAAGATGAATTATAATATATAAAAAAAGGTAAAATTACCATTAAAGACATCTACTTGAACTTATATCTAATAAAAGTTTTATAATATTTAACATTTACAAAATTAATAAATGATTAAAGATTAATACATTTATATTCATGTCTAATAATAATTTTATTAATAAGTAATTAAAACTTGAGAAAAATTCAAAATTTTATTTAATATTTTAAAATTAATTATATATTTAACTATAATTGTTCAATTATTATTACTTTAAATATATAGTTATATATTTTATTATCTTATATTTATATTTATCTATTTTTAATTATTTACTGTTATATTATAAATTTTATATATGAACTTTTTATATTTTAGTCATCATTAGATTGTTTTATTCCATTCATTACAGAAGCACAAAAAGAGATACATAAGCTGCAAATGCAACTTTCACATTTCAACTGGATCAATACAGATTAGTGAGAACGGCACGACTTCACCCTTCCACTGCACCACAGTTTTATCATCCAAATGCAATTTCGTGCTGTGATTGCACAAATTTCAATACCAATCGCATTGCACTAGCATTAATCAAGTATCCAAAGGAACCCTTAGTTTCACACTTTTTTTAACCATTGGATAAAAATAAATACAAGATCGAGATTAAGTTAAGACTTCCTTTTCTTTCCCTTTTTTTTTTAACATTAAAACTGTTAAGTAATGTGATGCCATCACTACCGGATCCAATCAAAGTCTAAAGAAATTTAGATGCATGAATGTGCTAGTTATACATTAATACATGTATAGAAAATTAATAGCAACTTGCAACAATTATATAAGGGTTATAAGTGATGAAACCATTGTAAGAAAGAGAGAATGTGTCGGAATGAACCAAAATAAAATAAAAATTCATTTCATATTGAGTGTCTCTTCCCTTCATCATCTTTAAAATTCTCTCCAACAAAGTTGTATCAGATCTAGAGATCCTTACAAAGTGAGAGAGTGTATGAAAATAAAATCGGTTATGACTTTCACAAGCACAATCTATAGCAATGTCCAAGTTCTTATTTTCGAAGGTAAAAATTATGATTTTGGGGACGTCAAAATGGAGACACTATTCACTTACTTGCATGTCCTAGAGTTTGTCAAAAAGGGTTATGAAGTCTAGAAGGTGCTACAGAAGAACAACTTGAAGAATTAAAGAATAAGAAGATCACAAATGTCAAAGTTCTTAGGATGATCCAAAAAGGAGTCTCGAATGTCATATTTTTTAGAATCATGAGAGAAGAATATACAAAGAAGCTTGAGACATTCTACAACAAGAATTTGTAGGAGACACAAAGGTGAGAATTGTTAAACTCCAATCTCTCGAAAGAGATTTTTAGAATGAAAAAAAAAATGAAAGAGCATGAAAGCATAAATGAGTATCATAATAGATTATCCGAGTTGGTGAATCAAATGAAGACACATGGAGAAACAATAGAAAATCATAGAGTTGTAACACCCATACCCTACCTGATCATCGAATCCGGGTAGAGAGTATCACAATTGAACTGGTTTGATCTAGAACTTTTAATCATATAATTTGACAAACTACTTTATTATTTTATTTCGAATGTTTCTTACAATAGGAACCTTAACCTAAACTTAGTTTGAACCTAAACTTAATTTGACTACCTTGCACTTTTAAATTCTAAGAAAACTACTTAATTACAAAACATCTAACACCGAGGTGAAGCTTCTGAAGGTACCCCTTCCTATGTGCATGACACCTTATTGGCGATGATCCTCGATCTAACACGATCTGGCTTGGTCCCTCCGCAAGATCCTTACTCATCCGACAAATCTGAAAGTTCAAAAGAACTTAATGATTTTCTTTACTGCATTACTCATAAATAGACCCTATATTGCAAGGGTATTAAATGAAAAAAAAATGTGATTAACTCCCTAATTGTATTAGGAACATTTCTCTTAATCTGGGATGGTGGACTCCAATTCATTTTCTCAGCTCGTCTCTTGCTAGGTAGATCGATAAACAATCTTCCCTTAGTCGATCCTATAACAATTCGACTGGTTTTGGTGATTTTTCAGATGTTTGGCAATAACTATAGACTCTATCATTTCTTCACCTACATTCTTTCTTTCGCCATATACTTATTAGGTTGTCCTCCTAAACTCCCATCCTAATAACCCTTTTGGTTATGACTTCCTTGGCGTACATTCCAAATTTGACTAGTCTTTGGCGGAATCCTTTTTCTTATGATAGGCCCGAAGGACGTGCTAATGTCCCGTCAATTAGTTCAACTAAGGAGGACTCACGCCACTCTTACGGACTAAATTTTATTCTACCCTACACTCGAGTTGAAAATGTGGAATTAGTTCCTCGTAATTCGTCCTATTTGCGATACATTGCTTTTAAGTTGTAACATGTCCGTCTATAGTAGACCATTTTGGTCTTTATCGTTCGACAGATTGTTATCTGAGCGACCATTCGAGTTTACAGTTTCTCTTTCATGATGGTTTCCTACGAAACTAACTCTATGGCGGATATACTCGCAATGGATTCCCTTAAAGAGGAATAGTCTTGACATACATATCTATCAATTGGATGATCCCTATTAAAACCTTATTTTTATCCTTAAATTCCAACTAACCTTTCTTTACTAATTAGACTATCCAGAGTATATACGTTTGTGTCTATCTGTATAAACTACGGTTTAATCGAAGCCTTATACTGGGAGTAAATATCTCGTTATCCTTCCAAGAATTTCTTCTAACATGTCGAATTTCATTAGGCACTTTCTAATGGTTCTTAATGGTGGAACTTTACCTCTGATCCATGGATAAATCCTGTTTTGTTTGCCTATATACAAGGCATTATTGGTACGACATTCCTATAATTGATTCTAGCTAGTTTACCACCATATGTGGTACCGACTTCCTTGCTTACTGTTTTGGCAAGCTTTTCCTATTTCTAATGTTTTTGCCTTTTTCAACAAATTCTTCAAACCTACTGGCTAACTATCGCTTATCAACACTTGCAATTTTTCTTACTTAGTTTTCCCATAATATGGTCCTGGCGAACTACCCCATTTTTATTGTCCCAACGGACTCTATTTGCTGCCATTGCCGAGCTATGATCTTACACATCATACCCATGTTTAATGTCATGGCGGACTCTACTAGTTATCATAGTCGAGCTGTGGTCTTATACCTTTAATGTCCTGTCGAACGACCCCGTGTTTACTGTCTTAGTGGATTACCTTGTGTTTACTATCCTAACAGGCTATATTAGTTGTCATAGCCGAGCTATAGTCTTACACTTTTAAACCTCTTTGAGGTGTTGCCTTGAAAAACCTTACTGCTGTCGCGGTGTCGTCCCATAGATCCTGTTGACCGCCATCGCGGTGTTGCTCTATAGAACCTATAAACCGTTGTCACGATATCGCTTTAGCGAGCTAGTTGATATCATTTTGTCTTATATTTAACCTTGATGCTCGAACACCGTAGTGTCCCCTTCGCAAGGCTCGGAGTTTTGCACATCACAGTTTGCACCCAGCATCATTGGACTACAGAATCTAATAGAAATTCCATTTCCATATCTATCTGTCAATTCCTTCATTTTTCCATTTCTAACATTGATGCTTGAACACCGCAGTCTCCCCTCCGTAAGGCTTGAAGCTTCGTACACCACGATTTGCACCTAGCAACACTAGATTGTAGAATCTAACGAAAATCCCATTTCCATAATCCTAACTTCTTTTAATCCTTTAGTATTTCTCTCCCCATGCTCCACCATTGTATCACACAATACTTTCATTTCAATAACATATTATCATGAAATACGCTACCTTTTAGACACAAAATCATAACTATTTCATGCATATCTAAGGGTGGGTTTGGATGGGCGGTGCGTTTACCTGCAGTTAGTGTAAAAACAGTAGTGGCATTGAGATTAGATACTGTAGCATGAGACAAAAAGTAAGCTAAACGCACCGCACCGCACCCAATCGCCCATCCAAATCCACCCTAACTATATTGCGAATACTCACATACCTAGGAATTTTTATACATGCTTCGCATTCACAATCAACAAATATCATGCATTATCATAAAACTCAACGCAGTTCATGTTAGACATACATCATTCTAGGAATGGAGTATAAAAACTCACATGTTACTTCTTTGCCTCATCAATTTAGCTTTTTCGAATGCCAAAGCTTTCATTCTCCTAGTAGTTAAGCATGAAAACCAAAGTCATAAATTAAAATTAACATTCCAGTTTAAAACTCAATTTTCTAGAAACCTACATAACCCCTCAAGGTTATGAAATTTCTCAACTTTATTTCTTAAATTTACGAACACCAAAGGACTTAAAACCTTACCAGCTCACTAGATTCTCTATTTTTCTAACTCAAACCCTATAATCACCGCTCTATGCAAAGCTTCTTGTAATTATCTATTCTTTGGAGCAGTGAAGAAGATGAAAAAGAGAAGAAAATTAAGCAGAATTGGGAAGAGTTCACCTTCGAAATTCATTTCTCAACTATTTATAGCCCTCCACGTATGATTATCAACTCTATGAAAACCATCCATTGGTAATTATTTTGTCTCCCTCTATTGAACCAGTTGGTTCTCATCCAACCGTACCTAATTGGAACTCAACTATGTCCAAATCAACCACTAAAATTTTCTAATTTTTCAATAGAAGCCGCCAACTTATAATTTCTTTCAATCTAACCCCTAATCATTCTTAATTTCCAAACATTAAGGAAAATCAAGTGTGACAAGATTTTTTGATAAAATTATAATGAGCTTGATGGAAAAATTTGATCCCATGGTGGCTATTATTGAAAAAACTAAGGATCTGTCAACTATGATTGTTCAAGGGTTGATGGTTCACTAAAGTTTTATAAGCAAAGATTGTTACCTTGCTTAAAAAATTCCGTTGAGAGTGTATTTCAATCCAAGCTTACCATTGATTCCAAGAATGGTGAGAAATCTCTAATGCAAAATAAATGCGAACTTTCTAGAAGTGGTAGTTTTAGAAGAGGCCAAGGTAGAGGAAGAAATTTACATGGACGAGGTAAAAGCAACAAAAATGGTGGATGAGGCAATAACGATGGATATAATGAATGGTATGAAATTTGTAAAAAGAATAATCATGAAGAAAATGATTTTTGGTATAGAAGCAAGCCACAATGCTACAATTGCTAGAAGTTCAGACATGTACAAAAAGATTGTCGTCTTAGCAATCAACAACAGTTAGCATTTACTAAAGAAGAAAAGAATGATGGAAATCTATTTTTTGCTTGTCGTAAGGTGTCTGAGTAGCAAAAGAATGTGTGGTATTTGGATAGCAACTGCAGCAACCACATGACAAGGAAATAAAGAAGCTTTTCTCAACAAGGACTCCATATTTCACTTAAAGATGAAATTGGGTAATGATGAATATGTTGAATTTCAAGGCAAAGGCAACATTGGAGTCCAAATGAGGCAATGTAGTAAAGCTATCTAGCATTAGATGAAAATTTGTTACACATTGGACAACTTTTAGAGCATGATTATTATCTATCCTTTGATAATAGAAAGTTTAAAATCATTGATTCAAAAGAGAAAAATTATTGCTACAATCAAAATGGCTAATAATAGAAGCTTTCCACTGTCTTTTTAGTATCGGAAGAATTTTAGCTTGATGGCCAAAGAAGAAAATAACTATTATTTGTGGCACAAGAGACTTGGGCATTTGAACTACAAAGGTCTCAAGTTGCTTGCTTAAAAGAATATGGTGCACGAATTGCCAACAATTGAAGAAAAATTCGGTGTGTGTGTAAAGGTTGTGTGTGGTCTTATGAAAACTCTATCTCATGCTCAAAATAGGCACTTTATTTTATTTATTGATGATTTAACTCATATGACATGGGTGTATTTCATGAAACAAAAATATGAACTATTCTCAATATTTAAAAAGTTCAAAACTCTTGTTGAGAAACAATATGACAGGTTCTAATATATGCAGGGATAGGGTGAAATTTATTAAAATTAATTCTACAAAGCTGCCAAAGATCAGTCGACTTGCGACGATTTTTTGGATGATCTAGGCATTTTCAAAATTGAAGAGCTATCTCTTAGTTTCGAAACGCATTTTAAATCACTTGATTTCAAGTCTGAGAGCTCAAGTTATGATCATTCTACCGAATACTATGTGAGCAGAAATTTTGGATGGGATTATTATGGGAAATTACGAGTTTTGGGCTTTAATTTGAGTTTAAATCATATAAGATTCGACTTAAGGCCTAATTTTGATTCTATATGAGCTCAATATTGTATCTATTAGGTTTTATTATTTTATTATTAATTTATTCTCAATTTTAGGATATTTTAAATATTTAAAGTTGTTTAGGAGTTTTATGTTTCTTAGTTAATAAAAAGTTTAGTTCTACTAAAACTACTTATTGTTTAGATTAATTAGAGTTTCATTATATTTAGAGTTTTATTTGAATGTAATTAACTATCCTATATAAAGGTCTCTCCATTATTCATTAATGATATTGATTCATTCATTAATAAAATTTTCAAACTCTTGGTGTTAATTTCTTTAGTTTAAGATTGATTTCTTATAATTTTTAGAAGCAAATTTTTTTTCTTTTTGATTTTCTTCAAGGAGTCGTGGGAATCCATTCCTCATCCTTGAATTTACTAAGGATTATTTTTTGGAGGGTTGATTAGAGCCATTAATTAAATTTGTTGGAGTTTATATCTCAATGAGTTCAGTTGGACAACTATCTTCTATCCATATTCATCGGTTTATTTGGTCCATCTTCCACCTTTTAATTTTTGTTTTTTTTCTTGAATTTTTCGTTTTAATTGTTTTCATATTTTTTCTTTATCTTTCTAAATCCATTTGGTTGCTTCCTTTCAAGTCAAATCCGACTTTTTTTTAGTCAAATTATTTAAATACGATCTTGGTCCACTCCCCCTATCACCTATATATATATATATATATTCTTTTGCAGTAATCTAATTGTTTTTCTTTGACTTTAATACGCTTTTGGTCCTAGAATTTGACACCTCCCAAATTGTATTCATGGTTTAGAAAAATTTTAAAATAATATTTTTAATTATAACAAATCATAACAAACTTAAAAGAAATTCTTCACAATTCATTGTTGTGGCACACGAGTTATGCGCTTAGTTCTTATCATAGTTGTTGAAATTGAACTCATTGGATTATGATCTGTCAATATATTAGTTTAGACAAAATATTAAACTGACTTTTGAGTGAATCGTTCAAAATCGGTTGAATTAAAGTAAAAAAATAGGTTGAATTGGTAGTTAAATCAACTAGTTCTTTTTAAATAAATTTTTAAATTTTTTTATAAAAATTATTTAATCAAAACTCAACTCAACAGTTGGTGTAATCGTTGGAGCACCTGGTGGGTTTTAAAAGCTCGATTCTTATTGGTTGCAAGCCAAGAAGAGTAGCGTGGCCTGCTAAAGATCCAATTAAGTTTATTTTGTTCTTAATTATAATGATTAACATATTTTGTTAGTCAAATGCTAATTATGATTGCTGAATTTGACTGTAAATATAAATTATATAATTATATTTGGTTTAATTCTTTTCTTTTTCCATGTTTTAAGTTGGTAAGGGTGAGCCATATCGAATTTTAATCATAAAACGTCACCTAATCACTAAATGAATCGGATTTGATTATAATCTTGTATTCATTTAGGGACCAGATTTAGAAATAATAAAGATTCATCTGGGAAGGCAAAGCACATAGCTTTCTATTCTCCAAAATGATGATATAACGGTAATTAACGACTCAAACCAAAATATAATATAAGTCACCGAATTTATAGTTTGAGACATTAATATAGTTTTTAAAATTCAATGATTAAATGATTAAAATATAATTTAAATCATACTTTACGTCACTAAATTTATAGTTTAACTTTAAAAATTGCTACAAATAATTTCATTATTTCATGGGTAAATTATATCATTAGTCATCAAAATATGAGTAAGTTTTTGTTTTGGTCACTTAACTAAAAAAGTTACAATTTGGCCACTAAACTATTTGAAAATTTTCATTTAAGTCACCAAACTATTTAAAATTTTTATTTAAGTCACTAGGCTATTAAGTTTTTTTTTTAAGTTTCACCTGTGAGCTCCAAGTGATGATTTGATGATCGGTACAGTGGATCAATACTTATCGATGAGTAGAAGTGCATACCTTAGATCCAAGTCAAATTGACAGTCAATGTCGGAGATCAAAGAAAAAAACTGAATTTTGGTTTGCAAATTTGTGACGTCTAAAGTTGTTTCATGAAAAAAATTGAACTGTAGAAGATAAGCAAAAAGAGAGCTTTCAATTGGTGCAAGCAATACGAATAGAAAAAGGCATATAGCACCAATTTTAACAATCCAATTACTTAAATGAAAATTTTCAATGGTTTACTGACAAAATTATATCTTTTTTAAGTTAAGTGACCAAAACGAAAACTTACCCATAATTTATTGACTAATGGTGTACTTTACCCTTTTACTTTTAAGTTTTAACAATTAATTGGAGGTAATACCAATTAGTCAAAAAAAAAAAAACTGAAAGCTGGCATTGGTAGGGGAGCATATCTTCCGGAAAGATGACAACAGAGGTGATTAAATTGCTGGAAAAATCAAGTTAAAAAAATAGTTTTCAGTTACAGCGAAAGTTTAAAAGTTTTAAAAACTGAGCCGGTTTGTAATACTTATAGCAACAAACATTTTTCTTGAAAAATTACTGTGCTTCAAGCGAGACGAATTTAAATATTTCTTGGCTTTCAATAGAACAAACTTCTCCGCTATCCTCGTACCCTGAATTGTGTCGAATGTAGGCTCAAGCAACACGAACCAAACACAAAACAAGAAACGATTTAATTACTTTCAGTAGGAAAGTAGTTCTCTTAAATAAAAACTCCTAGAAATTGTAATTTCCAAAAAATAAAATTTTTCTTAGAAAATAAATTTCTACTATTTTTTGGAAAAATAATAATATATAAAATTAATGTGTAAATAATTCTACCAATGCCATCTATATTTAGGAAGGGGTAGGAGAATCCTGATTGAATAAGAATAACACAAGTAATATTTATTTAATAAAAAAAAACTCCCTTAGTCTAACTAGGAGAGAAATGGGTAACACACCCTAGATAATAACACTAGGGTTGTTGTCTCTCACATGTAATATGAGGGGTTTTGGGTCTCTCCTGTATTGGGTCCAATTATATATGTTTCCCGATACTTTATAATTTAATCTAACCTAATCTTTGTTTTCTATTTTTCCAAAATAAATATTATATTATTTAATTGATTAAATTAATCACATTAACTAAATTTATTTTTCAATTAAATATTTTCTCAACCAATTCTAACTTCATTAAAGTCATGATAACTTTCTTGTAAAAGAATCTATGAGGAAATATATTTAATTTTCATATTCAACAGATTAATAATGACTAATTAATTTAATTTCATATTTGAACATAAATTATTTAATTACAATTAATTAAATAATAATTCAAAAACATTAAATTAATCCTTAAGTCATGTTTGTACCTAGCGAGAAAACACATTAATTTTTTAATGCGACTCATTTCTTTAACTTCATCATTTCCATTCATTTCTATTCATTTGGTTCTACATTTAATTCATTTTTTATTTTAATGAGCTAGCGAAGGGACCGATTGGACATATATTGTCTCACCCCAAGTTTCAGAATCTGCATCTTGACTAGTTGACGTAGTAGTGTAATCTTGTAAGTTAGTTCGTCTAATAAGCAAGATTAGACTGATTTTGGGAAAAACCGTTCAGCGAATTATTTCGTTGATATCTGCCATCTAGCATACTTTTGTGTCTTTAGTTTTGGCAAAGTCCTGCATTGGCAAGTTCTTCTGTGTGAACACGCTAGTGTCTGGTTCTTTTATAGTTAAGATAATTGGTCAATAGTTTAACCGGGATAGGTGACACTTATTAGAGATGTGTTAAACTCTCAGTAAAGAATGTGTCATTTTGCACGACACTTATAGAACCTCGTTAATGGTGTTTTATTAGTGGAACTGTGTCTGATTAGTGAAACTGTGTGTGATTAGTGGAATCATATGTCCATGAAGAGTGATTAGGTAACCCGTTATAGTGGGATTACAGGCTATGCCTTATATAAATAGGATAAAGGCTTAATGGAGAAAGATTTTATTTTCTAGTTCTCAGTTCATCCCTGTTCTTTTAAATAGAAACCTAGTGTGTTCTTGCTTTGTAAAGAAGGTGTACCAGATAATGATAGAGTTGTAGGAACCATTTATATAGGTTTCTATTGGAAGTCAGAGGGAAGGAAACTTCCTTCGGGTTAATATTTGCTTGTTTTCGATTCTTGTTTTTACATTTAAAATTCAATTATTTTTGTGTTTAATGAATGTTGAGTTTTATTTAGCTAAAGAAATGGGAGAAGGCCCTAGTACAAAAAGAAAAGAATCCGTAGAATAGGCAAAGCTCATCTTGGTCATCTCTGGTGAGTTCCTTCTACTCGTGATTCTATTAAATCTTATCTAATTTCCTGATAGTGTTGTTTTCTAGGTAATTAAGTTATCAAAAATCAACCATGCATGTTTGTGATAATGAGCTAAAATGATAATAATAATGTATGCATGAAAGCTTGTGAACTAACTCGGTGGTAATATGAAATTATGACACCCTATATTTGACTTGATCACCAAGTCTGAGTACTGAATGATACAAAGATCCGATTAACTTAAAGACGTTTCAGATTCTATTCTTATTACATTTTTAAATGCTCAATTTACACATTTAACTATATCAATAGATATATCATTTAAAAGTTACTTCCTTACAATCTTAGCAGTATTTACAATTCTAAATTTTAAACTTTAAGATTAGTACATTCGACTTAATCCCCGAGGCATGTATCTAAGGGAGCCTCTCTATACACATGAACGACATCCATGCCCATCCCTCAAATTGGCAGTGTTTGGCTTGGTCCCTCCACTCGATTCTCGAGTCAAACCTTTATCCTGTAAATAAACTGTAAATTCATAAGTTCGAATGAACTTAGTGAGATACTGTGAAACAGGGTAACAATAATATTTCAAAGTCTTCACGAAATAAAATTTTAAGCAGAGATGTCAAACTCCCTATTTATCCTCGGTCTCCCATAGTTTTCATTGGAATGGTCGATGCCTTGCCCTTTTTCTGCAGCTTACCATTGACGGACTTATTCTCTATCTCAAAAGTAGCATGTTCTTCACGATAGTGGTTCTCTTTAGTAATGGTCTGATTCTACCTTATCCCAATTTCCTTTATAACTTAACAAGCTTAGCTGTCTCCTATTTATCCATCCACTTGAACGTAAAGTTTGTTTTCTACCAATGGTAGTCTTATACTTATGTTCTCTTTAAATTTGGATCCTTACCCTGGTTCGTACATCCAATACTAGATTAAACTTAGGACTTACCACCTTAACACTTTATCCAATCCAAACTCCCAGTTCTAGACATGTTGATAAGCTAATTGAATGGATGCCTTACCATTGTGGTAGATTCGTACTATACCGTCTAGCCTTAGCTATTAATTCACCTTGTTCCAATTTTCTGAATAACTAATTTTTAACAGATAAAATCCAAATCAGGTCAGCTGAAAGTGGGTTAGAGTTTCCAAAACTACCTCACAGAAGGCCAGACCATGTGAGTTCTTCATTGGATGTGGGCGATTTACAAGTGATGACAGAGTTTTCCTCAAAAGATGCTTTTTTTCACAGCAGTTAAGCGATATAACATAAAGCACATGGTAAACTTCTACATTGTTAAATCCTGATCAGAGAAATTTAAGGTCAAGTATGCAATGCATGACAATAGATGTCCATAGAAAATCATGGTTTCTGTAAGAAAGAAGACAAGATTCTGGACGATCAATAAATATAATGCTCTGCATACTTGTGTTGCCACAGGTATGTGATAAGATTGTCCAATATGATATTATAGTGACATCATATATGATATTGAATTTATAATTTTCAAATACTCATGTTGTTGCAGGTATGACACAAGATCATTCGAAGTTGGATTCCGACATGATCTATGGTGAAAGTGAGTCTTAAGGTTCCCGTGCCAATTATAATTGGCAATATCCATAGTCAATTTGATTACACACCATCGTACCATAATGCGTGGATCACAAAATAAAAGGTCATGGAGAATATGCATAACGAGTGGGACATATTGTATAATGATTTGTGGAAATGATGTCAGGGATTGTATCAGTACGTACCTGGTTCCGTAACCGGTCTACAACTGGATCTTGCGTACTTTTGTGATCGTGTGGTCCATGGGAAAAGAGTTTTCCATCGTTTCTTCTAAACTTTCGATCAATGCATAGAAGCATTTCAGCATTATAAGCCATTGGTACAAATTGATGACACCTTCCTGTACGAGAGATATGAACATTGGTTGTTGTTGGCCGTTGCATAAGATGGTAATCGAAAAATCCTACCAATAGCCTTTGTAATAACGCTTGGAGAAAAGGCAGATGATTGAGATTTCTTCCTATCTAACTCGAAAAGGTATGTTGTGTCACAACCTAACATATGCGTCATTTCCGATAGGGGACCCGGAATACTTACGGCAATTGAACGATAGTGAAGCCTTTGGGATCACACACACTGTAAGTATTATCTAAGATATGTAGCTGCTAACTTATGCGGACAACACCATTCGGATACTCAGCGGACACAAGTCATTAACATGGTTTTGTATTTACCACTATTTCCACTATCATGCTTTAACATATGCAGTGTTTGCATTAATGGATAAACTATTTATTTTCTGCGACAGTGTACAAGCTCATCCAACATCATTTTCATGAAATGTTGGAGAACATGTGCGCTATTAATAGGGCTGGTGCAACATACCTCTCTAACGTACCTCTCTAACGTACCCTTTGAACAGTGGGCTCAATCGTACGATAAGGGTCTATGATATGGACACATGACAATGAACCTAGCAGAATGCATCAATTTCGTATTGAATGGGACACTTCAGTTGTCAGTAACATTAGTGGTGAAAGAAACATATTTCTACTTGGCAACTTTATTTCCAAAGTGAGCGAAAAAAATATGATGGAAAGATAAAGAGTGGTCATATTTGGTGTGAAGATGTGATGAAAGAAATTAGAGACAATGCAAAATGAGTGAACTATATGTCTATAGTGTGTCACTCACATTCAAACCTATCATTTCAGGTTAAGAGTTTGATAGACCCGACTAAGGTATTTCTAGGAGAGTCTAACGTGTAAACTTGAGACGATGGACCTGCGACTGTGGGGGATTTGTTGCACTTCTTTATCCATTGACACATGCAATTGCTGCATGTGAGCAGGCATGTCTGGATTGCATAAGCTTTGTAGACGAAACGTATAAACTAGAATACATGTATAATGTGTAGAAACTTGTATTTCCACCAGTCCCAGATGAACGTATATGGTCACCTAAATCAAACGCTCAGTCCAGTTGGTATCGAATATTTCGTTGCATTGCAACTCAAAAGGTCGGAAGAATTCTACTCAGATACACGACAATATAGATATTCAAGAGAGGACATACCAACCGAGCTTATGCAGTTACTATAAGAACTCAAGGCATACTAGGCCAAAATGTCCACACTTGGAGGATACATCAAGGACAAGATATTGTTAACAAATTTATCTATTTTTTCGTTTAATGGTTTGTTAATTTTTTTCATTGATATAAATTGTTTGGTAAATTGTAAATATTTATATATTATTCATGTGCAAAATAGAACAATACAAATTAAAATATGTTCCAATTTTTCATGGAAACCTAATTACCTATATATGGTTTTTTATATCAAATACCTAATGCATGGAAATAATTGTACCAACACATGTATTGATACTTGGTTGAGTGTCCCAATACTTTCTTTTTCTTTATCAATTTTTTTTAAACTTTGAAGCTGAAATTGGTATCAATACAATAGGTTTGGTATCGATTCACTAGGTAAGGTATCTATACTTTGTTCAGTTTATCGATACATTTGTTTTTTTTTATTTTTTTTAACTTCAAAGCTGAAAGTGGTATTGATACCATACCAGGGGTTCGATACTTGGGTCCAGTACATAATATTTTATAAAAGATGTAACAACCCTTTTTTTAATAGTGCTAAAAATAGTGGTTTCAAAATCCCGTTTTCTGATTATCAAGTCAGTAAATATTATTCATTAATATTTACTGAATATATTATAGTTTTATATTGGTTTTGATCCAATAATTTTATTGAATGATTAGTTATTAAGGTACAAAGACCAAATCATACAAACCGTAAAAGTTTATCGCTATTGAATTTTATTAGCTAAATGGCTTAAATAGAAATTGTTCAAGAGTTTATGTGAAAATTAGGCTATATTTAATTGATTTGGGCGGCTATTGCTTGTTTTCTAATTAAATATATGTTAAATAAAGTTAATAATAAAGTAACATATGTTAAAACATAAAAAAATAAAGACATTTTCTTCCATTTCTCCTTTCCCCACCATTTGTTCATAAGAAAAGAGAAGAAAGAAGTCATTTTTGGAAGCTCAAGGTTCGACCCTTGCATATCAAGATTGAATTAACTAATAGATAATCAAGGAAAAGGGAAAATTATAGATTAGTCCCTGATATTTCAATTATTGCTGATTTTACCTAGTAAGTTCATATGGTATAGTTACATATGTAATTTTAATGTTTGTGTTTGAATTATGAAATTGTATTGCATGAATATAATTTGAAATGTTTACAAAATGGTTCAAAAGGTGAGAAATAGACTGAATTGTAAAGAATCAATATAATGTGTTGCATGTGCTTGAATGAACATAAAAAATGATAGGATATAATTGGCATGCCAATTGGGTTATTTGCGTGCTGTACGGGATATGTGAAAGAACTGATACAAAGTATATTAATGTATGGAGAGTTCATTGATTATACCAGAATCCATCATTTGTTGCGGATTACAAAGTAATGTCTCTACGGAGACCTTGGTGTGTTTTGGAGGGATATAATGTCTTATTACATATGATGCCTATGGGCTTAGCATTTCGATGCTTAAGTGTATTGGAGATATTGCTTGGACGAGCAATCATGTGTGTTTTAGTAGTTACTCGCATATCCGTATCTATTGTTTTTAGTTCACTGGACTTATCGGTATAAAAGAAAGTACAATTAAATGATAGTATGTGTGGTGAATAGAAATGGCTATAAATGATTGGAATAGAAATGGATGTAAATGATTGGATTAATACAAATTATGTATATGTTTAATAATTCAAATTGAACGGACTGAATTGCATTGTATTGTATATATCGAGATATTATGTGACTTGTGTAAAATATAGTCTCATTATATCTGTGATATGAGAAAACATGAAAGTTACATAATTAGCTATTTCGTTTTGTTAATTGTGAATTAAGGTGAGTTATTTATTTTAAAATCTATGAACTTGCTAAGCATCCGTAATGCTTACTCAGTTACATTTCTTGTCTTGTAGTTGTCTTCTGATGAACACGTTGATCGGATCAACTAGGAGTCCACACTATCTAGCTTTTGATTCGGTAGATTTTTAATTGTTTTGGACTTGGTTATGTGGCATGTATATAGGATTCATATTGCATATGTGTCATTTTAATTGTTCATGAACTTGAGCCTATGTGATACTTGATTTTGGATGTTTACATGCTATGTATATAAGTGCGTATGATGGCTAAACTTTGAAAGTGGAATGGTTGAGGTAATGTTATGAGAATGGTGATCGTTGGGTGATAGCTTAATGTGATGTCTTAAATGACATCAAAATGGTATTTGTAGGTATGGTTTGGTATGAAAACATGATGTTGTGAGATGTTAAATTATGGTATTCTGGATCATGAATGTGGCTTGGACTTTGAATGACTACATGTCATATAAATATATGTGGAAGCCTTTGTTTAACAAAATTGGCATTGTTATGCTTGAATACTTGGTGAATGTATTTAGGTCTTATTAGGTATATTTGATTACTTGAATATGCGAACTATCATTGTATTTGACTTGCAAGATAATTATGTGCGAACTCTATATAAATAGTTATGAGGTGAACTATGACAATGTACGAGCTGTGTTTATATGTTAGTTGTGTTTATATGCGAACTGTGTTTATATGCGAGCTGTGTTTATATGCAAGCTGCGTTATATACGGGTTGTATTTATATACGAGCTGTGTTTATAAGTGAATTGTGTTAATGTGGGAACTATCACTATAACATATGTGTGAACTGAATTTGTAAGTAATCATGTGCAAACTAACTTTATAATGTATATGCGAGTTGGCTTTGTTAAGTGTGTGCGAACTAATTCATTAAAGTTGTTATGTGTGAACTGAATTTGTATGATGTGTATGTGCGAGCTCTCTGTAAAGTATCTAAGTGCGAGCTGGTCTGTAAAGTAATAATATGTGTGTTGTGTAAATCTGTAAGTTGTATTGACGTGTGAGCTATGTCAATACGCGAGCTATGTCAACATGTATGCTGTGGCAAAAGTGCAACATGTACTGTTATAGTATCCTATAGCTCAGGACCGATGACTGGGCCGGGCAAGGGGTGTTACAGAATGAGTACGCAACCACCAATTTTTATTTTTTGTGGTAGATTTCTCAACACATCTTTCGGTACAACATCGCCAACACGGTGACTCCCAACTAAGTCGACCCACTTCTTTCAAGTCAAAGAGTTGTAGCAGCCACCTTAAATGTACAAAGAGTTTGAGATTTATCGAGCATTAGAAAACCTCTAATTAACCTATGGATGTACGCTCGGACGTGTTGTTCTCTTTCAAGGAGACTCGGGCTCCCATGGAGATTTTAGAAATTTTCTTGCAACCATTTCATTTCTATTTGACCACTGAAAATTTTTTCCAGAACATTACCTAAAAGTTGCCCTCAAATATCGCTCCAATCGTCAACGACCATTGATCCCCTAACGACTGACCCATCCACCCATAAACAGAGCTATAATGGAACTGTAATAGCTTGATTTTTAATGGTATCAGAAATAGTGGTTTTGAGACCATAATTTCGATGTAATAATTCGTAAATATTATTTAATTAATATATTTACGAGGTATTTATGGTCATATTAAATTTTGGTTGAGAAATTTTATCGTTTAGATAGTTTAATAAGTAAAAAGGACTGAATCGTAAAAACTAAAAAACTTGAGTAGTTAAGTTAAATGGGCTAAATGGATAATTTAACCCATGGGAATTTAGTTAGCGAAATTAGATGATGATATGTATAATTGGATGGCTTAATTAAATTTAAACATGGATTAATTAAAGCTTAATTAAGAAAGTTAAAAAAATTACAAAATAACCATAGTATATATATTAAATTAAACTAAAGAAAGATGAGATTTTTCATTCTCACCATCTTCTTCACGGCACAACAAAGGAAAACCTAGGTTTTCATGGTTTTTCAATTAAAACCTTAATTAGTAAGTGTTTTGGTGCCCGTTTTTTGTAATTTTTATCTTTTTGAACTTGGCTATTCCGAGGATTAATTTGTGAAACTGTTAATTGTTATAAATGTTGGCATTGATGAGTTGAGTTATTTCTTAAAGTTTATGATGGAATATGAAACTTTATTGTTTGGATTGACTATTTTGTAAAGTGATTTTTAATGATATTAACGTTTAAGGACTAAACTGATTAGATGATAAATTGCTTGTACTTAAGGTGAAATTATTGCAAATAGAGGCTGATATGAAGATATAGAACATTTGGCTAACATTGGTTTTAAGGAAAAATGGGTAATTTGCATGATTAGGGCTTAAGGATTAAATTGAATAAAAGTGAAAAGCTAAGCGAAATTTTGTAAAATTATCAAGAAGGGCTAAATTGCATAGATGTTTTAATTTTTTACTGTTGATTTATTTAATTAAATGGAACTGTTATTTTAGATCGATAACGTGTGGACGATCGCAAAAAAGGGAAAATTACAAAGTAGTCCCTATACTTTGGAAATTTTACAAATCAGTCCTATAAGTTTGTATGCTTACTTATTACTAATGGTTCTTATATATTCTATGTTAATATAACCTTATCAAATGTTATTTTGAATGTTTATATAATCTTGGAACAAAAATGAAATACCAAATATACTGAATATTGCTCAATCGAGCAAAATCTACTGTATATACTGAATGCTGCTCAGTCGAGCAAAATCTACTGAATATACTGAACATTTCTTAATCGAGCAAAATCTACTGAATATACTGAATGCCGCTCAATTGAGCAAAAGAATTCACTGATTATATTGAGTATTGCTCAAGCGAGTGTTATCCACTAATTTTACTAAATGAGATCATTTGTATTGGTGTTTGGAAATGAATACTGAAATAATACTATGAATAGTATTTAATTAATAGAAGTAGTGATTATTGAGGATTCAGCTTAATGATTATTTAAACGAACTTACTAAGCTTTACTTAAGCTTACCTGTTGTTGGTTTATTTTGTAGATTACATTTTTGTGGGCTCGGAAGGTCGAATCAACACGAAAATCACAATATCCAGGAATCTTGGTAGACTTTAATTTTGGTTGGTTTATATGGCGTGTAATAAGACTTCTTTTGAATATGATGTATTAGTACTTAGTTGTGTAAGATAAATCCTTAACTTGTAATGTTGTGATGACTAGCTTAAAGAAGTATGCATGTTGTGCTTAAGTTGAATTGGTTGATTTAAATGAATTACAATGACACTATATTGAAGTGTGGTAGTCAATGATAGGAATGTTTGGTGTATATATATATATTGTGAGAAGTATTTGCAAAATTGAAGGTGAATTGTTATGTAATGTACTGAGGTGTCAATAAAGGCACATTGGTTATGCATTTAGGTTGATCTTCTTGACATGTTTGAGTATATTTGAACATGGTTTTTTGGCTTATAAAATTGTGTATTGAGTGTGTTTAGGTACCTAAGCAAATGTGTGAAATTTGAACTTGAAATTGCTCATTTTTTGGAACACACGGCCTGGGACACGGGCGTGTGCCTAGAGCATGTTTAAAGATAATATAGGTGCAACTTTCACATGGGTAGACACACGGTCAGCAACACGGTCGTGTGAGGGTATTTCGAATGTTACACGGGCTGGCACACAGCCTGCAACACGGCCATGTGATCCAAGTTAGAGAGTTACACAATCCATGCACACAGGCGTATGAAGTCGCTAGGGCTGTGCATTATTCGGTTAAAATCGAATTTTTTCGATTAACCGACCGAGTTAGGTTAATTGATCTGCAAGAAAAAATTTGATCGGGGTCGATTAAGTTTTTTGGTTTGTTCGATTAATGAGTTAAATCGATTCAAACGGGTGGTTAATCGAAAAAATTGAGTAAACCGAAATTCTGAGGTAGGCCTACTCCTCCCAATTTAAACCCATTAATTTTTTCTTAGGCTCACCAAATAGGACAGCCCAAATTCAACACCCCTAGCCCAATAGCCTTAGAACACGCTCATGGTGCCCATTTTTATTTCTCAAAGCAGTGACCGACTAATCTTGGAAATGCACAATCACAACACCCCCCCAATTTCACTTTCACTTTCACTTACACACACAGTCACACTTAAGTCTTAACAACACCCAACACCCGTAGCCCTAAATCCCTCCCTAACACCCCTAATCTCAATCGACACTCGACAGTCAAATCGGGAAAACGAAAAACCCACTATTTCTCTTCCGCCGGAGTCGCCGAGTTGGAGTGTCAGACCACCAACACCAGTACAGCAGTACCTAGACCCAGGGCCAGGTTTGCTTTCTCAAAATCTTTGAATATAATGTATTTTACTGTCACAAATTCAACTTTACAACTAATTAATGGAATAAATGAATGAATTAATTAATAAAACAAAAGTAAATTACAAGCAATCCTTTGGGGTTTAACAGAACAAAACATGTTATGTTGTTTTGCTTTAAAACAACTCATGTTTGTGAAGTCCTTAAAGGTTGCTTTCAACTTTAATTTATGGTCCCTCAAAAGAAAGAAAGAAAGAAATCTACATAAATTGTGCTGTGAATTATTATTATTATTATTATTATTATTATTATTATTATTCATTATTTGTGTTCTTAGATACATGAGATACACGTGATTAAACCGTTTGGTTACCAAATCTAATGTCGGTGGTGAGTATCCAAAATACAATATCAATAATAATATGAGAGACAAAAAAAATACAGTGGGGGTCTTTTCGTTGTCTATTAATTAATTAATTAATTAATTAAAATTAATTATGTAAGAAAAGAAAAGAAGCTTGGTTACCTAGTCTTCTACCCTGGAAAGTTCACCCAATTATTGTCTTTTGGAAAATTTAATTAATTAACTAAATCAAATAGTTAGAACTTAGAAATTGGTCAAACAGGGAATTGAAGCTCCCCTGGTTTATTACTTTTTAGGCCACAAAAGTATTTGTACTTCTCTTTAGCTTAGCAAATATCAGTATATCACTTTGAGATTGATACCAAGTGTTTGGAAAGTAGTTTGGACTAAGATTTTCTGATATAAAGTGTTTTGGAAAGTAGTTTGGACTGAGGTTTTCGGGTAATTCAGGTAATTCGGGTAATTTTCGGGTAATTCGGGTAAGTTTGGTAATTCGGGTAATTTTTAACCAAGAATGAACAACACATATTTTTCGGTTAATTCGGTTAACCGACCTTATTAACCGAAAAATTTTCGGTTTGGTTAATTTTTTTTAAAAAAATTCGGTTCGGTTAACGGTTAAAACTTTTGGGAGGTAGGTTAATTCGGTTATAACAATTTCGGGTCGGTTAACCGGTCGGTTAATCGAATGAACACCCCTAGAGGTCGCACATGGGCGTGTAAGATATCCACATGGCCATGTCTAAAGCCACACGGGTTAGGCACTGTCACATGGCCTAGGCATACAACCATGTGACCCCTGATTTGAAAATTTTTAAATTCTACTTGAATATTTTGATTTGTTCCGAATTGGTCCCTAAATGCCTGTAAATTTTTTTTTTTTAGGTTTCGAAACTAAATTTAGGGCCATATTTGAAAGTCCTATGTCATTTTTGAATATTTCACATATTTATGAAATTAAATTGATAATTGAATATAAATCGTTATAAATTGTTCCAACTTTATTGGTAATATTTTGTATCCTATTTCGACAACGGAAACGAAATATGGGTGTTACAGGAACATTCTCAAGTGTGGTTGTACACTTACCGCATGAAAGATAGAATGTGTGTGTCTTGGGTCTCCATCTTTCCACCAACGCGCTTGTAAGTGTGGGATCCAATTTACACCCCTAAGCATATGGGACAGGTGAAAGAATCCTGCAACTTCCAAATAGGGTTCAATTACACGCGATGACCTTGTAGATAGATTGTGTATACATGTCTCCAAAATTTGATTTTCAGCCTGAATATGAAAAACTATAAAACAATAAACTTTAATCTTTTTAAAAACTTATTAATGAACTTAGATAAAATTATAAATATTAGAAATATTTTCTTACTATTTGCAGTTGAATCGCGAAAATGTGGTTGTCATCGAAACGAATAAGTGTATTTGTCATTCCAAACTTGAATTAAAACAAATAAAAATTGCAAAACAGAATTAAATCAAGACGAACTTGAGTGAATTTTAATTAAAATTTTAGAACTAAATCCTTGAGAGAATTGATAGAAATGGATTTGAATGAAAAAATGAGGAAAATATTTGAGTTCATATAGAAATAAAAACTAGACGTTTCTTTTTATGATTGTTGGAGAAGGTTATCGTTGGGTGAAAACACGTCCAGCTGGGTGTGTTTTCCCCTTTCTCTCCAAAACTGACCTATTCCGATAAATATGCTACAAATCGACTTAATCACTCAATTAACTTTTAAAATAGCATTTATTCCTAATTTAACCATAAGTTTTAGTGGTTTAGTATTTTTGTTTATCAGATTTAAAGTGGGGATATTTTTCAAATATTTATAAATGTAATTTTTTCCCTTAAAGAAAGGAATAGAAGTAAGAAATGAAATGTGGAGATGGTGACATTAGATATGGGTTTTTGGAGACGCCAAGGGGAATTTTTAACTTTTATCGCCGCTGGACTTAATTACAAACATCGAGATTATATGATGAATTGATGGGAATGGGCTGAACTGGCTGCTTCACATGCTCATCCCCTCGGATGAGTTTGATTTGGAGAAAAGCCGTCTTTGAAAATTTAATTCTTTTATTTTTATGTTTTAAAATTGAGGTTCAACTCTAATTTTATTTTTTTTATTTGTTAAATTTTAGTATTCTTTTAACTACATAGTTATTAAATTTTTTATTTTAAAATATCATATCAACAAATTTTTAAAAAATTAATAAAATTAAGAATTAGACTTGAATTTTAAAATCTTATAAGAACTAATTTCTTAAAAATAAAAATATTAAAACTAAATTTCAAATTTATGAAAAATATGAAGACTCATATCATATCTTAACATAAAAAAAAGTTTAGGAGTGACCAAATTAACTTACACAACAAAAAAGATCCTACCAAAAAACTTCAGCTCAAAACAACTAAACATAAAAAACACAAACAAGTTTTAACTCAAAATTTATAAAAATTCAATTTCAAAAAGCCCGGAACAGAAAAAGAATTTTAACAATTCGAATTAAATGTTTTCTTATAAAATCTTTAATTCTTATTTTTATTCTAATATTTTAATAAATTAATTATATATTTTATTTGGAATAATAATTCTTTTAGGAAATATGATTACTAGGTATCAAAGTATGAGTCAAAAGTATATTTGTATTAAGAGAAATTATTTGGTTCTCATTAGAAGGTTAAAATATATTAAACATTTATAATAAATGACAATTAATTTAATAAAATATAATACAATATTACTAGTAAATTTTATTAAACTCGTAAATTTGATTTTATCATTTTATTGATTTAATGACAAATTTATTAAACAATTTTAACCTCCACCCTTTAAATTTTAATTAAGTAAAAGAATTAACTAATTTGTTAAAATTTTGCAACCCACTAACAGTATACATGTAGTTCATAAAAATAAAAAACATAATTTTATTTTTTATTTTTAAATTTCCCAGGTGATGCAAGCAACCACGTAAGTATTGGTAAAATTTTAATAATTCAATTAGTTTTTTTAAAACGAAAAACTTCAAAAGAAAAGAAAAAAAGTAATTGTCGGGACTAAATTTATCATTATTTCTATTTTATTTTATCATGAATAACACCATATATATAATTAGAACTATCCTATTACAACCTAATAGTAAATTAATAATTTATATGAAGATGTAAATATTTAAATTATGTGTATATACTTACATTTAATGCAAAACAAACCCAAACTTTTTCCTAACCCAAAATAAATCCGACCTGAACCCTTACCCACCGATTGTCACCTGTAATTATAGACGACACAGTTACATTATATAAACAGATAATATATATATATAAAGAGTACATGGAAGCATCACCAAACATGACATGAATAGTTGAATACACAAATATCTTAAAATCTATATAATACCTAGTATTATCATATCAAAATTAAATAAAAATACATTAAAACACAATTATACTATTATAAAATATATGAACATGATACCTGTATATGAATTGTCAGGTACAAGCAGCATACAACTGATTAGCATTAACTAAGACAGGCAAAATACAGCATCTTCAGCAGAACTATACAGGGGCGCAGACGAGTTTATTTCAGATACAGTATCATAACATGAGCCACTGCAAGTTATACTGATTTGCTTGAAAGAGCTTAACTCTAGGGGAAAAAATATGACACAGATTTTTCTTACCAACCCTACAAGAATCTCTCGATGCAAGTTGTCAATGTCGACTTCGGAACGGCACCAATCACTGCATCTTTCTTCTCCCCACTCTCGAAGATCATAACAGTCGGAATGCTTCGGATTCCATATCGTGTTGCGATGGTAGGACTCTCGTCGGTGTTAACTTTGTAACATTTGAGCTTCCCAGCATATTGCTTCGACAGCTCGTCGATTATGGGGTGGATCATACGGCAAGGTCCGCACCACGGAGCCCAAAATTCAACCAGAACAGGCAATTCACAATCAAGAACTAGTGACTGCCATGTTTCATCCTTAATTGCTGGCACTGCAAATTTCAAGAACTAGCTTAATCATATATATATATAAAACCAGAATCCAAGGAAAGAAGCATGGCCATAAATTTCCTCAAATTTGAAGGTTATGGAAAGTATCAAAATGATTACGCTGTTGTACCATTATCCTGTTTCATTTGAGAACAAGCAAGAAGAAGAAATTTACATCTAAATTTGATATTCACATCCAAGTCCGAATACTTTAACCTATAAGTACTTATCTAACGCTTAAAGAATATTACAAACTTTCTACAAATACAAACAATTAATTCTAGTGAAACTTATTTAGTAAGCAAAGTAAAGTTTTAAACATAGGCGAACTCACTGTTAAGCTAGTTTATAGCTAGATAAAACAATCAAATTTTCAACGACGAAGGTTTGATTTTTACTTAAACCTAATTTCTTTCACTTTCCAAGCAACCAATCAAACAAAAAACAGAAAAGCATAAGAAAAACAATTAAAACAGAGAAACAAATTAATTTATACCGAAGACAAACGAAACCCACCATCAACAGCGGTGTTCTGAGCCTCACAAACAACACGTCCGACTCGACGCCGGTCCTGAATCGCCGATCTGGTCGACTGAGCCAGCGACGCCAACCTGGGTTTAATCTTGAGACCACGAAATTCCGAAAATCTAACGGATGTTCTCCGATCAGAAAGAAAAGAAGAAGGGGCAGAGACAGCAACACCGATCGGAACCGTGGAGGAAGCCATGGGAAGAAGAAAATTTTAGGAGGAAAAAGGTGGAGATTTCAAAGAGAGTGAGGGATTGGAATATAGTTAATAAAGGTGACATTTTTGGATGATGCGGAAGGAGAAGACAGGAAAACGTGGACGGCGACGATTGGTTTTTAAGATGCCTATGGGATCTTCTGGGGCGTTGATGCTTTTGCATTTAGCAGCACAACAGTGCGCCACGATTGCAAATTTTTTTTTTTACTATAGCATACTTCAAAAGTAGAAATGTCGAACCGTTTTAAAGAAGAATTGTCCAATTGTATTAAATTTTTTTTTCTATTCAGTCCAGTAAAAAAAACCTATAAACAATTTATTTTAATTTTTAAGTGCACTTTAGTTATTGGGTAAATGATCCCATTAGTCACTTTAAAGATCATTTCTATTTTAAATTTTTTTATTAATTTGATCATTAACATTAAATAAATTAATCAAAATAATCATTTCACGGTTAAATTTAACAAAATGCTCTAATTTTTTTCTTCAATTTTTCGTTTTTTTCCTCATCTATTTTTTTTTATCTTCTCTCTTCTAACCCAACAGACCTAGCCATGATCACTTCTCTTAAAGATGTTGTCACTTTGTCCATTGAACTACCATCGGTAAGCGTTGTCCTGTTAATGAATGACATTGAGGACGCTTCTTCTTTCTCCCTATTTTTTCCCTATTTTCCTTATCCTTTATTCTCCTTACTCATAGTTGCTGATTCTCACCATCATTGTTTTGATTGTTTGACGTCATCTCTAGTATTAGATTGTCGATCCAAAACCACGAAAGTGAAGCCCAAAACCTCCTTTTCAAATCTATAGGATTCAATTTCTCAAAAGTCACTCCTAAAGCTTTAGAAAATTTGTGCTCCAATCTCTTAATCCTGCCATCAACATGGCCTGATTTTAAGATGGCTTTCTATTTTTGAGCTCGCTAGAGATGGTTCGATGGAAGCAACGACAACACTTTAAAGGAGGTGGCAACTAGGGTTCTCAAGTTAGAAGGGAGAAGATAAAGAAAAGGAGAGAAGAGAGAAAAATAATGACAAAAAAAAAATAGAGTGACCAAAATAG
Organism: Gossypium raimondii; assembly: GCF_025698545.1. Lineage (NCBI taxonomy): Eukaryota > Viridiplantae > Streptophyta > Magnoliopsida > Malvales > Malvaceae > Gossypium > Gossypium raimondii. The sequence goes on from NC_068577.1 coordinate 46,358,998, forward strand.
GAATGACTTAATTTTAGAGTGACTAATGATTTAGTTTACCATTAACTATTCTATTATTATTACATAATGTTACACTCAAGATGTGGGTTAAAAAAATATTTATTTAACAAATTTATACAAATTGATATAAAAATCAAATGTGACTTTGATTGGGCGGTGAGATTAGCAGTGGCAGTGAATTAATTACTGTAGCGGTAAGATTGGATATTGTAGTGGAGAGATTGAGTGCTACAGCAATGAGATTAAAATTAATAATAAGATATATATTTAAATTCAAACGCAATTGTAGTAGTGAGTTGAGAATGTAAAAAGGACTATTAAAGACTATAGGTTATATTTTTCTGTAAAATAAATAATAAAATATATATTAGATTTTCATTTTGTTACATAATAATTTATTAGTAAATAATAAAGATTTTATAAAATATTAATTATATTTATATCTATTTTAAATTCATTAAATAGGGTTAAGATGATGACAAGTGTCTTATAAGATATAATAAAAATATATATAAAAGAAAGGAGAGGGTGAATTTTGAACTCACATTATAGAGTTAAAAAGTAGATTGTGAAGAATGATTTATTTTGTGTGTTTTGGAGATGAGGAAACTCACTAAATTCTTTTACATAATTTAATAGTTATTCTTATATTTTGGTAAACTTGCCAGAAATACTCATAAAAACTAACGTGTTGGAAAACTATTTCCTTCATTAGAATTTGGTCTAATAAATTAAGTGATATCTCATCTTGAGAAATATATATATATATATATATTATACGTGATTTTTTCATTTTAATTAATATAATATATATAATACTAAAAAAGATACATAGTGTGTTCTAATAGTGCCACATGCCCAGTTAATGTTCGATTAATGCCAGTCAATGATTAGTCAACATTGATAAAAATTTAGTCAACACTAGTCAATGATCGGTCAAAGTAAAAAATGTTTTCTAATACTTAAATATTTGATATTATAATTTTTTATTTTTTAATTTAAATTTAATATTTTTATTTTTAAATAAACCTAATTGCGACGTGTCATTTTTTCATTAACCAAAACATGCCACGTGACGTTTTTTTATTTACTAAAGTTGCCTAATAGATTTATTTAATGGCCGTTACAAAATGGACAAAAAATGAAGGAAATTGATACTTTAAGTACCAAAAAAAGAAGAAGAAGTATTGTTTAGGGTCCAAGTAGTGAATTAAGCCTAATTTTAATTGGTTAAATTACATTCTGATATTAAAATAACTTTCTTCATTCAACCAATTGTAGAAACAAAGTAAGGATATGAAATTTGTTTTTACCTTCATCATAACCCACTACACTAGGATAGGGTTTTAGCGGCATTTTTTGTGGCGTTTGAACAACAAACGCCGCTAAAAATCCAGCATTAGCGGCGACCTTCGAAAAACGCCGCTAAATCACACCATTAGCGGCGCATTATACAAAGCGCAGCAAAAAATCTTAACCAAAACGCATCGTTTTGGGTTGAGGTATTTTAGAATTAGTGGCGCTTTAAGATAAATGCCGCTAAAGCACACCATTAGCGGCGCATTATACAAAGCGCCGCAAAAATCTTAACCAAAACGCATCGTTCTGGGTTGAGGTATTTTAGAATTAGTGGCGCTTAAGAAAAAACGCTGCTAACGCACACCATTAGCGGCGCATCATACAAAGCGCCGTAAAAAATCTTAACCAAAACGCATCGTTTTGGGTTGAGGTATATTAGAATTAGTGGCGCTTATGGATAAATGCCGCTAAAGCACACCATTAGCGGCGCATTATACAAAGCGCCGCAAAAAATCATAACCAAAATGCATCATTCTGGGTTGAGGTATTTTAGAATTAGTGGCGCTTAAGTAAAAACGCCGCTAAAGCACACCATTAGCGGCGGATCATACAAAGCGCCGCAAAAAATCTTAACTGAAACGCATCGTTTTGGGTTGAGGTATATTAGAATTAGTGGCGCTTAAGGATAAATGCCACTAAAGCATACCATTAGCGGCACATTATTCAAAGCGCCGCAAAAAATCTTAACCAAAACGCATCGTTTTGGGTTGAGGTATTTTAGATTTAGTGGCGTTTGCCGCTAAAGCACACCATTAGCGGCGCATTATACAAAGCGCCACAAAAATTCATAACCAAAACGCATCGTTTTCGGTTGAGGTATTTTTAGAATTAGTGGCGCTATAGTAAAACGCCGCTAAAGTACATCATTAGCGGCGCATTATACAAAGCACCGCAAACAAATCTTAACCAAAACGCATCGTTTTAAACCGAAACGTAACGTTTCGTCTTGAGCTATAGCGCATTAGCGGCGTGTACAAGAAAACGCCGCAAATGTTTTGACCAAAACGCATCGTTCCGGCTTGACCTATAGATGTTGATTAAAACGTCAGCGTTTTATTCCTTCGCTTTGCTAAAAAGTTAAGCAAAATGACGTTGTTTTCTGTTGAGGTATATGGACATTAGTGGCGCTTATTTGGAAACGCCGCAAAAATTGAGCAACACAACCTCTTTTTTTGTTGAGCATTAAAGGCATTAGAGGTGTAAGGATAATGGTTTATTGTTTAAGGGTTTGATTTTAAGGGTTAGGGGTTTAGGGTTTATAGTTTATGTCTTATAATTTAGGGTTTCCTAATAGACACAAGTTAGAGGTTTAGGGATTATGATTTATGAACCATGGTTTAAGGGTTAGGGTTTAATGTATAGGTGTTACGGGTTAATGGTTAAGGGTTAGGGGTTTACGGTTTATAGTTTATGTTTTATGAGTCAAGGTTTAGGGTTTATGGGTTTAGGGTTTAAAGATTATGGTTTGTGTACGGTTTGTGGTTCAAGTGTTGGGGTTTAAGGTTAAGGGTCTCGATGTGTTAGGGTTGTTAGTTCATGTTTACGGTATAGGGTTTAGGGGACAAGGGTGAAGGGTTAAGGGTACTTGGTTTAATGGTTTGAGTTTAAGGTTTAGAGGTTGGAGATTAAGGGATAGGGGTTTAGGGGTTAAGGTATAAGGCTGGTTTTAAGGTTTGTGGACTAGGGATTATGGGTTCAAGGATTGGGGTTTAGGGGTTGGGGCTAAGGTTTAGGGTTTAAGTGTTAAAGGGTTTAGGGTTTCAGAGTAAGTGGTTTAAGGTTTTTTGGTTAAAGGTATTGAGAGTTTAGGGTTTAGAATAATTAGTGTTTTTTAATTTACATATTAAATAATTTATTATATAATTGATCAAAACATAATATTAATTTTATTATATTAAAATTTATATTACTTAAATCTACAAAAATTAGGTATTTAAAATTGATATGAATTATGTAAAAATTAAATATAAAATTGTAGAAATATGGGAAGATTAGTGGCGTTTTTATATAAAGCGCCACAGTATGTAGGTAATAGCGGCGTTTTTACCAAAATCGCCACTAGTAACTATTAAATTCTTTCAAAATGGCGCAGTTTATCTTCAGGAATTTAGGGTTTTTCTGGCGTTTTTTGTTAAACGCCGCAAATGTTATGCAATTAGTCGCGTTTTTTTATTAGCGCCACAAAAATTGGAATTTAAACGTCGTCATTTTACTTAATAGTGTCTGTTGTTCCAATTCTAATACTCCCTCACCCCGACTCTCCCTCCATCTTTCTTCTCTCCTGCAAATCCCTAGACCTTTCACCTTTTCAACGACGATTTCCCCTCTTCTCGGTCGAATATGGCTTCTCGTCTGGGCTGACTGGTAGAAAACTTTCCAAATCCCTAATTTCTCCGTTGACTCCATATATGGCTGTTCATTTTTATGTTCGATTTTTTCTTTCTGTAATGCTCGCTTTGTTTTTTCCTTTCTCTTTAAATTCCATAGACCATTCACCCATTCAACGACGATTTCCCCTCTTTTCGATCGAATATTGCTTCTCGTCTGGGCTGACTGGTAAAAAAAATCTTTCCAAATCCCTAATTTCTTCGTTGAATACGTATATGGCTATTCATTTTTCTATTTGATTTTTTCTTTCTCTAATGCTCGCTTTGTTTTTCCTTTCGCTTTAAATTCTGTGTTGCTTCTATTGCTATCTGTAGGCCATTCAACTTGGGCATTCCAATTGTTGCTCTTATTTTCTACGAGTGAAGTCGTCTGCTGTTCATTGCAGTTAAGGTAAGTTCGTTTTCTATTTCTTGCATTATTCGGTATGTTAGATTTTTTTGGGTCTTAAATCTAATTGCTTATGTGGTCTGACATATATTTTAAATATGTAATTTTTACATACGTAATAAAATTAAAATTAATGCTTAAAATAGGGAAATGCTTTTGACGAAATAAAATAATTTATGATTGAATACCTTCAATCCTGTTTCATAGCTGGAAAATGTTATGGATTGTGTATGTCCAAAAAGGTTTTTCTGTTCGGTTCGTTTACATTATACACGCTTCAAAATTTTGAAGTGGATTGTGTTATGGATTGTGTTTGGACAATCATTTTGAAGTGGGGAGAAGGTGATGAGAAAAGTTACGGGTTAAATGATGGTGATGTAATTATTGATTAAAATTCAAACCCCATAATTATTTTTTTGTCTCTAATCCCTTTCATTGAAGGACAATGAAACATGGATGCCTAAGTTGATAGCAGCAGCTAGCTGTTCTTAACTTTGTATGTCAAAAGCTGCAATTATAGTAGTATTTACCCTTCAAAGTCATGTTTTCTGTTGTAATTACAGAATAAGGCCATTAAAGTCAGCAATGTTTGTTTAGAAGCAACCGAGAGTTGTTTTCCTTTTCTGCTGATATTGAATATGTTTGAAATGCAGAGGTTGAAATGCAAATATAATGTGAATATTTGATGGTTATATCTTCCAATTTCTATTTTATGATTTCATAATCTTGTTTTATTTATTTGAAATGAAATATTTTACGTTTGCTTAAATCACAAGATCATGAACATGTGTTAGGTTTTATTTATTTGAAATGAAATATTTTACTTAATTGGTAAGAGTTTGCAATGCTTAGAAATTGAACACAAAAGATGGTTTCCTAGCAATCAATCGTGCCAAAAACACAATATGTTTCGGTTTGCAATATTATATCGTAAATATTAAAATATTGGAAAGAAATATTATATCGTAAATATTTAAATTTATATTCTTTTTTATATTACATATATTAATATGGGCATTTTAACCTATATTTCATTTTTGTAATAGTAACATTTTAAAATTAAAAAGATTTGTAAATGATAATTTGTATATGGTATGGGTATATAACCTATATTTAAAACTTGTTACTATAAAATTTGTAAGTTTTCAAAATAATTGTACTTAATTGTTTTAATATCTATATAAGTTTTCTAAATTTATAAGTTTTCTAAATAAGTTTTCTAAATTTATTTGTATTAAAATTTATTAGTATTAAATTTACTTGTTTTCTAAATAAGTGTTCTAAATTTGGGAGAAATAAAATATATGTGTATTAAGTTTATAAGTTTTCTACATAAGTTACATAATACACCACTTACATAATAATTTACATAACTTATATATAATAACAACATAAATTACATAATACTTTATGTTATAATACATAACTTGTATATAAGCTTGCATAACTTACATAAATTAAATAACTTACATAACTTACATAAATTAAGTAACTTACATAACTTACATAAACTTGCATAAATTAAATAACTTACATAACTTACATAACCTACATAAATTAAATATCTTACATAACCTACATAAATTAAATAACTTACATAACTTACATAAACTTGCATAAATTAAATAACTTACATAACTTACATAACCTACATAAATTAAATAACTTACATAACTTACATAAATTAAATAACTTACATAAATTCCGTGGACTTACATAACCTACATAAATTAAATAACTTACATAACTTACATTACTTACAGACTTACATAATACATAACACATAACTTACATAACTTACATAATACATAAAATATATCATATCACAAATTTCGTAATTCATTTATGGTTATAATCGGCGTTTTAACTTACCGTGCAAATTATTGTCAACGTCAGACTTCAAGAATTAAGAAATGGACCGGTCTTGGATGAATTTGTCAAGGGTTAGCAACGGTTATCGAAATGGAGTACAATATTTTCTAAATTTTGCATTTCAATATGCAAGCCAGGAGAACATGATTCTTTGCCCGTGTAAGAAGTGTGTCAACATAAACTGGCATTGTCGTGAGGTTGTATACGAGCATCTAATTGTTGATGGGTTTGTTCGGGGTTATAAACAATGGTTTTTTCATGGAGAATGCCCGCCTAGTACTTCCTCTTCAACGATGGATGTATCTTACTCTGGTCCTGCTTACCATCAGTGTGATAGAGGGGATGACATGGAGGTATGTTGCGGGATGCATTTAATATGCACAATCATGGTGTCCAGTCGTTCCCAGCGGACTTTGTAACTTCTGATGATTGTAATATTGGGAGAAATGCTTTTACCGAACCGGGAAGTAGTGTACCTCATGAAGAGCTGAATAAAGAAGCGGCGAAGTTCTACGCGCTACTTAATGACATGAACGAAGAACTGTATGAGGGATCAAAATTTTTAAAAATGTCTTTCTCTGTTTGTCTTTTTCAGTTAAAATGTTTGGGAGGGTGGACCGAAACTTCGTTGACAATCTTTGTTAGAGTTTTTAAGAGAAATGTTTCCGCTTGCAAAAATCCCTCAGTCATGCAAAGATATGAAGAAAATGATAAAAGATTTAGGCCTTGGGTCCAACAAAATCCATAGTTGCCCAAATGGCTGTATGTTGTATTGGGGCGATCAAATTGACCAACAGTGCTGTCATGTATGCGGCCAATCCCGTTGGATTAGTAGAAACATAGAAGATGGGAATGACGATGAAAATGGTGCACAGTCGAGAAAGAAGTCAGTCAAGATTTTGCGGTATTTTCCCCTGATACCAAGGCTTCAAAGGCTATTTATGTCGTCCAAGACAGCGGAGTCATTGACGTGGCACCATGATGGACGAACCGATGATGGATTACTAAGGCATCCGGCAAATTCTTTAGCTTGGAAATCATTTGACAATAAATTTCCAGGCTTTGCAAGCGATTCTAGGAGTGTGAGGCTTGGGCTAGCATCTGATGGATTTAATCCTTTCAAGATCATGAGCACTGCGTATAGTACTTGGCCAGTAGTGCTTGTTCTTTATAATCGCCTCCGTGGATTTACATGAAGCAATCTTCCTTATCTTATCTATGATTATCCACGGTGAGAAAGGGCCGGAATGATATCGACATTTATTTACGACCACTTATTGAAGAGTTAAAACAATTATGGGTGGTGTCGAGACATACGATGTGGTAAGAAAGGAGAACTTTAATTTACATGCGGCTTTGATGTGGACCATTAATGACTTTCCGCTTATGCCAATTTATCCGGTTGGAGTACCAAGGGTCGTGTCGTGTCCTTGTTGTCTTTGCACTAACATGTTCGCAATGGTTGTACAATGGGAAGAAGTTTTCTTACATGGGGCATCGTCGGTGGTTCCGAAAAATCATAGATTTAGATTTGAGTTACGTATTTGATGGCCTTTGAGCAGTTCGAGAAGCTCCTTCCGCACCGGTGGCTCAAATCTTGTTCATGTTGGAAGATATGAATTTCATTTATGGGAAGATGAACCAACCGCCAAACACGCAGAGAAACAGAAGATCAAATGATGAAGGGGATGAAAGCTCCGACGAAGAGGACGATCCTAATGAGGCGGACTTGTGAAAAAAAAGAAGTATTTTTTTTGAGTTGCCTTATTGGGAGCATCACCTTTTATGACACAATCTTGATGTTATGCATATTGAGAAAAATGTCTGTGAGAACATTGTGGGTACAATTTTAAACGTCGATGGAAAATCAAAAGACAATCTTCAGAGTCGACTTGATTTAGTCCAAATGGGAATTCGGCCTGATCTTCATCCTAATCCACTTTCGAATGGGAAATATCGGTTGCCGCCTTCTATTTTCTCAATGTCCAAGACAGAGAAATAACTATTTTGCATGGTGTTGAAGGATATAAAGGTTCCAGATGCGTTAGTGTTAAAGATCGAAGATTATATTCGCTAAAATCACATGATTATCACATCTTGATGCAAGATTTAATGCCAGTTGCTCTACGATGTTGTATGTCCAAGAAGGTGACGTCTTGTATCATTGAACTATCCAACATAATGAAAGCCATTTGTGGCAAAGTTTTGGATGTTTAAGAACTTCAGAAGGTACAGGATCGAGCCGCTTTGACTTTACGCAACATGGAGAAAATCTTCCCACCTTCCTTCTTCACCATTATGGTTCACTTAATAATTCATCTCCTGTACGAAGCAATTCTTGGCGGACCCATTTTCTATCGATGGATGTATCCCATAGAAAGGTGTTAAAGAAGTATTTTTAAAATTTTCCTTCATTCACCTCTATGCCTTTAGTTACAACTTTTGATAATGTTGTATATTGTGTTTAGGTTCCTATCCAAATTAAAGTCTTACTGCCGCAACAAGCGATATCCAGAAGGATCGATTGCTGAAGGCTACTTGGCAGAGGAATGTATGACCTTCTGCTCAAGATATTTGGAAGATGTCGAAACAAGGTTGAACAGACCAAATAGGAATGCTGGACTCACGGACTATAACTTAGCCGATACTTATTTGTTCCAAAGTTTTGGAGAACCAATCGGCAAAGTTGAAATTGCAGAATTAGATCATTTATCGTGGGTACAAGCACATCGATATGTTTTGTTTCACCACGAATCATTGGAACCTTTACGGAAGTAAGTTCTACAAATTTTATAAATATTTATCAAACTAAAAATTGTTTATCTTCTAACAAAGATCACATTTTTTTAATATAGTGAGTACAAATAAATATTGAGATCTCGATAATATTAAGGTAACATGGGCATTTTAGCACGAAATGCGAATATGTTGCCTATCAACTACGAGTCATGGCATCAAATGCCCGATAGCAACAAAAACCAAGCCCTCGATAATATTAAGGTAACAAAATGTTAATGTCATCTGTAATGCTTGGGAAATAGTTTCATTTATATTTACTTTATTAACTTGTGTTTTTTGTAGGTGAGGTTTGCTTTAGAGGTCTCGGATGCTTATGTAAAGAAGGCATTGGGAAAAAGATAGAGAGACAATAAAAGTACTTTGAAGAAAAATTATTATAAGACAAAAACAACCCTCGATGAGAAATTGCAAAATGTCCCGCCGGGTATGTTGAGGTACCAATGGGAAGATGCGGTTAGATTTTGGCATTCTCAGAAAGGCGAGGTACGACGTACTTCCAAACTATTGTAATTATTTTGGTTTATAGTATTTACTATTTACGTACTAAAATTTTTATAACGTAGGATCGTGAACGAGTTGGAAAAAGCAGCCGGCAGCAACAAAAATTCACTCACATAGCCGGGTCGAGAAGTTTTGCATTTGTAGCTGAGGCGGAGGTATTTTTAATTTTTTAATATTCTCAAATATGTATAACTTTCTATTAAATAATATTTTTACTACTATATTGTAGGAACGGTCGTCCAGTCAAAAAGTTGGACGCCTTCAACTTTTTGAAATTACACATAAGAAGAAAGATGGATCTGCTGTGACTCCTGAAGCTGGTGAAATTATGGTACGTTTACTTAATACGATTTGACTTGTTTTAGTTATTTATAGTGTTTATTTTCTAATGGTTTAATTCATTGCTTGTAATGCGACTATTGTTATATTGCATTTGTTTTTTTTAATATATATTGCGTTCCTAACTATGTGATTTATTTATTAGGAAAAACTAAAGGAAAAAAAGACGGAGTACGAAGTGATTGCTTCTAGTGATAGTTCTGTTCATCTTGAAGACATTGATAACCGGATTATTACTGAAGTTTTGGGTCCTGAAAAGTATGGTCGGGTTCGATTTCAAGGATATTTTATCAGCCCAACCCAATATTTTGGATCCAGCTCGCACCAATACATGGCTTCGGGGAGTTAATCTCAAGCTGAAGTTCAGAGGTTAAAAGACCAGATGGCTCAGATGCAAGCGACCACATTTGAGGTTCAAAGGAAATATGAAGAACTTCAGCAACAACTTAAAGCAGAGGCGGCAGCGAGGGAAGCAGAGGCTACAGCGAGAGAAGCGAGAGAAGCAGCGAGAGAAGCAGCGATAGAAGTAGAGGTTCAAAAGAAATATGAAGAACTACAGCTATGACTTCAAAAAGATGCGGCATCGAGAGAAGCAGAGTAGAGCAAAAAGTACGACGAACTTCAACAATGACTTGATTATGATGAAGATGTTTCATGATCATAACTTCCGCCGTCATAGTGTATATTGCATAAATATTTTTATTATTTTAACTTTTAACGTTTTTGTAAAGAAAAGTATGAATTCACTTTTATTTATATCAATTAATATTATTTTAGTCATTTAATTTGAAATATTATATAAATTTATTGTTTTTGGTTAGTTTAGATCTGATTGCTTTTGATTTGTTGTTGCAGGAGGGCTGAAAAAAACAGAAAATTTTATTTAAAAAAAATCCCAAAATTAATGGCGTTTTTTAAAAAAGCGCCGCTAAAAGTCATATTAAATAGTGGCATTTGTGAAATAAGCGCCGCTAAAGAACACTACTGTTAGCGGCGTTTTTTCCAAAGCGCCGCTAAAGAACATGATCTTTAGCCGCGTTTTTTCATAAGCGCCGCAAAAGTTAGCGACGTTATCGTTAGCGGCATTTTTTGTGGCGCTTCTTCAAGCGCCGCAAATGGATTTAGTGGCGTTAAAAAGCGCCGCTAAAGGCCTAAAAGACGCCGCTAAAAATCTGTTCTGGTGTGTGACCAATCAAAACGTAGCGTCAATATTTAAAAGGAAAATTTATGTGTGAAATTTAAATAAATCAAACGATTAAATAATTTTTGCAATAATTGAAACAATTTGATCAAATTCAAAATTTTAAATTTTAGTTGAGGAGATATAATTTTTATCAACTTAGATGTAGGATTGCATGTATACTGGAGAAGGATGAATGGAAATTTAAACCTAATTTAAATTTATATTTATATTAACTTTTTTATAATGACAATTCAGGTCAATATGATTGTTTTATTTACTATTCATTTAATTATGTTTTAATAATTTATTTTTTTATTATGTATTAAATTTCTTTAATTGTATTTACTTTTCTTTTGGATTTAAAACTCTCGAATCATCTTATAAGTTACATTTTTATTTTATTTTATTTTCATTACTTAGTAAAATTTTAATTTTCATTTAATTTCTTACCCTTACAATTTCGTATTTAATTTTGTTTGATGTTTCTTTTTTATATAATATATATTCATCTATTGTTATAATACTTTTCCTATAAAATATTAAAAATCATAAAAAATATAAAAATCAGAAAAACGTTATCAAAAATATAAATATATATTTAAAAATATGAAAATTGGTATAAACTTATAAAAATATAATAAATTATAAAATTAATAAAACATAATTAAAATATTTAAAATTCTATAAAAATGTATTAAAATTCTATAAAAATATATAAAAAATATTAAAATTGGTATAAGCTTATAAAAATTAGAAAAAAAAAATAAAAAACTTGAACTGGACCAGATTAGTTGGTTGGACCGATTTGACCAAAACCAACAGGGGTATCGGCTTGGAGAAAGCCATTAGATTGGTTAAATTGGGAACTGGACAATTGATCCAATTTCATTTTAATATTTTATTTCATTGAACTGGACAGATAAGTTGAGATGGCAAACCAATGGCCTAATTAGTTCGACCACCAATCCGGTTTTGAAAACTTTGGTTAAAATATTTCATTTTGACATATGTTAATAGTTGGATAATGAAATTTTGGTTTGATAAAAATATTAAAAAATAAAAAAAAATTGGTTCAACCACCCAGTTCCCAAGTCAACCAATCTAATGGCTTTCTCTGAGTCGATACCTTTGTCGATTTTGGGCTAACCAGTCCAATTCAAGTTTTTATGATTTTTTACTTATTTTTATAAGTTTATACCAATTTTAATATTTTTTATAATTTTAAGAATTCTAATAATTTTTAAATTTTAAATATTTTAATTAAGTTTTATTAATTTTATAATTTATTAGATTTTATAATATTTATATGTTTTTGTATTTTTTATAATTTTAATAAGTTTACGTCAATTTTAATATTTCTTTTCTATTTTAATATTTTTATGGAAAAATATTAGATTAAATCGAAGCTAAGAACTTAATTGATTATTTTAATTAATAGATTAAGGTGAGAATTTTTAGGAACTTAATTGAGTTTTATTTTTACATTTTCTTAACAACTTTTTAGACATATAACATATAATCTTAAATTATTACACACAACCAATGCAAGAAAATACAGAATATACGTGATTATGAGCCTGAAACATTGTCTAGTTATACCTATAGATTATGCAGTCCTTATTAAAAAGAGACATCAAATATGTACAAGCTTTCTTCTTTTATTTTGGTGATAAAAATATGTATGAGTTTCAATCAATATCTATAACCATTCTGTATTAACATTTGGCCATTTGGAACACCATGATCCAACGTGGTACATGCATGCATATAAGTCGTTGGTAATTTCAGGTCACTTTTCTTGGATTTATGAAACATAGGTTTTGAATGATCAATTCACAACTCTGGTATCAGGTTTTAAATTCGATCATCAGAAAGGATGACAAGGTTTATATATGGATTACATGCTTCCATTACATTAAAATATAAACACAAATACATCAAAGAGACAACCTCTTCTACACATCATTCTTAATGGCAGAACTATATTCACTTTGATTATCATAGTACTTTGACCACAGCATCACCCCGCCATACTTTGCCGAACCTTTGATGGCCGGAAGTACTTGTGAAGTAAGATCTGACACTGGGATAAAGCCGCTACCAGCTGCTTCGGGTGATGCAGGAAGTCCTAAGAAAATTAAGGTTGCATTAACATCTGTAGTCCATTGCTTCCATGCATCTTCCAGGTTCTTAATATCGCCTTCCGTGTATTGGCATTGAGGGTTGTTGTAAAATTGTACCTAAACAAAGTCAAAAAGGTCAGTTTTAAGGGCATCCCCAATCCAAGCATCAGGGAATGGACACTGAGGGGCTGCTGTCAAGTATACTTTCTTACCATTTTTGCTATACCTTGAAAGGTACCTTGCAAGATCACCTCAATGTTGGTTCGTTCCACCTTCGATATCAAAATCGATTCCGTCCAAGGCCGCATCACCAAAAGGACGGGACGCAGATTGTCCCCCCAAGAAATTGTTTCACAAATATGTCGCGACCTGTCGAGCATCCTTTGATGAGGTGAGGTAATAGCTTCCTGCTCCTCCTCCAAGTGAAAGCATTACTTTAATCCCTTTTGCTTGGCATGATTTGACGTCGGAGCTTAAACCAGTGCATCCATTGGTATAAGGATCACAATGACCAGCAAGGTTGATCATTGGAGTCTGGCCATTGCCGAATGTCGGAAGGAATGCTATGTTCACAAAGTCGTAGTTGCCTGTTGCGCAAGTCTCAGCCAATGTGCCCTCGTTTCCATTCTGACCCCAGTAGATTGCGATGCCACCGGCATCAATACCCGAAAGTAGCATCATCAAAAGCACTGAGCCAATCAGTGTCAGTGAGATAGCAGATTTAATAGACATCTTTTTTTCTTTGAATGATCTCCAAGTGTTTGATGAATTGTTTTCGGTGCATAAAGTGTTCATAGAACCATCTCTTTTGTAGCTGATAATTGACATAAACAGATGCCTACTTCCAACAATGTATGGATAAATTTGATGGATGTAGATTAACGCAGATGATAATTCATCAGAAATTAAATGAAGGTTCAAAATCTTTGAATGACTGCTCAAATATGCATGGCATGATTTGGTTTTTAGGTATTATTTTGCTATTTTAGTAGTTTATGATTGTTTGTTTCCATGAAATGGTTGTTTGTGATGAGTGATGGATCCATTTGAATTAATCTCTAGTGTATGACTGCTGTTTTGGTGAGTTTATAGAAGGAAAGTTTCATATATTAAAAAGATTTTAAATAATTATTTTAAAAATAAATTTTTAGAATTTTTAATCTTTTTTAAAAATATTAGTTGAGATGGAATTTTTCCACATCAGTATGATATTCATCCAAATGATCTGTCATCCAACGTGAAACTCGACCGAGTTAACAGAAGGTCTAAATTTTGTTGAGAAATTAATTGATTTTTAATTTTTATTGAGAGTTTTTACACATAAGTCAATAAATTATATTATTTAATAGTTTTTATTTTTATTTTTAAATTTAATACAAAATTATATATTTTAATATTTTTAATGTGATATATTTATGTGTTTAAAATAAATATAATTTTTATACGTTAATTTTAAATATGTATTTTCTAAATAAATAATTTCTTAACGTAAGTTATTAGGGTCCGGAGTCAGGGCTTTACTACACTTGTTTCCTCTGCAACTGTTTCAAGGTATGACTTTAGATCTACGAATTTTGAAAGGACAATAACATATCCCTTATTGTGCATCATCCTCACTACAATTTTGATTATATAAATACAGAATGCCCTCAATATTTTGGGATGAATTTATGAAAAATGTCGTTTTTTTTAAATTATTGGATTAGGATAATTTTTGAAAAAATTATTGAACTAGGCCGAAATAATGAAAAAGCTTTCAGCTAAAAATGTTTTTAATGGATTTATAGAAAAATGCTTCCAATTGGATGCGTTTTTTACCACATCAGCTGAAATGCTTCCAGCTGGAAGCATTTTCTACAACGGTTACCTCACCTCAACGTCTATTTAAATAGCCGTTGATCCCCCACTAACGGCCTTTATATATATATATATCTATATATTGAGAGAAATTTGAAAGAGATTTGAGAATGTGAGAGAGAGATAGTTGAGATTGAATTGAAAAAAATAAAAAGGAAATTGGGGTTGATATTCTCAAATATTTTTTTCAAATTTCTCTCAATTTCTCAAATTAATTTCTCACTCAATTTTATTCCTCTCTCAACTCTTTTTTATATTAAAATTGTGTTAAGGTTTTTCTAAATTATTTATTCTATTACAATTTATTTCGTATTTTTGAAATTAATAACGAAAAAATCTCTAATTCATTTAGATAACAAGCACATTTCAGTCAATCAATTGTAAATGGTAAGAAATTTTTTATTCTATTTAATTTAATTTAATTTAATTTAATTTAAATATTTTATTGTTATAATAAAATTTAATACTTTCTATTATATATATAGTATGAAGATAGGATTTTGGAGACATATATTCATAATCTACCCGTTCTTTCATCATACTTAATTGAACCATACTTGAGAGATACGAGATTTTTGCACATGGCCCGTATGGGTAGGGGGTGTAAATTGGACCCCACACTTGTAAGCGCATTGGTGGAAAGGTGGAGGCTCTAGACGCATACATTTCATCTTCCATGTGGCGAGTGTACTACCACACTCGAGGACATGTAGTTATAGTTCGGGTTACCGATGGATGAACCAGTAGTGACTGGTTTAGTTGTTGCAACTAATTGGAGAGATGTATGCGAGCAACTTTTAGGGAGGGTTTCGGAAACGATTTATGGAGCTCGGATAGATATGAATTGGTTGAAAAGAAATTTTAGTGGGCTCTATGTGGAGTCGAGTGAAGTCCAAAGAGAACAACACTCTCGGGCGTACATCCTTATGATAATTGGGGATCTCCTAATGCCCGATAAATCATGAAATCTTATTCATTTATGGTGGTTGCTAAAACTCCTAGACTTTAGAGAAGCGGGTGAACTCAGTTGGGGGTCAGACGTGTACTACTGCAATCATAGGCGTGGTACTGACAACCATTTTTACGTCCTCGAGCAAACTACCTTATACATTCTCATTCGTAAAAAGGTAAAATTCGTTAGATAATATATTTATGGGTTAAATGTAAAATTGGTACCCGAACTTGTCCACTTTTCCCAGATTAGTACCTATGATTTTTTTTTTGTCTTAGATTAGTACCCAAACTTTTTTTCCTTCCACTAGTTTGGCACCTGAGACTAATGCCGTTACTTTTTTGCTGACGTGGCAGCGCTAACCAATTGCATACCGCCGCGTGGACTGCTATTTGCAGCTTTTTCTTTTTTTTCTTTTCTTATTTCTTTTCTTATCTTTCATCTTTTTTCTTCTTGTTCTTCAATTTTCTTCTTCCGGTGGGCTTTTCGACCTACAACATCGTCTTAAAAATCAACCAAAAAAAGGGGTTTAGCTTGCCGTCCTATTTTTGGTTGATTTTTCGTATCATGTCATTGTTGCTCTAGAGATTAAAACCACCATTGATTTTGCTCCGATCTACTGTTTAATCGATTAGTCTTCTTTATTACTCTGTTTGATTTTGATTGTTCCAAAAGAGGAAACAAATCTTTAGTTCAAAAAGAAATGGAAGCGATTGAAGAGTTGTCACGACTTTCAGATTCCTTGAGGTAAGCGATGGCGTTGCTTGCTGACGAAGATGTTGATGAAAACTCTTCTATTTTCCTCAACATTGTTGGTCTAAAAAATGTTGTATGTTGTTCATATGCTAAGTAGAATTTTGATTCATGAATTTTTGAAGCTTTTAATTTACTTTATTAGAAACAGGGTGTGATAAGATCTAAAAAAACTTCAAAAGGGAACTCCAAATCCATTATTATAATCTTGTGTATATATATTATTTTTGATAATATCAATGATCATATTCTCTCTTCTGAACTTTGTCTAGTTTCTCTAACATTTTCCTGCTTGAAAAGGTGATTGTCTGTCACAAAAATTGTGAGAACACAAAGGTAAAACAGAGCCCAGATTATCCAAACCCAAATAATAATAAACAAAAATGGGGGTTAAAAGGGAAAACCCCAGTTTCGAAAATTCAACGTTATAAACAAAAATGGGGGTTAAAGGGAAAACCCAAGTTGAAGAAGACAAGAAATGGGAGATGAAGAGGCACGCCCAGAAAAAATAAAAAGAAAAATAAGAAAAGAAAAGAATAATGAAAAAGAATAAGAGGGAAAATAAAAAAGAAAATAAAAAATAAAAATAAGGTCAAATAAGATTCCACATGGCAGCATGCGACTGGTTACCGCAACCACGTCAGTAAAGAAAGTAACGGTGTTAGTCTCAGGTACCAAACTAGTAGACGAAAAAAAAATTCAGGTATCAATCAGGGACAAAAAAATCATAGGTACCAATCTAGGGGAAGTGGACAAATACGGGGTACCAATTTTATATTTAACCTTATATTTACCATAATAAAATTATTTAAAATTTAATTTATTGCATTAACATATTATTTCAATAGGTGGAACCATGGGCCGAGTTACGTGGGACTATTAGAAGAGCTTCAAGGTATACGACTTTTGTTAAATCAACGATTGAAATAGGAGGTATGTATTTTTTAAATTTGAATTATATAATATTAACGCAATTGATTTAAAAATTAATAGTGTATATAACTAAATTTTTTATTATTTTAATATAGTTTGAATGGATGACATACTCCAATATGAGAATTAAAGAATGCATCTCGTCCAAATTCTTGATGAATCCCAACATCTAGCACGTGAAGGTGTCATTGGTAATGTACGCTACGATGGAGATGCACGAATCGGATATAATTATGCGGCAATTCGGGTTTAGGTAAACAATTTTGTCGACACCCCAATCAATCGAAGATCTGCACCATATTGATTTGCAAGGAAGAACAGATGAAAATTTGCCTACATTTCACGCGGAATATATCAACCTTTGGAACAATAGGTATGAATTTTTACCTACTCGCGAGGCCATTATCTTTCCATAATTAGCCTGCTATCCGGAGTACATGCCATGATTTAGACACCATGACAAGTCATATCTACTAGTGGAAGAGGCGAGGGGTAGGCAACGTCATACGAGGAGGCCACGACGAGCACTTAGGCATCCAAGGTTTGGAGCAGCTACCGAGATAGGTCCATCATTTACACCAACGCAAGAACTGACACCGATTGCTGCACCACCCCCATCAATATAACTTGACTTATTCTTGTGCTTTCACTAACCCCGTCATTTTTACATAAACACTACATCTTGCACCACATTTGTCTGTTTCTATATCGATGCTAGGTTTTATTTTTGGACCCCCACCTCCGTCCCAATTATATTACACATCGATGCCATCGACATTTCAGACGATGGCGATTTCGACAATTACGTATAGGTCGTCTATGTTTGAGGCACTGACCAAAAGTCTAATTGTTCTGCCATTGGTTATAGGACACAATATAGTTATACGCTTACATCGATGGTGTTGCAAACACCTCCAGGGTCATTGTTCTACTAAGGTGGATCATCTTCGCAACCACTTGTTCCTAGAATAGAGGATACACTACGGCAACCGAGGAGCACTCCACAATCAACCACGGATGAAGGCAAAGAAGATGAGAGGCCGAGACCACAACCTGTACCCGAGTGTAGACGTAACAATGAAGACGATAAGGCCGATATATAACTTAAACCAAGAAGAAATCTGGCTTGCAACCGACGACCACCCCGTTGTGGCACACATTCTGATCAAGGATATGAATGAGTTATTTTATTTTTTGTACTTCTCATGTAAATTTTAATTGTTTAGCTAAGTTATAGTCGATAAGGTTGTACCGATATTGGATATGAAATATTTTAAAATAAATATCGTTTTGCATCAAAATTGGTTGTCGTTGTCATTTTATGTTATTAAATCAAGTTTGCATGAGAAAAATAGAACAAAGTTGTATATTGTATTATTTTCTATAGTATAATAAAAACGCGTGTTTACAAATTACAAAAAATTTGAATATGAATGAAAAAAAATCAACAAATAGATTTCAGTTAAAAAATTAATAAATCGGTTAATGAGGTGTTGTCCTTATATTATCTCTTTGGAGTGGACATGACAACATTGTATGCCTTGGGTCCTACACCACCTGTATAACCTCAGTTGATTTGTCTTCTCTCAAATATTCATTTTGTTGCGTATCCGAGTAGATGTTGGTTGACTTTTTGGTTTGTGACGCAATGATCTATTGGGTAACAACTTGAATAGAATGCTCGATACCGACAGCCACATACTTTCATCTAGGACTGGTCGGAATATGTTTTGCCACACGTTATTCATGTGTTTTAGTTTGTACATGTCATCTACAAAGCTCATATGATCCAAACATACATTGCTACATGTTGCAATTGTATGAGTGAATAGAAAATGAAGTGCGTTAAATCTTCCATAGTCCCAGGTCTGTTGTCTCGGGTGTACATGGTACGCTCCCCCAACAATACCTTGGTCGGGTCTGTCAAACTCCGTAACCCGAAACAATAGGTTTTCGCGCAAGTGACACACTGGAGGCATAGAGTTCGTCCATGCTGTAGCCTTCCTAATTTTTTCATAAAATATTCGTTCTAAACATGGCCACCCTTCATCTGTCCAACATATTTTTCTGCTTGCTTCAAAAAAACTTCAACCAAATAGAAATATGTTTCTTTGACACTCGAGGTTATCGACAAATGACGCGTTCCTTTCAATATGGAATTGATTCATTACATCAAATTTTTCATCATGTGCCCATATCATAACCCTACCATACGATTGTGTCCACTGATCGAAGGGTATGTTAGAGTGGTACCTCGCCTCGGTACTGTTAATGACTCATAAGTTTTCCAACATTTTATGGAAATGGTATTTGAAGAGCTCGTATAGTTTATCCATAATGCCCAACATCTGTTGACCGGTTAAATATCAAACAATTGAAGTGGTGAATACATAACCATGTCGATCACTTATGTGCGTTGAGCATCAGAATCGTATTGTCCATGGTAGTTCGCAGTAACATGTTTTAAACAATACCAATGGTGTGTGCGATTCCAAAGGCTTCCCTGCCGTTCAATTATGGCCAGTATTCCAGGTCTTCTATCGGATATGACTCATATATCAGGTTGTGGGCAAACATGCCTCCTCAACCTAGACAAGAAGAAATCTCAATCGCCTACTGACTCAGCTGACGTTATTGCAAAGGTCATTGACAGGATTTTCCAATTGTCATCCTGTGTCATAACCAACAACAATCGGTGCGTATATCTCTCGTACATAATGATACTGTTGGTTTGAACTAGTGGCTTACAATACTGGAATGCCTATCAACATTGCTTGAAAGTTCAAAAGAAATGATGGAAAACTCGGCTTCCATGGAGCAACCGATCGTTATAGTACGCATGTATTGTTTCCAGATTGGTTACGCAACCTGGAACATACTTCTCCAGTACTTGCGGTACAACGATGTGTAATCGAACTGGCTACAAATATTTGTAATTTAAACCGACACAACAATCTCGGGACTCGCTTTCACTATAGGTAGTATTATGTTCACGACAACCTCCGAGTCCAATTTCGGATGATCTCGTGAAATACCTGCAACAATACAAGTACTTTAAAATTAGGAATTTAACACCTCAAATATAAGACAACGTTGATACAGTACCTATGAAAACACACGTATGTGGAGCGATATATTTCTTTATGGTTCAAAACCTCATTTTTTTACAGAAACCATGATTTTCCATGCACAATTGTTGTCTTGCATTACACATTTCGTCTCAAACTTGTCAAATCGGGATTTAACAACGTAGAAGTTTACCACATTCTTGATGTTGTATCACTTTACTGTAGCGACAAAACCATCTTTAAAGGAAAATCATTCTCCACTTCTAAATCACTCAAATCAAACAAAGAACTCGCATGGCCAGGTCTTTTGTGTGGGAGTTTTGCAAGCTCCAATCAATCTTCTGTTGATAGGTCCACATTATGCATGTAGGTCAGAGGTGAGTATGCCCTGAATTGTAGATCTTCTTTGGCATATTCGTCCGAACCTTCACCGTTTGAACCTCCATATTCTAGTTCTGTTGGAACCGGCTTTGGTTAAAAAAAATGCAATTTTCGAACCAACAGCCCCGAGCTCTTGGATTGGATCGATAGTGGATTCAGTGCCCTCTTCATTCTCAATCCCACTAGTATCTCTAGGGTTGGATGTCCCCTCTCTGATGGATGTCACAGGGAGTACATCATCCTTTCTTGTATAGTTGTCGAAACAACAAAATCACTTGTTGATTGCCAACTACTAGAACTTGATGCCATTCCCTTGTAAGTGTTCCCAACATTGAACATTGACTGACCGAAGTTCAAATCAAAACCACTAACTGAGTGTCGTGCCGGGGTCCAGTTTTCTTTGTTACCACCAAACCTCGACTGTTGGACGTTCTGTCTATCGCGGTTGAAATCTACGATTGAAACTGATTAGTGTCTTCCTATTGATGATTCCGAGATATCATAATGAGAACTTTCTAACAAAGCCGTGAATCCATCGCTCAATTGTGTTATTAGACTCTTAGTTTGTTCTTCTGTTCCAACCTCTCGAACTGGAACATATGTCGAACTCCGAGCGCATTCATCTGTGTTTATAAACTCTGTATATAACTCGAGTATTAGTGATCCACTAGCAATATATGTCAGCACCATCGCCTCCATCTCCCTTGCTCCTTTGATATCAAAATCGTCATATTTGACGAGGTTGACCGAAGCACAAAATTGATTTTTCAGTGACGATACTCTCATCTAGTTGGATTTGACGATTTTTTGCCTAATTCTTCCACGCAACTCCGACAACTGTATGTTCAAGTTAAAAACCAACTGTGCTGTGTTTTCCAATAGAAAAATGACTTCATTCTCGGTGTCACGGACTTCACTATTGTAATAAATAATAGCATTAATCTGTCCACTTATTTTCAACGAAATAACTTGTTCCACATGTTCGAAACAAAAACATTATGCAGAAAAATAGTGTTGTAATTATATATGAACAACAAAAATTGATCATTACTTGATGCAATTGCGTGGTTGCTCCAAATTATGCCTTATGAACTTCCTCTTCTTCTGATTCTTCTTGCAATTTTGTTTGCTTGAAATTGCCTTATACCACTCAATGTTGAAAGCCATCCTTTTATAGAGCTAGGGTGAGTGACAATTGATTCAAAAAAATCTTCTCGGGTGAATGAGAAGTTTTCATGCGTTGAAATTGGTAGAGGGAAAAACGCTCCACATAGGACGCGTTTTCAATGCATTTTCTGAAAAATGCACTAAAAACACATCTTACGTGGAACGTTTTTCCTCAACCACTTTCAACTCCTACAATTTCTCACTCACCAAACAGATATCCAAGATTTCCAAGATAATATTTTCTGAAGAAATTTGATCGACCTCAACCTCCTATAAAAAAACTGCACTGAAAGTTCAAAAAAAAATGCATTGAAAAATCTAATCGACCTCGACCTCCCCTAAAAAAATATGATCAAAACTCAGTTGCATTTGAAAATAAAAAAAACTAAGAGTTAATAGAATTGAGTAATTCGAGTTTCAATTTTGAATCGAATTAAATTTTACAATTTGAATATACGGTTGTTGTAAATATTGAATTAAATAATTATTAACTTTACATCTCAAAAAATTATAAAAAAATTAAAGAATATATAAAAAACTTAAAAAATATAAAAAACCCTAAATCACTAAAACCTACAAAACTCTAACCCTAACCATGCTTTAACAAAAACCAAAACTATAGCCTTAAAACTGGACCAAAAGGAAAACATTTTCAACTGGAAATGTTTTCCTATAAACCCACTTAAAACGCTTCCAATTGAAAGTATTTTCGGTTTAATAACATAATTTTTCTAAAAATCGGTCTAATCCAATATTTTTAAAAAAAAGTAGGCATTTTCAGGATTCATAAACCCGCCCCCCCAAAAAAAAGGTCTTGGAACTTAAACTAAACTACATGCTATGTAGAGGTGCTCATGGGCCGGGCCCATAAAAAATTTCGGCCTAGGAAAAAAATCATAAGCTCGGGCCCGGCCCATTTTTTTAATAAATACCAAAAATTTATTTTAAAAATTAAAAAAAGTATTTTAAAAATATTTTAAAATTAAAAAAATTTTAAAAAGTATTTTAAAATTAAAAAATAATAAAAAAAGTATTTTAAAAATATTTTAAAATTAAAAAAATTAAAAAATAAATATAACAGTTCGTTTTTTGCCCAAGCCCATATTTGGGCCTATATTTTACCCAAACCCTCTCATATTTCGGGGCGTTCGTTGGTAGGCAGCCCTGCCCCATGAGCACCTCTAATGTTGTGTTTCAAGTAGAGGTGCTCATGGTCAGGCGGCCGACACCGTCCGACGGCCCGCCAAATATGGGAGGGTTCGGATAAAATATAGTCCCGAAATATGGGCTTGATGAAAAACGAGGCCGTTAGAAAACGGGCGAGCCTCGGGCACCACTTTTTGGCCGGG
Source organism: Gossypium raimondii (assembly GCF_025698545.1). Classification (NCBI taxonomy): domain Eukaryota; kingdom Viridiplantae; phylum Streptophyta; class Magnoliopsida; order Malvales; family Malvaceae; genus Gossypium; species Gossypium raimondii. Next base: position 46,382,409 of record NC_068577.1, read on the forward strand.
CCTGCCTACCGAATATAATAAATAAATTTATTTTTTTATTTTTAAATTTTAAAACATTTTTAAAATACTTTTTTTATTTTTTAAATTTTAAAATATTTTTAAAATACTTTTTTTTATTTTTTAATTTTAAAATACTTTTTTTAAATTTTTTTATTTTTAAAATAAAATTTTGGTGTTTATTAAAATAATAGGCCGGGCCGGGCCGAGCTCGGGCTTATGATTTTTTTTCCGGACCGAGCCTGGATAAAATTTTAAGCCCATATTTTGGGCGAGGCCGCTAGGCCCAGACCTAATTTTTTTGGGCCCGGCCCGACCCATGAGCACATCTAGTTTCAAGAAAGGATGTACCGAAAAACAAAACACCCAATCTTTTAAGCCGTTAATGAACAGTTTAAGTATGTTTAAGATCAAAACACAAACTAAAGCAGAACAGAGTGGCATGAAAATGAAAATTCGGATCCAACCACTTCTAAACTGTGACCTTTTGTAGAATTTGGATTAGCATCTCTTACCATTACCAGCACAAGGAAAATAATAGACACGGTTTAAGCCTTAAGTTTTAACCAGAACAAAAATGAAGAAATAACTTAGTAAAATACTAGTACTAAAAATACATAGCATTTTTCTTTCTTTTTTTCTTATGAAGTTTTATCGCCATAATCAAAATCCTTAAAACTTGTCCTTGTACTTGCCACCATCATCGTCGTCGTCGTCGTCGTCGTCGTCGTCCTCGTCATCCTCATCATCTACAAACTCGCCTTCAAAATCATCATCAAACTCATCATCATCATCATCAAACTCGTTATCCACATCATCATCGTCCTGCACCACGCCCTTCCCACGGACGTCGAAAACGAGACCATCCATCCCATGACTAACACTTCTCCCCACCAGGCTCTGCCCTCTCGAAGACTCGAAAACAGAACCCATTTCAGGGAAATTAAAAATGGGCATTTGGGCATGTACCTTTTGGTTAGAAACTAACAATGATCCAACAACCTGATGATCTTTGGCTACGTTGTTGAGATTTGCAGTAACATTGGACCGACCATTGATTTGGCCACGTAGGATCTGGGGTAAGGACTTGCTGTTTTTCAGCAGATTTCTTCTAACAGCAGCTGCTGTTGTTGCCATTGATGCAAAATTTGGAGGCTTTCGATAGATGAAAATGGAAAATTGATGTTGTGAGATTTTGACCCTGGGTTTTGTAGGGAGGCTCAGGGTTTAGGGTTTTTTGAGAAGAAATGGGTTACTGACACGTGGCTATATGAGTTGCTCGTAGAAGAATTCCAGAAAATTTCAGCTATATCTATTAAAGGCAAATAAAATAAAAAAAAAAAACCTTTCTTTTAGGTTTTAGCCCAGTTTCATGGAATTTATTTTGGGCCTTTGGCCTTTTTCTTGGAAATTTCACAAATTGTTTTTATTTTTGCATAACAATATTTACATTAATACAAGTTTCTTTTTCCAACAATATTCACAAAGCATAATATCAATTTTCAATAAATAAAAATAAAAATTTATAATTTGAATTACAAATTATATTTTAATAAATAAAATAAAAATATTATCACTTATATTCTAAATTACAAGTTACTTTTGAAACTCGAGTCAAATAAAAAATAGATTAGGTAAAAAAATTGAACCGACCCAATGTAACTGTAAATAGATTTATTTTCCAAAAAAATAAAAAATATTATATATAAGTCATGATATTGAAGTTGTTCAGCTGATTTCTAGTTTGAACTCACTCAAGTATTCTTTCGGGCAAATTACACATAAAAACCCTTTTTTTCAATATTTACTGAAATGGGCCCAGTAAATAATTATTTACCGAAATGGGCCCTCTTCCCCGAAAACCGTCCACGTCAGCGCGATGTCAGGGTACGTGATAGGAAAACGCGTCCCTGAGGAAGCGTTTTGCCTACGTGGACATAAAGCGCACCCTTAAGGACGCATTTTATGTACACGTAAGCAAAACGCTCCCTCAAGGACGCGTTTTGCCTGCACTTTTAGGGTTTAGGGTTTTACGGTTAAGAATTAAAGTATAAGGGATTATAGTTTAGGGTTTAGGGGTGTTCATGGGCCGGGTCGAGTTTGGGCCGGACCGGATTTGGGCCGGACCGGATTTGGGCCGGGCCAAGGGAAAAATGTTTGGCCCGATTCCTAGGGTCGGCCTAAAATATGGTCCTGAAATTTTGTCCAGGCTCGGCCCAAGAAAAAATTGATAAGCCCGAGCCCGGCCTGACCCATTTTTTAATAAACACCGGAAAAATTATTTTTAAAATAAAAAAATAAAAAAATAAAAAAGTATTTTTAAAATATTTTAAAATTAAAAAATAAAGAATATGTATTTATTTATTAAATATTGGGCCAAAAAAGTGGTGCCTGAGGCCCGGCCAGTTTTTTAAACTGGCCTGGCTTTTTTACCAAAACCCATAATTCGGGCCTATATTATTACCCGAATCCTCTCATATTTCGGGCGGGCCGTCGGACCGTGCCAAGCCGCTCGCCCCATGAACACCTCTAAGTTTAGGGTTTGTCAATTAAATTAATTATAAATTTTTCAAAATTAGATTAGTTTTCGTGTTAATTATTTTTTAAGAAAAAAATAAATTAAATTAGCGTTTAGGCCATAAGGTGTCCATGGGCCAGGCCGGGTTCCGGACGGGCGCAAAAAACTTTTCAGCCCGCTTCCTAGGCGGGCAGGCCTCGAGGAATCTGAACTGAGATTTTGTCCGAGCCGAGCACAGGTTATTAAAATTATATTTTTATTAAAATTAAAACTAATTGTTATTAAAATTATATCAAATTATATTTTTTTTGTACCAATCAAAACATTTTGTAAAATCTAACATTTTGTTAGTAAAATTATTAATTGCTAATTGTATTAATTATTAGTAAAATTATCAAATTATATCAAATTATTAATTGTTAGTACTAGTCAAAACATTTTGTAAAATCTAACATTTTGTTAGTCAAATTATTAATTGTTAATTGTATTAATTGTTAGTAAAATTATCAAATTATATCAGATTAGGGTTAGGGTTAGGGTTAGGGTTTTTGTTAGCATTAGGGTTTTGGTATTTTTAAGTTAAGGGTTTTGGTATTAAGGGTTAGGATTAGGGTTTTTAAGTTAAGGTTTAGGGTTAGGGTTTTAAAGTTAAGGGTTAAAGTTATGGTTAGGGTTTTTGTTAGGGTTTTGGTATTTTTAAGTTGAGGGTTTTTAAGTTAAGGGTTAGAGTTAGGGTTTTTAAGTTAAGGGTTAGGGTTAGGGCTAGGGTTTTTGTTAGGATTTTGATATTTTTAAGTTGAGGGTTTTTAAGTTAAGGGTTAGGGTTAGGGTTTTTAAGTTAAGGGCTAGGGTTAGGGTTAGGGTTTTTAAGTTAAGAGGTAGGGTTAGGGCTAGGGTTTTTGTTAGGGTTTTAGTATTTTTAAGTTAAGGGTTAGGGTTAGGGTTTTTAAGTTAAGGGTTAGGGTTATGGTTAGGGTTTTTAAGTTAAGGGTTAGGGTTAGGGTTAGGATTTTTGTTAGGGTTTTGGTGTTTTTAAGTTAAGGTTTAGGGTTTAGGGTTAGGGTTTTTGTTAGGGTTTGTCAATTAAATTATAAATTATAAATTTATAATTTTTTAATAAATTAGGTTAGGGTTTTTAAGTAATAACTCAAATAAATCTCTATTTTATTACATCAAATAATATCAAAATATTCAAAATTTTTGTACAAATATATTAAAATAAAAATCAATCTCCGTGCCTGCCGGATTCAGTGTTACATGGCGGCCGTCAGCGGTTACGCGCTGGATTCCTCCTTTGTCCAGCTTTCGGCGGGGATTCTGGTTGTCGGTGTTGGGACAATGAGCCACTTTGATAGAATAGTGACTGTGGAGGTGTTTGCATCACCAACGGTGAAGCTGTTTGAAACCAATACGGTGATGGGGATTGGTAAAAAGAAGAGCTCCCCGACTGCCCCTCTTGCGATCCCTCATACGATGTTGGCCTATACATCGGTGGTCCACTCGGCGCAATGGAAAATGGAGATGAACCAGGCCATGGACTCCAACTTGCCATAGGACTGGGAAAAGGAAACATATAGGAGTTAGGATACATAAAAGGGCTAGGATACGCACCTGACATCATCTGAAAAGACTGTGTCGTCGGTTGAACAGCTGGGTCGGGTGACTGTGTCGGTGCTCTCGCTGGGCTGGTGATTGAATGGCCGCTGATGATGGGTCGGGTGAATGTCTGGGCCTCATTAATGGGCTTGCGTCGTCGTCCCTTCGTCTTGGATTTAAAGGCCCATGTTGTTCCCTTTGGACACGTAATTGCTGCTACCTCTCCTCTATCGACAGTAAATACGGGTTGACATGGATCCTAAACTATGGCATGTATTCCGGCATGCACGTTAACTCCGGAATGATGATCGGTTCCCGAGTAGGTATATAATCATACCAATCTTCCCACATTTGGATGTAGTAGGACCAGAATCTCGGCCAATCCATATGCAATTGTCGTAGGTCGATTTTGTGCTGATCATCAAACATCTCAAGTGCCACGGGAATCGGTTGTCTACATCGAAATTGCCGTAACACTCTGTCTAACTGGTGCATCTTTACGGTCGCATAGTTGATTAACGCGACTTTCATGTGCCAAGCGTTTGGATTTTGGAGGTACTCATACAGAATTACTGCCCGAATTGTCGGATCCTCGTATGGTGTCCATTGAAACTATATGAACATGATGGAAATATTAGTTATATACATAATACATAATACATAATACATAATACTAAATACTAAATACTAAATACTAAATACCAATCGACTAGCTCATGATAGAAATATCAATTTTATTTAATACTTACATGTGCTTCCGACTGTTGGTCTAGTAGAAGCCGTATATCTTCAAGAGAGGTACGTAATCGAGCATAACTTGCCGGATGGTTCCACCTAATTAAATAAATTTTTAGCATACTATTATTTTTAAAAATCTACGTAATAATTATAAAATATAATATAAAATTTACCTCGTTATGAGTGAGAATGTATATGGGTGGTCCACTCGAGGACGTAAAAATAGAAAGCGAAACTGTGTCCATGATTGCAGTAGTGACAGGCAACCTCCGATTTTCTCTTTACTCGATTGCGTCGCCCCGCACATCTCCCGATATAATGTTGCCAACACAGGAGACCCCCAACTAAATTCACCAGCTGCTCTAAAATCAACGAGTTTTAGTAGCCATCTTAGATATAGGAGGTTCCGTGACAAGTCCGGCATCAGATAACCTCTAATTATCTAAAGAATGTATGCCCGAGCATATCAGATTCTTTCTACTTCGGTTGAATCATCATCTAGATCCGGGAATGTGTCTCGTAACCAGCCCATCTTGATCCGACCTCCGTTAATTTTCTCCGGAATAGAGCCCAAAAGGTCATAGCACACCGCTCCCCAATCGCCAGATTGAACAGACCCGGTGACTGGGTACCCGTCCACCGGCAATCCCAATTGCAGATTGACATCTTCCAAAGTGATAGTGCACTCTCCACATGGAAGATGGAATGTGTGCGTCTCGGGTCTCTACCTCTCAACCAACGCACTGATAAGTTTCGGGTCCAATTTGCATCCCTGGCTTACCGTCGCCACGTGCCAAAAACCCGCTTCCCGCAGGTAATTCTCTACCAACGGTGATGGAGGACCATGCATTTTCCGGATATAGCATTCCAATATCCGATCTACAAACTTTTATAACAAATAATAAATTAATAATTATTTAAAAATGCATAAATAAAAAATCTTAAATAATTTTAAAAAATAAATTTAACACTTACCATTTTCATTTGTTCGACGGACATGTGCTTGTTATCAAGACGAATCAATTCTCCGGCCATTGCTAAATTCGTACAAATTTTTATGATTTAAAAAAAATTAAAAAATTAAAATTTTTATAAAAATAATTAAAAATAGGGATTTAAGAGAAATTTAAGAGAAAATTGAGAGCAAATTGAGATTAAATATGGATTTGAGAGAAATTTGGAAGGAAATTGAGAGCAATTTGAGAGGAAATTGAGAGGAAATTGAGAAAATAATTGAGAAATGATTAATTTGTGAAAAAAAATGAAGGGGTGGAGGGTTTTATAGTTTTTTTTACCGTTGGGGGGGCCAACGGTCAAAAAAATGACCGTTGGCACTGTTCATGCGCAGGGAAAACGCGTCCTCTGGGACGCGCTGACGTGGTAACAAAACGTGTCCACGTCAGCGCGCTTTCTATCCTCGTGGACAAAACGCGCCCTTGAGGACGTGTTTTCCTGTCACGTACCCTGACATTGTGCTGACGTGGACACATTTTCGGGGAAAAGGGCCTATTCTGGTAAATAATTATTTATCGGGCCCATTTCGGTAAATATTGAAAAAAAGAGCTTTTAATTGTATTTTGCCCTATTCTTTCCCCAACTAATTTTAGGTTACAGACAGGTTTCTGTCATTTACATAACTTACATTCATAAATAGGTTGGCAATAAAAAGGCAAAACAATTATATGCTCCAATGCAAGAAATGATGAGTTAATGACCACTATGTTAGCTTCATCTTCTTACACTTTATAATGTTTCTATCTTTTGTCATGTCTGAAAGTGTTCAATCATATACTGATAATGATATATATGAACCTTTCCTTCTATAAACTCACCAAAACAGCAGTCATATACTGGAGATTAATTCAATGAATCCATCACTCATCGCAAACAACCATTTCATGGAAACAAACAATCATAAACTACCAAAATAGCAAAATAATACCCAAAAACCAAATCATGTCATGCATATTTCAGCAGTCATTCAAAGATTTTGAACCTTCATTTAACTTCTGATGAATTATCATCTGCGTTAATCTACAGCCATCAAATTTATCGCGTTAATCTACAGCCATCAAATTTATCCATACATTATTGGAAATAGGCATCCGTCTATGTACATTATCAGGTATAAAAGATGTTATAATCAACATCGATAATGGCAGTAGGAATTATCGCAAAGCAATAAAAAAGAAAACTAAAAACACATAGATTTTACGTGGAAAACATTTATCAGGAAAACCTACGGGTAGAAGAGGAGAAATTCACTATGTTGAAAAAACAAACAATACAAGAGGAGTTCGACTACATCTATTTAAGGGTTAAACAACCTTGTTATAGTTAATGCCAAATAGAAGAAGTATAGTCCTATACGGATTCGGCCCTCGGTCCTTTGCCCTCATAGATCCCCTTATTTTGCTTCTCTATTTTATTTCTTTAACAAGTGATGGGATTCGGGTCACACAACACTAACAAAAAGATATGGTTCTATGAACACTTTATGCACCAAAAACAATTGATCAAGCACTTTGGAGATCATCCAAAGAAAAAACATGGCTATTAAGTCTGCTATATCACTTGCACTCATTGGCTAAGTACTTTTGATGATGTTACTTTCGGGTATTGATGCCGGTGCATCGCAATCTACTAGGGTTAGAATGGAAATGAGGGTACATTGGCTAGGACATGTGGAACAAGCAACTGCGACTTTGTGAACATAGCATTCCTTCCGACGTTCAGCAATGGTTAGACTCCAATGATCAACCTTGCCGGTCATTCTAATCCTTGTACTAATGGATGCTCTAGTTTAAGCTTCGGTATCAAATCATGCCTAGAAAAATGGATTAAATTAATACTTTCACTTGGAGGAAGAGCATGAAGTTGTAACACTATATACCCGGTTCGGATGTTCGACCTGAGCTATAAGGTATTATGACCTTAAAATGTCAATAGTATTCACTAACCATTCATAAATAACCAAATAGATCATTTAATAATTTAATTAAAATAATTTTCCATGTTATTTGATCAAACAGGACTTCAATCGAGCTTACAGAACATTTAAAATAGACCAGGATCACTTCTGGATTAAAATGAAACTTCTGTAAAATTTTGAGTAAAAAGTGTAAACAGGGGTCACACGATCGTGTGACAGGGCTCAGCCCTTGTAGCTCCTAAACATGGTCGTGTGGCCAAACCGTTTAACTCTCTCTGACCTTGTAAACTTGGGTTACGTGGCCATGTCCCTAGGCTGTGTAACTCATTGTAACAGTGTGGACAAACTTGTACCAAAAACAAAAGAACCGCACGACCGTGTTATACAATTGTGTGGGGCACATGATCGTGTTATACAACCGTGTGGGGCACACGGCCATGTGATAGATCGTGTCACAGGCTATGTGTACCTAAAAATATCTTCAAACACAAGCTATTTCACATACCAAAACTTGGCTTCAAGCTCTACATTAACCAACATTCAAACTTATTCAAATTGTGCCAAAACATATCAATTTTCAATCAACCTATGTGCCTAACCAATGTGCCCTCATTGATACAACATTTCAACATAAAAAACGAACATCAAAAACAAGACATAATCAAGATATTAAACTTATTCAAACATCCAATAATTTCCAACTAACATATGCCATAATCAACCATTTATACCAAGCCTTCTAATGCTAAATTATGACCAATTGATTTTCACCAATTAACCTATCATGTATGTACCAATTCAAAAAACCAACAATGCATTAAGTTTCAAGCACACCTATGCCATCAAATACCAATCTAACCAAAATACCATTAAGGATTTACATCAATACACATATTTCATAATTCAAATGGCACAAAACATGACTGGATGATCACCAACATGCGTATACCAAACCCCTATTTACATGACACTTATAACCAGCCAAAATAAATGTATAGCTACCAAAAGAGTTGGAAGATAATGTGGTCTCCAACAAAGTTCCAACTGACAGCACGAGTCCAACAATCTACAAGGAAGAAAACCAAATAGAGTAAGCTTACGTAAAGCTTAGTAAGTTCGTAAAACAAAAACATCATATACTTGTCAATTTAATTTACAAATCATATTTATAGCATAGAACTAACCAACCTTTTCCTTGTTTCATCATTCCAACTAAATGAAATGATTAAACCTAAATTGTCCATATCATCAATACATAACATGTTAAGATTCACATACCAAGATATAATCAACCAAATATAATTCAACATATCATCTTATTTCGTTTCCATTTCAATAGTTAACTATTTTTCCCAGAGAACAATAGTAAAATCAACTTTGGATACACTTGAAGGTAATGTTCATATGAGCTAACATAAGGACATTAACCGATACACGATGCTGCTCACACAAGCTTCAAAGAATCCGCAACACATGCAGGATCTCAAACCATCGGGACGATATCTATCACTGATACATAGTACTTGCTAAATATAACATCGACACAGAGTGCTTGCTAATACAACACAGGTACAAAGTACCTACTATTGAGGTCTCCGGTAAATATTGCATGCCAAAATAAACACTGGTACAGAGTGCTTGCTACGCCCTAATGACATGTCATTTGTATCCTAGCTATTCACTAAGTTCACACGAGCTTATCCTGTATACTTTGATCCTTTCATGATATTAACCATTTACCAAGATTAATTTGATACCAACTTTCCATGGCATAACATGTTTCATATTGAACAAATAGAAAGCCGTAATTTTCCATTCAAGTATTTGATCACATTTACAACTTACCTTTATCAACCATGTTTATTAAACACATATACACAAAAATTATATACAACTATGATTTCAACATTAATAAACATGAGAACATCTAATACGAACTTACCTAATCCAAAAATGACAACAAACACAACATCGACGATTACTCTGCTAACTTTCCTTTCCTGCGATTATTGTCCGATTGATTCGTTTCTTGATCTAAATATAATAATTTAATTTAGTTATCCAATTTGAATAATTTTAAATACTAAAATTCATGTAATTGACCCATTAATCAACATTTTACATTTTATCCTAAAATTTTACCATTTATTCAATTTAGTCCCTACACTTTCAAATACATCACAATTTAACCATATCAATGCTAGAAAAATTTTATACAATCCCTATATAGCCCATAATTATCAAAATTTTACAAAAATTTCATGTAATTTTACTATTTTATCAATTTAGTCCTTATACTTAAAACTAACTAAAATCACTTTACAAAATAGTCCTATATAACTATCAAGCTTAATAATCTATCATCAAACTTTAAAAAAATCACAAGTTCATTAATGGCATAAATCAAAACATTTAAAAATTTTACGAATTAGTCCCTGGGTTAACTAGATTAAGCTACATTGATCTAATAAACTTACTAAAAACGGGCTTGAATTTCATACCATGCAAGGAGATTAAAGCTTGGTTGATTCTTTGGTTTCTCAAGCTATGGAGTTTCCATTGAAGAAAAGAAATGGAGGAGATGATGACTAATTACCTTTAATTTTATCTATTATTACTTTATTAATTAACATTTTACATTATAAAATTTAACTTATAATTATTTAATTAAATACATAAACCGTCCACATATATATATTATGGTCAAATTACATTTTAAAACACTTTCATAATGATTTTATAACCATTTAGCATAAATAAACTAATAGCGATTAACTTTTACAGATTTTAAGATTTAGTCTTTTTACTAAATTAACTATCTAAAGGTTACAATTTCTAGACCAAAATTCAATACACCTATTTTGTAAAAATATTTATGGGCTCAGTTTACTGAAACGAGGTCCTGATACTTCACTTTCTAAAATCACTTGACTTTAGGGACAATCCACTTGAACTTTACTATTTGTTTAATTAGTAAAAAATATCAGATTAAAATTTAATATAATATTATATTTGAATCGTAATATTAAATAATAATATTTACAAACCCACTAATTGGATTTGTGGTCCTGAAACCATTGAAAAAATAGGTTGTTACAAAAACTATTACCTTGCCTCATTAAAGGATGCTCTATAGGTTGTAGGGAATTAACTCGTGTTATCAACAAACAAGTAAAAAAACTAAAAATCGAACACGCAAATTTTACATGAAAAAACTCCTCAAAAGAGGATAAAAAACCATGGGCAAAAGGAGATTTCATTATAGCAAAGGGGAGTACAAAATATGAAGATATTTAAAGAAAAAACCCAAAGCCTTAAAAACAAAACCCTTCAAAATAAAGAATAGAATTCTCTCAATCTAAATATTTATGTTGTGTAAAACCTAGAGTAACTAAGGCCTATTTATAGGCTGAAATTCGTAGCATATCAGACTAGAATAACTCTAGGATAATCAGAGTTTAAGTGGGAAACTAAAAATAAAGTTTAACTAGAAGAAGAAAAGCTAAAAAAACTTGAAGTGCTCGTCGCCATGTCGTGACGTGGCATTGCATCGTCCGAATGAAAGAGGATTACGTCGTCGAGATGAGGGCTTTCTTCTCATCATGATGTTGTCTACTCATCATGATGAAAAACACTTCCTCGTTACGACGACACACACAATTTAGTGGAAAATACGATGCATAACTCCACAAATCTCCATCTTGACTCATATTTGGCTTAACTTCCTTGCCAAGCCCTATTATGGGCATAATTTGATCTGCATCTGATACTTACCAAGTCCAAGCAATGTTCGAACTTTGAAACTAGAAGGCTCTTTGTCAACATGTAGGTCGAATTGTGTTCTGTGCCAATTTTGAGAATCTAAATGTCCTCTTAAATGATCACCTCTCGAACAAAGTGATAACCAATGTTTATATGCTTCGTTTTTTCATGATGCATTTGATCTGTGGTGAGACGTATGACACTTTGATTATCACAATATACGACAGTTGCTCATTTTTCACTTACCAGTTCACTAAACAAGGCCTTTAACCAAATTGCTTCTTTTATCGCTTCAGTAATTGCCATGTATTTTGCTTCAGTAGTCGGCAAAACCACTATAGCCTGAAGTGTAGCTTTCCAACTAATGACACAATTCCCAAAAGCAAATAGGTAACCTATGAGAGACATTCTTAGATCTAAGTCTCCTACATAATTTGAATGAATATATCTGACTAAGCCCTTTGGGCTTCTTCTGAACTCTAATAACATGTTAGAAGTAACTCGTATATATTTGAAAATCCACTTAACTGCATGCCAGTGTAACTTACCAGGATTGGTCATGTATCGACTAACAACACTAGCAATAAGTAAAATATTGGGACGAGTGCATAACATTGGATACATCAAACTTTTGGCTGTTCTTGAGTAAGGTACTTTTGACATGTACCTTTCATATTCTTCATTCTGTGGAGAATATGAAATTGAGAGTTTAATATGTGTAGATAAAGGAGTACTTATCGGCTTTGGATGTTACATCCCAAATTGCTCAAGTATTTTCATGATGTACCTTTGTTGCGATAACAATTTCCCAGAATGTCTATCTCTCAAAATTTGCATCCCAAAAACTTAGAGTTAAGCATGGTTTTAAGACGATGAATTTTAGATGGATTCTTAGTCGTAATCAACATATCATCAACATAAAACACCAAATATATATAAAAAAATCATCATCAAGACATTGTAGGTAAACACAACTCTCATACTTACTTCGAGAAAAACTGATTTACCGTAATTCGGTGTAACGGATTAAACTAGTTTTCACATTTAAGGATATTGAATACAAGCATTTTTTGTTATGTTTTAAGTAAGTTTCTTTTGTTTTACTTACATCCAGAAAATATGCACATTGAGTTTTTTATTCACCTTAAGGGCCGAATGAGGCCTAAAGGAGAGCTAACGTACTTTGTGAGTGTACATGAGACCATTAGAAGGCATTTTAGACCTATACTGGATGCTATGTCGTAACATGGGAGATACGATGTCACAACATAGAGAACATAATGGAGAAAGTAAGAAATTGCCTTCAATGTCGTGACACAGGCTGAGGATGTCGCGACATACCCTTAAAGACAACTACAGAGGAGGACTGGTTGCTATGTCGTGACACAGGTCCTGGTGTGTCGCGACATCAACTCTGTGATGAGAATAAAATAGTAAGTAAGGGCGTTTTGGTCTGCACAATTGAACTTAAAGTTTGGGAACGTCAGCTAACCTAGGGTTAGGGACGCGGCTACCTGAAGGCTATAAATAGACCCCATTGACACACATTATGGGGATCATCCTATTAGCTTAGATTCTCTCTTTAGGTTTAAGTTTTGTTTTCTTGCTTTCTTTAGGTTTTCATAGTTTTAGTTTATTTTCTCTTTGTTTCTTTCAAGAGTTCTGATTTATAAAAGAGATCAACTGTTATGGATTCGCGCTTATAATTAATATCAATCAGGCTTTTCTTAAACTCTCTTTTTTAGTCCATTCCCTATGATTAATTTTACCATTTATTCCATGTTGTTTATGAAAGCCATGAGGAATGAATCCTTCTATGGGGGATTAGCGAGTGGAAGCATGATCTTTTAACTATTTTGTAGGATTATTCAATGGATTAATTGTTTCAGAAAAGAACAGCATGAAACAAACCCTAGGCGTGACAACCTAGGAATTCATCAAGGTGGGAATTAACCCAAAATTGGTATTGCCTATTCGTGAACACCTTTACCCCAAGCTAGTCTGAACTGTGAGGTCGGAAGATAAGTAGTTCTTGCTGACTCGTTATGTTAGTAGAAGATCAGAAGATCCTGCTAGGGTAGCGGCTAGTTGATTTATGAAGAACTCGAGACGATAGTTGATTGAGATTGCTGAAGTGAGCTAATCACCCATCTTCAAGTTTGATTCACTTTATTTCTCTATATCTCTTGCAATTTTAATTCTTTTATGTTATTTTATTTTACTACCACACTATAACTGATTTAAAGTATTAATTAGATCTTTAACTGTTTAGGTTAAGATTGATTTAGTACTCGCCTCCCTTGGGTACAATTCTCAGATTATTCACTTTGTTGTAAAATCTATATTACAACTCGACTCGTATACTTACGGATACCATTTCGTATTTTTATTTTATTTTATTGTAGTATTTACACTCTGGACATTGGTACGTCCGGAGGTGGTCAAGTTGTTGGCATCATTGCCAGGGAGGCAAGGTCACTAGATTGATTTTAATTTTTGCATTTTAAAGAGTAATTAGGAAATTGTTACATTGTTGATACGGTTTGTTCTAATAGGATATCACATTAACAATATGCAGGCCCTAGGGACTTTATTCGATACAACTTGGTTGCAACCTATTATATCTCGACCTATTATTCACAGTACACATTGTGAACTAAAACCAACTTTATTAACCTGAATTACTTGTAATGTCAAATTTGTTGATTACACTAATGAAGATCCCATAACATTCTTGAGGAAATTTGACCATATATGCAGCACTGTTAGCTATGCAAGAATTCCATCAGAGACTATAAAATTGTTGCTGGTTCAGTTTGTGCTAGAGGGAAAGACAAAAATATGGTTAGAAACACTACCTCCGGACACTATTACTACCTGGGCTAATTTTGTGCAACTATTTCTTCGTCGAGCATTATTGATGACTAAGGTATTAAGTAGCTATATACAGTTATTTCATTTTCAGCAAGGTATTACTGAAACCTTGAGGCAAGCATGGGATAGATTCAAAACAATCCTTAGATCTATACTAGGCAGAGGCATACACTTTGTGGTTCAGATTCAACATTTCTATTACGGCTTGGATAGTCAAAATAAACGAAAATTTGATATTATGACTGGGGGAAGTATTTGGAAGGAAACTCAAGAGGAGGTAATGGAAATCTTGGAAAAATCCAACATTAATGAATTTGTCTAGAAGGAAATTCATGAAATAGAAAACCTAGAATTGGAAGCTGTAGGAAGTAAAATATAAGAATGTAACCAATTAGAGTCCAGCATGCAAGAATCAATAGGCTACGAAACAGAGGAAGAAAGGGATAATGCAGAACAAGAGAATAATCATATGGTAACCCAACTAGATTGGTGGAGACAAAGTAAGGAACAACCAGAGCAAATTACACCAAATTCGGTAAAAATGGAACCATCCATTATCAAACCCCCTGAGTTGGAATTAAAGCCATTACCCGAACATTTAAGGTATCCAGTAAATCGAGACATTAATCGTTACACGATGCTATTTACACGAGCTATGAAAAATCTGCAACACATACAGAATCTTATCCATTGGCAAGATATCCAATAAATCGAGACATTAACCATTACACAATGCTACTCACACGAGCTATGAAGAATCCACAATATATGCAGGATCTTAGCCATCTATAAGGTATCTAGTAAGTCGGGACATTAATCGATAATGATGTTGCTCACACTAGCTGTGCAAAATCCGCAATATATGCATGATCTTATCCATCAGTAAGATATCCACCACCGGTACATATTACCTACTATTAAAGACCCTAATAACATGCCTTTTGTATCCTAGCTATTCACTAAATTCACAAGAGCCCTGTATCACGTATTTAATCTTTCCATTTTTTGGACATTTTCATACATATATCAAATAACCATATATTTGTAACTTTAACCAATTAATATTTCATAACCATTTCATATCATATAACTATTTGTATTAGCCATGTATATCTTATTTTGCACAATAGTTCTTTCGATGCTAGCAATTATTATATTATACAACAATTAACTATCAAACAATTAAATAATAAAATAATAAATAGTCATTAACAATTTAAGTCTCATAGAAACTTACCTAATCAAAATCGGCAACGAATACGACACCATGGAATTTTAGGCAAAATTTCTTTTTTCCGCGTTTATCGACCGGTTGATCCGTTTCTTGATCTATATAATAATTAACTCAATTAACCATTTCAAATACCTTAAAATATCTAAGTACATGCATTTGACCATTTAATAACATTTTACATTATTATCTTAAAATTTTATATTTTATTCAATTAAGTCCCTAAAACCGAAACTTATACATTTATCACAATTTAGCCCAAAACATGTTATTCAAATTTATCTTCATTCATTTACAGCCCTCTACATTCATTATAGAAATTTCATATCAATTTTAACATATTCACATTTTAGTCCCTACACTCAAAATTAACAAAGTTCACTAAACAAAATAGTCCTAAAACATTTCCAAGCTTCAAAATCATAAATTTGATATAAAAAATGTAACACCCCTTACCCGGCCCGATCGCCGGACCTGAGTAATAAAGTGCTACGACAAACTCCATAATGATTATATAAATATAATTACACTTTACTAAATAAGATCTCAATCATCAATCATCAAATCAAAACAT